>NC_082345.1:62072015-62697015 GCF_027477595.1 Haemorhous mexicanus | reverse complement strand
GTTTAATCCTATTTCTCTTTTCTAGGAAGCTGTACAGCCCCATAACTCTGCCCTTGTTATCCTCACTACTGACACCTTTCCCAATTTTAAAGGCTTACTCTTGCCCTCACAGAAATACGATAAAAGAGCAGCCCTGGGTGTGCTGTTTTATCATAAATCAAATCCTAATTACAAGTGTTCTCTCCAGGTATTCCTCCTATGGAGACTGTTGGACAGAGCACTGTTTATGGCACAGTTACATAAGGGATTACATACAGTCCATGCTGTCAGAAGTGAGGAAGTCCTACTGCCTGCCACTTGCAATGCAAACACAGCTACTTATCAGAGCTGCCCTTCAGGTTTCTTTTAAAGAAGGGCCAACAATTCCTACTGACCTTGGCAAAGCACTTTGAGAACTAGGGATAAAAGTGCTTTGTTAATGTTACAGTTCTGAGAACGTGGCCCTGCATCCCTGCACCTCTGGCCACAGCTGCAGAGCTATAGATCAGCAGCCTCACACCCAGCTCTGCTTGGGGAGCACAGGGAAAGGTCAGCCCAGAGGAGGGTTGAGGACAGCAGGGGAATAAAACATGGGTTAGGCACTGTCAGCTTCCTGTGTTACACAGACAAGTGAGTATGGCTGGAGCTCATTAAAGTATTAGGGATTACATAAATAGCTAAAATTTGGGAAAACTTTTAAAAACAGATTTAGTGGGAGCAGGATAAGGCCTGCTTACTTCTGGTTTTGAATAACTACTAGAGAGGTTTGGTTTTTACTAGTTTGTACTAGTGTTGGTATATGTTTTTTCAGATGCTCAAGCATCTTTTCTCCTGACAAACAAAGCCAATAGGTAACAAATTTTAATCTTCCTATATAAGGAAACTAAAATATTTTTATTTGTGGAAGGTGACAGACACTAGTTTACGAACTTACAAAGCAGATTGAGCATGATCAGTCTCTGAACAGACATGAAACTGGCCCTTTTATGGCAGAACCAACCATTTCCAAACTCCTAGCACAATGGCACCATTATCATTAAGTTACCAGGTTAGTCAGACAAGCCAAGCTTTAGTGCTTAAAAATATGTATTTAAATAAAAATCAAACCTTGTTTATCTAATGGCTGGCATCCAAAGAATATAACACAGTCCTGATAATAAACAGTGACATGAAACACTGCACTTTAGCATCATTACACTGGAAGAAGAATGCATATTCTGTAGCAGAATACCCCCAAAAAATCAATCCTATCTGTAGATTCTATGAACTTTTAATTACTTTTTTTAAAAGAACTAACATTTATTTTAGAAGTGCAGTCTATTTCAATGACTCTGTGTAGTCAAACCCTATAGTGCTTGGAACCTGCATATGTGATAGTGAGGTGCTTCAATAGTGAGTAATAATCAGAATTTTAAGATCCCAAAGGCAGTAAGGGAACTATGAATTAAAAACATACCATATTCCATCTTGCACACAGACAGATGTGCACCAAGTTCCTTATCTTACAACTCATAAGTCTTGCAAGCAAAGCCTGAATGGGTGATACAGGGGCATGGTAAAGGCATAAAATTCTAAGCAAAAATCTGCATTCTGAGGGACTAGAAAGAATCCTAAATCTGGCAGAAACTTACATTGGACTAGGAGATGTTCTGTTGGGCTGTATATTCTTTAACAGAGAAGAGAAGATTTGTACACAGGTTACTGCTATACCTTAACAGAGGTAATTAATTAAGAGGTAATTTTACAAACGCTGGCCATGGAGTGCTTAATTTAGAAGTTTTACAGAATGAAAAATGTAAATTACCCGCCAAGCATAAAATTCCCACTTACTTCCACATCTGTGAGTTCAAGTGTTTTTCTACCATGGAGTTCAGTGCGAATCGAAAATGGTCCCATCTTCTGTCAAAGACATAGTACCCTCTTCCCATTAAGCGACTGCCATATGAACAGAACTGAAAGAAAAGGTATTTCAGTGTTGCTTATAAAAATGTATTTCTACATCATGAAATATTTATTGACTGATCAAGGAACACCGTTGTAATTTGTATCATGCATATGAAACTTCTTTTAAAACGTGGTTTTCATTATCTACAGCATAGTTTTTTTAAGAATTATGAAATATGGGCATAGTATTTCAGCTTAGTGAAAAGTATATTTCATACTTCATTAACGAATCAGTTTCAGAGAAAGAATGTAACTGTTCAGGTACTTTCAGAGAAAAAATTCTTACTGCCTCAGAAAGACAAGTTACACTGTTCTGGGTGTCTTAAATCTCATAATTGCATGACAGCAATAAAAATATAACTGAAGAGGAAAAAAAAGTGCAATGGGAACATCTTTAGTATCTACTTAATAAACAAACCCCTGACATTTCAGTAAAAAAGTAAATTATCATCCATGGCATCTGTGCTACAACAGAACATGGGATACACTCTTCACAGTGCATGAAAATCAACTGAAGGAGGAGTATTTAAAGAATTCTGCAGAGCTCAGGAGTACTTGCACTCCTTCCTCTGGAGAACTTCCTTGAAAGTCCTACTACACTCAAATGTTACAATCAGGAATCTGCTCTTGCTTCAGCTCAGTCTTACTGATCTAAATGATGCAATGCCTGTTTCTAGGAGAGAAACCTGTTACAAACCATCCTCAAAAAACAAGACAACTCTCCATCATACAAGGGACCCAGTCACAGCAATTCTGGCTGACAGCAGAAGCACTGATGTGGTAGAAGAGCATCCGTTCAAGGTAGTTCTCAGCTTAATGGACAGCAAGTGGAGACTGCAACTGTTCATTTTAAGTCTGTTTCATGACAAGGTTAAACAGGTTAATTAAAATCACCACCTAAGGTGACAAACTAGCCTCACCTCCCAGTGGACTACCAGTAACATCAAGTACCAACAAGAGGCAATTGAAGTAGCTACTGACTTTCCCCCTGTTTAATTATTACCACCTGGCCAGAAGAGGGACTTAGTAAGGAAAACAGTCTTTTTTAATACAAAATTCAGCAATTTATCATGATCTGGAGGTGATTTACATTATATTTTCTGACTTCACACTGATACAGACCAAGAACTGGTTTAACTATCAGTAACTGCTTTAGTGAAGAGATGCTAAGATTTCAGAGAACAGATGACTCAGTGGGTTTGCCTTGAAACAGAACTAGGATCCTAAACCAAAATGGCTATTGACAGCCACGCCTCACTGCTGAGGCATGCACAAGAACTGGCTGCACTTAGATTATTTTTTGAATTGTGTGGGCACCCATGCAGTGAACCTTTAGTTTTTAATTCATAGAGAAGCAGTCAGCAATACCAAAGTAGCATACAATAGTACCAAGGAAACAGGAGGTTTCTGCATATCATAGCATTATGTGGACTACAGTAATTCACATTTTCTCTGCAAGAACCAAATACAGGATTTCGTCTGACAGTCATTTAATGTTTAGGTCATGCTTTTCTCTGCTGTGTGACAGTAACAAGTTCTCCTTTGCACTAGGGAATACAAACAATGCTACCAGTTATCACAATGTTTGTTTTATTCTGCATATCATATGGAAAACACCTAAGTGTATTCTTTGGCTCAATTTTTATGAGAAACAACTCTCAAGAATTTCAAGAGTTCTCCCCCTGCTTCTTGGTTTGAACAGTGTAAACAAATTCACACTGCAGAGATAGTATCACAAAGCAGCTCTTACTACTATGAAATTTCTCACTAACACAGGAGAAAGACAAAACCAGCTGCTCAAACACATACTTGAGCCACCACCAGAGCCCTTCCATTTTGAGATAAATGGAGAAATTATTTCTAAGTCCGCATACACTCACATAAATTACATTTAATTACTGCTTTAAACCAGACTACAGAAATCAATGGAGCACTGTACTAGTCTTCTGCCACCAACTGCAAGGTACAGTTTTGTAGGAACTGCAACCAAAAGAATATCTGCTCATGTCACATTTAAAGCAATGAAACTTTCCTCAGTTTAGCAGAACTACACCCAATTTGAGGTCTACTGAGAGGACAATCTAAAAATAGAACTTCTGATTTTCTGCTGCCCATCTTGTCCTACATCAATGTACCATGTGTACTGACCAGTGGTGTCCTCCTACCTTATCACATCCTTACCCTTTTCTATTAAATGTATTTTTTATCTTAGAACAGTTTTCAGAAAGTAAGGTCTTCATTCCTTACCTTCTTATTAAATTACTTATTTGTCCTCCTCTCCCTAATTATGCAAGAACAATGACAAGGCATGCCAGAGACTGACACATACCCCAAGAGGTCTGGGATGGTGTCCAGAAAAGTGACAGTCTAATTTCTCAGATTCTTCAGCTCCATCCGCTTCTCCTTCATCACTGGACAATCTGCTTGTGATATCTCCTCCCATGGAAGGCAGTGGCAGTTCTGGTATGTACCCACTGTGGTTTGAAGAACTGGTGCTGTTTATGCTATTTGCAGATGAAGGTCTAGAAGGAGAATAGACATTTAAATCATCAGTGTTCAAAGGCTCTATAAACCTACCTGCTGGCGTCAAGCATCAAAGCAAATGATGCCAGAAATGATCAATGTAAACAAGGACAGTAAAAGACACTGATCAGCTGACATTTCATCTTGTCAGAAATATACTGTGGGGTTGTCATCAAGATCATGTAACCAGAAGCACCCTTCTATTGCTTGAAATTTTAAATTTGTCATGAAGTTGGATTTCAGATCTTGAGAGATACAAAGTATATTTAAAACACAAATAAATATCACGTATAAAAAAAATCTTTTTACACTGAACCATTACTCTGCTACTTGATTAATCCCAAGGGTCCAATTACAAAAATCCTACTAAAATTAGTGTACTAAATATGAGTGTTTAGCTAACCCCCACTACAGGTAGATTCGTGAGAGCAGTAACTGGGAGAGCTCCTCACAGCATGTAGGTTTTCTTTAACTTTGTCTAAAATGCAATGCAACAAAGTAGGAATGTCTTTGCACCATAGGGTATGATGGTGCATTGCCTTTCAAAAGTAGTTTGAAAACAGATTAGATTAGACGTGGGGGTGGAAAAGCTTCTCAATTACAGTCTGTACAACAAAGTATGTATTGAGAGCTCTGAGGCTGGAGGAGATGTCCACATGGGGCAAAATCTGTAGATGATCTTCTTCAGCCTCACGAATTCACGCTCTCAGGACAGAGCAGTCCCCGAGCCTGCGGACCGGAGCCCTCTCCTGACCTGCGCAGGGGTTGCTGAGCCATGGCATCAGCACAGGACAAGCGCAGGGGCTGCTGAGCCATGGCATCAGCACAGGACAAGCGCAGGGGCTGCTGAGCCATGGCATCAGCACAGGACAAGCGCAGGGGCTGCTGAGCCATGGCATCAGCACAGGACAAGCGCAGGGGCTGCTGAGCCATGGCATCAGCACAGGACAAGCGCAGGGGCTGCTGAGCCATGGCATCAGCACAGGACAAGCGCAGGGGTTGCTGAGCCATGGCATCGGCACAGGACAAGCGCAGGGGCTGCTGAGCCATGGCATCAGCACAGGACAAGCGCAGGGGCTGCTGAGCCATGGCATCAGCACAGGACAAGCGCAGGGGCTGCTGAGCCATGGCATCAGCACAGGACAAGCGCAGGGGCTGCTGAGCCATGGCATCAGCACAGGACAAGCGCCGCAGCCGCAGCCGCTGCCCCAGAGGGCTCGGCTGAGCGTGGCGGGCTGTGCCACCGGCAGCAGCAGCAGAGTCCCAGGCTTGCTGGCCAACACAGAGAAGCCACAATGCTTCCGTGGCTGCTCTGAAACAGGCAGGACAACCCAACAGAGACACTGCAGCAGAAACAGAAATGCAGACTATAAACACCGTGTCTGACTGCTAAAATCCTCCTCCTCGAGTACTGCTACCTCTGCAATTTCTGCAGCTGACTCTCATGGAATTGCACTCCAGTTTTGCTACTTTGACTGCAACACCTACTAAACCCCATTTCTACCTGCCTGTCTGTGCTGCTCTCTGTGTAAGGTCACTGCTTTTACAAGAATTAGGCAGAAAAGCACCAATTCATCTGTGGGTATTCTTTCATTGTTTTTTCACTCAAACCCTGCAAGGCCCATCTCTGCCACTGCAGGAATGAAATTTCATTCAGGCTTGGTGGCCACACAGAAAACATTGGAAACAGCTGTCTGAGATAACAAATACAAGAACTATCTCTCTGATACTTCATAAATACTATTCTAGTAGGAAATAGGGACTATGAGCACCCAGTCCTGACCAAGGTTTCTGCAAAGAAATGAATGATGAAAAAATATAAAGATGAAAAAAGCCAACTAATTTAGTTCTATGCACTCCAGCCAAAATTAGTACCAAAAAATCCCACAAATAAACAAAATATACAGGAAGTTTTCCAGAGGATAATTAGAATTCAGTAGATCAAATACCCCACACTGTTTTTTGCAAAAAGATGCCTTCAGAAGTTTTCATTGCTCTTCTGAAGAATGTTTTTGTCCTTTCTAAGAAAAATCTTCAAAACAAGGGAAGACATACTATGGATAGTTTCATATCAATAGTTTTAAATCAACACTAAATTACACCGTAATTGGAAAAGTATTTCTGGAGAAAAATTCTATATAAATGTACAGAATTTTACCACTAATACCTACACTGATTCATGTAAACAGACTTTTCCTCTCAGTTGTGACCAAATGACTTGAATATAATCTTTCCTAATTATAACTGCCATTTTAGCAAAAAAATGCAGTTAGTCTGAGATTCTGAGCCAAGGGTGGACACGATTCCTTTCCTCATTCCTAATTAGATCACAGGCTACCATGGACAGAGTTCAGTTAATATAAGCTAGCAGAAATTCTTATATTAGTATGTTTTATTGTGCAATAGCCTAAAGAAGTATTAAATACTTATAAAATGAGCTTATGAAAGTCTAAGAAATTTCTTACAGCACCTTCAAAATGCAACATTCCACACTAGAGAACTGCTTACCTTGGAAGTACAGAATTTGGTGGTCTAGATTTTGCAGGAGACGTTACTTTAGATTCTTGCCCAGAGTTCACTGAGGATCCTGACAGAGAGTCTTGTGCTGGTGTGGGCTGGCTCTGATAGCTTTCCCTTGCAGATGGTGGATGCTCTTTGTCTTTTGCAACTTCTTTTTCCCTGGATCGAGCTTTGTGTTCAGCTAGAAGGATGTCAAACTGTTTTTTACGGCCTGGAACTGCTCGTCGATGATTAAGTGAATGAGTCTAAAAATAGGGTGGTTAAAAAGCATTTGTGTGTGCATGACATTGTTTATGAGTCCTCTATACTTCTGATACACCACTACTCTAAAAGATAAAATCTACTTCAAATAACTTTAGCCACAGTTATGGAAATAAAGCTGCTATTCCACATTATCTTTGATAACTTATAAAGTCATTCTTAAGAAATGCCAACATCAAGGCTAAAATTACTTTTTGCAACAATTTTTATATAATAGAGACTACTGACTTACCTTTTTCAAGATGGAAAATAGAATTGCAGTAATTTAAAGATATTAAGAAAATCATTGTAGCTTTTAACTTACAATGAAAAACTGATTTCATTGGATTGAAAAACATGAATAGACTTTAAAGCAAATTTAGCTGATGATCTCTACTGACAGGCAGCACATACACGTACAAATGTTCATTAGAAATGTCTCACATTGCAGCTACTTTTCGATGCAGGAGTTATTACTATCACAAGGGCAGCCTCCAAGTAATTTATTATACAAAAATATGGTAATTTTTTTTTACTAAAAACTGACTATACTTTAACATTGTTGCACATATGAACCAAAAAAGAAGCATTTAAAATAACACTTGGGCTTCTACATGAAACGTTAATGCTTTTTGCATAATAAAATGACATGAAAAAAAATCTTTTTAGAAATATCAGTGGAATAATGCAGATGCTCTGATTCAAAGAAACAGAATTACACAAAAGAATTACCTGAAGACAGCGCCTGAATACCATACCCATTGTCTGTAAGACAGGAGCAGGTATGACCTCTCAAACTACTGTGGTAGGATTTAAACTACAACAAAGCATCTGATATTTTATCTTCTAAGAAAAATACCTTGCAGGTGAGTGATCTTGTGCAAGGTTTCTTTGTTTCAGGATCCAGTACTCCACAGTGCTTATTTGGGTCAAATTCTCTTTCTGTTTAGTGGGAGAATGGGAAATGAGACAAAAAAATAGATTATTATATAAGTTTTAACCAGAGTAGCTTATAATTTTTGCCTGTTAGAATTTGGTTTAATCAGGCTCAACCTGAACCACTGATCCCAACCCCAGCATCCCGTAACAGTGCTACGTGCATCACCTATATAGTTGTGTGGTTTTTTGCCCTTGCACGTTTAAAACCATTTAGAGCAAGATTTCAGCCAAAGACTTCATGGAAATAAGTCTGCCTACAGTGGAGTGGCCCAAACGAAGGACCAAGCCAATTCCCTGTGACTTCAGTTTCCTCTCTGACTCTGCCTGCCTCTGAGGCCATAAAAACACAGCACTTGCAGCTCTGGCTCCAGAGCTGGGCTAAGACACAAACGGTATCACAAGTGCTTTAAACAACACTTCTCTGACATACTTAGAAACTCTAGAAAACAACCCATGGTTGATTACTGGTGGCATTTTAAAAATAAAATGGATCTAAATCTGTCCCCTAAATCTTTATAAAAATAACATGTATGTCAGTTTTTATTTCCTTATGTGAAGGGAGGGATGGAATTTAAAGTTTGCAGAGATTATGAGAAAAGGCATTTTCATGAGTTCTACTCATGATTAACATTAAAAAGGCATTAATATTTAATATGCTGTATCTGTATATTTAATTTCATTAATATTTTACTATTTCTATACCACAGATAGCATCACCTCCCTTAGGTTATGCTAATATAATTTTAGGGTTTGCATTAAGAATTGTGACAAAACAATGGATACACACTTTTTAGTTTATGCCATCAAAACCCTTTACCATTACCTTCACAGACCTTGACAAATTATGGTATAATTGGCAGACAGGTTTCCTTTTGTTTGGTAGGGGAATATAAACTATTTGCCAAATCCTATTTTAACTATACAGTGGTGTTACATTCAGGCACAATAACCATCCTGTACTCAAATACAACATTTAATCAGAGGATTTAAAAATTCTTTTAAACAAACAAATGGGAGCTAAGAGGAAGACAGTGATTCACAGCTGTGTTACAATGCTATGACAGCATTGCAGCAAGGAGAACAGCTGGAATAAGAAAAATAAGGAGAAGTAGCTTATGTTGGACAGCAACTAGCCTCCAGATATCACAATTTCTGGCAGTTTTATGTATTCTGCTATCTAGACATAAAAATGCTTATGCAAACATTAAATGGTTATATTATTAACCTATTAGCAGAGCCATACAAAATAGGGAGCTTGGAAAAACCAGCTGGCATAGTTTTTTATTTGTGAAATCTAGAAACGAACTGAAATATGTTATAGGCAGTTGTAGTTCCTTTGGCATTTACAACAACACAAAAATAGCAGTGTGTGACTCAATGTAATAACTATTTTTTTCTACTTAATAGATGAAAACACATGTCCATGAACTAAAGGAGTTAGTTGCTCCTGGGGTTTGAGTGTAAGATGTTCCTAGTACAGTTTCCTGAATGACCCACCTAAAACCTTCAACGCAAATTGAAAAAAATGATGGAATAATAAATATACCTTCAAATGAAAAGTCCTGAAGGCAATCATAAGGCTATGGAATGTGTTCTGAAAGTTACCAAGCAAGGACTATTTTGGACTATAAGGGGAACACTTAAAAAATCAAAAGTGGTCCAGACTGGTACTTGTCAGTGAGTGGCCCAACTGACTAAGGCTTGTAGGATTGAGTATAGCAAAGCCAGTTATAAGAAAAACATATACAGATAAAATCAACACAGGGAGTTATAAGAGGAAAGAGTGGAAGTCTCTGCCATTGACTGAACAACAAAATAATATTGTTTCCCTGAGAAACAGAAAATACTGAACAAACAGGAAACCACTTCTGGCTGAAGCATTTATGGCTGCACCAGACAAATCATGAGCATCTAATTGCCAGCTACAGACATGCCTGGTTTGGGCAACACACTACATGAAACTTACCACCTTCTTATCACTAACAAAATGCAGCTTCTGCCTACTGTGTTAGGAAATGTGGAGTGTGGCAAGGCCCAGAGCCCCATGCACAGGCACAGCTTGAGAAAGCTGTTTTCATGGAATGGATTCCACTTCTTCATGTTCAGTGGACAAAGTGAAGAACATTTGTTATAACCTCACCAAGAGAAGAGCAAGGGCCAAGACTGAACTGTCAGAAACTGCTGTTTGCAACAGAACAGTTTTTCTTGGCGTATGCTGGGCATCTGCATTCTTTAACATCACCCCAAAGAGAACAAGAACTAAGGAAGATTTAGAAAAAAAAAATTTTTTTTTGCAGTTGCTACTAGGAAACACTGATCCACTTATGCTGGGCAGCTACAGACTGTCTTTTGTGGTTCCACAAGCTGTTTCCTCTCTCTCTCAACAAGGACAGTGCTCCTGAAAAGAGGGGAGGTTCATTCAGCACACAAACAACAGCTCTTAGCAAAGAAAAAACCCAACTTCTATCAGAGTCAGGGAAATAGTGTGAGAGACAGTAGAGGTTGCTAAAAAGGGAAGGAAACAGATGCAAACTGGCCAAACTTATTAGGGAGCTTCAAAAATTAACGCCTCTACAGCTCTAGGGCAGTGGACTGAGGGAAACCTAAATCCCTTGGCTGCAGTTTCATCCTTTTCATGTGAAATGAATGAAATTATGGGATAACTCAAATAATCATCTCTTTGACCTTCCAAGATCTTTTTATCAGCCTTTGCACAATCCTGTATAATAATGGAGAGAAATACATCATAGTGACACACAATCTACAGGCAATTCATCTCCAGTGCTCTCAGGACTTCTACGATTTGAATAATCCCTAAATTATTGCATTGCTGCATCAATACTCAAGGCAGTAGAAGTAAGACTGAACAGATCACAAATCTGATCATGACAGAGAAGCTGTAAAAAAAAGTCTCAGTTCTGTGTATTTGTTAACCATATTAGAGTAAACACATGCCTATCCAGGTGCTCAGTCTTGTGCAGAAATTTCGACCGTGTTCCCTAGCCCAGAAGACACCGCAAGTCAGAGCTTAGAGAAAGAACAATGCCAGAGCCACCTCCACAGTAAAGGCAGTAAGCTGTAGGAAGGCCCTACAGAACTGATTCTCCTTTATGAACACATTTCTGCAAGCACTTGCACAAAATGTACAAGTATCATCCACAGCCCTGCAGCGGTAAGTGGTGACATGAGGAAAACCACTAACAGTTTAAATTGCTCAAGAAGGAATTTTGAATTGATTAACTTAGTTAAGTTTAGCATCTAACACATTATGGGAAATAACAGGTTAAAAGGAAGCAATATTCTAAATTAACCATAAAATATAGAGAGTTTTTATTAGAATAATATATTGGATCTTAAAAAGTGAAATATAAGGGTTAAAGCGTAATCTTAAGCTACTCTCTTGTAACATTTTTTCATGTTGTGAAAAGCTATAAATGAACAATGGTTGTGTTTTCTTATATGCCACCTTTAACTAGTTAGGAAAGCAATCAGTGTAATGAATCCTTTCAGGCAATGGCATTGTTCCATGCCCCGCACAGCCCAGCAAACACCTCACACTGGTCTGAAATCTAGCCAAGGTAGCAGTACCATAGGCTAACTGCCAAATCTGAGAAAATGAAAAAAAATAAACCTGATATTCAGGCAAAAATAGGACACACTCATTAACTGGAAATGAAAGCATTTATCTTGTACAACTTATACTGGTTCATAACTAGTGCACATTTAGAAATCACGTGAACTAACTTTGTGCCAAAGTGACGATCTAATGCGGATCATGCTGCCATTAGCAAAATTAGCCTTTCAGTACACACAAGAAGTTCCTGCCCGAGTCACAAAGTACTGCCAGCTGATGAATAGACCCTGCACAGCTTCTTCAGCTGTAAATTTGAGTCAGTTACTTTTGCTTTAAAAAAACATAAAATAAAAACCCTCAAAACACTTTGTTTCCCTTCATTCAGAGCAAAAATCTGTTTTCTGCTTTCAGGGGTAAGTTCTCTCCTCGCTGCCCAGCAGCTGACATCGGTCACCTCTAGGGAACTCCAATGAAAATAATTCTTCCTCCCAGTGGACAACAACCTTTCTAACAGAGCCTCTGCCCTCCCACAATGTGGTGTTCTGTGCTTCGGTGGCAGGTTTGAACAGGGACCCACATCCTCAAAACTACCCTGGCCTAAGGCCATCCAGGGCATTTCCCATTTAATGTCATTTTCTCAACTCCACTGTCCTGTCTTCCTGAGTAAAATAAAGATCCTCATGCTAGAAACATTGTGACTCATGGGAATTGCAGGGGGAGAAGGGTGAAAGGAAATTATGGCTTTTAACACTTCCCCAGCATTTCCCATACCTCCTTAAGAATTTTCTCATATCTAAAACTAAAAAAAAAAAGAGTTTTTTAAAAAATCATGACTTTGGAGGATAAACCAATGCCTTAAACCTGTTTAACTTGAACATGACTGAACTAAAGTCGCCCAACCAAGGCACATTTTCCTTTGTTGTAAACAGACTCAAATCCCATAATGGCTTAAAGAAGTTTTCTGCCTTTCTGTTTTAATGAGTTTACTTCCTTAAAAATTTATTTGGCCTGTTGACCAGTAATTTCAAGCTAAACAGAATGTGTACTTTAAAAATACTTTACACATGCTAAGAGTGTGAAAGCCTTCATTTTCATACATGCAACCCAGCATCTTACAGCAAAAAAATCAAACCAAACCCAGCATTTTATTAGCTGCATTATGAGCTATAGAAGCATTAACAAAGAGAAATAGACTGCCACAAAAGGTGAATGACAACATCACGTACCTGAAAGTCTTTTGTAAGGCTTGTTACTGCTTTTAGTGCCATTTTGGTGTTTCTTGTCTATTGATGGAGCTACAAGTCCTTTGCCGTTCAGAATCTTTTCTGGTGATGGTGGCACTGACTTGGATGTTACACCAGATTTAACCAAAGTTGGAGCAGGTATGGTGGATGAAGAAGTTGAGGAGGAAGTGATGGTGGTAGTGGTTGCAGAATTCATTTTAACATTGGCACCATCTGCCTTCACTAGGTTAGGAATTTTCTCTAGACTGACTACTGGAACGGGAACACTGCAAGATCAAAGGAAAATATTTATGTGGTATTTTCTGCACCAAAGATTTAAAGTTACTTAATCCCTTTCCACAGATACAAAAAATTTCAATGCAAGTGACACAGCATCTTAAGACCAGACTAAAATGAAATACTTGGTACCAGTATTGACTATTTTTGTTCAATCAAGCATTTACAAGGCCAGGCATCTGTAAAGCCTGGCAATGAAGAGAATTATGAAAATGAACTTTTGTATTTTTTTTAAGATCCAATCCCCTACTATTCATAAGCAAAATCAGTATTTGGTACCAAGCAAAACATACTCCTTACAAATACAGTCTCATGCCTTTAACACAAGCACATACCAGATATGTGTATGCTGTACTAAACTCACCATGATAACGAAGCAGTTTGCTAATAATATTAATATTTTTAAACAAATACAAAAATAATTCATTTGCTCAGATGTGTCTAAATGACATACAAGTTCTGGAAACAAGGAGAAAAGAGATTTTAAGCATAGAAATCTTAACAGCTGTCCCTTTAAAAGTATTAAAATCCTTGATGACTTGAGCATTACTACAATGTATTTTAATAAAATCTTAGGGACTTAAAAATAAAAATTCTCAATATAGTTATTAACTTAGTTGGCCCTTTTCAGAGTAAAGTTTGCAATAACTAACTAACTTAACTACCACCACTGCGTATTTGGGACACTAATAAATGATACCTTCTTAATTTGGCAGCAAAACAGATTGAAACAAATTATTTTCAGCTGCAACAGTATTTTAACATTTCTATCTCCATGAGGAAATATCCAGTGATAGCTTTTTATCTACTCAACAACTCCAAAACTGGAAATCTTGTGACTACCAGTTAATACATAAATTATACACCCCTCCCTACTGAAACAAACCCAAATAAAAAATATAACATAACGCATGTATGATTAGGGAAATCCCCCCATTCACAACTCACACAATTTCAGTCTTTTGTTTCTGAAAAATGGTACCTTTGCTGCACCTTTCTACAGATGGAATGTTTACAGGAGTGGAGTTTTCACAATCAGAAAAAGATGACTTTGAGATGGCATTCTCCATGGGACACACTTTGGAAACATCAAAGCAGGGTTCAAAATAACTCAACTCTTGACTTTCCTGGGCTCCTACAAACCTCTGTTTCTCTGTAGCTGCTGAAGATGATAAACCTTATTCTAAGGGTATTTTAACATAGGAAAATGTACCAGCATTGATATAAACAACACGTATACACAACTATGAGGAAGATTTAGACACCAAGACATCTTCTGGAGCTGAAATTAAATTATATAAAACTCCTGTCTCCTGTGGTACTATAAACATAGCAGTTAGTCAGCATACAGTTGCAACTGCAGTAATGTATAGAGCACTGGCCAGTAATTAAGCAAAAAATATACCTTATTCACAAAATCAGAAATGAATGCAAACATGTAGCTATGAAAGGGAGGATTTGATCCGCTCCTTTTTTAAACTGCTCTGAATGTATTAAATGGCAGACAAAAATTGTAACACCCCAGCATAAGAATTATTTTGTTTTCGTCTTTAAACAGGTGGCAATTACATTTTCTGAAAATAGGAGAATTTTACATTAAGTAGTTCAACTACACATAAACTATATAAAAACATATGAGCAAATCTTCATGCCCAGTTTTTAAGAACTATCTTAATTCAAAAAATCAAGTGTATGATCTGGTTTACTAGTGAAATATTGGTAATAAAAAATGGACAGGGTTTCTCTGTTTTGCAGTGTTCAGAATCTCACATCCTAAGGCACATATGGCTGGATCACTGTGATAATGAAAAATGCCCAGGGGAGGGAATATTTTTGCTACATTTTGTTACAAATCAACAAGTCAACCTTCATTATGCATTTCATTGTAGTGTAGAAGAAAAAATAAAAATACTCCTGATGCCTTAGTTTTAGCTTTCATATTTTTTAGATTCTGACTGCTTTAGTGTGTGACTCTGAACTTCATATTAAGCAATAGCAAGTTCTCCTCACAGTTCAGTCAGACAAAACAATCCTTTTCCAGCCTGAGAACCAAGGACACCATTGCAGCTTCAGGCCTAAAAAGTATAAACAACAGCAAACTGAGAAGAGCAATCTGGGAGCATGGGACTTCATAACCTGAAGCTGTAACTGGACAACTGACCTCAATATGTAAATGGACCAAAAGTTCTAAAAGTGTGAAAACTCACAACCAGTCGTCCATCACGAGTCCATCTTGGCAGAGCCTCGGCTGGGCTCTTGCACTGCCCAAGGTGTATCCTCTGAAGGCCTTTCCATAAATACCTACTTTATTCCTTTAACTCTGCCTAGCCACTTTAGGCACCACTCCAGTACCTGTGGGTATACACATTCTATAGGATTTCTGGTACTCTATAGGAAATTATTTATGATTTCAGAAGCTACAGATTATAATTTCTCTCTCTCTTTTACTGCACTGAACAGTGAGGACCTTTAGTCTAGTCTTAGCATAACATACAAGGAGTAATTTATTACCAAATGGCAAATTGGAAGGTCCACAGGACCAGTGACTGGAGTAAACTACTAAGGTCATAAAAGTAAATAAATCACAAATGTTCATACTTAAAAAGAATTCTTTTCCCAAACAGAGTTTTTTGAGTAAAATATTGAGGATTTATTTCAAAAGTTTGTTAGAAAAAGAAAACCCATGTTTTTAGTCTCATTTACTGTATTTTAAAAGGAGTTTTTTAACAATAAGCTTGTTTGGATATTTTTTAAAGACAGCTGTTGAAAGGGACAATTAGAAAAGCAACATGCAACAAACAAAAAGTGAGGAAAAAAAATCTATTCAGTAAAGACTTTTTTTGACCAAAGAAACTCTAGTAAGAATAGCAATATCTACCTAATAGACAATAAAAGTTACTACCAAAGAAAACACATCAGAAACATTCATTATTTCTTCTGCACTAAGAAGGAAATAGGATAACTCTCTCCAGTCAGATAAAAATGCTTTTTGATTCCTTCAGTAAGTGCAAAGTGCCAGCTGAAAAATAATGATTGATTTTTTTCTTTTTACATAAGGGAATCTGCATAATGTGACAATGGGCTCCAAAAGAGTCAGAGCAACATTGGGTCTCAGCATATTAATTTTTAATTGAATCTTGGAATCTTAGAGAAACTAGCTGAGTGCTGCTCTTTCATCCATACTGAAAACCCAAACCAAAGTGTCTTGGAAGAAATATTTAAAAAGCTAATAAAAATAAACTGATAAACAGCAAGTTGACATGGTTTTGCTGAGGATCAGATTCTGGCAAACAAATATGGTTTCACTTTTTGATGAAGTTACCAGTTAAGCTGACAAAGATAACTATGAAAATGTTCCAGTTTTTGAAAGGCATTATAAAACACAAATAAGAATGATTTAAAAGCAAATGTTTAACAATATGAAATTCAAATCTAGTTTTTCTGAGATTTATGATTCATTAGGGGTGTGTTGTTAGGGGCATTTTTAGCCATCATTACTCAGTCTGACATGACCAAAAACTTCAATGGACTTGAGAAATAAAGATAAGATTGCTGGTGATAACATGTACTGATTGAATCAGGATTGACAGGAACTAAATAACGAAGAGACAAAGTTATGAAAAGCAGTATGGAGTGTCTGGTAAAGTTCATTAACTCAAAGAGACATTTTAATCCAAATGAGTGTAAAGTTACACATGAAATAACAAGCTATTCAGTCTGCAGTGAAATACAGGGAAACAACACACTGGAAAACAGTGACACAAATATTTAGTGGTCACAATGAATAGGCAATATGGGGCTTTGTTGCACTGTTATGCTTATATCAACAATGGGATATGGCAAGTAAGAAACAGTTTTCACATGTCCCTGGTTTAACTGATATTGGAAAATAGCTTCTAGTGTTGCTGACCAGTGGTACAATACCAGTGCTGATGAATTAGCAAGGAACCAGTAAAGGCTCAAAAATGAGGACTACAAAACTGCATAGTCATGACAGGCTTTAGAAGCTCATTCTCTTCTCAAATAAGGTAACATTTCCTTCTGTTTTCTCATGCTTTCTTGGGCAGTTGGACTAGATGATTATTGTAGGTCCCTTCCAGCATGCAAAAAAAACCAAAACAAACTGTAGTATGTCACAATACTTTTCATACCTGTAGCTCCTCTTACTTCTGTTTTCCTTTCTCTTGGCTTTTAAAAATTATTTCTCCTTCCCATTATGTAATTTTGCTTGGTTTATGTTTTGGTCATTTGTAACTACAATAATTCCAAAAGCTCAGCCACTCATCCAACTCTTCAAATTTGTGAGAAAAGAAATTCACAAATATCTAAAAACATAAAACATTGGTCTATTCTACATTGCTGGAATTGCCTCTACAATGTATAAAATGTTTGTGATTTAATGTTAGATTATATGGTCCAAGTTAACCCTGCTGAGTTTTGCTTCCATGCTACAATAGGAATATCCTTAAATCATAACTATCTTCACTTTCCCAGCCTCAGTATGAACAATGATATCTCCTTATAGAAATAAAGGCCAAGAGATGATTAAAAAATACTTTGAAAAGTGACATTATAAATTTTAAAGGATTGCCCAGAGGTATACCTTTGGGATCCTTTTTCTGTTTACAGAAAGAGTCGGTTTTCTCTGTGTTGATGAAAATCACATCATTTCCATCTCATTTTTTTTATTTTCAGAACTTCTGGCAGGCTAAACTTTGTGGAGGGAGGCCAAGGAAATCTGCTTCAGCTGGTTTCTCAGCACTAGCTTACTTCAACACTTTACCCCAATTCAATTCTGCCTTAGGATCACGGATAGGTGGAACTGAACACTCTGTAGCATCACAGCACCTAAATCCACCACGGCCGCACCCAGAAGTTGTGCTGGGGCACAGCAAGTGAAGCAGCATCCTTTGGGAAGGTCAGCAATGAGGAAGAGAGCTCCCCTCCTTTGGGCAGGTCAGCAACGAGGAAGAGAGCTCCTGGCCGCAGGAATTCCTTTTATAAAGGGTAAGCCTCTGAGCTATGCTTACTAATTATGATCACTTGTTTATTATTATTGTTATTTTTACCAATTCTTTCCCCTTTTCTCTCCAGTTTCCACCCTTCTGCTATACCTCTTACCACCTTGACTGCAAGCTGCAGAAAATGGTGGCTTGCATTTATCTTGTGCACAGTGCAGTGGTGCTCCAGCTCTGCTCCATCTCTAAGCAGTGCTGTATTAATAGCAAGGATGGTAGAGATACAGGGGGGAAAAAATCAGAACTGACAGATATTTCTGGATGATGTATTCACAATAATACTTTATATTCCAGCTACAAGAAGGGAGGTATTAAAACAGCAGCTAAAAAATTAAACAGTTCCAGATCTCTTTTATCTGATCATTCCAATCATGATTTTTAAAGTGTTAGCCATGGAGCAACCAGAACCTTTGGAGCACATCTTAGAACAACAGAGGACATGAACAAGAGAAAGAGCTTCTTGGTCAACGGCTAAGATGATGCCTCAACAAAAACTATTACAAATTTAACAACAGAAGTTGGATCTACATGAAGGCAGGCACAGCAACAGATCTACTGGGCTATGCTGTTGCAGAGGCTGTTCCCAAAATTCTAATTGTAACAACTAAAATTTAAAGGAGATGCTGTACAAAACAATCAGGCAAGCCCAGCAAAGGTTGTTCCAGGTCTGAAAAGCAATCACTAAAGTGATATAATTCCTGAAATAAGCTGATTTGAAAACTGTCTGGAAGAACTTAGGTCAAATAAATGTCTGGTATGAGATTACAATGTAACAGACTTAAGCATTGAAGACCTGGAAGCTTCTGAGGATGACAAACCACAACACACTTGGATGCACAATGAATCCTATTTGCATTTTTGAGACAAATGTTTCTGTGCCAATTGAGTATTTCTTTCTAAAAGCTAAGACAAGAAAATACTATGGCTTGTGCAGCAGCTGAATGGAAGACAGAATCTTTAAAACCAATACATTTTATTAATAATTTCACCTTAAGTCAGATCTGCTGAATATTTTCTAGTATTCTAAATAAATATTATAATCCTCTAATGGAATAGGAACAAACACTTGTCAGCTGTCAGCTCTCTATAACCTGTGATGATTAGCAGACAGATTTTATTCTTTAGCAAGTCATGTAATCTAAGGCACTTAACACTATATTTTTCAAGAGAATTTTATTGATCTTCACTTCAGACTGTTTGTGATCTGCTATGTGGTAATTACAGTATCTTTAACTACTATATGCCTCATTTTTCCCCAAAACAAAACTAACTGCAGTATGATCTCCCAGCACGGCTACAAGAATTACGTAATTCTTGGTACAACTACTGTCATATTCATTGCCAAACAATCAACAGAGCAGTACAACACTTCTAAATGGTTAAATCTACCTTGTTAATAATCATCAGTAAATATTTAGGATGTTACCAATAAAGGGAAAAGGGATTGGTGGAAATGCTCAGTTATTTTGTTCCCTTCCAGCTTTTACTGACTGCCAGAATGACATCTGCTGCCAGAACGGAAGATATTGTTTATAGATTCAGTGAGTCTGCTGAAATGTGGATATGTAAGTTGCTGTCTGTAACACGATGAAAAATAGGTTTATAGTCAATAGTGTTAATACTCTGAAGTCCTTTCTGAATTTCTTTTAATTAGATTTATAAAAGAATCCCCTCTTGTATAAAATTCCCCTCCAAATTCAGAAGAAAATGTCATCATTCAGTCAATAATATTTGGTTTTAAGTAGTAAATTAGGTACTTACACTCAGCTGAGACAGAGGCTATTCTGCTATTCTAGGTAATGTGTGAGTGTAAAGTCGAACAATCAGATTTCCCATTTTCAGAATTTTATACCAAAATTGCTCACAATACTCATTATGCTTGAAAGGATGGTAGGTCCAGATTCATAGGAAGAATACATTTTTCCAGGGCAAGGTAAATTCTACAGCTAGGTAGAAGCTGCTGTCTTTGAAATCATGCCAACTTGTGCACGTTTCAGGCAGAAACATGAGCTATGCCTTTAATATAATCCGAGCTTATTCTTTGTCTCATGAGTTAATGGTTTGCATTAAATGATTTACTGTTTTAAGGTAGTTGTGTCCAGAAACCCTACTTAAAATCATGACCCTCTTATGCTAGGTATTACATATAAAAGGGAAGGATCTATAAAGTAAGTAGATAAATCTTAAGAAAAAGGAAGTCTCACTATCTCAAATTTACAGACAGAGAATTGAAGCTGAAGAGACCAAGGCATAACAGAACCAGGAACTGAACACAGATCTCAAGTCACCAACCTAATTGCCTAATCACAAAGCATCTTTCCTGTAGATAATGAAGACAAAACAGTTTCTTAAGGTATAAAATAGTGACCCAGTTCTGCTCTCATTTATATTTTTGCAGCTCTGCTGCTATCGTCACAGTCACGGGAGAATGGGCACGGCAGTCTCAAAGCCTGTATGTGTACATATATCACAGTACATGATGTAAGACACCCCCAAAATAGTGATTTTTGCAGCAGGAATTTTCTTGTCATCTTATAAGGCATCAAACATTATCAAAACACAGAATGAACTCCAAAAGCAGCTGCTATTGAAGCTAATTGATTATAACCAGTAAGTTTTCACGAACATCAGTTAAGCCAATATTAAGAACTCTGCAAAAATTATCCTGTTAAACTGTTTAAAAGCATCAGTTCTAAGGGCTGATAGTGTAATGGGAGATGGACCTTAAAGATAGCAAACTGGGTCAAAACCTCACTTGCAACATGCATCTTAGAAAAACACATCTGATGGAATATTGAAAAAGTAATTCAGTCCTTCTTGCACTTCCTATATATAATTTTTTTTTCTTCATTAAAAAATATCCCAGTTTCCTCCCTTAGAAATATAGAGGCTTAAACTGTAAACTTCGATAAAATGAGAATTCAGATTTTTTTATGATTGTGATATATATAGAGAGATATTCTGAACACCAACATCTTTGGTAACTATTATTTTGGTACTTACCATGGTTTATCCCGTGACACTTTTGAAGGAAAGACTGTGTGCTGTTTGCTACTGGAGGTAAGTAGATTGTCTTTGGGCGTTTTGAATGGCTTTGAGTTGCTGCTGACAGGGTTATGGCCGCTGATACAGGATTTCGGTTTCATCTGTACTAGGGATGTCCTGGAATTACAGGCTGGAGAAGCTGGAGAAGGGGAAGGTTTACACATTGAACTGTGTCTTCGTTCTGTAACAGAAAAGGAATGAATTTTACAGTATGTCATAAGCTAAAATTAAAAATACAAGTTGGGAAAGAGGAAATTGTTCTTCTCTATGCCAGATACAATGATTTTCATCACTCCAAAGAACACCAATTCATTACTGTTGCGAATGTAATCAAGCTAAATGATAATCAGACAAAATCAGCTTCATAAAGTGCTCTGAAAAAAAGGTAAAAATAGTAAAATAAATGGCAATAATCTATCAGAAAATTTGTATTTGGTGTCCCAAGTCTTTCATGCCAAGAAGAAAGGAGAGTATGTAACAGCTAACATGACTCAGTAAAATGCTCTGTGACAGATATGCAATTGCTCCTAAAATGGTTTATGATGAATTCATCTAACCTGGTTATTGGGCAGTTTACTTTATGACTATCTTGTTCCAATTTTAATGAGAAATTGTAGGAAAACAACAAGAAAACTGGAAAGTAGCAAAAGGTCTACTGCTCCCAGCCCTGCCGGAGAGGCAGGCTCAGCCTGGTTCGCTTGGTTATCTCCAAGCACCATTCAAGGTAAAAGGTTGGGTTTTTTTCCAAACAGAGAAAATGGCATGTTCAAAAGACCCAGGAAGTTTATGTCTCTCTAACAAATGTGGCATCTGGAGGTCAGCACGGCTCATGTTCACACCAGAGGCCTCTCAAGCGCTGCAAAAAAGCAAGGCCTGACTGATCCTGCACAAGACAGACAGGCTTCAGTGAAATTGTTTTGGTTGGATCATTATTAGTATCTTTTAAAATATAAATGTCCTATCTCTCCTATTGTTAAGTAAGAAGACTGTTTTGGCCATTTTTTACTAATTATATCTTTCTCCAGGGTAGAAGTGCCAGTTCTTGGCCAGCCGGCTGCATCAGTGTGCAGCAAACAACAGGCTTGTGCTGTGACCTCAGCAAAGCTACAAAATCCTACAAGAGACAGGAGCTGATCTTTGCTGTAAGATTTTTGAGGGGTGCTGTAAACCTTGAACAGTCCTGTTGGCCCCATTTGTGAAGCACCCTTTCCCCAGCCCCAGGGCTCCCTAGCCAAAGGCAGCAGCGGGTGGCACAGACGGGCTGGGGGAAGAGGAATTTTCCGGTCAGCAGGGCCTGGCTCATTGGCACTGACTGCAGTCTGCTGGTGCCCAAACACCAAGAGCCTGATCACAGAAGGGATCAGAAAGGTACCCCCACAACCAACCCAGTAATCAAATGTAGCAAGCAGAATGTAAGCATAGGCTGAGTACTTCAGACAAGCTGGAGTTTCTCATTCAACATGCAGCAATTTTTCTTTGTCTAAAGCCTTCAGCACTTAACTTGAAGAATCCAAGTGGGTGCTACTCTTTGAGCTTGACCACCATCACACAGTCAACCAAGAGCAGGTTAAGGAAGAACCAGTGACCTGCTACTACATGGGAAGGTTTTGTATTTGCATCATCAACCCTGCACTTGCTAGTTTGATATTTCAAGGACACCTAAGAAAAATTTTCCCACAGAGAATCAAAACATGACAATTTGTCTGGCATCCTCACAAGTAAAAAAACATGCCAGTAGCAGAAGAATTCATCCATGATTAACTTGCAATACGCAAATACCTCAAGAACAAAGAGAAATGCTTAAAAAAATTCTAAAATGTTTCTATTAGATCTCAAATGACTGAATAAAGACATTTTTTATTTAAGATCAATCATTTCCATATCTTCACATTCAAAGCTTTAATTACCGATGCTGGAATTTCCTCCAGATTCTCCAGCAACTGAAGAGCAAAACAGTCTTAATTTTTTTTCAAACACAGAAGTATCTATCCTTACTCCCAAAATGTCCCCTATCATCTGCCAGTTTTCATCCAACCACACACTTCAGTGTGCAGCCTCTGCCTTTAAAACTCCTTTGCAGGATGCAGTGGATTTGCATCCACTTTACTTCATATTTGTGGTAACACTTGTGTAAACTACACATCTGATTTTGAAACAGCTCCATTCACAAACTATTTATTTTATTAAATAATACTTAATGTTTCAAGATTTACCAATCTTCTTAGCACCTATTTAATCAATTTTAAGCAGGCTAATCAAAATTTGCAACTTTCCCATTAATTAATGGAGGACTGATGAAAAGGAAATGCTAGGCTACCAACAAAATCAAGCTGTATATAAAGTAAAACTCGGGAGAAAATATGTTTTCCACACACATACTATATAAACTTAGGATTAATTACTCCAGTTTTCAACACAGTTACTGGTTTTCTTAAACCTGACTGCTTTCTAGTAAACTGTGTCATCAATATGAGCCCTATGATATGTTTGGAAATGAAATATATTACTCTTATTAAAATTAATCTCCTAGAAAGACGAATGTTCAAGATACTGATTGGTGGTCATTCTTGTGATCAGAACTGACTGCTATAATTAGCATTTCCTTTTAATTTCTCAAACTCCCCTTTTCCCCCAAAACATGGCTACAGAAAATCTTCCACCTTTTAGACAGACTCCAATACACATTTGAGTATTATCAGCGTTACCCAGATTTTCTTCAAATTTCTTAGAATGGAAATGGAAACTGTCACCTCTGTAAAGTCCTACAGGAGAAAGAATATGAATAGCCAGTGCCACACAACCAGAGGTGTTCTGAGACATTGCTTGGATGGGTAAAATCTCTGTATTTCCTCACAAAAGTTAACGTCACTTCAATGTCAGCAGAAAAAGATGGCAGCAACACCTTGCAAGTATGGCACAGCGGAGAGCTGGAAGAGTAATTCCCTCCAAAGGGGCATAAACTCCTGAGCTGGGCAAGCATGCTTCTTGCAAAAGGCTGTATTTGACAAAGGTGCGAATTCTCAGACAAATCTCAATGGTGAGGGCATAAATTATAACTAAATATTGGTGTATATTCCTTCTCAAGAACTACCAAATTGTCTCTTGATTCTTCATTCCTTACAATGTCTGTGGTAGTCAATCACCCTTAGACACTGGTAATATGTTTCAGAGAAATAATGGGAATATATGACAAGAAAGGTCGTCAGCTGTCAGATCAACTGCTTAAACCAGAGTGGTGGTGGCCTCTTCTGTCAAATTGATTTTGTGATCAAATCTGTTTTAAACATTTTTTTACTAATTTGTCTGTTCCTATTTTACATATGGAAAAGGAATGATACACAAAGTCCAAATCTACTATTATACAGCCATTGCAATAAATTAACGTGTGAATAAAAGACATTTGCACATCAAATAGTTGTGATAAAATTAAATATTCACATACTACCATATTCAGGAGACAATCAGCTATCAGTGTAACACTTTCTACGCTCATTTGCAGTTCATATGTAGACAGATTTGATCTAGTAAAGCAGGTGAACTTGTATTCACACAGCTGTGGACATAGCTGTCCCTATTCACATACACCAGTGATACAGCCAGTGGACACTGATGAAAATAAAGAAGAATGAAAATTTTTGCCCCTAGAAATTATTAAATGCAGCAAGGCAACTAGAAAACCAGTTATCACCACTGATAAGACACTAACCTAAATTCTGTACACTTTTCAGCAATGCTATAAATACACGGTCCAGTTTAAAAGATACTTTTTCTGACTCATTTAAATACTTCCAAATGAATGCTTATGTTCCCCATAAATAACAACACATATTCTGTTTTGTTTCTAAATACCAGGTGCTGTCAAATCCAAGAGCACAGGAGCACAATCAAAGTTACAATCCTTTTTACCACATTAATCTTTCTGCAACCTCTCAGCTGTCTCAGCATGGCCACTGCAAGCAAGTGACAAGCAACATGTGACTTCTGCTGTCAAACAGTTAACGTATTAATGGCATTAATCTCAGAGGAAAGTTTAACACTCTCACTGAATTACCTCACTTTCTATAGAATCCATTTCAGATCAATATCTTTTTCCATTCAGTGGCAAGTGCCCGAAAGCCCGGCACTCCATATAGTTCTAAGGCGCATTGCAAACTCTGCATCAGTAGCATTGCAAATGATCTTAAACTATTCCAGGAGATTCTCCATGTCCTATGGAAACATGGATATAGTCCAACTTTCTCAGCCAAATCTGAATTGTTTGTAGATGTGAAGTCCTTATGTTGTTGGAGACCTAACAGTCCCTGAATCTCCAGAGCTTCTCTCCTATGCCCTTATACTCCGTTTTTAATCCTCCTTCCTGCCTCCTGCACAATGCAACGCCCAGCCTTTCCCCAAATCTCTGCTGCAGCTGCCAAAGTCCTCTAGGTCTGCCTTTAAATCTGTAATTCCACTGGATCCTCTCTGATGGGTCACCAGGGAATACTAGCAGCTGTTTTGCAGGAAACGCCACATCTTCTAATCATAAGCAAAAAAAGCAAAGCAATAGAGGGGCAACACAAGCTCCAGAGCCACAAACACAGCGTGTGGGAAAATGAGGCAAAACCACATTCTGAGTAGAAAGTCTCTTTTCAAATTTTTACCTTGACTCTTATACTCAAGATCAAGCACTCAGTTCACAGCAAACCTTACAATGACGCTACAGCAAATATGATGCCCATAAAACATGTCAAACATTGCAGCTTCCTACCAAAAAAAGATCTTTTTTTTGATGTGATCCTGAAACTGCAGATTATCTCTTATCTGGACTAGAAACAAAAACCCATGTCTTAGTATATCCCACCTGCATCCACATTCTCACCCAACATATGCTACTCAAAATTGATCACGTCAAGTGAAAAGTTTTTGCCCAGTTAGTGCCTTCTTCATCAATATGACAGACAATCATGGAGGAAAAATGTAAGGATATAATTTGAACATGGAGAATGATATGTCTTTCATCTTTCAGTGCTTTTTTTTTCAGATACTTTAAACAAAAAAGAAAAAAAAAATCTTCATGTTGTCAGAAGACAGACACTAAAACTTTGTCAGCACGAGTCATTTTGAAACACTACTCTTGTACAGCATGATCTGACTTCCTGCGTACAAGAGGCCTAAAGTAAAAATCAATTTTAGGTTGACCCATGAATAACTCAGAGCCCCACTGTTATGGATTATAGCTTGGTATTACACTTGGTAAAAACAAACCAAATTTAATTGCTAAAACTCTGAAAGGTAAGAAAGTTATTTACTTCTAGTAAACATTTATCAAATAATAAAACTCCTTTTTAAGCTTATATTTATCACAACACTTGAGTTCATAGTCCTTTTACTTGGAATAGCATAAAGTAACTGATCCAACTGCCCTTAACACAATATGAATACTGTTACTCCCCATTTACAATATTTAAGCAGATAGTAATGAAATTTAGTATCTCATAGTCTTGTTGATTAAGATGTTACTCATGGTAACTCATACACTGCCTAAGCACAAATTACAGTTTTTCTATTTACATTATATCCTGAGGTGCTTTGTTGCACAGCCTTTCACTTGCAAAGTTGAGCAATGTATACTCACAGTTTCAATAAACGGTAAATGAAACCTACCACCTTGTACTGATCCCAGTTCAAAGTTTGCAAATGTACTTGGCATTAATGCTAATAAAACCAAGACAGAAAAAAACCCACACATGCCCGAAAAGCAACAGCCAGCAACCAGAAAATGAACAACCTAGACTCTTGCAGAAATGTGTCATCTTGCAGGGACTGGCAGCTGGTTCATAACAAGAATTCATAAACACCTTGTAAGCACTTTCATTTTGCAGCCACAGTCTGAAAAAACACTTGCAAAACCCGGTACGTGAGGTTAAACAAAAATAAAATTGCATTTGATGTTAGCAAACTACAGCATAATATTGCAAGATTGAAGGAAAACTTTACCAGCTTTTTTGACAAAACACTATTCCAAGTCCAGCTGAAAAAGTTTGGAAATAATATCTGCAAACCGTTCCACCCTTCTTGCACTGCGCACTGGAAAGGAAACAGCACAGTCGGTTTCATTTTGATACTTCTTGTAAACTGACAAAGGAAATAAACTGCCAGCTCCAACCCCCGGACTGATCTGCTGCATAAAACCTGCTCAACAATCACAAGCTTCATTCCAGGTCAAATGACATAATTGGGAAATTATCAAGTGCTAAAATAACCACCGTTCTGCTGGTGTTTATTTACAATAAACACAAGCTTCGCTTTCTGACAGAAACCCACTAAAACGATTCTCCATTTCACAAAGTCTACAAGTGAGTAGGATCAGCAAAATTATGCAAAACATCCTGCTAGAAGAAGAAGAAATGTAAACTGAGCCACTTACAGAGAGGAGCAGGCTGCCAACTTAATCTGATTCTACGACGACTGTAAACATGTACTTTTGGAACGTGAAGCGATTCACATTGCCACAGATGCCGTCAGAGAAACACAGCAACGTGATTAGGTATTCTGCACACGGGGGAAAATCCGGCAGATGACCTGCCGCAGCAAACACCACATCTCTGCTCGCACACACCAACTGTTTTGACTACAGGCACTTGTTAAGCACCAAGTTTCGGTCCTACCAGTTGGACACCAGAACTGAACCCATGCCAAGAACAACACGAGCTGAAAACGGCTGCAGGGTTTTTTTTTTTTTTTTCTTTTTTTTTTTTTCTTTGTTTTTTTTTTTAAATAATTGTTGATACAACTCAAGTAACTGCAGAAATGAACCAAAGTGCGAAATTAAAAGCAGCAAAACCCACATGTGTATATTTAGAAGAGGACACTGAATTTTTACTTCCTTGATCCAGGAAAGAAGGCGAGTGTTTGTGTACAACACAGTAGGATCAACCTGATGTTTTCCTGGAAATCCTTTTTTTTATTTATGGGATAACCTGGCATTTGTCAGGATAATTATAAAACGTGTGAGAAACAGTCTCTAGACTATTACTATTTTACATTTACGTGGCCAAATATCGTAAAAATGGCAAAATTCCATAAAGATCCACACACAGCACTTCCCAGAACACTATTATTCCTCATGAGTAAAAAGCATGAAAAGAAAGAAGGGTCAAATGGAACTCCAAAAAATGCTTCAAATAGTGCAATTAATTATCCTAAATGTAAACTGAAGCTTCTGGGTACTTGCCTACTTCTTTTATAAGAATTCTGAGACATAAATATAAAGCTCCAAGGTATCACTGAAGTATCAGACAGACAGGAAAACAACAGAAGTGTGAATACCCTGCCCTGGTGACAATGTCAGTCTTCACATCATTGAGCAGGAAGACCTAGATTTAACTGTAGTGTCAAGGCCTGTTTCTACAGCTATAAAAGGGGATATTAATGATTTAGAGTATTAACTTGATTAAAAAAGGAATTGAAGACTTAAGTAGGAATTCATCACTCCTGTAATGACACAATTCTACACGTGTAACCAGCACTTGCCACCTGACACATTGCTACTGCAGAAAAAATGACAATTTTCAACTCTATATTTCTCAGCTCAGCAAGGCCAAAAATCCCCAGGCAAAAAAGAAGTAACAGAGCAAGCGCATCTTGGGTACACACTTTTGTGAGTGACAGCCTACCAAAGAAAAGCAAGGAAAGCTTATGCACAAAAATTTCACATTCTGCTGGAGGAGATGCACAGTTAAGTCCAACATGAAATGAGAGTCTGAGCTAGATACCACCTCAAACCTTGTGCCCAGCACCACAAGGACAGCCCTCACCATCCTTCTGCACTGATATCTTACTACCTGCTGATCCACATTCCCACTATTTTTGTACTCGGAGGATGGAAATGCATTATCAGCCCTAAACTTAGGACAGACATATCAGGTGAAATGCTAAAATATTTCTAGCAATCAAGCCACAGTACTCTCAAAGGTAAATACTGCCAACAAATCATAATTTTGTGGGTGATTTTATATGTGAAGAGAAATCTTTTATTTGGCTAAATGTACAAATTTATAAACAAATCATCTATTCATTTATTCAAACACCCAACTTAAATAATTACACTCCAGATTGTTGCAAAATAGAGGAAAATTTAGTATTGTCATCCTCTCGTGCTTTGTACCATATAATAGACCTGTTCCCTCAGGCAGAACTTTCACATTCAAGGTTGTCTGATGACACATATTTTTATTCATTTATAGTTATGAGATAAAATATTTCACTGTATCTCTATTTTCTTCTTATTTTCCTTAACTATATTTACATAACAATAACAAAATAAAGTAATTCATGTACATTATTGCTTTAAGAACAAATTAAATGTTTCCCCTCATCTATCATAAACCAGAAATGTTTAATGTTTCTTTATTGTTTTACTTAATCCAAAAATATATGTCATTCCTTTTTACTGTTAAGAAAAGATTGCAGAGTGAGATGGGACTACTGAGGTGGTTTGGGAAAAAACCAATGCTCTAGTATGATTCCGAGAAAACAGGCTATCATTTTAAGGTGGCATACTCTTCACCTGGCTCTGAGAAAAACATGGCACCAGATTTTAGTCAATATCAAGATCGCATATCATTATCTCATTTTATCATTCCATACAAATAACTTCTAGAGAAATAGTAACTTCACTGAAATTAGCCCAAAATAACATCTTTGCAGGACTTGCATATAAGCTGTTGTTTAAACCTTCTGGCTTTTTCTGTTACTTAAGATCCAAACCCAGCACCTGGTGAATCAATGTATTTCTTACCAAGCTTTTTTTAAAGCACAGAAATAATGGAATTTTTTTTTTTTCTATAAATTTGTAGGTTTGAATGGTAAACTGCTCCATCTCTGTTACCCCAAGCTTCTCTGTCCCCCAGCAGCCTCATAATTTCATCCTGTATCCACAGTCTTTGTACCTCTCCCCAGGGGATAAGTTCAGTTTGGTCTGCAGGTAGACATGTGCCAGCTGTCAGCACAAGCTGCAAATGTGCTGCTACCACATGGAATACTGTTCTCTGGGCCACATTATTTAAGCTACCTCCTCACACTTGCTGATTTTCACAAGACTGCTGAAACTTTGGATTTTTGAACCAAACCAGCAAAGAGCTAAAAATTCTCAGACAAAACAGAAAAGAGATATAATCACATAAGGTCTATTGCTATTACTATTTTTATTACTAGTAGCATTATTACAATAATTCTAATATTTTAGGAAATCCAAGCTAAAATCTACATATAGTTTTTTTTCCCCCTTGGTTTTCTGTGTTTGCCACTCCTCATGGGTATTCCAATGCATCAAATTAATTCCCTTGGAATATTCTGACATCATTTCAAAATCCAGGTAACCATTCAGATCTGCCCAGCTAGGGACACTTGTTTTGTTTTGAAAATTGAATGAGCCTACATTTAAGTTTCAATTGGCTTTATCAAAACCTGCTACAAAAGCAGCATAACTGTCAGTTCAGAGTATTTCCTCATTCCAGATATTTTAGATAAATCAGTTCACTCATCTTTCAAGCATGTTATTTGCCAGAGGTAAGAAAATCTATTATTTAGAATGCTGCATGAATAACCACAAGTGATAACCCCTTAATACACAGCCTCCAAAATTAATGAGGAAAAACAATTCCTGAAGAGGTCGCTTGTTCACGTTTCCCTCATTACATACAATAGCTGTTACAAACAAGAAACCAAACTCTTAACCTTCTACAGAATAAAACTCAAGAGACAACACTGAAAAACATACCCAAATACAAAAGTGGGTTTGTAGGGCATTTTTAATCTGTCCTTCTCCCTTTAAAAAACTCTTTAGTTCTGTATTTACATACAGCTTCTTAATTTTAAAGTTGGTTTTCACTTTAACGTGCATCATTTATGACTTCTAACAGTGCAAACTAAAGAAACTCACACCTAACTGCACATGAATGAAATAAATGCAAATTAACCTTTGAGACTCCAAGTGACAACTACTTCATATTCTGTCTCTTCATGCACCCCTTGACCATTCATCACCGCAATGAACTTCTCATAACACAAATTACTTCTTTTGGATAAAGAAGTTTCTCCATTCATAATTTAACAAATTTCTCTCCATTGCTTGTGATGAGAGTTTTTTATGTCTACAATATTACATGTCTGCTATACCTATACCTAGATAGATAGATAAGATTTTTTTCTCAGATACGTATTTGCTCCGTTTTTTTCAAGTTGAGTTTTCCAAAGTTTGTTGAAGCATGATCAGTGTTTCAGATGCTGTGTGAAGAAAGGCATTTTCCAAGGCCACACAGCCATTAGAGTGAATATCTTAATTATAAAGCATTCCAAGTTTATTCACCCACTGATGTTGCCTCTCTTTTAGAATAATATGGCAGGAATGACACAGGGAGATGAGAAAGGTGAATACCAGTGCAACTATCTACCAAGGTGCAAGAACTGCTGTGACAACACAGCTGTGCAATTCTGTTTTCCCTTCTCCCACTTCCGTGCCCTGAATAAACTGTCATCCAGTGTGAATGGCTCTAACTTTCCATGGATCTGCTCAGAAGCACATAGGTACCATATTTTAGAAAAACTTTGGGAAAAAAAACAAAAGTAGATGCTCACCAGCTGAAGACAAAGGATATTTTTCCTAGGAGGCATTCTAATTACTCTCTATAAGCTAATAGAAAAACAATCTTATTAAAGCAAGGCATAGCTCAACTTAGAACAATTCTTGTGAATTTTGACATGGACAGTAAGCAAACAAACCAAGATAATTAGAAGTCCAACTTGAAGCAAGTCCATACAAATGAACCAGCTTTACCTGAAGACATTCAACTATTATATAAGTAAAAGGATGTCTCTGAGAAGAAGCATGCAATAAATATCTTTCCAAGGTATCAATGTTTCATGTGTGTCAGTCATTTTTGGTTTAAACCCCAAGAGTCAATTGGAGCATATGTAAAACATTAGGATGATTACTTCCTACTAGAACTTAGCTGGCTTTTTATGGTGCTAGAACCCGGTTTCACCATGCTTGGTGTAACATTTCACTTCAGGTGGGAAGATATGAATAGGACATATGTTTGCCAAGACATGAGAGTAACCCTTGGTCAGCCAAGAAATGACTACAGAGAGTAAGCTTGGAAGTTAACAGGAAGAAGAGAAAACAATTTTAAGACAACATTTCAAAGTGGGTTATTTATAGAGTCAACACTCAATTATCCATGGTCAGATTATCTGTACCAGAGATGCAGAAACAAATCAGCTCCAGCTGGGCTCATTAGCAGAGGTGCAGCTCGGTGCAAACGTCCCTACACTTCTAGGGACATTGTGGGTTTAAAAATCACACAGCATCTTTTTCAGCATAAGACTGAAGTCCTTTTTTCAATCTAAAGTGAGTCACTTCGGTTGTTTGTGTATAGGACTTCCAAAGACAAGAGCACTGGGGAAAATGGCAAAGACTTCAGACAAAGCCACTGCCTGGCAGTGTTACCCCCATGCTCTGGGTCCCAAGAAACTTCATGAACTCAAGCACAGCGTCAAGCCCGAGCTGGCTGTGTGCATTCCTGCACTCTGTGTCAGGGCTGCGGCCTCCGGCAGGGAGCTGGGTGCAGACAAGCACCAGATACTTGTGACAAAGCAGGAGCCAGGCACCAGCCAGCATAGCAAACAGCAGGCCCCTCAAATACAGCTGGGGTGGCCTCTGTGCAAAGGGACTGAGCTGTGAGATCCCTTGAGATTACAATTTAAACTTCAGTCATTTAAACCAGATATTCTAAATGAGGGAAAAATTAAAATAAGTACTTTCCTAACTTGAAGAAAAACACAGCCACAGCAACATCAATCCAGCTTGAAGCTGTTTTCTTGGCCACAAGGCCAAAAATGTAATGGACAGTAAAATGCAAAGGTAGATTTAAAAAAGGGAAGGAAATGGAAAAAATCCAACATGACATTTCTTACCTACCAATTGCTTTCTCTGAATCAAACTATCTGTGTTCTTGCTCAAGGACTGAAACCTTTCTCCATCTGTCAGGAGACAGCAAACTCCAGAAGAGACTATGATCTTCTGGAAGTTGTCCCTTCTCATCAAATTCATGTTCTATAGTTGAAAGAAGTCCTACTGTTTAGAGATAATAAAAGACACTTCTAAATTGGAAGAATTTGAGATTAAATTTGTTTTTTTCCAGCAATGGGAGTCACTTAAGCAAAGAGACAGGGAAAGGACAACAGGCAGGATACTGGCATGATAAATCTCAGCTATAATCAACTGACTCCAGCTTGATTACAGAGGAGGAACTAAACTCTGTATTTGGCAAATGGATCACAGAGCAAGTCTTTTCTAAAGCTTTTTGCTGAGTCTGACAATTGTTAGCTAGACAGTACAGAAGATTTAACCAGCAATGGCTAACAAGTGAACCAAAACTAACCATGCCTGAGCTATCATCCCCGGGATTTGCCTACTCTAAGTACTGAGAGAAAAAAGTTTATTTACACTGAAATGCTCAAGTAGTTTCAAATGATAGCTAGAAACAGACGATCACTGAGTGCAGGATGAGATAGAAGAAGAGGGTTATCTGTCCCATCAGAAGATCATTGTAACACTTGAGGAAATCTGCAGGTCCTAAATCTACAATGTTATTACCCCCCTTCCTTTCCTCCTCACTAGTCCCAAATTCCTTGACTTTCTAAGTTGCTTAAGGTCTGAAAAAGAAGTAATTAAAGGAAAAAACAGCTGAAAAGCGCATTCACTATGATAGATACTACTTATGAGAGAACTCTGGCAGTTTTATTTGTTCTTATTTCTCCTTACATTTCAGATGCCTAAGTGCCTGCTGCATAAAAAGTGATAGCAGTGGCAGTTACAAAAGGTCTGCTGTCTGTCTGTGCTGTTTTGCCTAAGGACATGAGGTCTATTCTCAGCATTAGGAACTAACATATTTTGGAAGGTGTAACATTCAGCAAACAAAACCAGAGAACAGATATTCTGCTGTACAGTATTTGCAAGTCTTGTGTATGGTATTTATCTTGGAATACACACTAATGAGAACAGCAGCACAAGCACTACAAGGGAAAAGACTCAATTACTGTAAACAACTGGGAACAAAAGACTGTTAAACATTCAACAATCACATCAACAGAAGGTTTAGAAGTCTTTACCTCTTGTTTACTGTAACAAGATTAGGTCAATGCTTCCCTCTGCCTCTTAGCTTCATCAAACTAGGGAAGACCATAAAAAAACAAAACCACTCCACCAACTCACTCGTTCACTGAAAAAACTCACTGCCCTGCTCAAAGTATGGAAAGATACCAAAGTATCTGAGGCTACTGCCACAGTAAAAGTCAGCCTGTAACCTCCAGCTAATCAGCTGCATATCTGTCAAGCACATACATGCGAACCACACTTACATAAACTTTCTGCTCCCTTACTGCTCCTCCCACTCCAAGATACCAATTCTAGCCAAGAACTTGATTAGCAACAGACTATGAAACACTTTCAGAGAACATCAGAGGTGGCACTTACAAAAGGACAGTGAACTTTTATGGCCTGAAGGCTCCAGAGCAAAATGTGGTAGCCGGCATCAGGCATTGCATGTTACAACTGCAGTTGTACCATGCATCAAAAAGAGATGCAATTTATTTTTCGGCTCTTCTTCCCTTTCAAAACATTCCTGGCACACCTTTGGCTTCAATCTGGTATTAATCCATGGTTGAATTACAGGGTATGGATGGAGACTGAGCACATATAACACAACCTTGAGTCTTTTAGCATTTGCTTCCTACAATAGACTGCTCTCACCCTGCAAGTACAGTGTGTATTGCTGTCTCCAGGTGTAGCCTCATAGAGTCAATATACTGAAAAAGGTCTGCTGAGCCCTCATTCACAAGCAATCTTGATTCATCCTTTATCAGGGACCTCTCTCTTGTTAGTTATTTTATGCCAGTTTAGGAGCTGCAATTAGTACATACTCTCCCACCCCTTCCTGGCTAACTATAAAATCATTAAACATCAGAGTTACATGGACTACTTTTGTAGGACTTCTGTCTACCTCTTTATAATTACCTGTAAAAATCTGGTACATAGACTGCATTTTGTATTTTAATTAAATATAAAGCAACGCTGGTTAGATACCTCAGGACATTTCTCACTTTACAGAAATCAGAGCTCATTTAACAGCCATAGTATTTCACAGACTTAGACAAACACCTGTATCAGATAACACTGGTTTCAAGTAAACAAGTAGGTTTTATTTTTTCCCCTGAAAAGTCTAATGAAGTTTTCTAGCGTCCTTTAGAAAAATGTAACAGAGATATAGAACTTTCTGTTTTTCTCCTTTTAAGTTCATTAGAACAAATAGAGGGAGAATGTGATCCATGCACACAGCAAGTAATCCAGCTGTAATTCATACCACAGCACAGCAGAGGTAAAGCGGTAATGCCAACATTAAACCTGATACTATTTAGCCCTTAAAGCTTGCAGGTAATCTCTCTCTTTCCAAGAACTGCACACTGAAAGAAATCAGATATATTTAAAGAATAATACAGTATCATGAAAGTTTTAAGTAAAATTTAACTTTTTCAAACTATAGAGTTTAAATTGAGCTTAGACATCTAGAGGCTTCCAAAAGCAAACACTCAGGAACTGCCTTGTTCTTCATTTAAAAAGCTCTACAGAATACATATAAAACATAGCGTAAAAAAGTTGACAGCTGCCAATTCAAAAGTCAGCAGTTCCCCACTGGCATATTTTGTTTAAACTACTTTGGTACCACTGTCATGTTATTAACCAAATTAAAAAAAAAACCCTCTCTATATATTTCTAAAACACTACCCATTACCACTGTAATCATAGTTTGCATTCTTTTTTAACCACATTACCACATGTGAAATATGTGCCAAAAATGGCAAAACAAAACACAGAGCATACAAACACATATTTAAGGGAGAAATCAAGGTGGCTTCTTGAAAATATGGGTCTTGCTAAATTTCTAGTTACCTGCATGCATTTCTCTTTAATCTTTCTGAGGCTGCAGCAAATGGAGCTTAGTGTCTGCTATCAAGCTAAAAATCTTAGCAATAATTTGTGTAGATTTGTGCAGATAAAAATAAAAATCACAGACTATATTAGATTCCAAGACTGTAAGCAACACGAACTATCATATCTGCACAACAGCATGCTGATATAGTTGGGAAAAAAAGTAAAAATAATCACAGTACAGATAACCAAGGGTCAAAGTTCTGGTTATGCATGAAGTTTCAGTATTGGCACTTCCTGTTCTGAGTCTAAAATACTAATAATTAAATCTATTTTCTCCTTCTTTGCTAAAGTAATGAACTGCAATTCTCTCCCCTCCTTCATATATCTACACCTGATTTGCTCACTTACATTACTGTGAACCAATAGGCCAGTTTTAAAAGGTCTTCGGTGCACAGGAGGCATTGCCACACAGTCCCGCAGGCCAGGGCTGCGCTCAGGCTTCCTGAGCCCCTCCCGGCGCGGAGAGGGGCGGGAGCTGGATGCCATCCTCGCACCCTGAACGCCTCAGCTACTTCGGACACCGCAGGTGCTGCCGGCAGCCCTTCCACACGGGTCACCTCCCTCCGCACCGCGCAGGAATGTAAGGCTGTGGGTGTTTTTCCCCAGCAACAGCTGGGTCCTACAACCTCGTGCGGCTCCTACACCGGGTTTCTCACGCCGCACAAGCACAGCAGCAACAAAGCAAGGCAGCATCTGTAGCGACCCTCACTCACATTCAGCCCGCCGCTGCAAAACCCACCAGGGCACCTTCCCCTGGCGCGCTGACAGCTTCGCCTGCAGGGCTCGGGCCGTCCTTCGGCGGGGGCCGCCGGGCCGCAGGCGCCGTCAGCGGCCGGGAGGCTGCCGGGAGCGGAGGGCCGGGAGGAGGCGAGCAGCGAGCCGGGAGGGGGAGAGCGGCGGGCCCGGAGCTCCCCCTCCCGGACCCGCCGCCGCTGCCGCCATCCGTCTCTCTGCCCCGTCCCGTCCCTGCTCACGCGACGAGCAGGGAAAGCCCCAACAGCGAAAGGTCAGGATCAGCAGAGTTAAATAAAAAATTCTTTCACTTATCACACGATTTTTCTCCTGAAAACTCATCAAACTTCTAATTTAGTTTTGGAAGGCTTAGGGAAAGTCAGTCCTTCGATCAACAGTGCTGCAGCTTCAGCCACTGCTGGCAAGGATACACACTGTCCACATTAACTCCAAATTCAGGTTCTGAGCTCCACACAATAATGAATGGTAACTGGTAATAAAAAATTAAGATTCTGAGGATCTGATTATCTTTGATTTTTACACATTGGAGTGCGGACCAAGCAGATTAAGATCCTGTTACAGCCAGCTGCTGGATAAACACAAAGGTCTTTATCACCTATTTTTCTTCTTACAAATACTCCATACTCACAAGTATGCAGATATCAGAGCTATGGTGTCACCACCCAAAATAAAAAGTTCAGTCAACAAGCTGAGCTTTGCTGTGGCACAGCTCTGCATATTAAAGCATCCCTGTGCCAAGCCCTCAGCCAGCTGACTGCTGCTGGAAATGGTGGGTTCCCCATTAACCAGAAATACTTCCTTTGGCATAACTCTCAAGATTTGGAATGGCAGTATGTTTAATGTTAAATGATACAATTACAAGTAATTTGTTTCAACTATATTTAAATGGGCAGCCATTCAGCTATTCTCACATACATGCAACTCCTCTTGCAGCCAAGGAGTTGCTGGCTTGTCCACTAAACCCAGCCAAACCCAGCAATTTGCAGCAGACCAGCATGGGACCTCAGTTTAAATGCAAATTTATTTCACAGCTGTGTCCAACATGAAACATACCAACAAATGTTAGTTCACAGGGCAAGGTATTTTTCAATATTTCAGGATTAAATTCCATATATTTGAGCACAGACATGGAGTGGTGTTCCCCAGGAAACTAAGTTAGAAGTTGTTATCTGGAGTGCTGTGTTCCCTGGCTGTGCACCCTCCTGACTGTGCAGGAATCCCAGTGGAGCAGGAGCAGGAACGGCCCCAATTTATTCAGGTTTCTATCTTAATCACAGAATCTTCTGCCGGAGGCCTTGGAAGAAGATGGGGAGTATGAAAACAGAACTACAACTCTCAAAGATTACTTACAGTAAGTAAGCTCTTCAGAGGGCAGTGTGGGTCCTCCTGGCAACTGGACAGAAGAGAGAACTGGATTCAAAATATCCTGACTGACTGGACCCAAAGACAGAGCCCAGAAATTTAGTCAACAGATCTTTGAAGGTGCATAGCCAGTTGTTTTGTGGCTTTGTTTGGTTGGTTTGTTTTTACTTAATTTGAACATGGGACTTGTAGTAAAAAATAAACCGCTATATTTTTGAGGCATAAGCCTAGCTAAACAAAATAGCCCTGAATGCTTCTGGGATTCCTGTTTAGGAAATCATTCACTGCAGGTGTACATGCTTCACAGAAGAGGCAATCACTGAAGCCAAGGAATAATGAGACACAATAAAATATGGAAGTATAAATAAGCAGAAGAAACAATAATAGGTAAGTAATGTTAGGCAAGTAATGTTAACACACAAATAAATAAGACAAATAGGTACAATGTTTAAAACTGACTGGGAAAAAAGCCAGCAAAAATGTATGCTAGTAAAAAGTTCCAGCTAAGCTGAGAAATCGAAGGTTGAAAGGAACTAGTGGTTGTGTGGTACACCTCCATCACTTGATGGCGAGGACATTACACACTGCTAATACCTATTTGTATATCTCAGATTCATGCCTGTGGAGCAGCTGTCAAAGCATGTCATAACACATAATCCTGGGGATCCACAGGGCTGCAAGGCTGCTGCAAAGTGAATGGTGATTGCTGCCCCATGTCAGCTTGTGATAAAGGTCATATCAGAGGTCTTCAACGGCCGGTAAGGCATTGAGTGATCATGAAGATTTAGAATATAACACAGGGTAGTGTTAAGGGAGAGTTAACTTCTATAAAGAAACAAAACACTGCATAAGACTTTGGAGGGGGTGGGTGGAGAATATGCATAGTAACCATGCAAACAATCTAGCAGAAGTAAACTCAAAGCAATGCTTTCACTATCTGAAAATGAAAATACATCTTCTGAAAACCAAGGCTGATGTTAGCTTTTGTTTAAAATAAAATCAGGATCTTGACAGTTTTCTGTACCTTAATATAGGGCATCTCAAGTGATCCAGCAATAAATCAACTAAACCAAATGTTTCAGGAAGCGATAATCAATGCTTTAGTTTTCAATCTAAAATGGGAAATTAATCAGCAATATTAAGATATATTTAAATAGAAAAGGACTTCTACAGTTGAGCTGAAGACCACAGACATTCATCTTATAGATTAACTTCTGTAAATAATTATCTTTATACAATGTGATACTAACAGAGACAGTTTGTGCTAATTGACAGACAAGTTCTACATTTAATCATATTGAGAAAATAGTGCACAGGAAATAATTATTTTCTAACTCTAGATTCTTAGTACAGAAATTTCTGCACAGAACGCACAATCTGCAGAAAGGCTAAGAACACAACTAATCAATAGCTGAAAGAACTATTCATTGTAGGTAATATGGGGGGAAAGGATTTTTTTTGGTGAGGGATCACTTTCTTTGCTCATCTTGCAAGCTTTAATTAAGTGGCTACAAAATAAGAAGTTGCTAAGAATGACTCTTTTGTAACCTGTTTTCAGGCTATAAATGTATTTCTGGTTATAGTAATACTACCTATAAACCATTAATAAAACTGCCTACTTACCAAAGACTAGATATAGACATTAACTTGCCTGATGTGAGCATGAAGTTAGGATATCAGGGTGTATTTAAGCTTATCTTGAAAAGAACACATCTAATCTCTGTAGTTAGATTTGGACTGATGGAATTTGGTTTGTGTCTATTGAAGAAAAAAAGGGATATGCCAGTAGCACTTTATGGTGGCTCTTTTATGCTGTGCATCAGAATACTCCCATAGAATTTTCAACATGAGGCCCAAAATTTAATTAAGTGCTTTCCTGATGGTCACTGGCATTATCAGACAGCTTGCACATTTAAGCTACTTGAAGCCAGGAACATTTCTTAGTACCCAGCACACGGAGACGGCCTAGTCTGGAATGTGTATTGGGACTAAAACTTTAAAATCCAGAAACAAGAGTCCAATCTGTTGGGAATGCACATATTTCTTGCTAAAGCTGTGAGGGCCTTAAACAGTGCTAAAATTAATTTTGTTTCCTTGTACTGCTAGGTAGGTCAACATGCAGGATTTTTTTCCCACCTAGAAACAAGGCTAAAGCTTCGGCAATTCTACAGCACCAGCAAAACCAGAAGAGACTTCAGGCAAAAAACTTTAAACCAGTAAAACACTAGCATGTATATTTGAGCAGCAGCTGTGTGAAGCATTTTGGGTTTTTCTGTATCTGTATGCTAATCTCTCTCTGAACCCCAAATCAGGTTTCTTATGTTTCAGTACCATGGATATTTCAGCACCAAAAGACAGAAGAGGGGTATTGGAGAAATGCAAGTCAGAGTGCTTGAGAAAGCCAGAATTGTACTGATTTTGCATGTGGAGATTATTTCAGAAGAATCTCTGAACCTCTAGCTGATAATTTCTGCAGACAATCTTATCTTAACTACATTTAGCAGAAAAGAAGACAGAGCATTCAGATCTCTATGAATTCCAATTATCCTGACTCAACTCCTCCAACAAATCAAGCCCCTGATCCATTTTCAGAACCATACTCTACAAAGTTGGTTTTGTGGCCTATAAGACAATCCTTTACTCTTAAAGCATTACAGACCTTCATAAACAAATCAAACTGTTGTACTGAGGAAGAGTACAAAGCTCTAACAAGTGGCACTTGACAGACACTCAGTTATGCTTACATTATCTTACAGATGAGACTCTTGGAAAAATGAGGAACACTGGTTTACTTGAGGAGTGCCTTAGTCCTGCACAATCCACTGCTAAATCTATAAATTAGACTGTTATTTTTGGGAAATCCTAGAAGGACTGATATATATCCATATTCTCAGATAGTGCCTTATTTTTTCTGCTTATCATCTCCATGTATCAGAATTTGTCCATATTTTAGGCAGGGAACTCTACTCCCTACTCCCTTTCACTTGATTTCTGTCAGACATGCATGAAGTTTGCTCCATCCTACTCATACAGGAATTAATGACAAACAGGGTTCTCTCCTTTTTCATGCCCTATCCAGCTAAGAAGTGGTTGTCCATATAGGTGTCAAAATGTATGCAAACCCCATTTAAAAATCAGCTTCTAACAGTGTAATAAAGAAAACCTACCCTCTCCTTTCTTAGGAAAACACCTTCTTTTCAGGAAGTGTTTATTTAATGTCTAGCCCAGGATTTCTTGTTTCTTGGTCAGACCCCCTGGGGGTTCCTAAAGATCAGTTTGTCGTATTAAAGATGAACTATCATAACAACAAAATAAGTTCTGTTTCCATTTTGAGCTGGACACAGCCTTCTGCTGTAAACCTTCAAACCTAATCTAGGCAAGTTGAAGTACCAAGAAGTGATCCCACTGTCTTTCCAAAATAGCTAGAGTTAATATTGTGCAATCACGTAAAAGCCAGTCTTTGTTCTCAGTTGCTTATAAATGACTTCAAACACTTGGACACCTCACCAGTGCCACAAGTTCAGCAGTACCACTGCAGGTGGCTCAGGTACTTGGCTTAGGTACACACCATGCTTAGGTACTTCTAGGATAAGCAGTGAAACTACCAGCAAGGAACATACATCTCTCCTCCTCCACTTAAACCTCAATTCATCAAGTGAGCTCATGGACACAACACATCTTCAGTACTTCTGTCATACAACCTTTTCCACTGCTATATGTCCCTAAAAGTTTTTGAGTATTTTAGAATAATATTTACTAATTTAATAATGCTAAATGATACACAAAGAATTAATGAATTCACAAGTAAAACACAAAAAAATAGTATTTCTAAAAGGAGCAATGCTGTTGTACCTTGAAGTGGTTTCTGAAGTTTATTACTTTTGTCCTTATATACACACTGCTTCCTTAAGGTGTTACAGGGTCTCAAATGTATCCTTTAACTTCCTAGAGCAAACAAGAACAAATCTGTTGCTTGATGTGTGCAATGCTGCTCAGGCCTTCATAAGCACCCTAACATTACACTTCTTAGCTGTGAAATTCCACAATCACAGGTACTAGTTGGTATCTCTTACTGACTTAATTCAACTGATAATAAAGGGTTTATTTCAATTAGTCTCACATTAGAATCAGTGATTTAGATTTAAATTAAGTTCACATAATTTTCACATCCTGTGGGTATGCATGTTTTGACAGTACTGCAAAAACGTGCTGCAAGTTGCATAGAAGTTGATTGAAACCGTCAAACCAGTATTTAATTGCTTGCTGACATGTACCTCAAAAATAGTCCAGAGTGGATTTATCTGAACATGCAAAAGCACATGCAGAAAACACATTTTCATGACATCTCCATGCCTTGAAGAAATACAGGTTTTATTGTTACATTTTTAATTCCTGAATCAAACAACACAGCTTTTGCCTGCCATTTGCTGTATGACTACATGCATCACCTCAGACTTCAAGAATTCTTTTTTCTATATAATGCATATTATAAAATAATACTTCCAAAATTAAACAAGTATTAAAAAGAAGTTTTAAATATAAAAATTTCCTTACTTCTTTTGTTCTGATCCCCAGCCTTTGAAAATCTGTAACATCTGTGCAGTCTCATTAAATACATTTGCTCAGATAATGTACAAGAAAAGCAATTCCTAAGCAACGTGTAAAGTTCATTAAGTTTTTGCAGAAACTTTATGCAGTCAGTCATTTATTCTCTCCTGATTTTGGTGCTGCAGAAAGCAATATTCTGGACATGTAGTCTAGCAGTCCTCACCACTTTTTCCCCACTTAAATCTCATTTTCTCTAATTTACAATTTTTACTTTAATCCTAATCAGTCAGTAAAGTTTTAGAGTTGTCTTCTAGACTTTCTATGTCTTTTGGTAATTTTAACAGGCTTATTTCACACATTAAAACCTACTCTTCACCACATCCCTCTTTAGGGCTGTGAATTCCTGCTAAAGAAGAACACTTTTGGGAGAAGAAAAAAAAATTAAAAAAAAAAAAAAAAAGAAAAAAAGAAAAAAAAAAGGCATGTTGCCACCAATTCTTAGATTATAGAATCATAGAATGGTTTGGGCTGGAAGGACCTTAAAAGTCATCCAGTTCCAACTCACTTGCAAGGAAGTGACACCTTCCACTAGACCAGATTGCTCAAAGCCCCACCCAGCTTGACCTCGAACACTTCCAGGGACAGGGCAGCCACAGCTTTTCTGGACAACCTGTGCCAGTGTCTCACTGTACAGAATTGCTTCTAAAAGCTAATCTTAACCAGCCCTCTTTCAATCTGAAGCCATTCCCCCCTGTTCTGTCACTACATGATCTTGTAAAAAGTCTCTCTCCAGCTTTCCTGTAGCCCCCCTTGGTACTGGAAGGTGCTCCAAGATATTGCTAGAACCTTCTGTTCTCCAGGCTGAACAACCCCAGCTTTCTCAGTCTGCCTACAAGTGCCTCAGCCTTCTGATCATTCTTTGTGGCCCTCCTCTGGATTTGCCCCAACAGGTCCATGTCCTTATGATATTGAGTGCCTCAGATCTGGATGCAGTACTCCAGGGGGGTCTCCTGAGAGTGGAGTAGAGGGGGAGAAGCACCTTCCTCAACCTGCTGCCCATGCTGCTTTTGATGCTGCCAAGGATATGGTTCACAATATATCAATCTAGTTATGTCAACAGTCAGTAGGTACACCCTTTAAAAAAATAAACAACCCTCAAATCTGAACAGACACAGCCCAGGAAAAGACCACTTTAAGATAAATTCAAATGGTAAATCTTTCACCTTCAAGGTTGTGTGTCCTTTTTAAAATATATGCTTTTAAGATAGTAGTTTAGAGAAGACAGGCAGAGCTGAATGAATAATTAATTGTGGCTGCTGTTCCCTGTGCAAGTGCCACTCTGAACCATGCATTCTGAACCATGCTTTTGCCTTGCACCATCTCTGGCATTCACCTGCTGCCCTGATGGGTCAGCTTAGCTTGCTAAGCAGAAAACTAACCAAAGAAAGGGGGGAAAGTTGCTAAACCACAAATAAATCAGAGTGAATAGCTTTCTCCTACTATTCGATAATAAGTTGGACAGTGTCACTACAGGGTGAGATGAGCAGCAGGGAAGGAAGACGGTCCCTGGGCTGGTAGGAAAGGTGGGGTGTGAAGAATGTGCTCTATCCTCTGCAGCAGTGTGCCTTCAGATCCATTTGGGACACCCTGCCACAGTGATAGTCAACAGAGCTGTAGAAAGGGCACTGATGTCACCAACAGAGACAACATCCCAGAGAGATGATCATGTTTTAAAGCTACTGGAGGTTTTGCTGCTGTTGAAAGAAGCTATTGCTTATTTTAAAAGGACCATGGTTGCCACCTGGTTATCAATCCTTGCTGTAAAAGAGCACTTGCTGCACCTTGTGACCTGTGGCTGCTCTCATAACTGAGTCTCCAACCCATCTTCTCTTCCTCTAGTCTTTACCAACCCAGGCTTAAGAGTTTATTGTCACAAAACATCACTGACCATTGTCCTATTTCAAACAGTGTTATTCTGAGAAACAATAGCAAGTGTGGTAGTCTGGAATCAACTGTGTGATACTCCTACCACACTGACTGGTCTTAGTTAACCTATCTGCCTTCAGTTATGGAAGCAGAGAGGACATGACAAATACAGTAAGAATGAGTAACTAATATTTTGAGAAACATGACAAGGGTTCTGTAGAGAACTGGACAAAAAAATGAGAGAAGCTTCACTCACTATCTTTGTGTATCATCAAGAAAAAGCAAACTGTCTTTCAAGAACAAAATACTAGAAAAACTTAGACCTGCTGAGCCTGGACACTGCAGACCTACTTCATCAGTGACTTCTGCATATCTCAGAAACGCCTATTAGAGAATTAATACAGAGTATGAAGAATTTGTCATAACAGTCCTCCATGATTTGGGACTCAATGCTATTATAATATTAGTACCTTCCTTGAGAGACTAATAAAGTTTATTAAAAAACAAAATCTAACCCTGACAATGAAAATTCTCTATATCCTAAACTTTAAAATAAAAGCATTTTGCATATTTCATTTGCCACAAAGTTTTCAAATAAAATATAAACTAGAAATACAACTGTTGTACTATTTATTCTCTTAGTTACTTAAGCCACATTTTTTAGTTAAAGCAATTCTTAAAATAAAAGATTTAAGAAAAATAATCTCACTACATCAAAATTAAGTTCTACATTTAAATGAAGTTTCACTATTCCAAAATTGACGACCTGGAATAAATAAAACATAGGTTGCTCATCAAAAGAAAAACCAGGGTGCAAGATGGTGTAAAACTGTTAGTAATGTTCATATGCAGCACAATCAAAGTGACTATTGCATTTCTTACAACACTATATGAATATTTCACACATCAGGAAAAGAAAAATCACAAAAGCAAGAGACACGAGAAAGCTTTTTGATAATGTAAGAACAAATGGATTACAATGTTAAAAAACCAAACTGCTACAAGATGAGACCTTTTCTGTAAGTGGCTAATCCACATTCATAAAACCACTACTAAACATCACTGCAGGTAACAATTCACTTTAGATTATTATCACCTAAGCCAAAACATATTTTAATGTAACAGCATGGGTTACATTTTAAAACAGTTTAGTCATTTTTGCCATCAGCACAATCCAATGTTTCTAGGAATGCAAGTCATTTTTATTAGGCAGCCAGCTGCAGACATTGCCGGAACTCAAGTTCCAGAAAAACTGGGAAAATTACCATTCATATGCTTTCAAAAGCTTCCCAAACACATGAATGGAAGCTGTGTTTGAATGGCAGAAGTCAAACAATTTGGAAACCAGATTAAAGGAAATAAGTAGTGATTTATTTGCAGTGTATCTTTTCATTCCACATAAAAACGCTTGTGCTCAGTGACCAAGATTTGGTCCATACTTACAAGAAGATACTACTGCAATGATGTATTATGAAATAATCTTTGGAAAAAAACGAACCAGGAGCAACTGCTTTAAAGAATTACTCTGCTGCACACAGCATCAGGCAGTGATGACTAATGGGGAGAGGCGCTGCTCGGCCAGCTCAGTCGCACAGTGTGGGGGAGGCACTGCATACCAGGGAGCGCTTGCAGGGAATGTGAAGCAGATACTCTTGTATCGCAGAGAGATAAACGGGGCAGTAAGACAAATGAAGCTGCTCAGCCTTTCCTCCTGTAGTATTTTAAAAATATGATTAAAATAAACTGCTAAATTTTAGTGTAATCTTATGAAAATTCCCTTTATTGCCATATGTAAAGCTAATACTGAATGGGTTTCTTACACATAGATATCTATACTGTATTCACCTGAAGAAAATTAAGTCCAGGCCTCCATGTCCATTACACATTATACAATGTGCAAAGCCCACAAGATAAAATCTTAAATTTTGTAATAATATTGATTCTCAAACTTTCATCATTCTTTTTACATGAAAATCAAACATTTTAGGCCACAGTACAGCTCCCTATACAATAGCTATCGTAGCTGTCATTCTTCAATTCAAACAAGTTATTAATTATTACAGCTTCACCCAGCAACACTTCTCATTAATATTTCTAGATGATGCAAAGAAACTTCTTTTTCTTAGTTAAAAAAACAGAATTTAGGTTCTTTTAAATAGGTATGCTTTTAAAAAAATAACAATAAAATAGACAATGTTTCAAAACTCCCAAGAATATCTTCAGGTGATCTGAATGAGACACTTAATACACCCCATTGCTGTTTCTAATTGCATAAGACGTAGAATTACCTAATGTTATGTTGACCACACTTTATCTTCTCAAATTTCAGAGAAGTTACACGGAGGTTCTTGGCAGAAACTTTGCAGACTTGAAATCCCGAAGCCATTTCTCCTAAATAAGATCAGTACACATCCAAGGGGATGCTAACCAAGGAGATCTCAAAGAAGTCAGCTACACCTGCACAGCATAACATGCCTGTGCTATAACCATGGTTCTGCTTCCACTTGGATGGTTCAATTATTTAGGAATAAACTGACATATTTTAAAACACAATTGGGATTGATCTGTGTGTTTCAGCTGAAGCTGAGCTTTAAAATGAAACATATCAGAAAAATGGGAAAAGCAAAGCCTAACAAGTAAAACCAGCTTGGGTCAATAATGTTGCTGTTTCCAGTTATCCAGTGTCTTGTGTGAATTGCACTAAAAAAGAATCCTACTTGAAAGGAAAAGAAAGGAAAAAAAAGAAGAAGAAGGGTCAGACAGGGTGAAATAGAGCCTTTAAAAGCCTGGAACAATTTGCAACACAAATACTGAGGAGCAAGCAGCTTCCTCTTTGAATGAAGCAAGGGTCTGACCCCTTCCTGTGTCACAAGTCCCCACACTTATGTTTTCTACTGGCAGCAAAAAAAACCATCAATTCTATCAGCTTTACAGACATGTGTGTACCAAAAAAGACACTATATTGTATTCCATCCAGTTTTAGAAGAGATGGAAGATGTATTTGAATGGGCATCTTCAGATCTTTGTTGCCTAAACTGCTCCATAACATCACTTGTGATGAAATAGCTCATAACTTAGACCTCATAAATAAATATTAACTTCACTTTTTAAAGCAGATTCTGTAATAACCTAAGAACACAAAATGACTGCTGCAGATTTTACAAGAAAAACACATGAAGTTCATGGAGAAAATGGTACCTTGGCAACTCATGCAATTCCACAGTACGCCTTACAATGCTGAGTTAAGCTACACTTTATGCATTCATTTCCTTCACAGACATAAAATGCCCAGGTTAGATCTGCAGCTAGCTGACTCTTACACAGACACCCACAAGTTTCAGATGAATATTTTAATTGAAGCTAAGACAATTGTAAAATTTTTTCAAAAAATGAAAGTAGCAGTGGACCCCTCAATATCCTGACTGGAGAGATCTGAGTGAAGCACAGTTTACAATCTGCCACAGCTAAAGAAGAAAAGGTTGCAAAGTGAAGGCATGATGTGCTGCTGCAGCAGAGGAGACAGTTGTGTTAGATCATACACACGTAAAAACACCACCTGTTTTACCTGTTTAACAGTTGATATTATGCAACTCTGACTGCAGAGTCAGCTAGCATTTGTATATTCTCTGCCCATTAGTCAGAGTTTTCCAGCAGATAATTCTATGTGTTAAAGAAAATAATTTAATTGTATTTTCTTTTTTGTGTTATATATATGTTTTGGGGGAGAAAAAAAAAAAGTCAGTCTAACCCTAAATTAAATATTAAATTCTAAAACAACAAAATCAAGACATTAGGCAATTTTAAATGACATTAAACTAAGTTTAAAAATTGAAAATATTTCTGTTTTATAAAATGCAACTATGGCACAAAACATCAATGAAATATAAATAGTTAAAACAAACTCTTGCATTAAATTAGCTGGATTCAAGTGTTCAGTGGAATGAATTTGTTTCTATAGCTTTCCTTTTTAAAGTGTGGTACTTGAAGCTCTATGTATCATTTATTTGAACTTTGTTTCACCTCAGCAATACCATCTTGCTAGAATTGTCACTTTCAAATGTAAGTTAAAACACAAAATTAAACATGAGTTATTTTCTTCCAGAGTGCTTCTGCTACAAATGCTTGCAACAACTTCGTAATTCCTTCATGTAACTGGATCACATGATAAGGAACTGGAAATAAATCTGTCCTAGGGATACTGAGTACCTTGGATCCCTCTGCAGATGAAAGCAAAGCAGAGGCTGAAGTCAGCTTTGCCACAGATATGAACATGCAAAGAAGAAAGACAATTCACTCCTTCCTGCCTGCATTTCCAAAATCTACTTTTGTACTTTGACTTTTCATCACACAGAGCATGAACCAGCCTCTCACAAGTTCAAGATGACTGGACATCCTCAAATTAGGGCAGAAACAAAAATTCAGCTTTGTTCCTCTTTTGCCTCCCTCCAGCTACTCACTCTGAGTGCTAAGAGAATCACCATGAGAAGGCAGGAAAGCACATGGATAAACACTGGCATGAAGTGTTGAAGAAGAACAACCTCAGAGCATGCACAGGTAAGTATTTTTACTTGACCTACGATAACCACGGGATAAAATCTTTTCAATTGTCTGTTTCTAAGAACTCCTGAACTGGAGGATGGCTGAATAACCATCATAGTGATCTCAAAACTACTAATGTCTGTGAGACACGGTAGTTCAGTCTATGTGGTTTTGTTACTCTAATTTATGAAAATAAACTGGAGTGAAAGCTGTGAAGGTAACATGGACTGGATATGCAAATATCCTGACCTGTCCCTCTTCCTAGTTACAACAAAAAACCCCTCAAACCCTGCTAAGTGTGCTCCTTGCTGCAGGATTGCCATTGACCTTTCATTCTTGTCCCTTTTCAAATGCAAAGACAGGTTAATTTTGAGTTAGTTTATTTCCAGTCTGTCAGATAACGTTTATGGAGCAGTAGGGATCTGGGACAAGGAAGAGAAGAAAGGCCAAAATACTCCAATTCTTCCCATGGCTGTCTAACAAACACTGGTTGAAGTTTTCATAACTCCCAGAATTCCAAGCTAGAACATGTGAACTCTGATACTGGGATTGTGTGTAACAACCTTAGGCACCTCATCCTTCTGCTTTTGGGAGACAATATAAAGGGGTTTTAGTTTTCTGTTGTGGTTTGTTTTTTACCCACCACCCCACCCCTTCCACCTCTGCAAAAAAAAAGACTCTGACCTCAACATGGCAAGAGTTAAAGGGCACCTGCAGTATTATCAAGCCATATCTTAGGAAATGCTCAACTCAGTGTATGTATAGGCCATAGCTCTCCACTGGACCAACTGGACATGAATGATGTCATGGAATTGTAAGGGAACCCTCAGGTTTTGTCAAGCAACTCACTGCTGGTAACTGCTGCCTGAGCCTTCAGCCTGTCCTCAAAATTATTTTATATCCACAACTCATCAGTAGTTATCACTAGACCAGTAAACACAGCAACTGATATAATATGGCTTTTCCCCTCAAATATCAGCATACAATCCTCTGACAATTTTGTAACTGCCTTTGTTTCTACTTTACAATCAGCTACTTTGGCTTGGTTCAGAGAGTGGATTCATATCTAAAACTGTGACAGAATAATAAGTATTTCTAAATACATTTTCTTATTAGAAAGCCATTTAGTGCTAGGTCTTTAAACAAGACAAAGTTGGTGAAAGGGAGATGACTACTTCCCTGATGAAAGCACTCACCTTCTTGTAATCTGTCTGAACCCAAGACCAAGTATTCCCCTCTTCACAAAAGATCTCTGACAAGGATAAAGCCTTGTGAAGGGTGTTAAGGAGTTGTTCTCTCTCCATCCTGCTGAAATATTTCAGCCTTTCATAAACACATTTCCTGAACCACAGATTGGACGCCAAGTATCATACTTGTCAAAGTTAGGGATGAATTCCCCCTCTTACTCTGTTCAGCTACTGTTATCTTATGCAAAATAAAAACACCAAAAGGAAAGAAGAAATCAGTGTGGACTGGAACTTGTGTTTTCCAATAGCAGAAGCCCTCAGTCTGCAGGTAATTCTGTTCCTCTCAATCATTTGCATTCCTTTTCCATACAAACATGCAACAGGAGAAGCAGGCAAAGCCTCACAAGCAGAATTGTTTCCACCACACCCTGGCACATGAGATACCCCAATTGTCACCAGCATTTCTTTATGGAAAGGAGAAAAAACACCTATCAACACCAGGTAGCCTGCTTGAGACTCGATTCAACTCCCCTCAGACTTGGGAAAAAAAGTGTAAAGAGAATGTCCCACTCTGCACATTAACTGCTCTAATCACCACACTAGTGGCTAAAGGAACAGAAATAATTTTTCAGAATTTAATTTCCTCTGGGTTTGGTTTTTTTTTTTTTTTCCAGTGTCTTAAAAGAGATTTTACCTCAGGCCAAGTGCAACACTTCACCTCTATGGGCACGGAAATTATTTTGGTAAGAAAATGAGAGAAAGATCTGTTACACTCAAGCCATTTTTTAATGTGAAAAACCTCTGTGTTTTATTCTTCAGCATGCTATAGGAAAAATACCCTATTCTTTTACTAATTGTATCTACTCAGGAAGTGCCAATAAGCCACTCCCTACCAGTTACTACAGAATTAAGGCTACAACTGCATTTGGGATGCAACAGACAGGTCAGGCAATGTATCTGAATACATAGAGAAATGCATACATATAGACAATTATGCACAAATAAAACTTTGATTTGTTTATAGTCATTACAAAAATTATCTTTATAAGGGATTTAGAAAACCCATCTCCAACTGACACAAGGGAAATCCAAGTGACACAGTCTACTCAAACATGTAATGAAATGAGACCATGTATACACATTTCTTTAAGTAAAGATACTTGCTGTTGAGGGAGAATGTTGCAACCCTCACCAAAAGGCTATAGAACAGGCCAAGGAAAAGAGGGTAAAAATGGTCCTCAAAGAAAGAATTTAGCAATGGCATGCAGCAAGAACCTGCATTAGTGCCTGAACTATTCAGCATATCCAGAAATGATTGAAAAAAGGTGGTGGTTAGTGAGAGAACATGATCTTGGTATATAATTATTTAGAGTATTAAAGATGAAAATCAACAGATTGCAGAAAGACCTAATACTGACCAGTGTAATAAAACAGTAAATGAAATCCAATGTAGAGAAATGTAAAGTGACAGACATGGAAGAAGAAAAGTATCTTCGCTTTATATACAAAATGATGGTCTTTCAATTATAATTACACTGTAATGAAACACTGGTATTGTAACAGTGAAATTATCTCAATGATCTGTGGTGGTCACAAAAGCAAAACAAATGTTAGGCAAGGAATACAGCACATCACACCACTGCTTCCATCCCCTCAAAAATTGGTTAGAAGAGTTAGGCAAGATATACAAACACATAGGAAAGACACAGGGAGTTTCCACAAGTGACAATTAGACCAATTTGGACTTGTCAAACTGGATGAGTGATGACAGAGGAGGGTTATGATGTACATTTATTATGAACATGGACAGGAAATGATAATTTATTGCTGGTTCAAAAACAAACCAAAAAGCAAGGTATTTCTCCACATAGTGTACAGCTAAGTTTTAAGAATCCTTTCCAAGGGACCACATAGCTTTCACATTTCCATTAACTTCAAAAAACCCACTGTGTCAACAGAGTTGTTTAGCAGCACAGTGACAAATACCAGATTTTTCTTTCCAAGGTTTTCTGTTTTACTGCACCATTTCTATATTCATTTAACTAAACATGCAGTTCTGCACTGTGCCCTTCCTCACAGACTTATGTGTCTGGTCTTGACTATGCCCTTCCTGCCCATGGAAAAATGCTGAAACTTTTACTGCTTGTTTCAGCATTCTTGCTACATACATACATCGGTAGTAGACAGTGATATAAAGATTTATTTAAACAGCAAACAAATCCTTTGTTGTCCTAGCCAGATTCAAAAGCATTACTTCCACTCACATTTTACACTCTTCATCTATCTAGAATCACAGAATGAGAAACACTTGTTTTCAGACTCATTAGGACAAGCACAATATTTAAACAAGATACTTCCACAGAGAAAACCTAATGAACACACACGGATGCACTGGTCTTCACAGTTCCTGCAGTCTTGTCACCATCATGTACAAACTGCATCTATCTGAAATATCTATAATCAATGTAGACTTTTACAGTATTGTTGGCCAATTACTGTACCAAGTGTCAGCTTGTACAGTTGTATTCCTGCTTCAGTATTTTTGGGTAGAAGTGGGTCTGAAAACAGACTCCTCCCTGTCAATCCTAACCAACTGAATTAAAAAGTGAAATAGATTTTCAATTACCAATCTCAAACTTAGAACATGAAACGACACCTAATGTAAAAAAAAAAAAAAATTAAAAATCAAACTTATTTAGTCACCCAATTAGTAAAGCACAACATCGATGACATACTCATGAAAAGAATACCTTATAAAACAGAGGGAGCAAACTGAAAGGATGTATGTCAAGTAATGATACATTAATGCTTGCCTTAAATACATTTCTCACATGCAATGCTTGATATTTTATATAAATAGGCTATTAGTTATACTTCACTAGTTGCAGAGCAGATGCTAGGCACAACAAAAGTATTTCACAGAAACAAGAAGTCTGCGCAAAAAAGCGACCGGAAAAATATGTTATTTCCCAGAACACCAGTCAAAGAAAATGCTCCTAGTTAACAGCATCACTAATCTCACAAACATAAACAGTTAACGAGGCAAGTTTTCTAAGTTTTATTTAGCCATCTTAACAATAGGTAGGTTTCAGAGCAGAAAGCTAAACCAAGTACTTGAAAATTGATCATAATGAAAATATGCACACATTAAAGTGAACCAATAGTCCATCATCATTTGTGTAACATTTTAAATATTTCTTTCTTACTGCATCATGAGTAATATAGTTTTTCAGTCTTGCTAAATGAATACAAAAATTGTATTATGAAAACAGAAGCCTACAGTGTGTCTAACCTACCTGCAGTAAGAGAACAAGGTCTAATTCAATATTTTACATTTTAATGTGACAATTATTACATTAATATCACCAGTTAAAGATAATAGTAACAAGCCATTAAGATAATTATATGAATCACTTAAGGGGTATGAAATGGGAAACACAAGGAGCTTCAGATATATTTGAAATTATGAGAACTTTAAGTACAGCATTGTATGCCCACAAATAAAATGTTTTGAATAGATTTGACACTAGTCAGGTACCAAGGGGTTGTGTACTATTATTACAATGAAATAAACAGAACTCAATAGTTTCAAACATGGGGATGTGATAAACATGTTTGCATACTAGATGAAAAAATAATATTAAAATAAGAAGAAATATTTTTTTAAAATAACAGGTATACAAAACCCAAGATAAATGTTACCACTGAAAACTGTGGGAAAAGTAATTTGCAAGCCTTGTATTAGTGAGATTATCACATCTGAGATTTCCCTCTACCAAAAATAAGATGTTTTTTTTAAAACACCAAATAAAAAAAAATTTCTTCACGAAAGGCATTTAATGTAACTACTTCCAGCTTGACAAAAAAAAAAAAAAAAAAAGCTCTTGAAATACAGCCCAATATTTAATTTAATTGCTCTCCATTGCACATCTATGAACAAGGACATAAGACTACCCTGTCATCTGCCTGCATGCCAATGGAATTTTTGTATTCCTCACTACACCCCAAGCAGCCTGTAGATGTTAGAAAGGCAACACAAACATTGCTGGAAAGAAGCACTTCATCCTCTCAGAAGCAGTACTTCCAAAACCTAATAAACTGCCATTCCAGTTTTCTGTCCACTCACCAGTGTCCATACCAAGGCAGCTGTGAGGGCCACAGCTCTATTCTGTATTCTGGGGTCATCCAGCCTCCTCCCAGGCCTCTCCAGCTCTGAAGGAAGCCCTTGAACGCCCAAGCCAAGTTGCAGCTCCAGCCCCACCTGCCACCTCACTTGCAGGCTCAGCAACCACAACTCATGGCACAGGAGATGTTCAGCTGCCAGAGAAGACACTACTCCACAAAAAGTGCTACTGCTTATGCAGGGAAAAGCCCAAAATTAAATAGACAGGAATCAACTTTATAAGCCAGCTTACAGAAAAAGTTAATATCAGGAGTGTAAGAAATTACTAGACTTCTCTTGCTTTGCAAGAAAATGCTAAATGATAACGCAGTAGAAATTACTACATTCAGAAAATTAACTAAACCCAAAATATTCAGACAACTACTAAAAGTCATGGTCCATGGGGTGGGCTATATGCAGACATGACTTCTATAGACTTGAAATGGAGCTTACAATATTTGACAGTAGCTAATTCAAATGTTAATTACCTTCTGCAAAGTAAACACTATTGTGTATGTAAAGTGAAACACTATTACCAAAATATCCTACACCTCACACTAAAAAACTCCACCATATCTTCTTTGTCTAATCACAAGCAGGAAGTACAAAGAGATAACAGAGAGACAAGACTTGCTCTTAACACTTCTATACTTCTGAATGCAGTGGAGAAGCATTGACTTCTTATTTGGGTATCTGGCAAATTCAGGTTCCACTTCCAATTTTCTCTTTTTAGACGACACCACAATTTGATATGAGAAGGAATTTGATCTTGCTTATCTTTTACTCACCAAAACACCTCCAAACAGTGACTTAAAAAAACTCTTAATTCTGCTTTGGACTTTGTCTAGGAATAGGACCATAAAGTCTTTATAAAATTATTTTTAAAAACATTCCTTCTCGAAGATGGAAAGCAGCCACCCTACTCAGTAAGACATGCTCTGGAAGACTTCAAGCCAAATACTCCAAATTTTAATTTTGTCAGGTTTTTACAGATTATGACAGAAAATTTTCACTAACTTCTCTCCTCTCTCCCACTACCACAACCCCCATCCCTCCACCAATGAAGCAGCCAAAAGACTGCACTAAACACAGCCCTGTAAATAATAGTATGTAGGAGATTAAACTTAAGCCTAATGCTACAGTCAACCTTCAACAGCTGAGTTCTATTAATGGACACTCCTTAAAAGAAATCCTTATTGGTTACTATTTAAAACTACAACTCTATTAAAACCTTGACTGAAAGAAATTACATGTGATACATATTGCCCATCACTGCCATGACAACACCACCCAGTTCAAGTATGCATGCATCATTTACCACAATTTATCCAAAGTAAAAAAATACAAAAGGGTTCACTAAGCAAATACTATCAATGACTACACAATGTGAAAGAGATGAGTTAATATATAATGGTAGGGATTATGTGTAAACTAGACTAGTAAGACTTCCAGTGCATTGAAAAGCCCAGTGCCATTATTATTCTTTCAATCTCCTTCCTATGTGGATTTATTTAAGATCAGCATTGTAAAATTACAGCACAGTCGAGGCACTGTAAAGACTTAATAGAAAACATCAAGGGAAAAGACAATTAACTGCTGTTTCACTTTGAGACTTCAATTTCATGCACAGGACCAGAAATATGGGGAGGGTGTGTAGGTTAGTATGCTGAATAGCAACTGCATACATGTGTGGCATTCTGTTCACTGCTGAATATTTTCTCCTGTTGAATACCTACTGCTCTCCAATGCACAGTCCTTTGAGATTCAAAAATGTTCCTGCTTTCTCATTCAAAGAATCTTTTGAATGAAGAAATTTTCAATTACTGACACATCCACCTAAGGCCACATTATCTGTGGGAAGTTGTCAGCTTTCTACTTACACTACTCATTGACCTTGTAATGTATCATTATCTATTTCTTGTATCATATTTCTATATCTGAACTTCCCTGTTTTAGACTCTGTCACTGATGATGAATTAGTAACAAGAAAGAAAACAATTTGAGCAAAAGATGATAGCAGAAAATACAAAAAAAAGCCAACCCTATCCAATATTATGCTACTTGCTTCTAAGGAAACAGGTCAGCAGGTCTGAACACAGCCCCACTTTTAATCCACATGCTAGACTAAGTAAGGAAAGCAAAACAAACTCCTTCAAGCCTTGAGCATGTCTCAGCAACCTGCCAGGTAAAGACACATTATGTTGCTGTTGCTCTGAACATCAGATGCACATTTTTCAGTCCCATCACAGTCCTTCCCTTTGATCTGGGTGTTACTTTCTGCATTCAGGTTCACTTTGTCTGATACATCTCTGCTGCAAAAAGCATGTGTTGTCTTGCTTTAGCCTGGGTTATCCTGGGCGTGTTTTCCTCTCTCAGGAGGTGGAAGGTGAGAGAATAGCTCCCAGGTGGTAAGGTTATTAAATCCAGACCTCTTGCTTCCTGAACAAGTAAGTACAGGGAAGAAAGGATTTTGCTGTCATTTTTCTTGAATGACATGGGCTTGTCAATAAATCTTTCAGTGAAATTATAAAAAAAGCCCAGGACTGTTTGCAGTCCTGAATAAGCACACTAACCAATACAGAAGTGACCAACACTCTCACACAAACCAGCAGCTGTGAGGGATTTTTCTTCATTTTATCTTTTGAACCAAGTATTGATTGCCTTTTATGTAGTTAAGTGCTTTTCTGGCCAGACTCTATCAGCAGTTAGAATATAAACAGAGTAAGATTTTGTAACAGAATAAACAAAGCCAGAAATTTGCATTTTTGTACCTGTTCAGAGCCTCAAGAATTGCTGACAGTCTAAAATATGTCACTCCAAGAATATATAAGGAAAAAATGAATTCAAAGAAGTGCTGGTTTAGTTTTGCCTCTTCAAGGGTAACACATGCTTGACCTGGATATGTATGTATTTAACTACTCCGGGAATGGTGCAAAAGATGGCTGGTGATCCCAGTTTCACAGTGTCTGCCATTATGCTGGGCTTGGAAATCTTACAAGGACATGGACATGACAGACCCACATGTACCACTGCAGGAACTAGAGCAGAGATTTTCAACACTGACAGAAGACAGAGGTTTATGCTACTGGCTGTACTTTTGTCTTGAGAATAAGATTTCTGATAGAAAGACTGTAAAGCTACCAAAACTTCTTTTGGAAACAAGGGGTTTCCGATTTAGAGCAACAGAAATTAGAGTGTCAGACAAAACTGGTGTATCCTAGGCAGTCACATAAATAAAAATATACATTCCAATCATTCTCCTTCTGTCCCTACCCCTACCAAAGGAAAAAATTGAATCCTGTCAGTCTAGCTGCTACTGTTTCCAGTTTGAAAAAGAAACCATAGGAACGAAACCAATTTTTATTATTTTAACTTGTTTATGCAGTGAAACCTAAACATGTGACAAGTAGAAAGTTATTTAATCAATAATGATATCATAGAAAAAGTTTTGACATGGCTATGAATAAAGAAAATCACAGTAACAGGTAAATAACTCAAAATGTCATTGCCATTTAAGGTCACAAAAGTGTCTCTGATAAAAGGTCAAATGTAGGGGATAAAGTATTAACAATTACAAGTCCCCACACAGTTGTAGTTAATAAAAAATGAGGTACTGAATAATTCAAAATATATAAACAGAATAATCTGTCAAATGTGACACTCACACCTGGATCAAAATCCCTAAGCAAGAAAGGTGCCAACTAGTAGTGCTCAAGCTAGTGTTAAAGAAGAAAATCATTCTTATTAATACTTGAAGTTCAGCCTTCTTGTCTGTAATCACTGTTCATTAAATTGTAGTGCACTACAGGCACAATGTAAAATAGCTAGGCTGAGTAATTCAAAATATATAATCCCTCTCAGGAAAATACTTATGATATGGAAGGCAAAGTAATTTATTAATATTCTTCAGTGCTCCATTACTTTTTAGTTTGCTTTCTTTTAAATGACACTTACACAGCCAAACAGAAGGATAAAAAGGAAATATCCTTTTGCAACTTTTATGAGGACATGAAGATACCAACCCAAGGATATACAACTCAGAAGTAATGAAAACAAAGTGTAGGTTTTTTTCTTTTTTTAAGGAATATGAATTTCTGCTCCTTAATGTGAAGCCTGTTAAAAGAACCTTATAGGCAGGTAGGATAGATATCAATGAGCCTCCAGTAGAGAAATTAGCAAAAAAAAAAAAAGAGGTCATTCCTCCTTGATGAAGCAAAATTGGTTTCCTCTCTATGCAACAACTTCAACAAATGGGGATCTTGACTATTCAATTCATTAAGATACCATCCACAGCTTTGGAAAGTGTTCCAGAGCATGTGTGGAAGTTCTCTTTGATGGTTATACTGCTGTTGTTTAACCAAGTTGCATTATTTAGCTTGACTAAGTCACCTCTTCCCCCACCTCATCCCCCCAAACTTTTTTTTTTTTTTAACACTTTCCCATCATTAATTAGTTTCCTCACAGTAAAAGTCAAGATGTCTTGACAAGCTCTATAAAAGCACACTGCTTGATCCTCACTGTGCCAGAACTACATTTTATGAGAGGCTTTCCTTTCAACTGGGAAAGACCAAAGTTAACAAGGCTATTAATGTACAAAACATAAAAATAATAACCAGAACTGTATCTGATGCTCTTTAGTCTAGCAAAGGACAATGCAGTATAAGAACATCAAGCTTTAATCTTCCTGGTGACAAAGAAAAATGGAAATGTCTCCTGAGAAATGGTGCAGGGTGCCATCTTCACCAGCATTTAACAATAACACACAACTAGAGTTAACAGAAGTCAACGGGACAGAGTTAAGCATAGACTGCCAGCCTAAAAGTCTCCAAGAAAACAGATGGACAAAAAACCCTAAACAAACAGCAAGAACATTATCATACTTCAGGATTGTACGATGGCACAATATTTTGATGTTCCAAGAAGTGATCTTCATTGAGTTTGGCATTTGAGAACAAATTAAAATTTTCTGAAAATCAAAACTACAATTCCTTACATGCCAAGTACACTTAGGAATGCTACAAGCTGCATAACCAGACTGACTTCTTATTTCCAACTACTTTGTGGAAGAATAAATACAACTATATGCTCATACATTAAAAAAAAAGTAAATCCAAGATACTGTACCACTACAAGAAGTTACTCAAACCAAATGACTTCAGAAGCAAGCACCACTATTTCTACTCTATTGTTGAGGACACTATGATATACTATTTTCTAAGAGCACGATAATACCAAACAACCTCAAGAACTTATTTGATTTACATGGTTTCTCCAGCAGCCTATAACAGCAAGCCTCATCCAGGTAGTCTTACATCATATATAAATGAATATTTAATACCTACAAATGGATATGTTTATCCTGCAGATGCAAGAATGTGAAACTGCTCTTAAAAACAGCTCAGTATTTCTCTGACTTATGGGCTAGAACAGATCTGTTACTTTGCAACACCAAGCTTTATGTTGTGTTCACTACATATACTCTCAAGCTCAGAAAGTCAGTCCTCTTATTAGCCAGATCTCTTCTTTTACTTTCCTGATTTCTGCTGCCTAAGGTCCTATGATGCACTGCCTGCCATTAAAAATAGCTTGAACCACAACCAGATTTTTCCTTTTTTTTCTGCTTGATATTCCAGGAATCAAACCCCTAAAACAACATCTGCCTCTATAATATTCACAACCTCACAGAGCCATCAACAAGGATGGCTGCCACATGTCTGAAATCAGAGGCAAATGAAACAGTGGGTCTTCTTACACTCTGGGGAAAGGCAGATGCCAGCAAGGGCTCAAGAGAAGTGTTACAAAAACCTTTGCTAAACTAAAGCATTCCAGTGCTGCTCTGAAGCCAAGACCTTCAAGTTACAATGCAGGGAACCTAGAAACATAAAGCATGTGCCTGGCATGGACCTAACTTCTTACTGAGAGGGTATGGATTGGATCTTACCAGGGATATTAGCAACAAACCACACTTTGTGGGAAATTCTGGGATAGATCTCTACAAGCCCTTGTCAACAGCAATAAAGACTCCCCATGACACAACCTCAAGAGCCAAAAAACCAGTAGTGCCTTCTAATGCTTTCTCATTCCATTGTCTGTATTACAGCTTTGAAGCAGCAGTTCAGTACCTGTGTAATAATGCATTTTGTGGTAAATATGATAGTCTAAAACACCTCAAAGTTTACTGACAGACATGCCTGGCACCACTGAATTTAAAAGCATTCTTCTGCATCCTCTAATTAAAGAAATTCTGAGCCACCAAAATGAATGTGTCTGAAGGTGATAGAACTCGAAATAGAACTGAAAATTAAATATTCCTGCTTCACAGAAGAGCTCTGTACAGCCAGAATCAATGTCTCAAATGAGGCCTTGTCCAGGCCTTTCTCATTGGACTACTGGAACCATAACACATCCAGCAAAAAATTATTCAGCCACAAGCAGTTAATGGTTAATGTGTTTTCTACCAGGAGATTTCTATAATTTCCTAACCAGGCAATGCAACTACAGATCAATTAGTAATATCTCTGTATAGGTCTTCTTTAAATCTTACTCATTTCTAATGATAATGATAAATTAATAGATGCATTTCACATATATAATAAGGAGTATTTTTAACAGAATAATTTTTAAAAGTAAATTATTAGTTATTTTACAACAATTCATGAGACTTTGAAGAGATCTATCTTCTAAAACTTCTTTTATATTTTAGTACATTGCCTTTACTGTTTCTACTTTTAAAAAAATAATTTATTTATCTATTTAAAGCCCTTTCACAGGCCTTAAAGTAATATTCCAGTACACCTTTCCTGAAACAAGTCTGACTAGATTAAGTACAATCTTCCAGACCTCTGGTCAATTATTCTCAGTATTCTCTGGGGGTTTTTTAACACAGTACAGTTTTTTTCCAAGTCTTTATTGACCTTAGGCTCTTAAATCAAGCAATTCATAACATTCAATCACACAGTATAAAACAATTGCTATAATGAAGATGAAGTAAAGGGAATAGTAAAAAAATTGGAATAATGGAGAAAAGCAGACAGTAACTCATGGGATCTTTGTAGTTTACAAGCATTGCACTACCACTGATGGCAATGCATTACTTACAAAGAGCTCAAAAATCCTTTCTAACAGAGGAATTTACCCTCATCTAGCAGGAACATTATCCTATGTGCTTACTACTGAACACAGGACCAGCTTTCACACTGCTCACCACACCTGGTTAATGCCCAGGAAAGAGCACAGCTCTGGAAGGCCACAGCAAGGCCTCCCACAGCTCCTTCTGTCCTGAAGCACCTTTTATGCATGCACGAGTTCCATGTTTATGTACCCACTGTACCAATAGCCACATGCAGAGGAGCTTTTCTGTTACTGAAAGAATCAAAAGATACCTGAAGCTGGGCAGAAAGGAACCATACAAGACTGAGGGCAATAAACACATTGTGGAAAAAAAATAGCATGATGGCTTGTTAACACACTAAAATCAACACCTGCCCCCACCATTAAAATAAGCTTTTTTTCACCCTAAAAAATACTTCTAGATCTTTTCTCATTCACTGGATAGAAAGCTGTATTTCACTATAACCATTTTTTCACTGTTATTTCAATCTAGGTCAAAGCTGGTGGCAAGTCTTAGAACTGCCTCCCAAGGTGAATGCAGTTACTCCTGGTTTGTTGTTAGCAGTCTATCCATACAAACACAACCCAATGTTTAGGTAACATGTATTTAAAAGTAAATAAACTATTTTTCTGTCCATCCCACTTACATTTTTCCATTACTGAGTTGCTTTGTTGCCAAAAAGACTAAAAGAGGTGCAAGATTTGTGAAGTTTACTTGTATTTAGACAAGTAAAAATTTGCTGGGCTATTCTTTTTCTTAATGCATTTAACTGATTCCCTCCTCAGTAGTAGCTGTCTTTCATTATTATGCAACCACCTTCAAATTATTTTGATTAAACTAAATTTTATTAAACCTTATACAAGGCTAGCTAGTCTAGTCACTCTCTGCACACCTTAAAAAATAGTAAAACAACAAAAAAATCACCACAGAAACAAATCACTGGACAAATAACAAATAAACCACTAGATAAGTAATAAATAAACCAAACCTTGGGATGAGGTTTTTCAGAAATAATTGAAAGTAGTTTGTTAATCAATACAAAAAATTTCTAACTGAAGTAATTCTGCTTTCAAATAGCCAATAAAATTATGACCTTGTTGTCATACTAACTGAGAAATTAATATATGCATGTGATTCCCAAGACTCTCTAGAAAAATGTTTATTTAAGAAATGTGTTTCAAAATGCCAATTTTGTACAAAATTTAAACCTTAGGATAAATATAAAAATATACCCTATATATAGATCCGCATGAATCCCATCAGAAAACAATCCATAACATCCAACTTCTAGTTAATGTAGATCAGTATCACAGACCTCAATCTTCAGCTTTGATAAAAGACAATCCAGGGCTAGGTCACAACAGTTTTAGCCTAGCTAGTCTCTAACTAACAGGATTTATTTGTTGTAACACGTTAATTTAGTGTAACAAGTTCAACTTGAAAAGCTCAGCTTCCAGAACAACTACTTGAACTTCCTCTACAGGAAATATGCTTATTTGAAGGCATTGCTGGTATTTTCTGTGGAAAGAACACAAGATAACCAGAAAAGCCTATTTGCAATGCCTCTGTTACGATTGTATGCAATGATTCTTACGAGAGCCATACGCCAGTTTGGCACTGTAATTCAGGAAAGAAAACATTCACTTACCGCAGTGTGACTGGAAAACCTGTGGCTTGACTACCTGATTGCAGATATTGCACACTACAAGATAGAAATCATCATGAGCTGGATAATGGCCAAATAAGTGCATATCTGTGGGAAAGTTAAAAATATATACAAGAATTAGAAGTTATGCTTTAAATATCTATTAAGAAAAAAAAATTGAAAATACTGTAGGGCCATTACTGTTATATTAATTTACACAAAGCAAATGTATACATTGCTCCATAAGAGCTTCTTACTATGTTAAAGAGATTTTTTTCCCCTCTTTTGGGTTTCAAGGTCCTGTACTAATGCTGCAGTCTCATCCCTTCAGTCTGAGTCAGAACACAGACTGCAACACCTTTTCTTAACACTTACTGACAAGAAGTGGAATAAGCATTTCTGTACTGGTCAAATGCTGAAACAGTAAAGGAATATTTTTTAAAAAATCTCTACCTAAAGATCCTTACAGAAAACATGTTGCATAGGTTATGTTCTATGTTACAATATTCTCAGCTTGGCTAAAAGTTGCTTGAGAAAAGCTCCTGCTTAAAAGCTAGTCATAGTAACCAAGGTCAAGGATTCTACAGCTTCAAATAGAGCCAGGAATGCCATGCCATAGGAAATTTCTGATTCTGTGCAAATCCCCTTCCCTAGTTCTGACACCCTGCTGTTTGTCCCCAACAAATACTGTGGGAAGAGACAAAGTTGGTTAATAAGGTATTTCTTGGTGATGGTATGAGGAATTTAATGAAATCCAAAGACAGGTACAGTCAGATGATGACAGACACTTGTCCCTCTCAAATGAAACACATAATGCAATACATGCATTCTTAAGCCATTACAAACAGAGTAAAATGGGCCTAAATTACTAACTGAAGGCCTCAGAACTCTAACATTACAAGTGAGGTAACCTGTTCTTCTCTTCATTGCTATAACTTAAGAACAAGCACACACTCATCCACCACAGCTTGGAGGACACAAACTCCAGTCACTTTTATGCATATCGGTGGCATCATGTGACCATACCCAGTTTTGCTAATGAATGTGCTGCTGCACTAGTAACCCCATGCCAAGTAGTGGCCCCACAGATCACACTACCTCTCACATTATAAAAATAAAAAATGTTGCGAATTTCAGTGTTACTCAGAAGCATCTGAAACCTGTTACAGAATTTACAAATGTAGACTGAAATATTAATCTGGTGCTTTTTAAACAGGAGGAAAATCGAGAGAACAAACATGCAAAACAGCAGCTGTGATTGATAAACATCAACAACTAAATCCTACTTCTCCAGTTAGTCACGTACTTCTAAAAAATAGTGATTTCTTTCAAAAACTGACTCAAGCAAGTAACTTAGTTAACTAGTTCTTTACTAAAGTAAGTATTTTGGCCCTAGAACTACTTTCATAAGTAATTCTGCCCTGGCCTCTGGCACTGTAGGTAACATCATGGCTTATGATGGCAGTGCTTGGCACGATGAAGGGCAAAATGTCTTCAGCTCCCAAAAAGCCCAGAGGAATGGGGCATCACACTCATGGTAATACAGGCAGTACCACAGGTAGATCCAAAGAGGCTCATTCTTGGGCACAAACCAGCCCCACCAACCTGCAGGTATTTCATAGTATGATGTGATGTACATTGTTCATTTACCCACTGAAAACAAAACCACTTTCTTTCTGTTACTGCTTGAACCAGGCTATGAAATCCAGTTGAAAGGTTAACCAGACATGACATATTTTCAGACTAAATTTAAAAGAATGCTGCTGGTGAGGTGTTCTGGTACTTCTGGTGAAGCCAAAGTTAGGTTTAATCAAATCTTCCTTACTGGTAAAACAGAAAAACAAACGCCTAAACAGGCACTAAAACAGGCCTTTTTATTCTATTTATTGTTTTAATATGATAATTCAGTGACCTTAAAAATTATTTTACATTGGCAGTTCTCAGCCGGATAGTTTTGATCACAACCTACAGATTTCCAATAACAGCACTGTAAATTGCACAGAAAGAAGTACTTCTTCTGGATATGATTTGACACAAAGTCTCAGCTCAAAAACGTGCATTTAATTACAGTTATGAAATTTTTTTAAATGGTTAAAACATCTCAAAGTATTTTTTCTGTTGTTTGAAAGGTACAGCGACAATCTTCTTACGAAAACATAGAGACTTTGCCCTTCACAAACAGAAAAGTTACAATTGTTTTCCAGTTTAAATTCCTTAAGTTCATTTAGCCTTCACAGGTCTGTATCCTAACCTTTAAAACATGTCCAGCTTTGAGGTGTCTAAAGCTTGGCTGGGTCTGAGTCTGAGTTTTTATGATTTCTGGCTGCAAGGAGTAACTTATAAAAAACTTAAGGTATTTATACTGGCAAAAACCAGTCAAGGACATAGGTGGGGAAAGGAAGCAGGTTAGTTCACAGGATCACAAAACCATCTATCTTTTCATCAGGCACTGCCAAGGAGCCAGAGCAATGAAGGAAAAGTCCTGTGAGCTTGACCCACTACCTGGCAAACACCACTGCACCTAACAGGTAAATAGCAACATTTGAGGTTGTTGGTTTTTTTTTTTTGCCATACTCCATATGGGTTGATATACAAAGAAACTGCACAGACATGTAGGAGAAGACACCAAAATGCTGCTGTGAGATACACAGCATCAAAATGATGCACAGATGCAGAGTAAGTGACATCCTAAAGCAGAATTTTGGAAGTTTTTTTCATTTTGCAGGTGCCTAGAAGTAGTCCATTGTAAATGTGAGTCTCCTGTATGAAGTTATCAGCTCCATCTCAAAAGTCCACTTAAAATAATCCAAGAATCTTGAGGACACAAGACTGTAGGTTGAAAATAAGAATCATAGCACACAAATGTATTGTTATTATTGAATCAGAATAGATAAAAAACTTAAATCAAACACCATCCTTCAGGCTTTTAAGATTCCTTAAAACTCTCACTATGCAGGAGTTTTTAAGAAAAGAAAATCCTTTAAGTCCAAGCAGGTTCAACTACCTCTCTTTGTTTATTCATGTAACCAGATTGTCACAAATCTATTTTCATGATTAAATTCATGATTTGTAAGGATATAAATTACTTTTCAATTGAAATTGCACAACATATTAATATCATCTCTCTACAAAGTCCAACTGGGGATATACTTTATTAGATGCAATAATACTACAAATGCAATCCAGATCAGAGAATGTACTATGAACAAACAAGGAACATTTGAAACTTAAAATAAAGCAGAAAAGATTAACAGCTACATATCTTCTCATATAGGTTTTTCTGTTTTTAATAAGAACAGTTCAATGCTACCATGTCCTATTCAAAATAACCAAGACTGAAAGGTTATTTTAGACACATGTATCATTCTTAGATCAGATGGCAGCCATTTGACTATTTAGACCTTCTGTGTGCAACAAAAAAAGACAATGGCCTCTCCCTACAAAAAACTGTCTTCTAAAGGCAATAATCACATCTCCCTGCCTGCTTAGTCAGAAAAAATCGTGATAAGCTTTTCAGAAAAGATTACTTTTGGGAAGAAAACATGTCTCTAAAGTCAGCTCAGGAAAGACTTTTTCATGGAAAGAGGCAAGACCACTGAAAAAGACAGGCGATAATTACTGAATAAGGTGAGAGACTATCAAATGCTACTGAAATAATTATCAATGTATAAGAGGAAGGACAGAAAAGCAATTGTAAAGCAATTTTTCTACCAAATACTGCCTATCCCCTAAAAGTGAAAAAAAGTGACCAAGGCATGCATGACTCACCACCCACTGGCCCAGTCCCCCACCAAGGTAAAAGCACTCCACAGCCCCCATCACAGCTGCCTCATTTGACTGGAAGATACTTCCAGTAGATTCAAAGTAGACTCTTGATGGCAAAAAGAAGTGGTAACTTACTTTTCAGTACCCACACACTTTCCAAAAGGCCATCCACACATACCTGACTCCTCACAGTGCTGAACTGTCATCCCCTCAAAATGAACCACAACTGACACAGCCGTGCTCCCTGATACTATTCGATGACAAAAGCCTGCTTGAAAACGAGCTACTGAACTGACAGGATGCAAAAGGGCCCATATCATGGGAAAGATACTCTAGATAGGTGGAAATCTGAGACAGTGAATGCTGCCTGTTCAAAATTACTTTCATAGATTAAAATGTTAAATTATTACTTTGTGTATACCTTGCTATGGCACTTGAAAAATGAATACAACTTTGCCTGTAGGTGTTATATTACTAACATTTGCAAATAAAAAGAGAGCTGTAGCCATATGACACAGTTTTGTAAGACATCAATTTAGTGAAATGTGCATTAAGAACACAAATATCATAGAAAAAATAGAAAACGTTGCTTCTGCAAACTGTGGCACAAACACAAAAATGCAGGTGTCAGATATGACTTTTTATCTTCTCCAATAACACACAGAAAGGAATTATTTTTAGCAACAATCCAAGGCAGATGACTTACATGAAGTTCCTTCTCTATTATTATATAATTCATAATCATTTACATCCCACTGTATAATAAAACACAAGCTAGAAATAATCTAAAACATTCTTCCACTGCAGAATTAAGGTTGTCAAACAGTAAGACCTCACAGTATTGCGTGGGAAATCAAGTTTTAATGATGATTTTTTGCTATAAATTATACAGACTTTTAATGTTCACTTATATATCTGTTGCTCCACTAAACATACCTACAAAGCCTGCTTTGAAAAATATTAGTGATGTTTATGTGCCAAGAGAGAAAAGGGGAGTGAGGAGGGGAAGAGAAAGACTATTCAAGACACATTGCACACTGGTTTAAAATGTAAAAAGAAAATCTAAAATAAAAAGCAATGGCAAAAATTTGGACAAAACCAAATATACGTCATTCTTCCAGCTTCTGAAGCAACACATTTTTAAATCCAATGTCTAGAATTGTGCCCACTCTTTCCCTCTTGTTCCACAGAAGCAACAAATCTGCACATCATTCAAGAACTGGAGTAAAGTACAAAATCTTTCAGTGCAGTAGATTACTTCTACATTGGAGATTACTTAAAAAACTAAGTAATTTGAATGGTGAATTGAAACTTGAAACTGAAACAATAAAAAGACAATCTTCAGGGCATTATTCAGACAGCAGTTAAACACACTTGCATAGACAGGTTGGTCTTATCATAGAAATAAATGTCACACTCTTTCCATTTAACATGAGCTTATTCTCCCCCGAGTGCAGTTTTCCTTTCTTACACAAAAACCAGTAAGTCACTTCAGTAATTAGTTCGCCAGAATAAATTGCATTTTACCTCTGAAAATGTCAGTCACAGTTGCAAATTAATCACAGAATGATTTAAACTGAAAGAGATCGCTAGATGTCATTTACTCCAAAATCCTGCTGAAATTGTGGCTAACTTCAGGGTCAGAGCCACAAAGTAATGCTCAAGATCATTTTCTGATGGAAAAACGCAGGTCATGCAAGTAATCATGAAGTTGAGGACAAAATAAAATTAAAATATACATGACAGAACTAACACAGGACCGAACACAGCTGTCATAAGTCCTGACTGATGCCCTTCAGGCACTAATACAAGGAACTTAAGCTTCTGCATGTAAAAAGTCAAGTGAGAAAGAAAATCAATGAGAAAAAAACAGAAATACTGGCCTTCTCAGGAGCAGCAATAATAAATGAAACATGATTGTCATAAAGGAAAAAAAAAGTAGGGAAAAAGCAGCAAATAGACTTTAGTGTCAGTGTGGTAAAGAGCCAAGGTCAGAACACCTTTAAACCAGTCCAGTATGGTTGAATGGTATGCTGCCTCCCAGGTTAGAGCAATCATGAGGACAGTGGCAATCCTAAAGGATGCTGGGAATAGTTCATTAATTATAGTGTAAACAATAAACACCAGCCCCAATGACACAGAAAGACTTTGTACTCCACGGCCTTATCAAGGCGTTATGAAATGGTACTGGAGATGGAAACGGTGCCTTCTATTCCCAAAGACCCATAATAAAATAAAAAACAAAAGTTTCTAATTGGGAACCAGTGATCAAACAAATATTGTGGATTAACCATATCTGCATATCTTTTGTAACAACCTTTGTTTGGAAGAGATTATGAAGTACAATATGCAACACTGACATCACTGTTTTGCATAAGACACTACATACCAATAAAGAGAAGAATGAAATAAGCACAGGAAAATGTGACAGTGTTGTTCCTCCATAATTCTGAAGGCTTTTTTGTAATTTATGTAGGCTAATTTGCCATCTCAGTCTAAGGTAATTTGGCAACAGAGGACGAGAACTGCCTGGGCTACCAGATTAACATATCACAAGAATAGTGGAAAACTCAAAACTCATGCGTCAAAAAGTGTGCTGCATACCTGTGACACCAAAAAAATGTCAGTTTTTCAGGTCAGTTTAGCAGGGTGAGGACGACAAAACCAATGTTTGTAATTGAAATGGACATCACTCAGTTACACAGTATCTAGTTTTCAGTAAGGTAAGTGTAATTGCAACATAAGAACACGAGGCAATTGTAACAACTCCAGTAAAAGCTACAAAATCGTTAACTGTTCTTACGTTTTTCCTTAATTATTAGATTGTACTTAAGGGAAATTATCTAAAGGAGTTTCTACCTCAGGAACCTGGATTTTGAATTGCCTTCAATTTTACATATAACATATTTCAGGAACTATAGCAAGTGCTTATGAAGTTTGTATTATAAAACTGTACAGTCAATACCCAGAAGAAAATCCTGTTATATTATAGAACAGATACCAAACATCTTAAGATCCAAAGACATAAACAAATGAAAAAAAACCCAAACAAAAATCCCCAAACAAAAGCAAAAGTTCCACAAATCAGTTACCAAATATGCCTCAAAAATCTAGGTGAGCAAAATACAAGGAAGAAAAAACTTTTAGCGTGTTCAAAAGCAAGCCAGAAGAGTAATGTAAATGTAAACAGTATTTTCAAACAACAGGTTTACATTTAGACCTGGCTTTTGGGATTTAAGGAGATGTGTGCCACCAAATATCTCTATTTTCCCAACCAGATACATTTAGTCTAATTAAAGATATCACCTCCAGCTACAAATTTCATCTTGCTTATGTCTGGAAATCTTCAGGACAGCAATAGTATTATCAAATGACAGCAAAAATTAAATTACTGAGGACAAGGAAAAAAAGACACATTATTTATAAGGACCCAGACCATGTACTCCATACCCAGAAGAGGTGACATTCCATCTATGTAACATACAGCATAACTGTCCCCAGACTCCTGAGTATGGAAAGCATGGCAAAGAGCTGATCAGAGATTTCTAACCCTGCAGATACAGTGGATTTCTCTTAGATCTCACATATATCACTATCAAAAACCTCAGAGAGTGAGCACGGCTGCACACAGGTGTGCATACAAGGGATAGGGAATATGCAGGAAAATCATCAATCTCTACATTAGAATTCTGATTTCTTAACATCCCACGGGCAGACATAAGGGAGGAACGGCTGGAAATCATCTTCATTTCTCTCATAATTCAAAGCAAACCTCATGCCCCCTCACTAGACAGTCTTCACAAACCACCACAGAGCAACAGAACAATTCATTCTTTCTCAAATATTATCAAGAGAAGTCTCACTGCAAATGAGACTTGTCATCACAAGCAGTACCCTTCATGGATGATGGCACTAAATTTCAGCTCAGATTGATGGATAACTCTCTGGAATCAGACATTTGACCTTCAGCAACACTTAGAGGGTTGCACCACGTCCATACTTTCTGCAGCAGGTGGACTGACAACTTCTATGCTGGGAAAACACACCTTGACACAGGAAGCGATGTCATCTGCAAATTAACTACAATAACTCACAGAAATACACAGTGTGTCAGCTTTTGATTTTTCTGCATGAAGATGATTAAGCTTTCTGATACATAGCCAAATAAACTAAACAGGTTTGGAAACACCATGAGCATACTGGTCCTGCAGAAGCAGTAAGATGAAGCTCTGGAGATACCAAATGCTGCTTGACAAAGAATCAAAATAATTTAACAACCCATCTGTAAACTTCACAACAGTACCTTTGTACTACACATCATCTTTAGAGTGAGTCAGAGTGAGTACTAAAGTGGTTTTTCCTTATTTTTCCCCATTTTCCTCATAGCTTCAATGATCTTATATTCAGTGAACAAATATTAGTGAACTAAAAAATAAAGTTCGAAAGAAAAATAACTTCTTGGACATTTACTGATATTTTCTTCTGGGTTTTTTTTTTTAAGGAAATGTTGAATATGTCATATTAGGGACTACTAATAGTCATATTAGGGATTACTGAATTTGGAGCAAAAAGAAATGTTTTAAATCCAATTAGTTTGCAATACTTTTACTAATTCCAACTTCTGGAGTGCTAGTAATGAAATATTACAAGGACAGCAGGTTTTCTTCTTTCATTTTCTTCAACACACACCAAGAAAACGTTATTCATGCAGTAAAACAGTCCTATGGAGAAAAATCCCATGGCCACAAACACCTTCATTCCTATTTCTTCTGTGCAGACTGCCATGAAACAGACTTTAATCCTCCTTCCTTCATAAACACTCAGCAAGACACAACTGGCACTCACACACTCGCCTGCAAAGCTGTATTATCTTCTGCACAAGAGTGACTCTGGTTTAAGGCAGTACAACTGGACTGAAGGAGAGAGCTGGCTTAATTCCTGGCTCCCAAACAACATTCTTGCATGACCCTGATTAGATTTTTCTGTGCCTCAGTATCCCATCTCTAAAATCAGGATAATATGCTCTTTGTCTGCCCTGCCTGTTTAGATTGCAGTCTTTCAGTATTCTCTTACTATCTGTCCATACACTGGGACCACAATGGGGCCCTTCATTTTGGCTGGGACCTCACTATGACAATAGAACAAGCAACTAATAAGAAAACTTGCAGTGTGTTTTACTAGCACTGTGTGACAATCTTGACAGAAATTCTGTTTTTTTGATTAAGGGCATAAGATATTAATGATTGAAGAAAGTCTAATAAAAATGAATTTTTCACACCTTTCTAGGCCACCTCTTTAGAAACATTATTATTATTATTGAAAATAAAATAGCATTATCAGAAAAATATCTCTCAGAAAATGACCAATCTTTATAGTAGGGAAAATGATGAGTAAATGAGCAAATAAACATTGAGAAAAATAAAATCTTTAATCTCACCTACGTAATTTTACAAAATGTTAAGTATTCATTGATCTTCACTTCTCCCTACAAAAAGAGCCAAGGCCAAGAACATCTATTAATTTAACTCTCTTCTCACCCAAGACAGAAAGTGTCTGCTCATTCCTAATCAACAGCTGGATATTAAATGGAAATGTACTGTCTAAACACACTGTCAAAAAGGACACAAATAATTCTTATGCCAACTCTCTGAGCTTTTTCTGTATTGCCTCCTACACCTGTAACATCTGTAACCTGCACCTCTTTTCAGGAATATTGCCTCTCGTGTAACTCAACTCTCTGAAGAAAGTTACTTTGAGATAGACTTTCAATAACATCATCTTTTTCCTTCACACAATTTCAAATGAAATAGATTTAGTTCTCTTTCTTGCAGGCATACAGATCAAGCCACTGCTTAAAGTGTTCAGCTGTGGGGTTTTTTCAGTTAGAGGATTTTATGCCAAGGAAAAATACATGAGAAAAAATATTAATGAAAAACAGGAGGTGGAAAGATGAATGAGAAACTTCCTAACCAAAGTTCAAACATACAAAATATCTACCCCAAGGCCACTTAGATAAAACTGCAAAAAATTCCTACAAATTGAAGAGCAGCCTATAGTTCCACTATCATACAACTCCAGACAACAGCTCTCATTCTAAGAATTCTGGTCTCAAGGGAATAATTATCTCTGCAAGTGCAATCAGTCAAATCAGACTTGCACTGTCTGAAAAAGCATATATACATCAGCTCTTACACTGAGATTTATATAGTACACTTTCATGCACACCACAAACATTTCCCAGGATAGGAATATGCTCCTGCCGGTTCAACATGTTGTCTAAAGACAAACAAGTCAGGCAATGCAGCACTCTGTGCTGGCACAGCAGGCTCATCCTTACTGCAGGAGGTAAAAGCACAGTTTTGCTGGACTAACCGAGTCCACGACGAGAGCCTGCTGCACACCTCAGGGAGTGTTCTTCCCTCTAACAGACACAACCCTTAAAGAACATGGTCATGAAGGGCTCAGGTCATTACAAGTCTGTATGCCACTCAAGAGTCCCTCAAATCTTCAGTATGAACATATTAAAGAATATATATATTGCATTCAGAGGTATTCCGTTCCCTCCACCTCTCTCCTTCCTCCAGGAGTGCTGCTAACACTTTCTCAAAGGTACAGGATCAACCACAATTTAAAGCCACAAAATAAAGCTTTGCAGTTAAAGTGACCACCCTATAAAGGAGCAAACTCCACTAGCAAGACAAGCTCATGAAATTTGCTGCCATTAAATGAGAGTAAAACCAAGGTTTTTGTTCCTACATCAAGTGAAAAAAAGGCCTTAAGAAACTTGTGGAGATTTTATCAACTAAAGAATGAAAGAAGAAACTCTACGTGTTTTCTTTCGAAATATCAAGATATTTCAGTTCTGAAGACCTTAAAAAAATTTACAGGGCAAGTCTAAAATAACTTGCCCATCTAGTAGTACTGAAAAGCAAAAGAAAGAAACGAAAAGCAATGGAAGACACACTTAGTACTTGTATCTGTCATCACCTTGTTGTGTTGCACAGTACCTACTCCTGAGACAAATCATTGGTTTAATATTGTCACTCAAAGGCATACATGCTAACATAATAGAAGCTATTAGTGGGGGCTCTTTCCTTTTAATGAAAGAAAGAAGCAGTTTATTAGCTCAATCACATTATTGTGGTGTTTCAATTTCTGCTACACTGAATACTGCACAAGTCATATTCTCATCTGCACATATGTAATACTCACTATCTAACAAAAAAAAAAAAAAAAAAAGCCACAATTTTGTTTTTGTGTTCTTAAACAGAGACTTGGGAAAATTCAGATGTCTCTAGAGCTGTTTTCTTTGTTTTCTGGACAGGAGAAAAAGGTGGCTTTTGTGAAATAAACTACTCAAAATATGGAAAGATAACAATTTTTCCTAATTTTAATCTTAAATACATGACTACTACAAGGATCTTTTCAGCTCACTGCTCTTTAAAACAGTAGATCACCATCCACTACTTGGCAGCAGCAATGACTTACTAGTTCATACTTGATTGGTACTTCAAGGGGAAAAGTACCACTAAGTAGCATTTCTTCTTCAAATACCACAAAGTAGCATTTCTAAGACTCCAGAAGCCTTTCTCTTTAAAGGAAGACCACTAATGATCAAGTTTCAGCAGGTGAGTTGAGATGTGCTACACTGAAGTAAAAATAAAAATGTTTCAGATCCATTTGACCAGGAAGTTAGCAAGCCTCCTTCTCAGTGCAGTCCCCAAGTTGCCACTCCTTGCAGCAGGTACACTGCAGCTTCATTGCTGTTGACACCTGACTGAAATTAGGATATGAAATGCTCAGACATTTTTACTGGGCTGCTAAGAACATCCTAAGAACACAGACAAAGAAAACTTCACCAAGATTAAAGCAAGCTGCTGAAAATGGCTCTGCTCAGCGACTGTCTCAGGTTCTTGGCACAAATGTGTAAGAGGTCGGCAACAACCTCTGCTGACAGGACCCCGTCCCTGAGCGATGCTTTCACCTCCACCCAGCTTCCCACATCAATCTCACCCACCTAACAGCTCACTGACATGAGCAGACCACTTAACACTTATGCTGCAGTCTGATGCCTGTCAACTTCACTTAGAAGCAATCTCCCTTCCAGCATTATCATTTTCTGAGGATTTAGGTGTACAAAAGCAATTGTTCATTTATTTCTGAGGATTGGGGTGCATGGAAGCAGTTGCTAATTTATTTCATCCAGTATTGAGAGTGTTGTGCTAGCTCTTCAACAACTAAAAAAATATCAGCCAACCAGTTCTGTTTAAAGACTGATTCTTCAGGTGTTTAGAATCCACATTTTTTTCTTCAAGTCTGCTGTGCTCCCTAGCACTCCATGATTTATCTAATTGTAGGGTCACTGGAACAAGAGGTTTCCTAGATAAAGTTCAAGACACAGCTTTTCAGAGACACTCTGTTCTCTGGCACATGTCTGGCTTCAGCAGTGCCTTGAACTGACAGAAAAAAAGGAGATAGAGGAGCAAAAATACACTGCCTTGTCTCATGGATTTCAAGTACATTCCAGCATCATAAAGCAATAAAAATTCAAGATGTAGGGACAGAGAACACTTTGGAGACTTTTTCACCAATCCCATTTAACAAAAATATCTTCCACATTATCATAAGGAACAAACCTTACCCCTATTTACTTTAACAGTAAAGGTCCTTGGAGGGCTGTTACTAATTACTGCATAATCCAACAGACAGGACAGTGGACAAAGGAGGAGTCAAGCCCTGCATTCTTTCATCCTCTAAGGGGAAAGCTTATAGACAAATTTCTTGAATTCTTAGTGTCTTTCCCTGTACATCAAGAGGAATTATGTACATTTGTAACTTATAATTAAACACTTCTAAATTTACGAATGAAAAGCATCACACAAGAAAAGAAGTATATCCATTATTATGCACATTTGAATAAATGCTAACAACTCATCTGCAACTTTATGTGATAATTACAATGGCATAAGTGACAGCTAATTCCTATCACAGCATTTCATCTGGAAAAACACCACTGGTATTACTACTTTTCCAAAAGACTGAATTCAACAAAATCCAGCTTCTGAAAAAAAAGAAAAAGCTCAACAGAAAGTAGCCTCAATATGGTACAGCAGCCATGTGAGTCGACATCTGTCTACTAAAAATTATTTGCATGTTCTCCAAGTTGCAGACCAGAAACAAACTCTGGAGCTGCTTGCATGAGCTGAAACTGCTTCAGTGTGAAGAGGTACATACACATCTTGAGGTATGCAACACATCTCAGCACAGGAGATGTGGATGCTATTGCAGCACCGGAGCTGCAAAAGGTACCAGCCTCAAGAATCTTGCCAGCAGGTTGGTGAGAGATTAATGTGGTGCATGGATTTAATGAAAGGTAATGAAGGGTAATACAACACCAGACAGAATCATTATTCTAATCAAAAGAGTCTGTGAAATTCTTTGTTAAGGAGTCTAAATACCTGAGTATAGAAAAAACTAACACTAACACCAACTAGCACTAACACTCCACCCAGAAGAGCACATAGAATGACCATATATATCTCTAAAGTGCATTTTTGGAGTATCACTCACAAAACCTCCATGTTAGTAATGGACACTTCATCAATCTTGTCTTGGATAGACATCATGTGAGCTCTGTGGAACTGCGTATCTGAATGGCAGACACAACTTGTTAATGTAAACTCCCTGCTAATGAAGCTTCTGCGAATGATCTATCCAACTACTCTGCAATTAAATACCATCCAAGATGATAATAAATACTTTTTCATCATAGAAAGCCTCTGCCTAAGGAAAACTCTTAAGTCCCAAATACACTTTCTTCCAGAGTGTTAAAATACAAAGCACCTTCAAAGCTTCTTAAATTAGTTTCATACCACATTTCTTAAGTCTTCATGTTCAAGTGCAGTACATTATTTGATATCTAAAATGTGTTCATTTGACTGTTTAAAACTTGTCTCTCAACTGCAAGCATTAAAGAGTAAAGAATCCTTGTAGTTTATAAAACTGGACTCTTTTTATTTTGATTATAACAACATGCTTCTGCAATGCAAAAAGCCTGCAAGAACTGTGAGAAAGGAGAAGCACATCCTCAGAGTAAGTTACTAGGATACATAGTTACTGCATAGCTACATGATGATACAATAGAATTAAAGCAGTTTGGACACCTTACCTATACATTTCTTTACTGATTTAGTATCTGAAAAATTATTTTATAGCTTTATTATCCTACCTATATTTGCAATACTCAAAGGATACTTCCAACAGCATTTTGCAAACTACTAAAAATCTTACAATATTACCTTTTTTCAACATGTTTTCATGTTAGTGAAAAAGAGAGTTGTTTTTTTCTTCCTGATTGTATCAGCCTAAACACTCCATAAACACAAATTAAAACTTGCTAATTTTTACTTTGTTATTCTTTCATCATTTAAGTGAAAGCAGTTTCTCTATCATGCATCAGGTGAATTTAACAGCTAACACTAGCAAAGTCATCACCTATTAAATTCAAGAGCAATACACAAATGCTTTCAGTAGAAAACACAGACATAACTAAGATTTAACCCTGGATTCAAAATTTTTGTCTATATCTCCACATACTTAAAGGGGGGATACTAAGCTTCATCTCAGAATTGTATTTTACAGCAAGGAGAATATTTACAGCAAGGAGAATATTGCAACTATTTAGCACAGTTTAAATGCTGACCACTTGGTCATTCACAATTAACTTATTTTGATTTAGTATCAACAGGATAGCTACCAGCAATTAACAGGTGACTCCTCTTGTCAAAGGAAGGAGGGGGAAAAAAAAAAAAAAAGCGCAATCATGAAAAAGAAATTGTAATACCATAAAAATCACTAGTAATCATTCATGCACAGTTAATTATCAAAACATGCCCCAATTCTTATTAAAATAAATACTGACAGCTAGCTCACAATCAGTGTTTACATTCCAAGTGCTTTACAACTGCATGTTTCAATAACCTTACAAGGACTTATTCCTCTGTGCAAACAGAGCATTACAAAATATCAACTTGCTGCAAAACTGCTGATGAAATTGTGAATAAAATCATCTCTACTAAAATTTCACCAAAATGATATGCTATACAAAAAAAAAAAAAGCCAAACCAAAAAACGAAAGCATTCTTTCCAGGTGAATATTTTTTCATTGCAAAAAAAAAAAAAAAAAGAAATAAAAAGAAAAAAAAAATTTCAAATAATACAGCACTATATTTTTCAGTTCTATTGTCAACTGTTACTTCACACACTTGAAATGCATTTCACTTTATTAAAAGTTACAGAACAAAGTACATTTCAATGACTGGATTACTGTGTTATCACCATGACATCTGCATACAAGAATATAAGGATCTCCTCAGGTCACACGCACGGATTCGACTGCATCGCTCTCAGCTACATTCAGAAAACTTCAAGATTTTACAAACTCCAGACTTACACAAAAAAAGAAATGTTCCCATTTTCAAAACAGTCAATATTCTGAAATTTTAAGAAAGATTTGGGACAGGTAAGGTGAGATCATTAATGATAGGAGCTATGCTGCTGTTACTGAAAACTTTGCCCTTTATCTGCCTGTGCAGAGTGCTGAACACACATACCAAAGGAACTGTAAGCAGTCAGTAGCCCAGACACACCAAAACTCAGGACACTTTAAGCAAACAAAACCTTAATCATTTACCACACTTCTTGAGTCCTTCAAACAGATTTTGATGATTTGCAAGCTCCCATCGTCTTCGCATTAGGCATATCTGAAGCACTTCCACAAAGCAAACTAGGCAAGAGGTCACACCACTAGGGCAGGACACATCCCCTGAAACTTCAGATGATACATTCCCACACCCTGCCAACTCCCCTGGCTCCTCCTGCCCATCCTACTCCATGGTAATTTCCACTCACCCCCAGCCCCCTCCAACCTTTCACTTGCTCAAACCCCTGTAACTAAAACAAAGCTATGACCAAAGGAAAAAAAAAAAAGCCAGGAGCAATTCAAAACTATGTAAAAGAAGATATTACATACAACACAACAAGCAAGTTCCTTGCTGCAACATGTCTCTGAATGAACCAACTCCATAGGAGCACTCTGAGTCAATTTGCTTTCTTAAAAAGAAAATAATAAACTGATACCTGGTAAAGAGAAGGAAAGCCTCCTTCAAGCTATGGAAGACACAGTAGCATCAAATTGCTACTCTGCCAACTCCTTTGATCTAAACACAAATTCTGAAGAAAAAGAACCCCACATTTCAAAGTTATCAGAGGTTTCAGTACACAGGTTACTGGAGTGCAGTACACAGATATTCTTGCATACATTGTACACTCCTAGGCAAGCTTTGCCTGCACTGTCTGACATGAGATCTGGATTTTGCTAAGTATCTACATTTGGATAACTGCAAGAAATAGCAAATTTTAAAAACAATTAAAACAAGAACAATAAGAAATATTGTTTCACAATATTCTGATGACAAAACCTCTTCTGTAGACAGTCCTTAAGATAGGCAGTTTCTGGAGAGACCAAAAAGCAGTATTCTCTCCTCAGATAGAGGAAAATTAAAACTTAACTTGACAGCAGCAATGTAAAGCTGTGGCCGGTCAGCCTCTAAGTTCCCACATACATACCTGGTCCTCCCTCACCTTTCATAAAAATACCAGTGGTAAGGAGGATGCAGCTCCCATGCATATACAACTAGCTATGTTGTGTAAATAACAAGATCTATGTATAAGGTGAATATTGTTAAAAACATGTTGTGTATTGCATTTATATGCAGCGATTTCTTTATTTTATTCACCTCAGCTTCACACTATCTCCATATGCAGGTTCATTTAACCATAGCACTCCAGCAACACAACTAGAGATTTATCTTATATGTCTGGAGCTAGTCACTTGGCCTCTCCATGCTTCTCTGTTTCTCCATCTGTGATGCCTCACAGAAAGCTTGAGAGGCTTAATTTATTATGCAGCCTGCCAAGTGCTTTAGAGAAGTAGGCTACTAAAGCATTAAAACTGTTTGCTGGTTCTGAAAGAGTAAATCGTTAACCAAACTGAAATGTAACCAACAATATCCCTAAAAGGTGGCTGCACTTTAAAAATGCAGAAGTATCATATTTACCTAATTTGCCTTTACAGAAAAAAAGCCTCCATACTTTAGGTATTTTATTACATTAGGACATCAGGAGATCTGATTTTCTTCTGAACCCCCTTTCCATCCATTTACTGTTACACTCCCAAAGGAGGTGATAAGCAGAGAGAAGCAAACTGGTAATGCCAAATCAAAGTGACACGTGTCCAGCCAGACACACTGTCCAGAGGCCACAGGGAAAGATCTCTACTAAGGAATCAACAATGTTTAACTGACAGCAGATGCAGACTACAGGTTGCCTGCTCAGGGCAGGAAAGAGTTCAGATGCTAATAAAGACAAGGGCCAACTGCTCCCAACACCTGCAAGACAATATACAAATACTGACAGTAAACATATTTAAGCCCTAGACGTCTCTCAAACCAGTATCTCATGCGAAAGTTTTGTACCTATACAAACCGCAGGTATAGGCTTTTCTCTTTTTCAATTGTTGTTTTTACTGCAATATCACTGAAAGAATTCTCAGGAAGCTGTTTCTGGCAAGCAAAACAATTCTCCTAAAATATTGACAATGGACAAAGATTATCTTAAAATACCAGCTATATAAAATGCAGATATATATCTACCAACTCCCAAACACTAGTTCCACTTAAGGGTTTAAAATACATACTTTTATAGCAAAAACCAGTTTAAGAGGCAGCTGGAACAAAATAAGAAACTCAAAAGAGAAACAAATAAATAACAGTATGATTTCTTGTAATTGTTAAAATCATTAAAATATGACTAGCAAAATAAGACAAACAATCTCAAATGTATCACCGATTAAAATCAGTTTTCATTAGGTGAAAGAGCCCCAGCACACTGCAAAACAGTTGTAATATTAGAACAAGGAACATAAGTGATACCTTGAAATAGGGTCATTTTGAATCACCAGATACTTAACAAAAATCTTGAAACCCAAGAGCAATGATGATTCCAGACAATTTTCTAGATTTTTGAATGTATGTGTACACATGTGCATATATTTTTAGGAAATCTGCCTGCAGATTTTCAGCATACAGCAACACTCCAGAGCCATCCCTCATCTTAATTCAGCTAACTTTGTTGTGTGCTTTGTCTTTTTCAGACTGCAAATGTATATCTGTACTGCACTTTGCTGCTAGTGGATCCAGCACACAATTTAAAAGATGGCCAGATGAACTGTCAGGATTCTGCACCAGCTCTCTGCATCCTTAAGCTCCCACATCAGCTCAAAGTATTTAAATCACACACTTCCACATCCACACTGCAGAACCTATCCTATCTGTAGCATACTGAGGAGTCACTACAGTAAAAATAATATTTTTTTCTCCCCTGACAGGTCAGCATGGCCCTCTCTCAGCAGGCGACTGGCAGTAAGAAAGTAGAGTTTCAGTTCCATCAGACGCACAGAGATGGACATACTTCTCTTCTGGAGACAGCACCTGACCTATGTGCCATATCAAAAATATGGTGTTTAGCAAGTTAGCAGGCTTCTGCACATTTCAGGACAGGAACTCTTCCGGTATGACTGCTGCCATTTGTCTCTTGCAGAAGCAAGCAGTGACATTTTGGCAAAGGGAGTGGGGAAGAGAGGAGGGGCTTTTTTGTAATCAATAGACATCAGATGGAAACACATGGCTTAAGATGCCTTGCCTTTCTGTAGGTAGGACACTGATAAAAAAAGCCAAGAAAATGCCCTTGGTGCTGTCATGTGCTATATGAGGTTCTGAAGCTCTGCATTTTACTTCTTCTGAAGCAAGCACAACTTCAGTAAGATGACAGTCCTAATCCATTTAAACTTTGAGACTGTGGCATGACAACGTAGAGCATGATTTTGTTCAACAAGTACTTTGTTCCTGTAGAAAGCAAATGAGAAATAAGAACTTTGGTGCTCTTAACTTCCAGCTTGAGTAACAGCCATGATGAAAAGTACCTCACATGAAGGGGAAGCCTTGAGCTGTCTACAGTACCACTGGGGTTCAATACATTTTAAAGATCTCTATCCAACAGCAACAATGATACAGATCTGCCTAATATACAGCCCAGCAAACCACTGCCTTGGCTGGACACATCCTGCCAGGAGAGTAACTTTATCTATTTCCTCCAGTTTTTAATGAATCTCTCCCTCCTGCAGAGTGTTAAGTCTCCTTCTTGAATTCTTGCTTTCATATTAGAAATTTCCCTTTTTAGTACCTTATGTCAAAGCAAGTATCATCTTTTGTTGTCGTATTTGCCACAGTCTCAAATACAATTTACCTGAATGCAGGTATGGATTAAATGATGCTGGGAAGGTTAAGTAGACCAATCATCTGATTGATCTTAGCATGGCTGTTAGTATTCCACAGCCTTGCAGCAGATCCTGACCTAATCCAACATTTGCTGGGTAACAGGATACACCTATTGAGGACACCATGACAAGGTCCAAGCATTCAGTTCAGCTCACTATACAAGAAATATTAAAGGTGACTCCAAATGTAAACATCTAAATATTTTGTAATTACTCAGCCAAAAACTGATGGATCAGACATCCATCAAGCTGTGCAACATTGTCACATGCAACAGCAACGAACTGAGGAAGACCCAGATTTCCTGAACCCTGTATCACCACAAGGTAGCACAGGATATGTGTGACCCTGTACACTCCCAACCAGAAAAAGCCCACATGAACTTCAAAGTTCACATGGCTCTACAACAGAACACATAGCAACACATACTTGGAGCAAACCTCATTGTCCAATTCACAGTTTGTTTTAGCCCTTCCAACTGCAGTGAAACAAAAAACAAAGTCTATTCCACAGTACTGAAATTCTTTAGGTTTTGTTGGGTGTGTAAGCCCCAAACCTTGATAAAATTCAATATTGCCTATTTTCTTTTTTAGAACAACAATTCACGCTTTCTTTTTTTACAGTTTTTGGAGGCAGCAATACTGGTGAGAGGATGAGGGTGAAAAATTTATAAACTTAAGATGCAGCACATTTGCTCTTCACTTACTTTGTATACAATGTTTACAAGAGTTATAGGACCACTGATGTTGAGAAAACCTCTAAAAGCAGGTTAGGTGCTTCCTTTAACCCCACAGACACAGCATTTCCCACCTAAGTTCAATCTACCTTATATCAGCACTGATTTGCCTTGCTGTCAGCATAACCAAGAAAAAATGTGACACTTTCTCTCATACTGGTGATGATTTTACAAAAAAGAGGCAAACTAAATGATACAAATACTGGTATTCTTCAAACAACTCCTACTGTCTCTTTTGCAAAACTAGGATAAAATGAGTTCTGATACAATTTATTAGCAATAACAGAGCCTTTTACTCTACCACAAAGACTGACCTCATGTATTCTCATAAATCCATGGCCAAGAAGGCAGCACCAGGGAAAACCTGCTGACAAAGATTGTTTTGCTTTGCAAACAAAGTTGAAGAAGGCATTTGGGTCCAGCTGCCAGCTACCTGACCTTACACTGAGAAGGCACAAACTACCTGCAATGCTTGTGAAAAGGCCAACAATTACATTGGTAAATGATTAAGTTATGCTTAGAATTAATGACTGGAGGGACATCAGTGGTTTTGATTACAAGAAAAATACAAAGTGAGATTGGAAAGTGTTACTTCCTCTTTTACCTGCTGTTAAAGGACAGTCCCTTCTCACTCACCACATTAGAAAGCTTTTTTTTGCTTTTATCACCACATCTTTCACATTAACTTATTTTGTTAACAAAAGCAGTAGTATGAAATTTTAGGGAGTTAGAACAAAAATCTTCCTTATGATCTGAACTGACTTTCTATGATAAAACAGGCCACAGAATTTAACCATACTATTTTAGTCTCAAACCCAAGCCTTCTGGGTGGCTAAAGCCCTGTGTGCTTCCAGGGAAAGGACCAGGGACTTATGCGAGTATTTTGTGCAACAGAGTCTACTACACCCCTTGATAAGCTGTTCCTATTTAATTGTATCATTAGAAAACTGCATCTTATTTCTAGTCTGAACCAATCTAGCTTCAGCTTTCAGCCATGAGAATCCCCTTAATCTATCTGACAAAGAACCATCTAACTGTCAGATACCTTTGCCCTGTTTAAGTACTTCAAGACTTATCAGGTAGCCTCTACTGTCTGTTGATAAACTAAATAGATTGAGCTTCTTAAATCTTCCAATCCAAAGCTGATTATCCAGGCCTTAAATTAATGTATCTTTTTTCTGAACTCCTTCCAGTTTTTCCAACACCAGATGTGGACATGAGAACTGGGATACAGCACTTCAGTAAAGCAGCATAAAATGTAGCAGTATTCACCTCCCCCTACTCTCCCAGTCATCCACTTTCAGCCTTCTTCAAGACTCTTTGCAAAAGGAGTAACACTTCAATTAATCAACCCTCAAAAAGCAATTCTTCCATCTCTGCTTACATTCTATCTAGTTCTTCCAAAACCAAAAAATTCAGAATGGACCATGGCCAAGTTAACATGTTTATCGTAAAGAAAAAAAAAAAGTATTTTTAATCCAAATTGCCAAAGCTCCAAGAACGATGAAACGTTTAAATTCAGTGCCTGTATTTTACAAGAGAAAAACTGCAGAGAGAAAGATTACACTGCAATCACGTAATAGTTAACCAATTTAAATCTCCCTCTTTAAACTCCTATTTAATTCAATAAAACTGAACATTTCCAGCCTATTTTGCACTACGGTGTTCTGATGCTCACTTATACATTCACCTCTTGAGGTGCTGGGTGGTCACAGCAGGTTTTATTCGCAGCAAAATCTGGTGGGCACGAAATATTGCTTCAGGCTAAAGCCAGTGTTCTTCCAGACAAAAGGCAGAGCTGCAGGCTAGTCATGGAGGATTTGCTAATGTTATAAATCTATCCATGTAGTGAAAATTACTAGCCAGTTATAATCTTCAATTATTACTGTAGCACCAGCTCGTTCCCCTTTCTATCCTGGATGAAAAAGAAACCCGAGTAAAATCATGAAGTATCTAGGATGGCCATTTTCACAACACAACAAAAAGAAAACTGCCCCAAAAAACCCAATTAGAGATTATAAGATCATATCCTGTCATATCTGGTAAAGTCCATGGTCTTCACTGGTAGAGTGGTTGCAGAAAAGGTGATGGTAATGTTTGCACAGCAAAGGAGCAAGCAATCTAGCTTTCGGAGCAGTAACATCAAATTCTGCCTTTAAGTAATTTAACAATTATTGAAAGGCACTATACTAGAATATGTGGTGACTTGCTAAAATATAGTGAATTACAATGAATTTTTGCTGTAATAAGAACTGACCTATTCTTTTAAGTGTGCCTTGGGTAACTGTTCTTTGAGAGAAAGATAATCCACATTGATGTATTCTGAAGTATGTCAGTCCTTACTTTGATGTAAGTAAATGTAATGTAAGTAAAATTTGTGTAATGTAAGTAAAGTAATGTAAGCAAAATTTGGTGCCAATGGCAGCACTGAACTTTGAGAAACAATAAACAGAGTGTTAGTCAATAAAGCCTGCCACAATCTGTCATAGGGAAAGGTAATTGGTATTTTGGTTTTTTGTAGCGCCCCCCCCCCCCCCCATAAATAAATACATTCTATGTGCCTGTATTCTCTTTGTAATCTAGAAATAAGGCATTTTCCCTCTCCTCTTGGAATCGTTATGCAATAACATTGTTCAGTGAGGACTGGATTACACCCTACCAGTACAGAGTAGGCTTTCAGTTAATTCCAGTGCAGGTATGATTAGTCTTTCAGCAGCAGCAACCACGTTTGCCCATCCTCTTTCAGTGACAAAAAATTTCTACACATAGGTGGTACGACACCTTGGGCTTCTTTACAAAGAGAGGTGATCTATAAACATCAGTAATCAACTTGTTTCTTCTTGTGACTTCTTCCCATCCACTCATTCCCTCTGCCTTTCCTCACATTGACCTGAATGCTATTTCATGCCCTTCTTCTGGATATATACACATTGGCCTGATTAGTACTCAGAGCAGCTGCCATATAATGATTTTGAACACAGGGAAAGTCTCTCTCAACCTCACAGTACTAAAATGAGCAAGCTCTTAAAAGCACTTGCTCTGTGTACTGTTTTCATAGCACACTATGCTTGCACATAGTATGTCAGAAATCTGCCATGGAAAACCCACATTCAAAGGGGTTCTCCTAAAAAAAAAAATACAATCTTAACTTCAGAGAAATTTGGACACAACAGGCTCATTCTAAGGTTGATAGCTGAGAATAAGAGTCAAAACTGTTTAGAATTTTGCATGCCACTTACCCTCCAAGCCTGTAATATACAAACAAACAGGCAGAAAGGAACTAATGCAGAAGAAAGAGTGTAAAAGAATGACAAATGTTGCATATACAATGTGTGTTTCTCTTCACTTTTTGCCTAGTAGCAAAACTAGGGCACTATTCAAGTGAACAGATGAGACTGAAGCCTAATAATAAAGGCAATGTTTAAGTATTTGGAGAACAGAGGTCATGTTTAGGGAACAGAGTTAAGAAAGATTAAGATTTATCTTTCAATATTTATGTTATTTTTGCAGTCTGGCAATTACAATCAGTTTTGCTTTCCAGCTCCGAGACAGTAAGACAATATTAGTAAAACAGGGAGAGTTTATTTTTACAAATGAACTGCTTTCACTAGAAATCTGTTCTGTATGTTACTTTTCTGTGTGCTATACTATCAGCTTTGATGCCTCCTTCCTCCACATCAACTAATTATTCTCTACCTCCTTCAAATTCCTCCTTAAAATAGCTTACTGCATGAAATTTTTCAACATTCATAGACTGATTTTTGTCTTCACAACATACACTACTTATGGTTTTGTCTGAAATGTATTGGAAGCTCTCAGAAATACAGACCATATCTTGCTGTTTCAAAGCTAACACTTATATATGTTACATCATTTGAACACATATATGACACATCTCTTTAGAACTTCTCCAAATACATGCTTAATTACAAGGAATTAAAAAAAAACTCAAAACAAATGAAAAGCCTACAAAAACTCCCACAGAGGATACACTCTTACCTTCCAGGAAAGTGATAAAAGTTTACAATACCTTTGATTTGCCAAGGAGCTTGGAAAACAAACAGTCAGAATAGTGACAGGTATCTTGAAAAGCTGGAAAGAATAATAAATGCCACAAAATAAAATTCGTAGCATTCCCTCCTCGAGCAATGCAGTCAAGAATAATTTTTCTTGATGACCAAGAAACCCAAAAATATGTAAAGCTGTATTACCTCTTTCAAAATTTAAATACCTAAAAGGCTTGTTAATGTTCACACCCAGTGTGTTGTGAGTTATGAGAGAAGCTGAAGAAACTTACACCAAGCACAGAATGTTCGAAGACTCTATTAAAAGCGCTATACACACAGCTCACCATAATTTCAAGAGCTGAAACATTTTTTCTCCCATTTCTCCTCATGTTTTTCCATTGCCATGCATCCAGTTTCTTAATATATTTGCCCAAGGTTCTCCAAGTCTTCTAAAAAGCCAAAAATATAGCAAAAGCATGAATACAATCAGAACCACAAAATTTCATGATAGTGCACAAAAAAAAAACCAACCACCTGGGAGACCCTGAAGAGAAAATCTGAAGACTTTTTTCTTTCCCTGTTTTCTCAGCACCTCTGCATGGTGACGTGTATAAGCTGCTGGGATGACTGAACATTGATAACATACAGGGACATGCAGAAAGTTGCTTGGGAAAGGCAGGCAAGGTAATGAATAAAGCCTTCCAAGTCAAAGAATCAGCTCAATGCTCTGCGCGTGAAGGAACTAATCTCTCCCACAGCATTTTCCTCTTCTTTAAACAGTTGTTTAGATCTACTAAAGAGATGTGAAAACCTGAGATTGACTTCTTAGACACTGAATGACATGAATGACAGCCATTCCATCTAACCCCTCTAAAATTACTGTCCTGCTTTCTCAGAGAAAAAAAAAGTGCTGTATCATAAAGCATGCCTGCCTGTAGCATGTAGACAGGAACAAGCTGCTTTGCCCTGCAAGACAAGCAAAAGCCATACAACCATGGTTCCCGCAGCATCGTGCCCAAGCTCTCACGATACACCCTGAGCAGTACAACATTACCCGGGGCCCAGTCCACGATAATGCAATCCCGTGGCCTTGTCTCAGCTCTGGAAGCAGGAAGCACAAGTCAGTTTCAGTATGTGACAGATCATGTAGACATAAGACTACTTATGATGCACTGCAGGAAGGAACAGAACTACTGCTTTCATGTCCATCATGCTATGTGATAGATATGACCACACACTCTTCTCTCTCCTTGAAGAGCTTTTTTTTTTTTTTCTGTGATGGTTTTTGCTCTGTTTGCTAATACTAGGTCCAACTCCACCAATACTGAACTTACTCGTCTTAAACATCCTTTTTTTTTGCTATATTGTTGCCTGTCCTAGAATTTGCAGTGGAAAAGAGAACCAGTCTGAAAATGAGGTTATCGCACATTTTCTCTCTCTCTCTCTCTCCTGCTGCTTACTAATCTGTGCCATTCCTCCAGTTGAGCTGAACCCACACCTGCAATTTCAGCCTTTTTTCTTCCTACTTTTGACTCACTCCTCAAACCTTTTCTTTTGTATCTATTTCTTTCTCAGCAATAGAATGCAAATATTTATTCCAAGAGAAAGCGAGAAAACATAATAACCATTTCACATTCTCCCTTCCCACTCTCTTTCTCTCCATTATAGCTCTCCCCTCTTCCTTGTACAATAGATGTAAAACACATCTGTTCCACTCTCTCCTTGGCTCACTCTCATCAGCCCATACCTCACATCTCCTTTCTCCTCCAGCTCTGACAGAACAGCAGAACAATCAGTCTTTCCTGTGTTTGGAAATCTGCTTCTGACTCCTTGATTCTCTAACTACATTACTCTTCCTGTCCTTCTTTCATGTCTAAGCTTATTATGCTCTGTTTAATAACAAATTACACTTTTGTCTCTAATTTCAATGTGAGTTTCCTTCATCTGACCCTTGCAATACAGTGAAACTATACTCACTAAAATGTCTAAAAACCTTTTACTATTGCAACATCACGAATTAATAATTTCCATCAACCATACTCCTTGTGTGTTCTTCATAAAAATTAGATGCCTTTCTCCTTTTGAAGCTCTGTTTCTGACTTCCATTACTCTCCCCTCTCCTACTGCCCATCCTTCCTGTACCAATCCCTTCACAGAGTACTGGCAGGCTCTTTCTTCTTCCTTTGTCTTCTAGTAGGTCTTCACTGAGCTGTATCTTTTGCTGCTACTCTTATGTCTGAGAATTTTACATTCAGTTCCTGAGAACAGTCTCAAATATAGCAGATTTACATCTAAACAAAAAATCTCATTCTATCTGACACCTCTTGCCACTGAGTAGCTGTTAGCTTCAGCTCGATAACAGAACAGAATTTAGATTTCACCACTCCTATCCTCTTTTCTCCACCTCCTCTCTTGATCATCCTGGACAGCATAATCAACATGTCCATCATTCAGATATAAAATACTACGATAAACTACGATGTCATCTTTGCCAGTAGCTTCTCTCTTAAACTGTTCATTCAGGTTACATCCACATCTGAATGATTCTTCCTGGGCATCCCTAAGAAAAGGTCTGCTGTAAACATCTCCAGAACTAAAGGTTTGTCTGGGGCTTCACCTCACGTTAGTTGTATTTTCTTATTTTTCATGTTGACAAACACTATCCTGCTTGCTCACACTGTTCCAAAAATTCCTTCTTCTATATTGTCATATTACTTTACTCTCTGCATCCTTCTATGCACAATCCTCCATTCCAAATTTAAATATTGGGAACTACTCATTTTTGCTTTCCAGGCTCCTCTGTCTTAAATACACTAAACTGCCCGCTTGCTGTCACACCATTTGCTCGCATTTCTAGTTGGTTTACATTGTCAGTATCCATTTACAAAGCTTTCAATAAGCAGCCTGTATTTTCATTCAGGCCAATTTCCATACCTGAGTAAGGATACCTCCTAAGCTCTTGCAAAATTACTTCATTGCCATCCAAATATCACCTTAAAGCTTTCCTTGCTATGTTTCTAAGAAAGTCACTTTAGTCTAGGCTAAAGTCAACCATCTATCACATTGAGCAACTAAGTGCTTTTGTTTGTCAATATTAAAACTCCTGCTTTGTCACACATTCAAAAATTAGTTCTCTGCAGCACAATTGCACAACACAAGCACACACCCTTCCTCCCTTTGCTGGTACCCTCCAAAGTGGCATCTAGTGCCTGATGGGGCTGCTAAGCATTAGGATCATGCAAATAATAATACTGCCTCCCTAGTCATTGCAGTAACAGATCAATTACTTATATTCTATCACTGTCCACTGACTATCTCCATTATCAGACCCAAACAAATAAGGTTTTGGCTTTGTCAGTGTTTGCTGTGGTGGCATGGGTCCAACAAACTTTTCAGATGCAAATCATCATATTATCCTGTCTCAGTAAGACATAACTAAGAGCAGCTTAAAAAACAACTGAATATGCTATCACATGATAATCTACCTAATCTGCACAATCACAAGTGGCCAGCCTGAAAGCCACCTGAGCACAGGATACTTATCAGAGATTAAAAAGTGAACACACATAATGATTTACACTTCTTTAAATCTCAGCTTCCATTCTGATCATTTCAGCTCAAAATGATGACAAGCTCAAGTCACCTTATTCTGTTACTGGAGACGTCCAGTCCCATCCTTGTCTCGCTGGAGAAGAGAATTTTGATCCGGCAAACTTCTCAACAACTACTGATATGACATTAGCAGTGTTCAATCCAAATATAACTGCAAATTCCCAGACTGTGCCTACCCCTTATGTCTAGTCCCCTGCAGTAGGAAAAGGAAGAGAAAGAATGACTGGACAGAAAACATAAAACACTGTATAACAGAAACAAATATAAACAAAATAAAGAACATAAAGAAGATCACACAGAATCAAACCCCAAGAACTCTTGCTCTTTGCCAATCATTCTTATGTCTTGATACTACTTCATCAGTCACTCTTCTGTGTCTTCTGAACACCTGCTCCCAGGGAACGGAAAGGGAAGCCAGCCTAACCCCCTGTGTACCATGCACAGCTCTGTCACAATACAACTGCTTCCGTTTCACAGATGATTCAGGAGGGGCCTGTGGACTAAGTGAAACTGCACTAGACAGATACTGGAACCAGCAGTTGTGCAGAACCTAGAACTTCTGTCAGCAAGTTCTTTGCTGCTTCTGGCTGATGCTCTTTCTGATCTGGGAAAACTCCCCTTCTTTTTTTGTCAAACAGCACACACTTTGTAAATACACAAAGACAGAAATCCAGAAGCTGGAAGACCAAATAATTGTAAATTCTAATTACTGTCAAGGAAACAGAGAGACAGGAATAGTGTTGGGCTTGAGCACTGTATTATTAATACAACTTAGTAAAATACAAAATGAAATTACTGAATAATAAGCAAAACATTTTAGAAATAAGGAAGACATTTCTATAAGTACAAGACCAAGAGCAATCAGAAAGCTCACTTCCCCAGCAACATCAGTGGCTTTCAGGCAGGACTTTTAATAAGACGTACAAAAAGTTATGACGAAACCAGACCCTTAAAATCAACCATAGAATGGGACACAGAAGAGAAAAGGAGAGAAATTATTCATGCTACAGTTGGTTTTCCTCTGTTCCATATCAGTTTCAAATAGCTGTGCCGGATTCTTCGTTCAATTTGAGTCAGCTTAGTCAGCTGCATAGCACTGCAATAAAAAACTGGGCCATTTTTACTCTCATGGCATCTATCCTTCTCATCCAGCAAGAGAACCATCAAAGATTTCTTGCTATAGACTTGGTAATAGACCTCTGTCAAACACCCTTACTATGTCACAACAGCATTTGCCAAGGGGTTTTTTTGCATATTAATTACTTAAAGACACTAGCTTCACCTGGCATCCTGCACCATTAACTCCACAATCAGCTTTTTCAAACAAGCTGAAGAACTTCTGCACCAAGCTGAACTTGGAAGACAGAAAGATCCAGCAGTTTAATCCATGCCCATACAAACCAAAAAGCTTTCTTGCTAGTTATTCCAAAATCACTCTTAATAATGAATAGTCATGGGATTCAGATAAACTTACATTGGAGTTAACTCTTCAAGAAACACTCATAGCAACAATACTATTTTTACTGAAGGTGATCTTTCTTAGCAATGCATGCAGTGACTACCTTTGACTATCAGAAACGTAAGCTTTCTGCCTACAGGACTCCTGTGATTCACAACTTCAAATGTAATTTGAAATGTTTTCCATAGGATTTTCCACTGCTTTCATCTCATTCATACACCTCAGCCTTGGTTAAATGGCTAGTATTTTTTTTGCCCAAAGGTAAAACAGAACCTGATAATGTCCCTATTTTTAATTAACTAGAAAAAAAAGGCCTATTTCAAAGTAATTACTCCCTTTCACAGTGGAAATGGTTTGGCTCTCATGTAGTCTCTTTTTAACACACAGAAATCTATATTTCATCTATTACAAACTATTAGCTACATACAAAGGCAGATCAACAAGAAGACATACACGTGTTTTTATATCTAAATCAAAATTAGATACACAAAGTCATTTACTTTCTGTAGTGACAGCAGGGCTTGGGGTACCCTCTAGTAAACACATAAATTTCCCTCTTTCTGAAGTCTGGTTATAAATTACAACTAGTAGAAGGAATGTCAGAGACAGATCCTTAGTGACAGTGCTGTCAGTTGACAGGGAATCACACATGGTTTCCCCACACATAATCAAAAAAAGGTAGCTTAAACAACAGGAGATCTAACCTCTTCAGAACAACAGTTGCACAAATAATGCATTTTATCACGATATGTGCACCTAGCAAAATCAGGTTTTTTAAAGAATTCATTTACAGTACAACAGTTTTAGATACATAATCAAAAACATCAAAATCTTGATTCAAAACACAGAATGTCTGATCAGAGAGCTTTACCATTACTCCACTCCTTTTATCCAGTGTGTGGGTTGAAGAACTAAAGGACAGGTTTCAGAAAATAACTATGTAACTATGAAGATAAACTACAATTCTGACTAAATTTTCTGGGCGCTATCATACATAATGTTTCATTCTTCTTCTGTCATCATTCCTTGAAACACATTAAATGAGGTGACAGCCATAACCAGGAGACATGCCACCCCCTTGCAGAAGCTGTCCATATAAGAAAAAATAAAAATATCAGAGCCAGATATCATATATAGAACTGATCAGTCACTTATACACCAGAATGCACACCAGAATTCAATTCCACTGTCATTTCTCGTCCTAAACAAAGACCCCATGGGGACCTCTGCTTACTGTTCTTATTCCCAGTATAAAGAATGGTAAGAAAAAGTTTCTTACCATCGGCAGAACACAGTTTTGTGCCCTGCCAATTCTCAGTTCTTTCATTCATCAAACACCACGGAATATTACATTTGTTTAACAATCAGCATCTCTGGAAGACTATTTTAGCTTACAGAGAAGAGACAGGAAATTATACAACATTCAACCCTCTCTTTTGCCCACTGCAAAGCCAAAACCAACCCCAAATCACCAACTATGATGGTCTAAATTCAAGAACCTCACTTCTTTCTTTTAGAGTATGTGTTTACAACCTTGTTATAATTTTCTTTCCCTCTCAGCTCTTTCTAACCTTCCCTACTACCACAAAAAGGTGGAAGATGAAGGCAGTAAGTAAAATGGGAATGTTTTTATTCTCTTTTGTTTAGTATTTTTATAAAGGAGACAAGTAGCAGCACAGGCAAACCACTAATAAACAAAAAATAAATAATAATTAAATAAAAGTTAAGTCAAATCTCTATGCTTACATTAACCAGCTGGTTTTGTCTTCTCTTCTTTCACAATCTCCCCATAATAATTTAAGCTCTCTTCCTCTTGCTTTTCATAAAGTAGAATGTTGTATGTCACATCCTTTTTTCCCCCTATAGAAGTGTTCCTTACCACCACCTAACCTCCTTAACTTCTTATTTTTCCAAGAAGAACAATAAAATCATCAAGATATTTTTATGAAGAATTAAAAAGATACTGAAAGCAAGACTAATCGTATCCCTTTAATTTTGTTCTTACATTGCTAAAGGATTTATCAAAAAACTTTTCCATCAGATATGTGGGGGGAAGTCAAAATAGGAAAAAATATACTGTAAACAATTATCCAATAGATTTAAAATTCCAGTTTGCATGTGCAACCAGACTAATCGTATCCCTTTAATTTTGTTCTTACATTGCTAAAGGATTTATAAAAAAACTTTTCTGTCAGATATTTGGGGGGGAAGTCAAAATAGGAAAAAATATACTGTAAGCAATTATCCAATAGATTTAAAATTCCAGTTTGCATGTGCAACCATAAAGTAAAATGGTCAAGTTTCGGGTGGAACAATAAAAATCTCATAACATAAAATCAGAAAAACAATTAGATTTTTTTACGTAACAATCTTAACGTCAAACAATAATGAATCACTATGATTAGTGAAAAGATTACCTAAGACAAAACACACACATCTTCAGATTGAAACTTCAATAATACAAACCCACTGAACTAGGAAACTGAAGTTGACTATGACACCAAGTACCCAGACACAGACCTAAATGCCATAGGTCATATTTAACTCTGCTGTAATTCACAAAGATTCAAAGGATATCTTTTGCTCCTTTACAGCCTGTGTCTATCTACAAACACTCATAGCAATCAATGCTTGCACATTACTAAACCAATTATTAATACAAGTTCTGTACATGAAACCAAAAAAAATCCCATTCTTCCATTATTTTCTCAGATATTGTATAAAGTAAAATACAAGCCTCCAAATTTAATCTCTAATCATCTACAGGTTATGGCTCATAATAACAGAACACTGTACCTGCCTCAGGCACACAGTAACTGTGATGTTTTACAGAACACAAACTCTCAAATACAGACTTCTTTTACTATGCCTGCTATCTGCAAGAAAATCTTCAAATCTTCAAATATGCCATTCAACCTTTTAAAATTCAACATAAATTCTAAATGCTGCTCTAATTCTGATAACCCCTCTTTTAGCTAAGCTGGTTGCTTGGTAGTGATTTGTCAGATAAGTTACACAATACTGTTTCTGTTTCCTGATTAGATAAGCAGATAAGTTTTGGGGTTTCTTTTCTGGCACAAACATTTATATTAAAAACTTCTTATTTTCTGTGAACACTTGGAACTTCGTAAACCCCTCTCTACAAATCTACATGCCAGTAAAAGTCAACCATGGACAGAATGCATTTGCTATAGGAAAACTCAGAGTAAGTGTCAGCATGCAAAAAGCAATTCTGTCTAGAAAACTGAACAAACGTTCAGGAAATTTCTCTCCCTCTAGGCTGCCTACATATACACTGCAGAATAAAGGAAAGCAGTGGGCAAAACTTCCGTGTCTTTACTTTTACCCCTAAGAAGGGGCACAGGGGGCACATGGCCTCGGTGCATCTCTTGCATTACAGGAATAAACAGCACAGTCAGACTGAGCCCTCTGCCTAGGGATGCAAGTAGCAACCCCTTGGGGAGGCAGAGACTTGGCAGGCAGTGTTCCTACCCCCCACCTCCAGGAAATGCTGCCTCCCACGTCCCCTCCTGGGCCAAAGCAAGGAAGAAGAGCAGCCCACCAATCTAAACACACATGGTAGACAACCAGAAAGGAGGCAGGGAAGCAGGGATCAAGCTAACTGGAAGCACTTTTCGCCACCTAACACCATTGTTTTTCTACAAAACCAAAGTGAAACACCTTGTTGTGGTCTGAAAACCAACATATTCCCACTCTTTGGCTTCCACCATGCTCTGCACACAGTTTCACTCATCTGAAAAGCCTTCTTACTAAACTGCTTAAAAGGAATGGCTGCATAAACCTGGTCACATCAACTAAAGATGAGGAAGTGCAGACAAATAATAAGTGCAGAGAGATCAGGTTTTACACTATCTTTATCAAACAGGACAGTAATTTTTGATACTTAAAATCCTGTCCATCTGTTGCCCCTGGTTACTTGATACAAGTAGGTTACAAGTAACATTTGATTTTTCTAAGACACCACTTAGAATCTCCTGGCATCACAGATGCCATTACAAAGATCTCCTCAAGTTGATAAGATTGTAAAAAAAAAAAGGAGTTGGGTTTTGTTTTCAGAACTATCATAATCACAACCCTCATCTATGAACGAAGCAGGCAAAAAAATTCAACACGTCACACAACACACGAGCAAGGTCAGAGTAAAAGCACAAGCATTTCTGCAAATACATGAGAAATGTTTCTTGCAGACCAATCTAACTCTTGAAATCTTCCCCCATCTTTACTAACAAGGACTGTGGGGCCCAAAGAACATTTACACTGGGTGTTCAACACACAGATGGGTGTGGTGAAAACACCTGTATTAACAGAGTGCCTAAGTGAATACAGTAGAAATATTTCAATACATACTAATTTATTCAAACTTCATGGAAGTTCTTTCTAAGTGATCTAACACAAGTTACTACTTGAAAGCAATAACATCCCTAAGGATTTTTATTTTCTAAATATAACAGTCAATTTTGGGTTTTTTTTACACGGTATTATGACATAAGTACTATAAAAGCCAGTAAGTGCTTCACACCTGTCATGATCATAATGTCAGCAATGACATTACGCTTTGTTTGGAAGTAATTTTTCTGGTTAGTGAGTTTAAATAGAGTTCCTTTGATGGAGTCTCTGACCTCCCCCCCAAACCAAACAAGACTAGAACTGATAATTTACACTGAACCTTTCCAGGAAACAATTTGCATATTATGTATAACTAAGGAGTAGAGATGCTCCAATCTTTATATCCCATGCTTATAACAGGAACTTGTGTTCAAGGATTTCTGTGCACAAAACATTTTATCTCAACAAATTAAGCTCCTTATGAAGGCACAGTTAAAGTAGCAAAATTTTTGTTCAATTATTTTTGAATCAACATTACTGATATATGTACAGAGCCTTGAACCTTTTACCTATAAATAACTACATGAAAATCCCAGTTCTGCTGCTAACTTATCTTTGGGCTGACAAAATAGAGAGGTTCAGGCACGTAAGAATCAAGACAGGAACACAATCAAGCTTGGCATCTCTATAAAGGTCTTTCAAAAAGGAAGTTTTTTGGTATTTTAAATAACTTTAATGCATACAATTTTATAGTTTATTACACAAATCTACATTACTTATTATATAATTCTTTTTTCAGGAGCTTGTTTAGAAAACATAAGATTCCTTTGAGCCGCCAAGATGCTCAAAATCGAACGCACACGTAATGACAACTGTAATGTAATGAGAAACTTAACATCACTTCAGAATATATTTTATGGCATTACAGGTAATCGTGGGATTTCTCTCAGTAAGTCACACCGAAGTTTCACTATGATGGGATCGTTCATTATGAACTGACTTCCCAAGAAGTACAGAGAGGTTGTGTACGTAAAGCGCTTTCTTAACGAAACAGAAACAAAAACAAAGCTACTTGAAAAAGCATCCTGAACTATTTCACTAGTTGCATTAGGTGTTACCTCAACATGATGTTAATGACACACACCACAAACAGAATGTTTCTTCTCTCACAGCAGACAGAGCTGTGACAGGCCTGGCATACTGGCGAATACCACTAACCTGGAGTTTGCCTGTTCGCACTGACGGTACCAGAAGAAGTTGTGCCCCAAATGACTAATTTTATTTGGTTTTGCACAATATGCATGGGTTAGTGTAATCTAAGATAATATTTGATGCTGGCTGCTCAGTTGACTGTAGGTCACACTCAGCAGTGCAAACGAAGAATAAAATGTGATTTGAGCTAAAGTGAAAGAACTCAAAGATGGTAACAAACCCTTTCTCACTGCAAAAGAAAACATCTCCACTAAGTTGCTAATAATAATAATATAATGTTTAAAGTTTTTATGCTTATCTTCACGTGAGCAACTGGAATGTTGCACCAAGGGACAGGGGCCACAAAAAAATCCAATATGGCCACTCATGTGTAACTGTCTTTTGCCTCAAAATTGTCTCATCTTTTACCATGTCTGTCAGTTGCGTGTATACACCTGTTATACCCTTGCTTCAAAAGAAGTTGACACAGTGACAGTCATCTGCATGTATCCAACCCTGAAACGTTCTTCACAGCAGAGAAATCCATATGCTATCAGACCACCCTGTCAAGGCCAAACCACAGTCATTCACAACCACCAAGAGACAGACAGGTAGAGAGGTGTGCCAGCACTATCCACTTACCTTCTTTATTAAGCCTCATAACCTCCCTGCTTTTTCCACCCTCCTTTCCAGTCTCTTCCAGATCTACACCTGCAGAAGAGAAGCAGAGTCAGGAAGCGCCGAGGGCCCCGAGGTGTGCATTTATTGTTTGGCGAGGGGAGGAGAGGTGAGGAGGTGAGCAGTGTTTCTATTTGCAACAGCAAAAGCACAATGGTCGGAGCATCTGCCAGGGAGCGGAACCGCCGGGCCCCCCGCGGCAGCACCCTCGCCCCCCCCTCCCCGCCCGCGGCATCCTCCGGCCCCTCCGCGCATCCTCCCCCTCGCCCCCTTCCCCCACCGCGGCGCCGGCCCAGCGCCGCGGGGCAGCGGCACGGCAGGCGCGGCGCGGCGTGCGCCTCCCGCACACATGGCACGGGGGCTCGGCCGAGCGTCAGCTGAGCGCCCGGGGGGGCGGCACCTCCCGGCCCCGGCGGGAGGAGGGAGGGGAGCGGAGGGGGGGCGGCCCGGCCGGACCCCGGCTCCGCTCCGGGGGGAGCGGCGTGCGGAGCCGGACCGCGGCCGGTCCCTGCCCTTACTGTGCGGGGGGGCGGCGCCGTGCGCGTGCGGGGGGGCGGCCTCCCGCACCCAGGCGGCCCAGGGCTGGCCCAGGAACGCCTCGGGACTGGGCACGGGCCGCTCCAGGGCCGCCATGGCGCCGCGCCTGCTCCTGCCTCCTTGTTGCTTTTCCCGTTTCCTTCGGCGGCGGCGGCGGCGAGCGAGCGAGCGAGACACGGGATTCGAGAACGCCGCACGTCATCCTCGGGACGTTCCGCCGCCCACACGGGGGTAGTGTCAGCCCCTGCTCCCTATCAGATCGGGCTCCCCGCCGCACAGTGCGCATGCCCGCGTCCCCCGCGCCTGCGCCTCGCGCCCCCGGCACCGGGCCCGCGCCCGCCCCGAGGGGCGCCGGACCCGCGCAGCCCCCGCGCTGCCCCTCCGGCCCCGGCCCCGGCCCCGGCCCGGCGGAGCGGAGCGCGGCCGGCGGCCCAGAAACCCCGCCGGGAGGGCGCAGCCGCCGGCCGTGTGCGCCTCGGGGCTGCGCGCCCCGCGTCTCGCAGCGCCCGCAGTAAGTCCCTGGGACCGGGCTCTCAGTAGCTGCGGCACGGCCCCTCCGCGCTCCAGCGCGGCCGCCGACCGGACCCGGAGTGCGGGGCTGGGGCTCCCTCGCTCCCCTGCTTCCAGCTGCGCTCCTGTGGATCACCTATAGCCGCAACCACAGCCATTTTGTTATCCAAATACTGCCTGGTCTGTAGTAGGCTTCGTCTGTTTGCAAATGGGATTTTTCTCGTCTTGCTGTTCTAGGCTACGGTACAGCGGCTCTGAACTCGCAGGTCCGGCTACTCTCAAACAATACCGAGGTTCTTGTCTCGCTCTACATAACCTGTGGGACGTAAATGCTTTTAATTTAGCATAGTGCCATTTTTACTTATTTCACCATTGAAGTAAGACTAGAAAATATCCGTGAGCATTTTTATATTCAGTATACCTTCTCTGGATTAGGAGTTTCAGCATAAGCCTGTTGCTTCAGCTCATACCTCTTCAGCCAAATATAAACGCTCCCAGCGAAGGACTTGGTTTTATTTAAGCAGCCTCACGTATCCCTCACGTAGTGGCTTTCATACAGCTCTGCAACCCCATTAGGGGTGGTGATGACTGAAGTTAATGGCTCAACAGACGCTTCTCACAGTGGTATGTGAGCGTTGTGATCCCATCGTTGTCCTGCATCTTTTCCCAGACACTCGTTCACTCTTTGCTGGTTCAAACCATTGTGAGGCAATACTGAAACAGGACATGGAATTAATGTGGACTCAAAAAAAAAAAAAAAACATAAACAAACCAACAAACAAACCTCGAAAAACCAAAACAAACCCAAAATGAAACCAACATAAAACCCACCAAAACATTTCAGGCCTGCTCAAAAGTTGGAGCTCTGGCCAGAGGGGCAGGACAGGAGTTGCTGAAGGTATATGGTGCTGCAGTCTAGAATGGATTTAAATAAATTTCCCACTACTTCATCAAGACTAAGCTCTTTATAGTGCTAAAATGATTAAACATCTGGGGCAAAGGACAGACACTCTTTGCCTTATGTCAACACACTCCACCTCTTCCAAAAGTAGCTGGAACATACAAGTCCCATCCCAAATGCCCAGAGTTGAACCTAAAAGCTTTCATTCTGTATGGCCTAGCCAGGGTGCCTCCAGTCAAGTAAACATTAACTACAGGAAACTTCAGTAACATTATCAAAGAAGCAGAAAGCTCACCAAAATAACCTTCAAATAAAACCAGGCAATCACAGCAGGCTTGTTAGCAACCATCATGAAGGAGACATAGGATGCATGACCTTTCATAGACTACATGGGGAATTTCCAGAAGCAGGAAGGGTAGTTGTGATGTAATACATGTAGTTGGGCAGTTGTGATATAATACAAAGCCCTGGCAAGATATATTTAGGAATATTATGTGCAGTTCTATCCACCAGTTTAAATTAATCTTCCTACCAAAAAAAAAAAAAATGTGTGGACATGGTTATGAGAAAGATCAGAGGAATTAAGATTCTATCACTTGAGGAGAGTTTTACTTAGTCTAACAAAATTCAGCTGGTAGTGAATATGTTTGATGTTTTTAATGATAAGGACACATAATTCCTTCCACATCAATGAGGAAGAAAAAAAGAATAGGCATAAATTGCTTATGTTGAGGTTGAAAACTGCCCATTATACTGAGAAACTCTTTGGTCAGGGATAGCCAGATGGAATTCCTTAGAAGGAATGATAAATGAAATGAACTTAATAGTCAACCATGTTTGACACTTGTGTTCAAATTCACTGCAAGATAATTGAACAAATGTCTTGACAGTGGCCAAATAGTCTCATAATTAGAGAAGTTAAACTGCACAGTTTATACCATAACAGAGGTGTGATTACCCTAGATGTGGATCTGGAGAGAAGATGCAAAAGAAAAGCATGTGAACACACAGGAAATCCCTGTAGATGAAAATTACCATTAGATTTCAGGGAAGTATGGATGGCCAAGTGTCCAACTAATATTAAACACTACCATGCGATGCACAAGTACTAAAGCAATTCCTAATCATACAACTGAGAAAAAAGGGGAGGGGTACAGTATTTAATACAAGCTACCTCAAACCAAGAAGGGGAAAAAAAAAAAAAAAAAACAGTGAAGAAACTTTCCAGCTATAACACATGGCACTGATCTACCTGCTGCTTATCATGACACACTACAGACAGTCTAGGTTCTTAACAGAAACAGACCACATGAAGGAAAATTAGCATAAAATCAAAGATTCAAGATGTACCAATTCCTTCCGAAAAAGAAACAATCCAGCAACTTACAGTTTAAGAGAAAGGTTTCCAAAACCCTCTCCAAGAAATTTCTCCTCCATCCTGTATTCAAGGGCAACATTATCATTAAACCAATGGTTCCACAATCAGAATCATAGGATCATTTAGGTTGGAAAAGACCTTTAGGATTGAGTCCAACCATTAACCCTAATTCCATCACTGAAACATGTCCCTAAGTGACACATCTACACATATGCCCAGCTTTCCTGTGATCAGCATCTTTTGTTTAAAGAGTGTGAGTTCTGCTTTGATTATATCTATGCTGCCTCTATGATCTGCACCAAGAAATAGCACCATCCCTGAGCAAACCAGCCTTCAGTTTGTCATCCTTGTCTTGTAGGGTGCAAGTCCTGAAGCTGCAGAAAAGTATCCTCACTTCTGCACCAGGACTTCTCCCCAAGATCATCTGCTATTTCACTCCACATTGGTGTCAAATAAACCAGTGTATGTTGCATGGACAGCTATGATTGTGCTCCAGAGCCTTATAGCAAAACAGGAAGAGAGCTGATCTGACATCCTATGAGTTTTCCCATTGTTAGGAAAATACGTAGTGCTGTCTTGTGAAAGTGAGCTCGAGCTGTATACAGACCATGCAAATGGTGTCTTCTTCCCTTCTCCTGGCATCTGCTTCCACAAAATTCATAGAAAGACAAACCTATTTAAGACTTCCATTCCTCTTTCAGATTTGTATTTATTAATCAATTGGGCCAAAATTTATGGATGGAGAGGGGAAAAAAGTGAGGGAAAGTCACAAACATGGTCACAGAAGAATTTGTTCCTTTCGAAATTAGTAGAAAAACCTGCACATGGAAGTGCAGATTTAACAGCCTCTGTTTTTTTTTTTTTTTCCCACTTGCTCACCAATACAGAAATTTAATTCTTCTATGTCCTTGAACAAGTCACTCTGCCACAGAAAAATAATTAAGTCAGTCAGGAAAGGTCCTTCTTTCCCTCCCTGGTCCCTGAGGATTCTTTAATTTCAATTGCCAAGCAGAAGCTTCCTTTTTCTTTGTGATTTTTCAGAATTCAAGGTAATGCAGCCTTGATTTTGGTTGCAGCTTCTAAATACTAGAGTGATCCAATCATAACATGGTATTAAAAAAGTAAACTATAAACAAATTATGGCCTTTAATTAATAAATGGCAAAATACAGATAAAACCTCAACTCTAATCTTTTAATCCATATATCATTGGTCTTTAATAAGATGATCTCCAAATGCAAGCTTTTTCCAAGTAACCAAAAGATAAAAGTCATATGTTCCTATACCTACTTATTTTAATTATATTTAAAGGCTTGGACTTTATAAAAGCACAATAAAAGTTATGACATTAGAAGAGATCCAAAGCTGCATATCAGATCATATCAGCTATATATCAGATCTTTGGCTTATTTGGAGACCAATCCAAATTATTTTGATATAATTTTGAAATAATTTTCCAAATTATTTTGACATAATTTTGATAAAATTTATTTTGATATAATTTTCAGGATCTGAATGTGAAGACATGACAGACTAAAACAGCAATTCTCACATGTGGCTATCAGGAACATCATTTGTAGTTACCATGTGCAAATAAACAATGACAGGATTTAACTTAGCTGTACTGTCACACACTGAGAAAATACCATGAGAGTGCTGAGGGTGCATGTGTAGTCACAACAACAACAACAACATCACATATACCTGGCAATGCATGCACCAGATGGCTTTAAACCGGCTGCAAAATTATTATAAAAAACCAGCTGTGTAAGGCCTCAATATCATAACAAGATTATAAGCATCTGATGCTTGTAACAAAGTCATGATTTAAGCAGTTTGGCAGGAGATTCATGAATACTTCCCAGGATCCTGTTGTGCAATGGATTTACCACAATGGTGGTTTTGTCTTATATTGCAGAAATTATTACATAGCAGACAGTTTTATGAACCCAGGTATCTATTTTGGTGGAAATGGAGCAGTAAATGAATCACAAGATTTTCTTACAGATAGTCAGTAATGGAGTTTGCATAAGAAAAGCACCAGCAAAGTAGCTGGCTGTCAGTCACAGGGGTGCAGAAATTTTAATCCTTCAGCATTTTGAGGAGTGCAAAACTAGCTTGTATGTTTACTTGTGTGCAAGCTATTTCTGTGGTGGACTTTTACACTCATGATAATTTTAAACCTTTAGATTACCTATTTGCAATCTCTCTTTCCACAGTGGATAAACGAAGTTTCTATTTAATGCTACAGCAACACCTCAGGTTAGCAGCAAAGTTTGTATTGAGAAGGTACAAAATCTGCCTAATGGATAGTCCTGCATTTCTCCATTGAAACTGCTTCTGAAACTTTTTTTAATACAATGTAACATTCTAGTATGCCATGTGATAATTAGTGCAGCTGAGCTCATTAAATAAATTGGATACTTTAAGGAAAGTCCTATATCTAGTTTTCTGCAAAAAGATGCGTACAGGGTGCCCATTAAAACAACTCAGGAGTTAGCAAGCCAAATGTAGAAGCCACTTCGAACCAGTGTCCCTAGAGCCGCTCTGGCCAAAAATGTGGTCCCTGTACTATTTCTGATCTCTTTGTCATTTCAGAAGGTGTCTCAAACACTATGTGAGTACCATCATAGCAGACTTCAGCTGGAAAACTGTATTAAATAGACATTTATAGCAGAAAAATCTATTTTTAATGTCCTCTGAAATAACACGAGAAAAAAAGCCTAAATTATGCTTTCGGTTCCATCTTAGCCAAAGAAACTAGCACTTAAAAAAGAAACAGAAAAAATGGAGAACTGAAAAAGAAATTCAAAGTGAGATACACTTGTATCCCAACAAAAACATGTTTCTCAAAAAGGGATTGCAAATTGCTTCACACAAAACAAAGCAATGCTTGAAACACTACAGCTGCTCTAATCAGACGAAATGGGAAATCTAAAGAGAGGTGCACCACACAGGTTTATGAACAGACAATACACAATTAGGTAACTTTCTACATTGAACTCTAGAAAGTTTAAAGAAATTATACCAAAAATAAGGCTATGAACTAGCAAGGGAAAACAACAGTTACTGCACATTTCAAACCCAAGGGAGTTATGCAAGCACTGTGAAAAAAATTGCACTTCCTTTTGCTCCAGTGCCTAAACAATTTTTCTCATATGTTGGTTGTCATCTAAATGCATTAACCTACTACTGTACTTTCTTTTTCCAGAGGATCAGTTTTCTTCTCTACTTTATTACTGTTGCTGCAGTGTTTCTGATACCAAAGCTGGCAGTGGTACCCTTTGTGCAGTGCAGGCATGTGTCCTCACTGAACACGAGGATTTGCCAATTGCTTCTGAGAAGCAAAACAATTTCTTTTTTTTCTGCAACTTTTTCAGGTTTCAGCCAGGAGCCTCTGAGAATTCAGTTTCTGACCCATGTCTGTTGCCAGGATTTTCTCTCTCGAAAATACTCCCAGTGTCCTGACCTCCACCAAACACCTGAACATCCTCTCTCAGTGCTATAGTATAACCTGTATGAAACATGGATCTCAAACTCCCTTCTTAAAACACATTACCCAGAGTCCCTGGTCTAACACTTCATCAGCTGCTCTTGTGGCAAGAAACAGGGTTAGACGAGGTCAGAGGAGTGCATTCACTGAAGAGCAGTGACGACTAATGCAAATGTTTTGGAAATTGGAAGACAAGAATGACAGGTCAAAGAGTACTTGGCAGGCTAAAATTCAGTTTGCTTGTATTGACAGATGCTCAGGAAAGATCACAGACAAATTGTTTCAAAACATCATCACTGCATGTCTCGTACTGCTTCTTAAAATTATTAAGCATATCTAGCACTGGTGCAGCAAATCACTTGTATTATGCTTACTAAATATTCATCAGTTTTGTTTGTTGGTATGTTTGTTTTTTTTAATTAAAAGAGATTTTTTGGTAAATAATAGTAACAATAATATTTTCAAAGGCCATATCCAGATTTTAGAGGAAGGCTTTTAACTGTCCAGTTGAGATAGAAAGGATGAAATTTGTAGGAATTCCCTGCATTTTTGAAAGATAGAGCAAAGTTCTTTAGATTTTGAGATATAAAACCTCTTGGGGGTGGAGAAAGTTACCTTGCCTCAGTATGGAGTCTGCTTTCGAATAGCGTGCAGCTTTCCTGTACTTTGCTCTCCCACAATGCCCGTGTGAATAACCAAAACCACAAAACATGAGTCCCCAAAGATCTTCACACATTTCTCATGAGGTAGGCCTAGAAATATTCTTTCATTAAAAATTAAGTTTGCCCTGATGAATAATGTATATTATAACTTTCCATTCACCAGCCACGTTTGCGTGTGTTGGCAGCACACAACAGCAGCTTCCTGCCTTTCCCTCATTGCATTGTAGCCAGTTTTCTCCGGTTCCTTCTCAACATAGATGCCATATTTGTCCTGTTTGTATCCTTCCTTCTCCCAAACACTTCCCTTTTCTAGTTTTGTTCCCACTTTTCTGTCACTTTACCCTAATCCTGCATGGTGTGTTTTTGTCTCCTGCACTGAAACCCAAATTTGGGGCCTGTTTTTCACTCCCAGCTCATCTCTGACCACACTCTCACTTGAGCCCAGCTGTCTCACCAGAGCTTGACCATGTCTTTTGACATGGTGCCAGTGTCTTGATTTTATCCCCTACTTTGCAGTGAGAAGACTTTCCTCTCATTTCCCATATCTCCCTCAGTGGAGGACACGTCTCACCAGTCACCAGTCCTGAGTCACCTCTCCTCCTCCCACCAGTGAGCTGCCTCTTCCATCACAAAGCTGTTTGGAGTTGCCCTCTTTTCCTCTCCAAGCAATTCCTCCTGTCTTAGGGCATGTCGCCTGTCCTTCTCCCCTCCTCTCAGCAGCCAGCTCTCCTCTGGAAGGCCAGCAGTCCTTCCCAGCCTTTCCCTGGCCCTGGCTGGAGCCCCTTGGCCTCAGTGCAGGGATCTGCCTTTCCTCCCATCATTTTCCACAAGTGCTGGTGCCCTGTCTGTCCCCCTCTCTCAGCAGCTCACTGATCCCACTGTAAACAGGGACTCAGCTCTGGCAGGGCCAGGCACCAAGTGTGAGTGGGCTGAGGGGAGGCACCCACAGGCTGCCAGAAGATTTCAGCCTGGGAGGGATGGCCCTCAGTGTTTGGGAGTCACTTGAGTGTCCTTCAGCCTGGCTGTGAAAGTTTGGGGCCAGCCAGAAAAGAGGTTTGAGTGGGAGTCACACTGCTACACCTTTGGTAAGGTCACATGTGGTCCTTGGATCAGTGGAGAGCAGAGGGCCCAGCCTACTCACATGGCTCCCCAAGTCCTCTCTGCTTCTCGAAGCTGGCTCCAATCACACCTTGCTCGAGGTTCTGAAATGTTTTGACAGTTGTTATGGTATGTCCTACTTCCAGCTCGTACAGGAAGCAGACGTGTTGAAATCACAGAAGAAAGCAAGCCTGTTCATCTTGTATTTCTGGCTGAGACTGGAAGTGGAGTGCCAGAAATCAATTGTGTCTCATCTATTATAGAGGGAATTCTCTTGTAGCTCTTTACATTGTTGTGCTAATTTTGCAAGGAGATTTGTCCTAATAAGATTCCCATTACAACCAGGAAGAGTCAAATGTAGTATCTTCTGATAAGCATTGCAAGTTCTGTGCTCAGTCAAAATGCATCTCAAAGGCCTTAGCAGGATTGGGGTGTAGTTAGTGACATGTTTGGCAACAAAATGCACCCAAAGTAAAAATTATGTGTTATGTTTAAGCATTGACTTATATGTGTAAACCTCTCGTGGGCCACCCTGAACTTCTGTCGTCAGACTTCCCCTGACCTTTTACAAAGGCGAAGACCTGATGTTGGATGGGTCTCAGTTACGGTCTCACAGATCAAGTGAATTTTTAATTAAATCCTTCTCTTAATGATAAAAATGCATTGTCCTTTGCTATTTTTTGGAAACCTGTGGTTTGATTAGTGTTCCTGAAGCACTGTTTCCTTTAAGGAATCCAAGTATAAGCATACTACTAAAATACTTTGGGTTTAAATGGAAACCATAGCTGGTAAAGACAAAAGTTCAGACATCATTAAAAATATCCCACGTTACTTATGAAGGGTGCATACTTCTGAAATGCCTATGAGCTAAGACTGCAACTTGGCAGGCTGAGATTCAGAGAATCTTTGTGCATCTATGGCCATCAAACATTTTAACTGGCTAATAACCTCCAGTGGTACAGATCTGTGCATTTAATCAAATCTTGTTTTGTAGATAATCAGCTTTTGACATCTGGTATATGCAAAAGTTGCAAGACTCATGAAAAGTGAACAGTAGTGGTTTAGGGAAAAAATTAACTGAAAATCATTACAAAATTAGCATTTGAGAATCTTGTAATTCAACTTCAGATACTCATTTGAGCCAAGATTAACAGAACTGGCTGTTGTTTCCCAAATCTTTTAATTGACAGATAGAAAAGTGCTTTTTCTTTAGGATACAGCAGGCATTTGTGGATTCCCTGTCTGTTTTTAATTCTGGCAAATCATATATAACAATCATAACAGATTATTTGAAAATACCGAAATCCAAACCATTAAGCACAAACTTCTCTTCCTCCCTCTATGGAATTAGAATATTTTTCTGTTTATACTAAATCTGAGCCCTTAAAATTTTACTTGCATTCATATTGACATTCAAGGATTCTGTACTAATCTGATAATACAATGCTTGGTTTTCCTTCTGCACTAAGAAGTGTATTGGCACTGCAGCTACTGGTGACTTCAAAATATTACAGTTGTGGCCTGTGGTAACAGGAAATCTGGCAAAAAGAGAATGCTTTATGTATAGTAGGCTGAAAATGTTTGCAGTAGATTATTTGTCTAAGCTTATATTGACTGTCAGTTCTCTATAAAAAGAGGTGTCTACTCTTTTGTTTACAGGAGAAGTGGAGCCCTTTTTCTGTGCCCTCACACATCATCATAATTAGTACAATTAATACAACTCACTGAAATCTACTAGTAGCATTAGCAGTGGCATTTTATTGAATTATGTGTTCATGTCACAGTAGAGTTGGACACTTCTGAATATTTCTAGTTTTTTGTAACCAATGGAGCAAAACTTATGTCATGCTCTTATAAAAAAATACAGTGTTAGAGGGTGTATGGAAACAGAGTGAGTTTTAGTGGTGACAAGACCTAACAACTTGAGTACCTTGATAAACACAATATATAATAGCAGTACAATAGGAATTGAAATTGAGAGACAAGTCTGCGTTGAAGGGGTTAGAATTGGTCTTGTATGGAGAACTTACAGGTGCATAGAGCCATGAACCTGAGTCTTCTGGATTTGTAGAGGGAAAGCTTGAAGGACATCTCTGGGTTCTGAAAGTGCCCATATGTGGGTGAATTCCTCCATTTATTCAGGGCTTTATGATTTTGCCTATGGAAATTTTTACATCAGCTGACAAAACCCCCTCAATCTGTGTTTGTCAATCTGAATCTTAATGTAGCCAACTGTTCTGATCTCACACTACATTTGTGCTGTAAGAGTCTAAGAGCATGCTGTGTCAGCTATGGGATTATTGGTCCTAGATTTTGCAAAATTTCCCATACACGTTTTTGAAACAACAGCAGATAATTATGAGAATTGGCAGATGCCACAGACATAATTGTTTTCAGCAGCTACAATAGATGTTTTAAAAACATTTCCATATTCAAACCTTTAGTTAGTTGAGGGCTAGTGAAATTCAATTCTTCCTATTGTCTCCTGCCCTCAGGACATCCTCTAGGGATAGCAACCAGCAGGACCTCTCTCTTTCTAGCTGCTTTTCACCTGCCTGGTTCACCTTTTTGGTCACTGCTCCAGGTAATTTGCTGGGCTGCCTTTCTTCTACAGCTGTCTGGATTTTGCAAAGGCTTCAGGAAAATCATGCCTCAAAATAAGTACTCAATCAAAATGAAACCATGTCTGGAAAGATGGTTGAACTCATCAGCATTTTATTTTGAAAAGTTCCATGGATAAGAAGTTTCATTGGCACCAAAATATTATGTGTTAGCCTTTAAGGCATGATAATGATGTGACTGTCACTTTCCTTTTTTCCCGTCCTTCTCTCAAACTTGACCTGACCTGGGATTAAACAATCAGAAGTGTTGTCACCATAGCATGTTTCTCATGCCCAAAGATCACAAGTAGGCTGACCTCAGGACAGAGCAGAAATGGATGGAGCGGCAGAAGGTAAGTGATGTGATCTTGACCTATGCATTTATACCCATGCCCTGCCTGCAACACATGTGGTCACACATTAGTGAGATGATAAAGTTTTCCTTTCTTTTGTATTCTTTCACTTCCCTGCTCTGTTTACCTAACCAGCAGGAGTCATCCCAACAGTTGTTAGTGGGAAAAGATACAGAATGTAATACATCTTCTTGTCCCTCAGGAAAGACATTTGGTAAATTTGGAATGAGCATCTAATTCTCTCCAGGATGCTCTGAATGTAAATTTGGAAAGAGGAATTTCTCCAAATAATTGTAGTTTAAATGCTGAATTCCAAATATATTTATTTTCTTTGCTTTTATGTTGGCGCATGTTGCACACATGCTGGAAGAGATTTCTTTTTTGTGGTTGCTATGGTAAAAAGCAGTCCCCAGTCCTTTTACTTAAAACCCATGAACTGCAATTAACTGTTTAATGTTGTAACAGACAACAGCTCTAGTAACACCTTAACAGCTTTGAGCATGATACTCCCATCATCTCAGCAGATGGTGATTTTTGGCATTCTGTGTTTTCAGTTTATTCTTCTCCTTTATAGTCCTTGCCATTATATCTTCTGACAAATGCTTCTAGACTAACTTAATTGCAATTGGTTATACTGAGACAGCCCTCAGATCTCAGATCTTTTTGGATTTCTGTTAAAGGTGACCAATATATGAAAAAGAATTTTCACATGTATCCCCGTCATCAATTATAACACCACATTTTAAAGTAAGAATCTGTTTCTTCTCATCTATAACCATAAAAATACAGTCTTGAAACATGCTTAGTCTGCATAAGAGCCCTACAACTGAACAGAAAAGGAGAAATAAATGATTCTTTTGTGAAGAAGAAGTAACTCTGAATGTTTGTCAAGCCTGAATTAAATAAGAATTACCACTTTCAACTAGTTTTACTACAGGGAGTTGCCCTTCATTATTATTTCTATAGAGATGGAGACTGAATTCCTCATAAATTTTGCTCATTGTTTTAAAGATCTGTGACTAATATAAATGCTTTTAAACAGGGACCTTCAATTAAATTTGAAAAAAAATTCAACTTTGCCAAGACATTATCAAAAGCAATATTGCCTTGTGAAACTGTTTTTCAGCTACTCTTCCTTTTTCTCCCATATAATCATTGTTGTCTCCCAGTTTGTAGTTGCAGTTGTATTCCATCTCCAAGTTTGTTTTTCAGTTAGAAATAAATTCTTTGGAATTAAAATCAGCACTGTTCTCCATGTTGCTCTTTAAAGGGATTTTATGTGTTTATCAGGCAGAACACTTCAGATGTTTCATTCTGTAATACAGGGCCAAATAAAAATTTTTTAGTACCTTTAGCAGCAGTATTGGTATTTCTTCTTTTTTAGGGAGAAAAAACCCAAACAAAAACAAGAGGGGAAAAGGAAAAGAATAGTTTTCCCAGAGTCATAATAAGATAATATTGCAGTTTCAGGTTTTAAAATATGAATGTCTCATTCACAGCTATTTCCTGGCTGACTCCAGGTTTCTATGATTATTATTTATTCAGGGCTGACAGTGTGCTTGACACTGTGCAAATATAGAAAGAGATATTCATGTGGACTATCTGCCAGGATTTCCTAGTTGTTAGTGGCAGTGTTAGCCTCTTTAAGCAAAAGATTGAGGCTGTCTCTAAACAAGAGATGCTTATCCCTCCTGCCAACATGCAGCTTCCTACATATGACCGTGGGAAACACTGCTCAAATGCACAAGGCTCTGGAAGGATGGACCCAGTGGAGTTTAATTTAATTAGTACAGCAGCAGTGTGTGGTAGCTCTAACTAATCAAACCTTTAAGACCGAGCATGGTAATTGTAAAAGCTGGAAATCTTAGGGAAAAGTAACTGGGAAGAATCAATCCTTCTGATTTGATACCTAAAGAATCAAAGAAACACTGTTTGACTGAGTGTTGCATGGTGTAAAATCCTGTGTCTTCTGTGAAATCCATGAGCTGTTTTGTAATTTATTTGTAGGACTTACTGATGGCCTGTGTACTTAATTAACCTGGATAGTGCTGGTGTCCCTTGAGTTGTTGCTGCCGTTTGCAGACTATCCTTTGCCAGTCTGACCTCTGCCCCTGGCTTTGTCAGAAACTGTATTCCAAATTGTAGCACTGAAGGCTTTTGTCCAGGACTAATATCTCAGGTTAGGGACATTAGGGCCTGGGGAGAAAAAAAAGGTGAAAAATCTTAGTCTAAATGGGAGGAATGTTTATCTTTTGTTTGAAATTTATCTTTGGATTTTCTTTCCAGAGGAGTCACTGAAAAATCATTCTAAGGATCTTTAGTGACACTTCCTTGACTTTATCTATGAAAGAGTACAAGTGCTGTCTGCTGTTTCATAGATGAAGAGTATTTTTGTCATAATCACTTATAAAAAACAGTAAAACACTCCAAATCCCACCAATAAAACCAGCTTGCAATGAATGAAAAGGTGGAATGCAAATACTTGTCCTTGTTTTCTCCCTGGCTAGGATATGCATTTCATTATCTGATTCTTTTTCTCGCCCCAGCAGAATGAATGGATGATGACAGTAAGCTTATCTCTGTCTGACTGGGTGATACCACCCAAGCTAACACTGAAAGGCCTTCTTAGAGCAACACAAATCATATATAGGAGCCAGTATCTAAAAGCTCCACATCCAGAAATGAGCACCTCTGCCATGTCTCATACAGAAGCTGCCAAACCAAAAAGATTTATAGAAAAATAAACAAATCTCTGAGGAGCTTGAAAGCTGAAGTGAAATGTCTTGAGGTCAATTCAGAACTGCAAAGAAAGTTTAAAATGTATACATCAAATCTGATATATAAATTACAATTCCTGTATTAGTCATATTTGTTATACCCCATAATTTTTTAGGAAAAGGAAAGACAGTGCTCAAATTTCCTTGCCTCTCCACCCACCTCTTCCAAAGTGTTCCCTTTAGCTTTCAAGCAATTTATTTACACTGAGCAAAATGTCTGGTTTGCACTCACAGGAAAAGTTTTAATTAATTCTCATTTTACAAATCCTCCACAATATTTATTCAAAAGATTGGCAAATGCCAGGAAGTTCACCCATCCCTGAAAAAATAAGTTTTGTAAACAAATCTGGCAACAAATTTATTTTAACAGCAGCAATCCTGTTAATCTGTCAAGATATATTTTGTTTCTGACACTTGATTAATTCTTTTTCCTTAAGAATAGAAAATAATTTGCTACAAACAAACCATTTAGCTGGGACATGGTGACTGTCCCTCTGCTATTTCACAGAGAATTTAATTCAACAGAAAAAAGCTAACAGTATAACGTTTAGCACTTTTTTTTTTTTTAATAGAAACAAGGCTAAATTTTTTTGTAGTCACAAACAGCAACAACATTAGGGGCTTCAGGGCCCTTAAAACCCATTCTTTGTGTATCCCACAAACAGTAGCAGCATCACTGCACATCTCTGAACATAAACAAAGGGTGTGTTTCAGGCTGTATTCCACAGGAATTTCTTTGCCCAGATCCCTATTTCCTGGCCATTTTTTCCTATACGTATCACCCACTTGCTCAGTTCTTATCCAGCCTCAATTCAAGGATCCAGTTCCCTGTGCATCAACACCAGCAATTGTGCAGGTGCATTAGCCTGAGACAGCCCAGGTTGATGTGACACAACTGAGTGGACAGTGCAGCTTAGTTTAGTTTCATCAAGAAAAATGTCCATGCCCAGAAAAATGTTTTGTGCAAGGAAACAGTCTCAGATGTTTGCAAATATCAGCAAAGCAAAAAATGCAAGCCCTGCCACTTGCCATTAATGTTGATTGAAACAAAAGATCCTTAGGTGCTGATTCTCAGTTTAAATGGTCATCACCTTCTCTGTGTTAAGACTTCATCCAAGACTGCTGGGTGTGTGGACATTTTGGGGTGTTCATCTCTTGAATCTTAAAGAGATTTGGCATGTCATCCCACTGCTGCTCCTCAGCACAGGAAAACAATTTGTGACCCTATTTTATGTCACAGCTTTGTAACACTGCATGTCCTCGTGTAAAGGCTCAGCTGGTGCAAATATCAGTATAGTCCTGGCAGTTTGTACCAGCAGGTAAAATCTGCCATCCATCTTTCCTGACACTTCCCCAGCTCCTTCAAACTTTAAAAGACTGATCCAGATCCCAGTGAAGTCAGTGAGAGCTTTCTCTCTGGGCTGAATCCAGCAGTATGCAGCCTCTTAAGTACAGCAATTAGGATATAGCTAATGTTAGTAATCCTTTCCTGCCTGCCTAGAACACCCAAACTGCCTGAGTCAGGCAAAAGCCTGAGGAAATCAGCTGGGTTTGTGTTGCATCTGAAAGGTCAGTCTGTGTCCCCATGGACTAAGAGGTATGGGGGAGTTCCAGAATTTGCTGCCAGTTTCTTGCTATTTATTTCTGGAAGCTGTTAGCTTAGATTTTTTTAGCCAAACTTAGTTATGGGGAACTGTGAGGATAAGAGTGAGGGCTTTGGAAAGTCACATTTCTAGGTTCTTTAACATGTGTTTATGAATCTACAACCCTGCTTTTCAGGTTCCTTTTTAGATGGAATTTTAATTCACATTATGGACACTCAGGAGAGTATACATATTCTATTTCTTTTCTAACACCACATTTAAGGACTTTGCCAAATGAACAAAAGCAAAGAAAATAACCCTAAAATCCTGCCAGAGTTTGACATCAGTAACTTTATACAGTACTATTATTGTGAGACATTTTCTTATCTAAACAATTCCTCATTTGGAGGAACTTCAGATACACATTTTTTGCAGGGTATTTTTAATCAGTGTAGAAAAAGAAAGGATTTATATTTGATGTAGGGATTTATATCTGATGATGTGAAATAAGGGATTTTTAAAACATAAACATATATACTTATATATATAAAATTAGCTTAACAGCCTCCTGCTTAATTGGCACTCATGCTATTTAAAAGAAAAGGAGTAGCAGGTGTCTAAAGCTTTCTCAGGTTGAAAACAAATATTCTTTTATATTATTGACTCTGATTCTCTTTGTGATTTGATCCTTTCCTTTACTTGCCCAGGGGGCAGAAATAGTGGGAAAACCACAGCCACAAGCAATAACATGGCAATTAACTCAGAGGTACTGGTGGGACATTTAAGTAATTTTAAATCAACATTTATAAACATGATGTTGCTGGCTTGAAAATCTGGCGATTATTTGCAGCTTTGGAAGATTTGATTACTTAACTGATTTGGATTTTCAAATCGCTTTAGAAAATCAACCACTGGTTTGAATCTGCTCCAGATGGGCAATGACTGAAAATTGTTATAATCTGGCATGTATTTGGTAGCGTAGATAAGCAAGTTGATGGCCTCATTAAAAGTATCTCAAGCATATGTGCTGATTAAAAACCCCCTCATCTCAGGCCCAGCAGGGTTTTGGCTGAAGGGAACTGAACTGCTCTGTCACCCCTAAGGGCCCTTTCTGGCATGACAGGAGGAACTTCATAAAGCTGCTGCACACAGAGGAGAATGTGAAATGTGTCCCATTGTGCTTGCCCAGCAGCAAGTGCACCTTGGTACAGACCAGCAGGAGCTTCTGTGGGAGCACGTGTCCTCATAACCTGAATGAGAATCACACAACTGAGAGCATGGGCTTTACAAGTCTAAAAGTGGTACTTATTTTTCCACCAACAGGTCCTCAAAATTATTGCCTATCTGGTTAAAAAATGGTCCAGAGAGAGAGAGGCACTGAAAGTTCAAAGGCTCTGAACATCAGAACCATATTTCCCAAACCTCCCTTGTTGTCTCTGCAGAGAAACAGACGTTTCAAAAGTACATCACTTCCCATCCTAAATGCAACTGCTAAAGCTGGTCACACCAGTTGTGCCCTATTAGTGCCTCCTTGTTTCTAAAACAAGCCTAAGGTGACCATAGAACAGGAACATATACAGGTCTGTGTTTTAGGCAGGCAAGAAAAATCCCAATCTCAACATTCCATAATTCTGGCAGCTACTTGCTAAACTGCTATGAGAATATTTTGCACTTTTTTCACAACCTCAGAGCAACTAAACAGAGTCTTTCCTCCAAAGTGTCGTGACTCAGCTCCCATAACGCAGTCATTTCTTTAAAGGAGAAAATGTACCATCTCTAATAACAAACCTGGCAAAGACACTGACCAAAATGGTGTCCTAGGCACATATATCCCATAATATCCTTTTAGGATGCTTTGTAACCGTTGCCTGCATGAATTAAATGGCTCTTTTCTGTTTAGACAGCTGGATTTCTGTGTGGCACTAGATGGCAATATTCCCTCAGCTCCTGCAATGGTCAGGGGAGCCATACACAGCAAAGGGACACATCCTGACCTTGTTTCCTTGTTATCACCCATGTAGTTCATATTATAACAGCCAGGTTTTATGTGACTAAACTCAATCGGGCTGCAGGGCTTTTTAAAATCTCTGTGCATTCATCCACCTACCTTTACAGCTTCATAGCTCTCTGTCAAAACATTTATTGGACACTAGGTTTACTGTGTGGGATCTTCTGTTTCATTAAGAAAGCTCTTATGGTCTCAGGCTGTTCCATGATGTCGATGCTCAAACCCACAGGCAAGAAATATATGCATCTGGAATATTACACTGGTTTCCTGCTGCCTTTTGTGTATTAATGTAGTGGCAGATTCAGTCAAGTCATTACTCAGATATAATGTTGCCTCATGTCCATTGTAAGTGGATTATATCTTCCACTCATGTTTGTTCTCATATAAAATCAGCAGAATCTAAACTCAGCAACTGTAAAAAAGTAATTCCGTGGCTGTACCCAGATGAATTTAACCCTATCCCTGTGTGATATTTCTAAAGGTTTTTTCTAGTCAGCAGAGAACAACAAGGAAAAGGGCCAGCAATGAATATTGTCTATCTCCTTTGGGTGATGAGGATTTTTTTTGCCTTTGTATCACTTTATCAAGGTCCAGGTCTACTGAAATTGCTCCTTTCAAAACCAGGCTTGTCATTGATTTTTGTGAGACCACTATCATTATAATGATTTTCCAATTATTAAGTACTCTGAAACAAAAGTGGAGAGTGGAACGCTCCTCCTTACGTACCATGTCCCTCTTCTGGTCCCCTGGAGAGCCACAGAGCCCAGCTGAAGATCTCAAGGTTCTTGAAACCAAAGAACAAACAAAATTTCACGCTGTTAGGAAGTAGTGAATTATTCTCACTCCTTTTGTTCAAAGGATGGAAGAACTTATGTGTAAAAACCCATCTATTTCCATGTGAAACTCCCCCACCTGAGCCCTCACCCTGTGCCCAGCCATGCCCTTTTCTGTTAGTTGCACACTTTTCTGTGGGTTGTTTCTTCAAAGTCAATAGAAAATATTTAATGTGTGCTAAAATGCAAGGTTGCTTTTGCAAAAATAATCAAATGCCTTTTGCTGGTAAAACAGGGAAGATTTTTCATGCTTCATGATGCAAAGGCCTGTTTAAGTAATTCTTGATGATATAATAAAATACTTGACTAAATGAAGTGCATCACACTGTGTACATAGAAACCTTAGAGTTTGTGTACCCATATTTTCCCAGAGCATTCTTTCTTTTTGCACTGGCATCTTTTGCTATTCACAGCCTGGTTTATATATTTACCAAACAGCTCAGGTGGCCAAGCAATTACAGTAAGGAAGGTGTAATAGGGAGTAAACGCTGTATCATGAGGTACAAAGTATTGCTGCATGGGTTCAGGCCCTCATGCAACAACCAGTAAATGCAGAAAGAAGACTTCATTGGCCTCAACACATTTTTCATTGTATCTTTAATGGCACTAGAACTTAGTTTAGAAGATATGATTAAAATTCTAGTGTTAAACATATTTGGTATGGACAGGTGACACAATTTCTTGCAGGCATCAAATGTTGTTCTATGCCACAACACAATGTTCATCTCAAATCACAAAACACAGAATACTTGCTGGTAACATCTACTTTTGCTAGGGTGAATGAATATTAAAACTTGTTATCACTAGCTTCCATGTATTGTTAAGGCAGAAGAAAATGTAATATTTTTAAGCATCACAAGAACTTCTTAAAGAGAAAAATATTTAGCAACAATGTGGTTTTTGCAGTCATGATGTCTTACAGTCATTATGACTGAGCTTGGGAGTGGGACTAAGACCCCTGTCTTTTCTGGAGTTGCTATGTGGCCTTGCTGTTGTCACTTGATCTTTACATTGGGAGCATTCAAGTACTTCTGGAGCTTGCCTGAATTCATGTCCTTGTTATCATCTGTCTGCCTCAGACCACACTTGTCTAGATGAAGCAGAGGGAATAGGACAGATCAGAACAATCTCTGCTAGCTTAATGCCTTTCACATTCCCTGTGGTCCTAAAATAAGTGCTCAGATTCTTTGTTGCAAAAGACAGACTCTCAGGACTCCTTCTTCTCTGGCAAATGCTTTCATCCCCTGGGTGTAGAACTGCTGGAGTAATGGGAGGGCTTGTTTTCAGCACAGACCAGTGCATTCTATCATACTCCCATCTGTTGATCTTTTCCTTGGAACTAGGATTCTTTAATCTCTTGAAAGATGTTGCACCTTCCTCATATTCTCCACTTAGCCTGATTATCCAGAAGATTTATTTTTTTTCAGAAGTGCATTTTATTTTGCTCCAAAGCACCCAAATAAAGTTGCAAATCATCTTGAAAACCAGAGAAATACAAAGCCTATTTTTTTGTCCTCTTCATTTGTTCCAAAATGAATCTTCCTTCTATTTTGCCTGAAAATTCCCTAGTTGTATTCTTGCTTGTGTTGCCTTGACCTCTCTTCATCTAGTTGCTCTATATTCCCAGGAAGCTCATTCCTGACCTCCTTGCAGTGTAAGTGCTGCTGTTGCTAGACTGGCCAGTGAATTTCTGCCTTGTTCACCTTTTCCTAATTCACCTGTTCCTAACCAGCTGGTATGCTTTTCTCTACTTGATTTTCAACTTCTTCTAGGCTCTCTTTTAATACTGGCTGCCCTTTCACTTCATGCCTCACATCCTGGCAGGTGGAATCAGAGAACAACAGAAATCCACTTGGAGGAATATAAGAAATGAGGGATCTAAGGAAAGTAATGAGACTGGAAGTGACTCAAGGAAATTACTTGAAGTGACTCAAGGAAGAAAGAGCCAGAGCCCTTTCTGCTCACCCTTACTCCACCCATATGAGCTGCTCTCCACACTCCCCATCTTGCATGCTTACTTGGCTCTCCCCTCATCTCCATGGTCACCTTTACAGTCTCCTCACAACAGGCTTGAACCATGAGACTTAACAGGAACTACTTGAAAGCCCTGAAGACATATTTAGAGGGAAAGCAGAAATGAACTACTCCATGAGTATTCACTTAGTACCTGAAACAATTACCCATTGCATTTCCAGGTGGAGCTGGGGACAGGATAGCATTGCAAGCACGTGTGCATTCCTGATGCCTTTCCTATACATGTCTCCTGTAGCTCTCTATAGTGTTTATATCATAAATAATGTCTGGTTTATGTTTATGGACTTTGAATCCTTGCTGAAGTTAGATCTGTGTACATGTCAGAAAGAGGATCAAAACAAAGAAGCTGAGAAAGATATTTATAGGAACAAAAAACACCTCAAGCCAAACCAAAACCAAATCCCCCCTTCTCCCCACCAAAACCCAGCCTAAGAAGAAAAGAAAGAAAATAAAGGATAAAATTGTGACCTATGAGTTCTGGAAAAAGCTTGTCTATCCAGAGCATAGAATGGAATCAGTCCTATCCCTCAAAGCAGATACTAAACAAATTTAGAAAAGTATCTAAAAGACACTGAAATTTATCCCTGATGCTTCTATAGTTTTTTCAAGACTTAAACAGGCTTATAATGGGGTAGGTTACACATTACAACTAAAAGGAGGGAATAAAACTAGCAGCAGTTTTACACTGTTCTGGTAATTAGTAGAAGATCACTGTACAAGACATTGTACAAACCTGATTCATACCTGTGCACAGAGACCTCATCTTTGTGAGGTGTCCAGTCACATCAAAATTTTCTTTGTGAACTCAGGAAATGCATATGAAGGGATGGGCAAAGAGCTGGTAGGTAAAGGGACAAGTTACAATTTTTTGACAATATAAATATATTTACATTATTATCAGCATAACTAGGTCATTTGAGAGTGAGATTTTCCATACACTTTTTTTACTAATGTGAAGTCTAGGCTCACATTTCCTGGGACAAAGGAAGATCAGATTCCTTGATACTGATTGTGCTCCCAATTGATACCGTGTGGCCACATCCACTTTAAACCATTACAAGGTCCTAGAAGCACTTTAAAATAGATGCAGATTGGCCATAAAATGAGTATTTCAAGAGTATTTCTCATGGTTCCTCAAATCAGCATCTGATATGTAGGTTCAGTTCCAATCAGTAGGCTTTACTGATGCATCTTTTCCAGGTCCATTGTGTCAGCAGAATTCTCCAGGCCACATAGGTACCATAGCCTGAGGTGTGAATGCAGCAGGCATAGGCAGTGCCTGCCCTGGTGTTAAACTGGCTGCTCATGCTCAGCATGTTCAATTAACATGCTCATGCTACTCAAAACACAGAAGCAAGGGACAGAACTTTCTGAGCTACTGTCAGCTTTCAGTGGGACAACCACAGAGGGTTGTGCAGAAACATCTAGAGATGCCAGCTTAGATCACAATTCAGTTAGGTTGCTCCATAGCTGTGTTAACTATGAATCTTAAAATTCTGCCTCTTAGCAGAGCTGCTAAGTTTGTGCAGAGGTGTTGAGAATCAACTAGATGAACCCCTGAGCAAGCTGATTTAATTAAGCCTGCTTTGAGCAGGATATTTGACTAGGTGACCTCCAGAGGTCCCTTCCAGGCTAAATTATTCTGAGAGTCAATTCTAATGTACCTATATTGCATCCAATTCCAGTATTCATGTCACTTCTCTCCTATGCTCCATGAAATAGCAGTAGGACTGTCCTTAGTCAAAAAAAAAAAAAAAAAAAAAAAAAAAGGCTGGTTGTATTGTGAGCTAGCAAGTTAAATGCCTAATCTAAGGGAACTAGTGCACTTCTGTGCAAACTACAGCAAAGCTGCATCATGTACAAACTTCATCATGTGCACATGCCTCACCTCCAAGTATGTAGTATGTGTGTTCTGAATGATTCTCTGGTAGTCAGAAAACCAAGAAAACTTCAGGTTCCCGGTTTGGGTAAAAAAAATGAGTATTTGAATCTGGTGAATGAAGAGAGCCAGAGTAGTGAAAGCAGCATGGTATTTCAAGATTTAAAACATACTAGATTCTCTTCATAATGCTTCATTGAATAAGATGATTATAGTGAAAGGCCAATTAATGACTGTTTTCCCAAGTACAGACCAGGGCTGTGAATGAGGTGTCAGCAAGGAGCAGTTCCCTGACAAGCAAACAAGCTGATGGTGTTTGGAAACTCCCTTGGAGACACAGGTCCTTTGTTTCATTTCTCACTGCACAGCATGAAAAAGAGGAAGAATTTAGATGGAGCTGATGTAAACTGGGGAAAACATACTGTGATCTTCCTTCAATTTGCATCCTGGGAACGTGAGGAAAAGGGTCATAAAGACAATGAAGAGCATGCTCCTTTTCCTAATTTTGCTGGGAGTAGTATCTGGTAAGAACATGATTTCATTATGCTGCTAAAATTAGAACACTGTTGGCTGTTATACTTTCTCTAGGGAACTTTATATGACATATTTAGGGATCAGACACAGATGGGAAAAATCAAGTAACAATTATTTTCCGACTGAAATAGATTGGGCTCTGTGGTTACAGCAGTATAATGAAGAGAATATGACTCTTTGCTAAAACTCTTTTTTGGATGAGGCACTTCATTTCTAATAGCCACTGCTCAGTGTGACAGCACTGGAGTGGGAAAGGAGGTCAGCTCTCCAAGAAACTATAACTAGTCGTTATACTCCAGTATCCTCCTTTCAGATATTGATAACATTTCTCTTTGATAAAGTAAAACAAGCAACCAAACAGGACCAAACAGAAAGTAAGTCGTGGACAATATTTGTAGTATAACATAACTAACTTTGATCAGTGTGAATACATGGGAGATTTGCCAATATGAGTATTTGCACATTAGCAACTTAGTAAATCTTCAAACTGTCTGAAGTCTGCATGGCACACGAAGCACTGGTGTTGCTGTAGGCTACCAGCTCAGGTAGGGTCATTTTGCTCTCAAGGAACTGTAAGAGTTCTGCCATCCCTCAGGAACTTGTCAATATTCAGCGATGTTCCTAAAACTGTGATTAGGACACTGCCTGCCACTTTCAACTTTCTTTGAAAAATAACATTTTTCTAACCTGCATTGTTGTGGATAGAGAAAATCTTGAAGGTGTTACTCAAGCACACTCTAAAGACTGGCACATCACAGATAAATAAGTATTAAATATACATAAACTACTTCAAAATAATCTCATTATTGCTTTGTCTAGGGCTCATCATTTGTCAATGATTGTCATTGATAATTCTGATAAATAATGCGTTAAATTGCTTCAGAAATATTTTGTTCTGCAAAGTAAAGAGGTAAGCAAGGATTTGTGAATATGGAAGGAGAGTTTTTGTAAAATTGGTTGGAAAAAGAAGAAGCTGTTCAGATGCAGTACCTAAAATTTCAGTTAAAATGAAGAGCAAGAAGTTAGAACTTTTGATTTAGAAAGACAAATTCTGAATAAACAGCCAATGCAATCTTCGGACATAACACAAAAATAGCAACTCCTTTCTACATTTCTAAATACTGTAAATTATTTCATTGCTTTTATAAATGGTTTCCATTAATGAACTGTGGCTTGATGAGTGAGCTGAATTCATCAAGTACCATCCACAGGAGATTACATTTGAAGTTCAGCTCCACTTATGGAAATGTATCTCTAGAAGCCCCTCTCAGCCCAGCCTCATTTGGATGGGTGATTTTTGTTGATGATGTTTTCCGGAATTTGTAATAACAGTAATAAAAACTTAGTTCTTCACTGTATCTTGCTCCTGCTGACATAAATCAATAACAGCTCAGCTGAACTCAGCCCTGCCAGGGTGTCAGACTGACCTGTTCAGATTAACTCTTTCAGGCAGTTCCCACCTCACAGTGTCCCATATCCTACCCTGTACCTGTAGAGTATCTCCAAAGTAATTTTTTTCCATAAATGCCAGAGTAATCCCAGCTGGATCAGTGACCCATGAACCTGCTGGATCTGCTGTGTGGGAGCATGAGAATCTCCATGCAGCTCTAATGGTCTCAGACCAGTTCCTGTAGCAGCTTTTCATCCTGCAACTCTGCAGCAAAAAAAAAAAAAAAAAGACTTCAAGTGGCTTTTGCTACAGTAATTGCTGGTGTATGAAGAGCCTGTCCAGACCCTTGAGAGGGCACTGTCTGTCTCCCTCTTGGCACAGAGTGTGTAGGAAGTTTGGCTGAACACAGCCAGCTTTATTGGATAGTGTTTTGGATGAGCCAATGAAGCATCCATCCCCAAGTAACAGTCAACCCTGCCATAGTCTGGTGTTGAAGCACATTGCTGGTTCAGGGATGTGAGATTACTGAAGTGTTGTTTCAGGGCATCAAAAGCAGTCCTGATTTAAGTTTTCTAGACACTGTTCATAAGATGAAGCGCAACAGACCTTAGTCAAAAGTACCAAAACCTAGAAGCTAAATGACAGAGAAAGCAAAAGGTTTGGTTTGGGGAGTCCAGAGGTCTGGACAAACAAGGAGCTTGTGCAAATCTGTTGGTTGCCTCACCAGCATGTGCATCTTCCATGCAGTTTTGAACTATAGGGTGCTTTTGTGGGCCTACATCTTCTCCAGAGACTCCAGGCAGCTCTTCCTTGCTCAAAGCAGGAGACATGACAGTGCCACCCCTGAAACTGTTACTAACTCACACTACTCAAGAGTCAGGCTTGCACACAGCTGCTGCAGAAAGAATTAGAAGAGGGAAAACAGAGGAAATAGGTGCTGCAGATAGTGTAGTCTGCAAAAAACCATTGCTTCTTTAGTATCTGGGTCTGTGTGATTCAAGGTGCTTCTTGATGTAACAGTGAACAGAGGCACTAATTAGTTCAGGGAGCAAAATGAAAAAACAGAAACATTTTTGGCTTCTTTGCTTCTGTGTAAAGACATATATGAAGGCAAATGATGCAGTAAAATTCGACAATGACCACTCTAGATGACAACACTATAGGACTGAATTACAGAAAAGATGGCTTCTTTTGCCATTAACACTGGATTTACTACCACATGCCTCCATTCATAGGTAAAAAGAGAGTCAGGGCATTTTGCATTCCTTAATGGCTGCTCGTGACAAAAACTGTGTACTTGTTAGCTCAAGTAATTTTGCATTCATTTTCATCTGCAGGAAGAAGATTCCAGTTGCTTAAGGGCTTACCTGCAACAAGCACTGTTGAAGAAAACTCAGCAGCTGGTGTTGAAGTCTATAACTTTAATGTGACTCTTTCTCCATTGGCTTCTGAAGGTGTTGCAATTCTTCCTACCATAGTAAATTCAAATCCACTCACAGAAGCTTTTGACATTGAATCAAAAGGAGGTCTTGAGTTCAGGGTGAGTTTTAAGTTTCACTTGAGTAATTTTCAGTTGTAGGCTGATGTTTCCTGGATTACTGAGCACTGACAGTGCACAATGTCTCATCTTTTAATCAGAAAAGAAATTTAAATGCAGACTGTGGTAGTATTCAAAAATGCTGTAATAGATATGACAGATGAATAGCAATAGTAATTATGATTTTTAATTGCATCTAGTAAGAATCACTCATCACAATAATTGCATTAATTCTGTGATAGAAAAAATGTGATTTTTAGAAAATAAGAGGTGAAGAAAAACGTGAAGGATCTGCTTCTGTTTTGAGGTTTTACCCAAAGTTTTTCAGATTAATATATATGAAGTCACTGTGAAATTAAAGTTCCTTGGTTAAACCACATACGGCTTCTGTTTGGCCACTCTCATCAAGAATTAAAATTAATTTTTTTCACTCCCAAAATAAATGAAGCTGAATTAAATAAAAGTAATTTTTAATTCTGAACAAAGGCTGTGACACATGAGGAAGTTATCTTGATGTAGAAGTTATCACCCTTCCACACAACTGTGACCTGTCTCTATCCATTGCATCCTCTTGTCCTATGGCAAATGCAGAGCAATTTCCATTACTTCAGGCTGATTTTCACTGTTGAATAAATCAGCAAGTATTATCTTACATTTGTCACAGGCAATGAGTGTTCAGATGCATGATAACTTGTCATCCCACTGCAACTTGCTTGTATGTCTGAGCTTGTACAGTGACTCTGAAGGGTGGCTTTAATAGATACAGATAGAAATGGTGAAGAGTTTTAAAAAGGTGGTTTGAATATCCTTTTCTGGGTGTTTCCAAGGAAGTTCAGGTTTTCACAGAACTGATGCAACAGCTCTTTTCTAGTTCTCCTTGCTGGCGATTCTGGAAGAAAATTTGGGAAAGGAAAGGCTGTGGCCCTGGGTGGTATTGGCTCATGGATTTGATGAGCCTGCAGTGAGCTGCTGTGGCTCCCATGCTCCAGACTCCCAGCACAGCACAAAGTTCACTTGTGCCAGCTCTGATGGCTCTTTACTGCTCCCCAGCCAGGTCAGTGAAATGGTTAAAAAACTCTCAAAAAAGCCATCTTTCACCTGTGAAACATAGGGTGAAAATACCTGGACTGGGTCAGCTGAAGAGATCATAGAATCATAGCATTATAGAATATGCTGAGTTGGAAGGGTTCCTTCAGGATTATCTAATCCAGCTCCTGGTTCTATACAGGACACCCCAAGAATCACTCCATGTGCCTGAGAGCATTGTCCAATTGCTTCTTTAACTCTGCCAGGCTTGGTGCTGGGCCCACTGCCCTGGGGAGCTGTCCCAGGATCCAGCCATTTTCTGGGTGAAAAACATTTGCCCGATATCTAACCTAAACATCCCTGAACTCTGCTTCATGCTCTTTCATTGACTCCTGTGTAACAATCAGAAGAAATGGATACATCCTTAAACTGGCTTTGCTGACAGATAATCCATAATGTAGGACTCCCTTCCTAAGCTTTATTTTGGCATTTTGAATTAAAGTGATCCCTTCTGCTGGAAAAAAATCCTCAGTCCTTTTATATACCTGCTTGGTCCCATCCCATGCCATTTTTATGTTGTGATGCACAAGAATTTAGATTGACAAATTTAGATAAAAAGTCCTTCTTGTTTTTTTTCATGGCAAGGATGATGGAGAAATTATTGTTTCAGAACAGTGGAAGGTGACACAAGGATGAAAATGGATGGCCAAAGGAGCTGGAGACTGCTTCTTCCAAAGTGCCAGTTTGTATCCATTTCATACCACAGCCACATTACCAGAATGGCCTGTGAACCTTTCTGGGTTTTGCTTGAGCTGTTGCTTTTTCCAACATTCCCTCAGTCACTCAGAGGACTAGAACAAAGAGTTTGAGCCAGTGAACATCAGTCATGAAAAAATCATAAAGCAATCTACATACAAATTCTGCAAATTAGTAGAGGAGTGCTAATTACAACTTATAAAGCAAGGATAAATACATGGGTTTTCTTAGTTAATTTATTTGATGAGGATTGCTACTTTTAATTATTTATGCCATGTTGTAGCAGATCTGTACAACATTTCACAAAAGTGATGTGATCCAAAACCAGACACCTCAGCTCTACCTGCTGCTATGAAATCTTTGTTAAGATATAGAAAAAGGCAGTATTTCATAAATGAGTTATGAGATTACTAAGTACCTGCTAGAATAGGCTCTTCAGTATTTATGAAGCACATTTAGCCCAGTTGCAGCAGCAGAAAGCAAGATCACATTTCTTGGTATATTTTGAGACTTCTGAGAAAGTAACAGTTTCTGAGATCTCAGTCCTGTCCCTTCCTCCTCACCTTACTCCTGTTTGAGGGTTCTCAGGGGCAGATGTGTTGAATGCATAAAACCCTGCTGCTGCCTGAATCTACCTGGGTGCTCTTAGTGGTGCTCTCTGAATATACTAGTGATGGAGCAGGGAGCAGTAAAATTCTCATGTGGAATGAATGATAGACAGTTTAGGGGTGACTCTGGATCCCCTTTCATGAAGCCTGCAGCTGCTTCAAGTGTGTGCAGTCCTGCCTTTATCACTAAGCTTTGCTCCTACCTGAAGGAAAAGTGAATTCTGGCTCACAGCCTACACCAGTGACATGCTGTTCCCAAAAAGATTCAAAAGCAACCTAGAAGGAGACCATTTAGATTCACATCTTCACTTCTAAGGCCTTCATAAAGGAGGGTGGAAGATGTATGTTTAGAAACATTTAGTCTGGCTGTAGTTACAGCACCAATGAAAATATTTGGTGGTGAATTGGAGGGATAATCTCCAGAACACATAACTTCTGCTTAGAACTGGACAGTTTAAAGTGTTGAATTCATTGTATGTGTTTATGGTGTTTAGATCTCCATCAAACATTCATTTTGTACATCAAGCTTTCCACTGTTATGACAAGCTTTTTTGAATGTTTCTTCTGTGTTAGCACCACTTTTATGGGAAACTTGTATCTGTACAGTAGGAGGAGAGGAGAGCATCCAGGACACAGTTATTTTCTCCTGCAGTACTGTAGCAAAAAGATCCATGAGGTTCCAGACAGAAGCTTTTTTATGTACCAGAAGGCACAAAACATTTGTGCTTCTCTTCATTCCCCTCCAGCTCTTTGTTATTTGTCTCTATTTTGACTTCTGTCTTCTAACTGTGCTGACATCAATTTTGTGTTTGTCCTCTGGCACACAGCATCTCATCTAAACCCAAGGATTTATTTCCTTGCTCTCCTTCTGCATGCTCTCCAGCCTCCTTTATTCTGTATTTACAATTTATCTATTGTAAATACACTGACATGCTACTTGTCACATACACTCATGAGCCCCAAGAGTTTTCCTTCTCCAGTTTCACAGCACCCTGATACTGTGTTCAAGTTTCAGTTTTTTAGCCACACAAAAAACTTAACTGTCACCTTTTCCTTTCTTGTCCAAGAAAGGGAAGATCTGTTGGTTTCAGCAGTGAAGATTGACGCATACAACTTTCAGCATCCTCCTGTTGCTCTGGACTCATCCTAAACCCAGAATGATTGCACTTTACTTTTTTCATAGAATGTCAGTCTTGTGCTAGTACATATTCTGTGTTAAGAAGATATCTGCAGAGCTGGAAACCTTTGAAATAAAATCCCCAAAACAAAATAATTTTGCCTTATCAATCTTGCAAAACTCAAGGCCTAGGTTATTTTTTCAATTAGTTCAGTATTTTCACCAAATAATTCTGTTGCCTCTCTCAGACAATTTACCTTCTTCTGTGGTTTTCCTGCAGTCTTCTCCCAGATACAGGTAACACAAGGTTCTGGTAGCATCTAGACTACATGGTCTCCTGACTCCACACTCTTTATTTCAAGTAAAAGATCTTCCTCCTCATGTTCCTAAGTCACAGAAAAAGTGAAGCTTCCCTTGTGTCTTGCAAGGCTTCCTCTGAATTCTCAGTCTCATCACACCTTGAACGTTCCTGGAATGTGATGTGGAAAGGAAAACACTTGAAACAGACATGTACCTGCAAGATACAGTCCTGAACTTGAAGACAAAGCTGTGAGGCAGGGCAGTTTCTTCTGGGCTATCTCCTCCTCAAACTGCTCCTCACACAAATGATCTTTGAGTTACTCCATGAAGGCACACAATATTTTGGTCTCTTAAGCCTGGTTCTGTCACATTTTTGCCACTGATGAGAAATGTGCCAACAAGTAAAAGATTATCTTAAACACTCACTCTTTACTGATTGAAAATGTCCCTTTATTTGTATTCTCTCATTTGGACTTTAAGTTTCATCTCTTACATCATGTGCTAATAATAATCTTTTATTTTCAGGTTATTACCACTGGAAACCCTGTCCTAGATTATGAAACTATGCCAAAGAGCTTTGATTTGCAGATTTTTGTTGAAGATACAACTGGAAGAACTGACCTTAACATATTGACTATTCATGTAACAGATAAAAATGAACATCCTGTATTTCGAGGAAATATGGCAATTCAAAGTAAGATGATGGTAGAATTTGAAAAGAACAATACTTGAAAAGATGACAACAGCTTAAAAAAAAATTTATCTCATACAGTGCCTGTAGGTAAGGTAGTCTAGGCATTTTCCTTTAGGAAAACAAGGGAGGAACAGGACACTGTTTTTATTAGGGCTTTGTTTTACACAAAGAGCTGGTATGCTTCATCTTTGGAAATGCCCTTTTATTTTTCTTGAAGTTTTTTAAAAAAATTATTTAACCATTTTGAAGCAGTTGAAGAATTAAAAGAAAAATTATACCAATAAATGCATGTTCTTTTTTAATTAGAAAATTGGAGTTTTCTGGGATTATATACAAGTTCATATTGTATGTGCAAGAATTTCTGTGGGAAAACCATAAAAACCTTCCTTTGCAGACGTTTTATATGCATATTGCATTTACACCTTCACACAAGAAATTAAGTTGGGAATCAGTCTTAAGAGTTTGACCTCAGAGCCTGTAATCTATGGTGGTACAAATGGAAAGAGCAGAGAATTCTGTCTCCTACATGGGGCAGTTGATGTTAACCATCTTGACTTTTAGACCAGGGGCAAAGATGCAAGGGGGAGGAATGTGCAGTAGCCTTAGGAATGGGGCTGGAGAGCCTGGACTGCAGCTGTGGCCAGTGCAGGCTTTGCAAGTCGTGCTGTACCTGATGTGAGTGACACTGCCATTGATAGAAAGGATGGGAAATAACTGTCTTACTCACTGAGATTTTATCTTGCTTATTTACTAATGAAGAAGACCTGCAAAAATTGTACCAGATGCATCAGAATATAATGATTTGTTTATTATGTGTTCACATGCAGACAGAACAGTTCAGTTCATTCCATAAAGTACTGAGAGCCTGTTTGAAGACTTGCTGTCCTAACAGCACTGTATGGCCAAGCATACTTCATATATGCAGTGTTAAAAAATCTGAAAATACTAAACTGTGATCCCTTTGTGGCAAGTATTCAGAGCTGGCTGCTAATCCCCCAGGTCTGCACTGGCCACACCAGCTGCACTTTTACCTGCTGCTCAGGGACACGTTCAGAGCAGCCTGCTCACATTCAGCTCTCCTCACTGATGCCTCCTGAGCACATTGACATCCCTGATTCCATACAATACTTAGTTTGTAAAGCAAATTAGCTTCCCCCAGGGAAGAGGCTGTGTCATCTTCTTGTTATAGCTGGTGTCTTGCATATCATGGGTGCCACTGGAATCTAATAATAATTAAATCTGACACTTCGAGAGATCGACACAGCATGAAACACTCTATGTGGGAGCTTGTTACCAATAAAGGCATCAGCTTAACTCTCAGCTAGAGCTGCCATAAATTGGTGAGCACAGATGTCTGATCTGTCTAACTGTGTGGCTTTAGTTAACAGTACCAGCCACAATTAGACACTAATTGCGCATTTGCTGTTTATGAAAAAGCATCTCCCTCTCATTAAACTTTGTATTCATGTTGTTGTCCTCTGGGAACAACTCATTACGCTGCTCTGGGATTCCCACTGCTCTGATGAGGAGCAGCAGTCAGTAGGGGTCACACTGGAAATTAATAGTCCAGAAAGAGCAGATCCAGCAGACACAAAAGGGCATAAAGCAAATAATGTGATGTGAAGATCTGTTGTCCTGTTAATTGCTCTGCCCAAGGAGAGATGATCCTGTTGCCAGTGGTCCAGTGTGGGACAGCCCAGCTGTGAGAATCCCTGGTATGGAAAAGAACATATCTTGCACTGAATGATCAGCCTTAGTAAAACAAGCATTTATGTCAGTGCAGACCATTTGCTAGTTATCTGCCTCACAGGTATAAAGGAAAAGCAGAAATGAAGAGGAAAGGCTCTGAGCACTCCTGGCAGGGCACAGGGTATGGACAGGAAGGGGATGGTGGTGAGGACCTAGCACAGGATTGCATTCTTCCCATCTGCATGGTAAAAACCCCCACAGATGTAGCCCAAATGCACAATTTACTCCATAATCTGTGAACAACTCAAGATAGGCCATAAGGGAAGATCAGTCTTTGCCTTGGAGGGACAATTCATATTGCAGTGGTGGTTGCCTGTTTACAGATATGTAATTGATTTCTTTTTATCCTTTGAGTATCTGTGATCTTTGTGATGATTTTGGAATTACACTTGTGAGGTGAGAAGATGCAGCAGGCAGTAATACATCCTGACAGCTTCAGTGCATCAGTCTCTTTGCTGCTGTGCCCTTTGCTTTCATTCAGATGACACTTAGTCTTACATCCCTGCAGCTGTGATGATCTATGTGCTGGAAGGGACACCTCCAGAACGCATTTACCAAGTTGATGCGGCTGATCCTGAAAATGCAAAACTCAAAGTAAGTTGTACTAAACAAGAAACTCCAGAGATTATATAATCTGCTGTGTCTGAAATGTGAATTACCATCGTCTTTCAACAACTTCCTTCCTTATCAGAAACACAGGAAAAGTTTTAGTCTGGGAAAAAAGAAGCATTCTCAATACTAAACTAAGAAAAAGCAGCCTTAGTGCTTAGACACAATCTATATTTTAAGTTCTCAGCCTTCCAAAATTAAGGGATATTGAAAGCAAAATTTGATATAGTTAATCAGAGACACAGTAGAAATTGTGAATTTAATTGTTTCTTGTAGATAAGAGTGACTAAAAGTAAATAAAATTTTTAACCTTCTGTATCACCATTTAAATTCTCTTAAATGAGACAGTAGGGCAATCACAAGGCAAATGAATATCAGGTTTTGGACAATCCCAGGACAATCTGTGACCTACCTTCCGTTACGAAAATGTGTTGGCTGATCTGAAAATACTCTTGGTATTCAGAAAAACTTGTGGAAAATGATAAAATGGTAGCTGGGGGAAAGTAACTTGCTCTTAGCTAAGAATTATGTTGTGTCTTTGCTTTATTTAGTTTGGCTTTATGAAATACAGTACATTCAAGAACTGAACCCGAAGATGCTGCTTCAATGTTTAGTGTTTTCAAGAAAGCAATTATCTTGAAGTTTGTCCTCAGCCTTTGCCCAGTCAAGCTGAGCTGGTGAGGAGGGAAGCAGAGCTGAGGGGGTGTAGCTCTGCTTTGTTTGTAAAAGCAATGGCAGTGAGTTCCGCGTGCCTTCTAACCCCTGACACATCTGAGGCATAGGAAGCTGCAAATAAAGATTACTGTTACACCCTTGGACAGATCTGCTCAGAGGCTTTTGCAGGTTATTTGCGTGGTGCATGACCCTCTGTAACTTTCCCTGCTCGACAAGGCAAGGAATGAATGGAGAGATGTTTAAAGATAAAAAAACTCATTTCTTGTTCTCTTCATTTCAGTATTCACTGCTCCCTGCAACAGCTCCATTCTCAATCAGGGAAAGTGGAGCCATTTTTTCTACAAAAGAATTTGATTATGAGAAAGATCCACATAGGTGAGAATGTATTTATATGGCCCATTAGCTTATAGTATTCAGAGAAATGTCTTCTGACATACAGAGAATGATTCTTGTTCTGTTTTTCTTATTTAACAGTTACTTCTTAAATATAACAGTAACAGATCCAGATGGACTCAACTCAACTAGAACAGTGAATATAAATATAATTAACATCAATGATGAAAGGCCTTACTTTACCACGTGAGTAAAAATTTTCCATAGCTCTCAGAATGTAGTTGTTTTCTCAGGTTTACTGCTTTGGCACCAGTGGGAGGGCTTAACATAAGGGCAAATAACTATGACAACAAAATACGACTGAAAAAAGCATTTTAATTTTGCTATGATTCTTATTCTTATACTGGAAAGCTTTGTCCTAATGTCGCTCATTTATTCTTATTTGTACTCTTAATAGTTTAAAGTTTTCCAGGCTCTGCCTTCACACTAAGAACAGCCAAACAGGCTTGTTTTACTTGTTAGCATTTACAGAGGTTAAAGCTATGCAAAGATCTGTGGACAAGTTCAGACAAGGAGATTAATTTCACCCAGTGTGAATACAATCATATAGGGTTTGCTCCTTATGCAGGTGTGCATTTCACCATAATTGTGTTTATTCATGCAGAAATGTCTAGACATAAAAAGGTCTTCCTTTTGATCAGTCTTTTCTTCCCAGACACATTTGTAAACAATCCTGGTGATCTTTGAAACGTTGTCTCTTACTGTGTCATAAGCAGGAAATTGTGTCATAACACACAAGTCAGAAATAGCTTTTGAAGGCTAATGGAGTCAGGATATATTAAGAATTTAGAAAAATGGGAACAAATATGCATGTACTACAAGCAGACTGTTTTATTGTGGAAAGCACAACGGATGGCTGTCTCTGAAGCAGGAGCTTGACAATTATTACAGTTGATCTGCCTCTGTTGTTGATTTATCTATTTCACTTGCTTGAGACACTGATGGGATTTAAGGCACTGTTATTGTGTCTTCTGGTTGTGAGACTCTACAAGGTCCCTGGTGAGAATATTTATGATGGCTCCTCTCCTGCCATCTTTGCAAAAGTGGAGACAGGATAACATAGCACCTGGGGCCATCATGCCAGGAGGTTCCAGCAACATGTTTGGAACAATCTTCTGGGTGTTGTCTCGACCCAGAGCAATGCATGGCTCCTGGGCTGAGGCCAATGATCTGGACCTTCATGGATAAAGGAGTGAAGAATCTGAAGAAACAAAAGAATTAAATGTTAGAAATAGGCATGAATTGTTGTTGCTGTTGATTTTTTTTTTTTTTTTTTGCTACCTACTTAATACTTGAACCTCATATCTGCAATAAACAAGAACTTTAACAGCTCATTCCATGTTACTGTACTTCTGCAAGCAGGAGTGGTGCCTTGGGAGGCTGCCTAGAACAGAGGCTAGCCAGAGTTAAAGGAATAAAGTAGGTATTCATTAAAAGGCCTTCAGAGGATACACCTTGGGCAGTACAAGAGCCCAGCCAAGGCTACACCCAAGATGGACAACCGTTCACGAGTTTTCACACTTTTAGAAGTTCCATTCCATTTACATATTGGGGTTAATTGGCCAATTACAGCTTCAAGTTATGCACTCCCATCCTCGCAGACTGCTCTCCTCAATTTGCAGTTTTTTATCCTTTTGGGGCATGAAGCTGCAATGGTGTCCTTGGTTCTCAAGATGGAAAAGGATTGTTTTGTCTAACTGAGCTGTGAAGAAAACTTGCTAACACTTTATATGACGTTCAGATTTATATACTAATGCAGTACAGAATCTGGAAAACATGAAAGCCAAAACTTAAGGCATCATAAGGAATCATCTTCTACCTGGTGCCAGTGTCTGAACATTGTGTTCTAGACTGATTATTCCCTCCTAATGCTGCCATTTCTGTGTATTTATCCTTGTGTCTGGAATGCTAAAAGAGCTATTTTAAATATTTATCTACTTGTTTGAATTAGTGAAAACTGCAGTGACTTGAGAATCTGTAACACCTAAGTTCTAAGACTCACATACCACAAAAAGAGTCTGGTATTGGTTTGAATCTTCTCCCTGTTAGATTGACACTACAGATCAAAAAAAGCAGCTCAGTTTGTAAAGAATTTTACATTAAATTGCACTTCATGATCTATCCTTAATATGCAAATGTATGGTCTGTCCCTGCTACAATGAGAGCTGCATGCTGGGGCTGAGTACTGCCTGACACTCTCGTAATTAGTGCTGGGGTAAGAGCTGGGAAAACCTGAAGAATTAGCAAACCTCCTTTATTTTACCCCAATCACAGCTGTCAAGAACTGAGTTTCAAAGAGTCTTTTTAATTGTTCCTATAGTATATGCAAGCACATCTGGTTTTGGTGTTCACAACACTACGTTGGCATTCAGCCTTTTGAAATTGTTGCTGTTAAAATCAATGGAAAACTTGTGGAGTCAGGAAAACCAAGGAAAAGACAAGAAAACAAGCATACGCTTCCCTTGCAATTGCACTGCAGTGACTAAAAGGTCTGCTTGAACCATCCTGTAAAAAGCCATTGGTGGCAGACAGATGGACAACAGGACACATCCCAGACATAGCTGTGTAGGAAGTGGTCCCAGCTCCTCCCCAGCTGTACTGGTGCTTTGTGCTGTGGGGGTGTGCTCAATAATGTGCCACTTCTTCCCAAAATGTGTAGTGGGGATGGGATAACAACCAGGTTGCAGAAGCGTTGGTGAGGGTGGAGCTGTGGTGAGTTTGCTGTTCACAGAGGTTGGAGTTGGGGTCCCAGTGGGCCTGGGGAGTTTCCTACTTTGGGCCCAAACCACTTAGAGCTGTGGGAGTGAGTGGGATCTGTTTCTTTCTGTGTGACCCTGGAAGCAGCAGGACAACAAGGAAGGAAGGGATTCAATGCCAAGACTAGAAACTTCATAAATAACTGGCACAGCAGGCTTCATAACCTCTGGTTTTCTTCTGGCTGTGAGTTAGGTGTTTTTACTGGGAAAACCCTATGTGATTTCTCTCCTGTATACTTGCCTCCTTTCATATGAACTGACAGAACTGTTGAAGATAGTGTGTATCCATAATCATTTTTGAAATTGCAAGTGGAAATCTTGAGGCGTGGGATCTTCTGTTCTGTCTCTGCAATTCTCTGCTCCAATTGCTGAGTGCCCCATGATGTGTGTCTTCAGAGAACAGCCAAGGATTCATGTCTTCCTGTGCTGGGAACTACAGAACAGTCAATTACCTCAGTGGCAGCATGGCATGCTTTAATAGTGCAAAAAGTATTTAGTTCTGAAATACACTTCTAATGTTTTTTGAACTCTTGAGGACCTTCAACTCCCTTTGAGTTCTAGAATCAGGTGACTTGTGTGAGTTTGTGTGTGTTTCAGTAAAATGAATCAGTCTTCTGAAATTCCTTGCACCATTTTTGTCCTGGCCCATGCCTATTTTCACACACGGTACAAATACTGTAATTGTCCACCTGAGTACCCATGTGAACATCAAACTGCAACCACTGTAAGCAATCCTGCACAACTGCCTGCCAGGCTGGATTTGACCTATAAAACTCAATTCATGGGAAATTTGGGAGCACTGGCATACCAACCAGCAGCAGTAGATAACCATTTTCCCAATGTGAAATGCATCAGATAGACAGATGCTGCTGGGAGTTTGAGGCATGTTCATCTGTTAGGTGACCAGAAGAGTGCTGCTTCCTGCCTTCACCTACTGTAGCAACAATTCAGTTTTTCTGTAATACTATTGCCCCCCAGAAGGCTCCAGCACTCATTCCAAAAGATGATTAACTACATTACTTGTAATTTTTGCTTTTCTCTTGCAAAATAAGGGAATTAAAGGAAATGGCTTTATGAGCTGGTGGCTCTTTAGGGAGATGGATGGCATGACTTAATGGCCTCCTACCTCTTCAGCTTCCATGGTCCTGTGAAAGTCAAATTGCTTTTACTGTGGAAAAGTTGCAGAGGAAGAATACTTACTTGTGTGTCTGTGTCATGCTTCATGACCACGTGCCAGTTCAGCTACTGCTACAAGTCCATCTGGCAGAACCCATGACTGGGATATTTATCCAGACATGCAAATAGCCATCTCTGAGCCCAGCAGCACCATGGCTCTGCTTCTACAGATGGCTTCTCAGCTAAGTCTGTAATCAGCTGCCCTTACAAACAAGATGCATGCTTTGCTGAATTTTATCTTGTAGAAAACAAAGAATATACAGGATTCCAGAGGAGCAAAGCCCGGGCACCAGTGTTGCCAATATAACAGCTAAAGATCCTGATGATGGAGATTCTCCCAGCAGACTTTTCTACAGCATCCGGTCATCTGACAGACATTTTTCCATAAATCCAGGTCAGACAAACAAAAATGTGACTTCTGACATCTGAAAAATAAAATAAAAAAAGTCTATTAGAGAAATTATTTTTGCCTTAGTTTTAAATAGACTTATTTTATTTAGTGACTCCCTATAGCACTAAGGAATGCCCAGTCCCTGATAAGGGTGCAATTCTTTGGTCAGCTGACCAAGACTTGATAAGCTATCTTGAAGAAGTAGACCAAAGGTGACTTCTTGACAAATACTGACTTGTGGCTGGAGGTGGTTCCATGGGTGGAAGTAAGATTGCTGACTTATTTTTAATCTTTGAGGATTGCAGTGACCCTTCTGGGGCTCCTGAAATGTCTGCAGGTAGTTAGACTGTGATGTCCTCCCTCCTGCCTGAAATCCTCTCTAGCCCTGAAGTGCATGGCAAATCTACACCTCAAGTTCATCATTTCATTCACGACCCTCCTCAGACAAGACCATGCAAAGGAGTCCTCTTTCTCTTGGTGATCCCATCTCCTTCATGCTCTCTGGGGTCTGTACATCCATTCCCCAGGGGTTTTTCCTCCAGAGCCGGAATTCAGTGACAGCTTTGCTCCTTGTCTGCTATTGCTTTGGATTTGTTTATCACAGTTGCAAGAAGTGCCACAAAACACAGTGCTGTGGGGGATCAGGATGATCCATAAATGCTCTGGATTCCCTAGGTCCTTTGGCCTTGTATTGCCACCTTCCTCCTCATTACACTCCAAAATGCAGAGGATGTGTGCACTGCTTTTTAAACTCCTTTGTGCTCTGGGAATAGTACTGTGCCATAAAAATCTTCTATTTTTGACAGAGGTTAACAGAAGTGAAAAAAAAGTATTAAGTGAGTATCTGACCAGAGCACTTGGCACAGTCTGTCACAGCTCTGTTGATCTGTGAGTAGATTTAGATGTGCTGACGGATGCTTGAATGATGACAGTGGAAAGAGAAGCTGTTTTACTAGCTAGGGAGCCAGGACAGCACAGGCATTAGCAGCTTGTCCTTGATGCTCTGTGAATGCACTCAACTCTGGCTTGCACTAGAAGCTTGAAAGCAAGGGAGACCTAAATGCTTTACAAACCCTCTGCTGAGACCTCCTAAGGTATATTTTTCAGCAACGGTATCTAGCCATTAATCTTACCCAGAATGTTCAGAACCATTTTGCATCACTTACAAAAGTAACTAAACCCTCCATGATTTGCACAGAACAGAAGAATTTTTATTCTGCTGCCTTTCTGTTGAATTGCCCTGCCCCCTTGCACGTACACCATGGCTGTTTGTTGCTTCCCCCCACGGTGAATGTCTGACTTCTGCCTGGTCCCTGACAGCAACTGGAGAGTTGCAGGTGACCGGGAGAATCGACCGGGATGCGCTTCCACTGCGGCTCCATCCCAACATCTCACTGATGGTCCGGGTGGAGGACAGCCCCAGCAGTGGCCATGCCAGAGAAATGGAGATCACCATTGTTATTGAGGATGTCAATGACAACCCCCCAGAATGCAATCCTTCTGCCTTCAGGTATGGAGTCTCTTCCTCGCCTTGGTGCTGCCTTGCTGCCCCGGGCCTGTGTGCTGACTAGGGCACATCCCCAGACCTACAGGCGGAGGATCAAGTGGACATTGATCATTTGCCTGCCCATTGTACCGGGCTGTTGTCCATCACAGCACATGGGTTGGTGTCTGGGTTGCTTCCTCCATGGTTGCATATTTAGATAATTTAAAAAGTAAATCAATGTTTTGGCCTGTGATATATGAAGAGTTCAAAAGCAGAAATATGAGTTGCTTTGACGGGAAATGTGTTTGTTTTAAACAGGAAAGAAGAAAATGAAAATACGGCTCCTGGGACATTTCTTGTTGATCTTAGAAATTACTGTAAAGATATTGATGCTGATCCATCAAACAACCAATTTATTTTCACTGGATTATCTGGTTTTGGAAGCAATAACTTTGCTCTGGAGTCCACTGTGTCTGGAAGACTTGTGGTCGGTCATTTGTGGCTTTATGTTAGATTACCCCATTAAAGAAGTCAACTTATGAAATATTAAAAGGGATTTTTTAAATTTATTGCACAAGAAAAAGAAATTACTGTAATCCATTTCACAGTAGGTGTGATGTGGAGAATGACTGTTTTGACTGGTTGTGAACTATATACCCCTAGATAGGATGCTTTCTAAGGATTCTACAGAATTTAGTGAACGGAGAGTGTTTTCTTCAGTTTTAAATAAATGTGCTAGATATGGTTAAAAAAAAATTCTTTTTTAGGGAGTGTGAAGCACCAACTTTGATATGGATAAACAGAGAAATTTGATGCCATTTCATACCCATTTACTCATGACAGACTGTGGAAGATCCTTGCTATTCAGCACGAAGAATTTAAATACTTGAGAAATATCACACTCAGTAACTGGTCAGAATTGTAAAATCACTTTGAGTGGCAAATTTTCACAAAAGTGTGGTGGGATTTGCACTTCTGTGATTTTACATGTCAAAATATGGATTCCTTCTGCTGATAGCTGGCAAAGTGGCATTGGCCCGGAACCCCACCAGTTCCTGGACACGTGCAATGGTGGTTGTTCTTTTACTTTTAAAAAAAACCCTTTAGAAAAAGGGAAACAACAGAAAATAGGCATGCTGTCTAAAAGACAAGAGTGCTACAGGAGCAGTAAAATGATTTTGTATGGTTTATTTTAATTTTAGAACTGAGGTTTCCAGTCAATAAGAACTGCCCCTAGCTGCTTCGCCTGCCAACATAAAAAGCATTTTCCTTCCTGCCCAGGATAAGATTGTTGTCAAGTCTTTGATTCCTATGCATGTACAATGTAACAGACTACACCAAGCAACCTGTTCCTCCCGGAACCTCCCTGAAGAGACAGCCAGCAGGGCATGCCTGTGTGTTACTCCCACTGCCCCAAAGTTCATGAGGCTGCCACAGCAAGATAGAGAGCTCAGAAGATTAGGATTTAAACCTCTGTGAGCCACCATTTAGTAACAACTTGGTTCCTGAGCAAAGACTCGTGGCTGGACCTGATACATTTTTTAATGTCTGCAGGCATGAGCTCAGGTAATAGCTCAAGCTATTGCTGTTAGCAGTTGCAGATCCTTGTTGAGCCAAGAAAGGGCAGCATAAATAGCCAGTTTATTACACAAGGTATGAATTGACTAGGTAAAAGGTCAAGACCTTATCATCCAAATGATTCAACTTTCTGCTCTAAAGGGGAAGAAATTTTGTTGGCAGAAGTGTGAGCATGTACAAAAAGCCTGGAATTCAATCCTGGAATTGACTATTAGTCTGTGTTATTCCTATAGAACAGTTCTATATACCCAAGGGGCAAATCATAATTACAGAATGCTGAAAAGGGTAATTGTCATCATGTGTACTGTGACTTAAAGTATGGAGGTACAAATATGATTATGTTCCTTTCTATTTAGATGACTGGAACTATTGATCTAGAAAACCCAGCTAATCCAAGAGTTGAAGTTTATACTTTGACTGTCAGGGTGCAAGATATTGCCCATCCTAACTACTCAAGCAAGTATCCCTTTTACATTTCTTTTGATAGTTTTCTGTGCTGTAACAGCATGGAGAGAGGAATACCATATGTATTTTGAATATATGCATGTGAAAATTTCACAGCCATACTTAACTATGATTTAATCTGATTTAATCTTCTGTTATATTTCCAGATATCATCTACATTTACATCAGGATAAAGCCAGTGAATGAATTTTTTCCAGTCTTCCATAACTTATCTTATGTATTTAGTGTTTCAGAAATTACTAAAGGTACAGTAAGTAGCACCTAAATGATAGAAATAATGTTGACATGTTGTTAAGTGCCTTTTTGCTCCAAACGAATTTTCATATATGTAGATGAGGCAAATGGCTCAAAGTTCCAGTTCAAATAGGGTCTCCATCATACAACCACCTACTACCCTTAAATAGACTAAACTGGCAAAAACTCCAATTGTACAGATGGAAGCTGAGACACAGACAAATTCAGCAATTGCACAAGAAATCTTTGGCAGTGCCAGGAACTGAACTCAGATGTCTTGTTTTAGACTGTCTTTCTGCTTATGCTAAATTAGCCTTTTGGAGGGACTGTGGTGGTGCACAGAAACCTTTACAGACTGACACAGATGAGCAGATGAGTGAGGACTCCCTTGGCCCAGCCATGGAGCACTTCTGCTGAGCTTCTCTACACACTCCTATGTTTTGGTATTTGCTGCTAGCAGCCCATGTACAGGGGAGCCATAGCACACCACAGGGAAATAGTGCTTATCATATAATTGCTTTAATTTTCTTGGGTGAAAAACTCTAAATCTTTAGTTCAGTTTCATCTGTACCTTCTATTACTTTAAATGTTAATGAAATATGGATTTTTTTGTCTCTCAGTTGGATCTAGCATTGGAAGAGTGCATGCCATAGACAATGACTGGCCACCCAATGTCATCACTTACTCCATTGTAGCTGGAGCTGGCACCAGGGATTACACAAATATCTTCTGGATCAGCCCAACGAAAGGAGATGTGAAGATTTTAGCAAGGTTAGACTATGAAACAACTCAGAAACATATTTTCATAGTACAGGCCTCAGACCAAGAGAAGTCTACAACAGCATCAGTGAGTAAATCCACTCTACTACCTTGCTTTTACCTACATCTTTCTCTCTTCTTCCTAGTAAGAGCAGTAAGACACTGGGCAAAGCACTTTCTGTAAAAGGCAAGCACAACCCTGCCCAGTTATATATTACTCAGATGAAAGAAGTGTTGTTTACTCAGTCGTGGTTTATTTCTTACAAAAAGGCTAAAACCATATTTTAGTATTTTTGACAGTGGTGTTTGCTTCTCAGACTTTTTTTTCTTATTTTACCTGGACAGTGAAATTGTTTTCAGTGCCCTAGACAATTTGAGTTATTCTTTATGGCTACAGAGGTACTAGAAAATAGAACAAGGACAGGGTCTTGAAGCCAGGTAGCACAATTTAATTGTAGCCATGCTTAGTGGTAAACTCTTTTTGGAGTCTTTGTAGTTTCCTTGGGCCCTCAAACATACTTTTGATTGTGTTTGTCATTTTTTTCCTTGCAAAGTGTCCAAAGTAATGTGAGAATTGTATTGCAGCATACCAGAGCTGTGTTTTCATGGAGTGGTACAGAGAGGAAGTGGATGGGAGGAAGGCTTGGGTGGCCTCTTGGGTTAGTGTCAGAGGGCCAGCCCAGTAGCTCTGTCCACTTGGCCTGCTGGAATGGTGCCTTGCCCTGGCCAAGATCTACTTTTTTCCCTGATGGTGCTATCTGGCAGGAGCCAAGACCATGCCAGGTATAGACCAAGATAACCTCTAACAGCAGGGTTGGGCTTGCGTTTTCTACCCAGACCTATTTTATTCAGAAGAAAAAGCATAGATGCTAGATTCACATATTCACAAGGGTATGTTATAGTAACTTTTTTCAAGGAATCCTGGTGTCCTTCACAGACAGGCTCCTTCTGACTTCTTTCCACACTTTCTCCCTCATGAGTGCTTTACATTTGATTTTTACACATCTCTTGGAGGTGACACAGGTACTAGGCTTACTTTTCACTCCAGCCAAGCACCACCCATAGAGTTGCTATCTAGGAGGTTTTTAATCTCTTTATCAGCTATAATGTTTCAAGGTGACTTTTAATGGCAATTTAGCATCAGAAGCTTTTAACAATGTCAGGGTTATCTTTTGCCTAACAGACATTAGAAAAAACTTTGCCTAACAGACATTAGAAAAAAAAAACTTTGGGAAGGGTAACCTTTTTCTTTTAGCTAACTGATCCCAGGTGACATCAAACACATCTGGTTCTACTCAGGGTGTTCCTACCCATGCAGAAGGCCATTACCATCATTTCTCTCTCACTGGGAACAGTCTATAAACACTTTTCCTCCCATGGATCATACTCTAAATGGTTATTAAATATGCTAAGGAGCATAACTAATGATTGTGAAGCAAACTGAGTTTTGGAAGGGAGTTTAATGTATCTGTGGTACTTTTATTATTTCTCATTTTAACTATAACACAATTCAGATTGTTCAAACAGTTATATCAGCTTGAAAAGACTTCACTTTTGGAAGATGGCTCAGGTTATGGAACCTGTTCCAGGAAGAATGATGATCACAAGAAGAATTGAAGGACAAATGTTTACAGACATTTTTTGGCAGGAGCTAGGTTGGAAGGGGACTTCGGTGCTCCTCAGTTGTTGTTGATCAAAAGAACAAAATGGGCAAAAGCAAACAGTTTCTGAAATTAGCAAAATTCTCTCCTGGCACATTGGAGCAGCTTCACTTTGCTATTGCTCTTTTCTTCCAGGTAACTGTGAATGTTTTGGAAGTAAATGATGAAGAACCAGTTTGTTCACCCAATTTCTTCTCACTTCAAATCCCAGTCAATTTAGCTGTTGGGACCAATATTAATGGCTTCAGGATTGAATGTCAAGATCGGGATTCTGACCCCAGGTCTTTCCGTTACTTCATTAATGAAGGTACTGTGTTACAGTGGGCGAGCTGGGAACAGTGGAAAAAAATACCAGATGCTGATAGTTCACCTATATTTGTAAACAAATATCTAACATAGTTTGTGTGCTAATTTCATAGTGAGCTAGCTGTGATCCACAAGTTCTGCACATCATTACATTGATCCTTTCCACAAGCTGGCTAGTGGTGCTACAGGTGCTAGCAGCTGGAACCACTCCCTTGCAAGGCTGCATTGCCTGCCATATTAATTAATAGGCTATTAATTACACAGTTGACAAGAACTTCAGAAGAATGAGCTGGAATAAAATTTCCCTTCCAATTACAGCTGAGTAAATCTTGAGAAATGATGGAAAGTTCTGTATTTCTGGGTATCTCACCATCACATAGATGCTGGTGCACTCTTCAAAACAACTATTTGCATGTTGTAGGTCCATACTGTATGCAATAAACCCTTCCTTTAAAAATCCTTCTTTGAACCTCATGATCAGCTGCATCTACTTGGAGAACTGCAGTGGTATGGGATGATACTCAGCTTCACAAAAATGGAAACACACTCTCTTGGGGCAATTCCTTCTTTTGTTGCTGAGGTGACTGCTGTGAAGGAGGGAGCAGATTGTCCAGGTGCCAGTAAAATAGCTGTGAACATCAAAAGAGGCAATCTCTGTCCTACTGCAGCACTTTGATGCCACAGAAGGAGCTCTGCAGACATGGTATTGACACATGATTCCATACAAATGGCATGGCTATGTTAGTAAATCAGTGTCTGACCACAGGCTCAGTCCTGGTGGTACAGACCTGAGCTGTGTCATGCATTGGCCTCTGAGCCACAGAGTAGCTCATGGTCCTTTTTGTGCTATAAAACAGGCATGGCCTTCAAGGACATGTCAACTCTTGATCTCTGTGGGGCCACAAAAGCAAACCTGAAGTACATTTGGTGCCTTTTCAAGGCTCTGATTTCCTGTTTATGTGGTCTGTCCATATCCTCACAGCTGGAGCTGGTCTGCCTGCAGCCTGGGCCATGAGCAGCTCTCCAGCTACAGTAGACAGAAAGCAAGGGGTGGGGGCCAGCATTTCTGAACTCTCCTCCCTTCCCCATGGTGCTGACAAAGCACCATGTCATCCCATACCACTGCGGTTCTCCAAGCGGATGCAGCTGATCACGAGGTTCAAAGAAGGATTTTTAATGAGTGTCCCTGAGCCATTAACTCTCTTCAGTGGCCACTGCCTCTGGGCAGATGGAGAAGCCATGGAGAGGGGCTGTAGCAGCACTCCAGGGACACCCCAGTAGTGGAATGAGCCCCGCCATAGTGCAGGGTTCTCACCCCAGCTGAGTGTTTTTGGGTGCTCCCCTTCAGTTCAGGTCATTCAGGTGGTGACCTCTTTGTGCCCTATGGCTCTGAAGTGTTTCCACAGCCTCCTCTCTGCTTTGTCCCCATAGAAGGTCTTATTCTAGATTGTAATGCTTTTGTGACTGTATTGCTTTAAATTATTTTATATGGTACAACGAAGATCAAGGAACCCTTCTTGTCACTGACATTTTACCACACTTCACCACTAGTTACACACATTTACTTTTTGCATCTTGTTACTTTTTTGCAGGCAATGAGAACAATCATTTCACCTTTTCACCAAGTGCTGGCTCCAACACATCTCGTCTGATTCTTGCATCAAGGTTTGACTATGAGAGTGGACTTGATACCAACTGGGTTTACAGTTTGCGTGTCCACATAACAGATGACAATTTAGTATCTGCCAGGGACAAAACTACCCACTTAACTAAAACTGGAACAGTGACTTTAAGCATCAGAGTTATCCCAAACCCAACTACTGCCACAACCACTACGGTAAGTTCACTAAAAATTATGTCCAGTTCTGCATTTCTTTTATGGAGTAATGTCCACAGGAGTAAGAAGAGGGTAGATGTCTGCAAAAGGAAACCAAAACCCTAGAGTGCATCTAGTCCTGGGAGGTTCTGAGCCCTTCACTCTTCTGATGAAGCCAGAGGTGGTTGATGTGCTTAGTGTCATGGAGGATTAGTCCCAGGTACAGAGTCATAACATGTGTTTTGTATTTCAGTTTCTAAAACAAAAAGGGCAGGAAGCCAAAGGACTGGGCACACTGCCATTACCATACAACTGGAAAGTTAAAGATTTTGGCAGCTTTATTAATAAGAAAAGAGCAGGGATTAACCTTTGCCTGGAACCTTAAAATTACCTCATGCATTTTGTACTACTTCTTTTTTTATTCATAACTATTCAGTCCCCCATGTGCCTTGCAGTTTTGTGTGCTTCTTTATCATGGGAGCACATTAATCTGTGGCTGTTAAAGTTGAAACAGACAACAAAAACAACAACAACAACAAATGCTCATCACTTAAAAGGGTCTCTTTTCCAGACATGAGGTCACTGTCATGTAAAACTTGGAGCAGCATGTCAGGAACAGAAGCAGTTTTGCACTGCCTCAGTGTGTCACTGTGGTTTCAGCAGGTTTCAGACAGCAAATCCAGAGGGGTGTGGTGGGTCTTTCCTGAGCTCCACGCCCATGTGATGGTCCATGGCTGAGCTGAGTAAGCCTGCACAGCTTTTGGCAGCCCAGGTGGGATCTAACCTTGCAGTGCCTGTGGAGCTGTGGGCCTGTGTCCCAGCAATACTGTCCACCCCTCTGTACAGCCATGCCAGTTGAGCTCTGTCATACTAATTTAATTTTGAAGCTAATTTCCATCAGGCTGGTGCAGGATGTGTGGAGATCTTGCTTTTGTCTTATCTGTAGATGTGACACAGCCTGAGGGTACAGACAACTCTGTCTCTATCGCTACCAGTCACCCCTTTCATGCCTTGCTGCACCATATTCCATCATCTACAGTCCATCCATTCCCTGTCTGCCTGCAGATGGCATTACCCTTTTCTCTCTTGCATGCAGGAATGAAAATATGAGTATCCAAGTGAAGTGGTAAAAGAGGCCTTTACTGTAAAATGGTCTAGATCTTCTGGTAACTGAGCCAGAACCAAAGGATCCTGCAAACAGCACATACAAGTCTGGTTGCTTTGCTATGAACATGCTTAAATCCAAATTTTCAGACTGATTAATAACCCTATTCTTATCTAATGCTCTTTTGGGAAGGAATGCATTATTTTTTCACAGCCTTCTACTCCCCCAACTTGATGTGGAAATGAAAAGTTAAGCTGAATAAACTTATTCTGTATTTCTTTCCTGTGCTTCACCACAACTACAAACAGTCTCAACCACATACCACAGCATTAAATCTGTCTCCCCAGAGATATCAGCCTTCCACTTGCAGGCTATTTTCCAGAAGAGCACTTCCAGTACAGCAAGTTCTCCCATCACTACTCTTTACATGTGTTCAGTGCAGCAGCTCAATGAGTCAGAAACTGGAAAGCTGGTAGTGTAGAAAAGAAGTCCCATTACAAAATGTCACTCATGACTTCAGTCCAGGTGAGGAGAAAATGGTGGTGGTGATATTGAGATCATTTGAGTATTTCTCTAAGGATTGGATGTATCTTTTTTTGACAAGACTAAATAGACTATTTTAAAATTATCCTTAAACTGCAAAGAAATAGATACCCTGCTCAATTTAATACTCAATGTGATTACCAATGTCTTACAGAAAATTAAATAAAAACTTCAGTAGCTGATCAAAACTAATAGTACCACACTGGGTAATGAACCAGGTAGAGTGAATGAGTAATTTTTGAAATGTGTGAGAGTAGTTTCATGATGGGACCTTAATGAATGAGCTGTTAGCACCAAGTGATGTGCCAGCTCAGAGATGCGTCTCCTGACACTCAGGAAGATGTGGGAGATTGCAACTGCTCAGGAAGTGTGGTTTTTCCTTCTGGAACAAGTCACTGGGTAAAAAAGAAGGAGTTCCATTTCTTTTTATACAATAACCCAGTTCCTTAGGGTTCAACTCCTCTTACAAAGCAGTCTGAATGATTACTGCAGTGAAGATGACCTACTTCCAGTTTTGCCTTAGGTAAAAAGAAAACAGTATCTCAGTAATGGCAGTATTCCCTGAACTTGCCTGCCCTCCACCAGTGTGCTTACAGCAACTCGGGCAACCTGAGGCTCTTATACCCCACCTTGACATGCTTGTTTTAATATAAGATATCAAAACATGACCTGGAACCTCCCCTTTTCCTTGTGTTTTCCATTTCACCCGCCTTTGGCTGCCCCAGGAGCTCAGTGGTCCATTCCAGCCACCAGAGCTGCTTGGCAGTCAGCAGGCAGGAGCATGGCACGAGTCACTGCCTCCCTCCACCTCCCTGTGCCCATCACCTGCTGAGCCCCGGGCCAAGCTGGGGTGCCTCAGTGCAGAAGTTCAGCCAGATGAAAGGTGACCTGGTGTCAGTACGCAGCCCTGAGGAACTCTTCCTGTCTTGTTTCAAAAGCCTGGCATCACTGTAGTGACCAGAAGGGAGAACCTGTACTCCCCATCGGCGTGGTACGTGCCGTTCGCGGTCACCCTCGGCGCTCTGCTGCTCCTCGCTCTGCTGGGCCTCCTGGGGCTCCCGCTGCTGACACGGCTCCACTGCTGCTGCCCCCCGGCAGGGAAGGCACGCAGCACCCCTCTGTGAGTCCCCAAATGCACCCTGGGCAAGCCCCAGCACCACCTGGCAGGGACAGAGATGGCTCAGGCCTGATGATGTCGGCGCTTTGAATGTTTTCTAGCAGCATGGCTGTACTGCAGTAGATGCTAATGCAGCAATATTAATGGGTGGTAATGATATGAACTCAAGGAAATGTGTCCCTGGCATTTTTTTGGGTGGGTTTAGTAACATTAACATTAGGAGAAGGTAGGAGTGGAATTAGCAATTGTAACCTCTAAAGGCAGGTTAAAATAAATTGTAAACATCTATGCTCATGAGGCTCAGTTGGAGCCTGTGCCAGACTGCGCTGACCACAAATATTTTGGTTTGTATTTGACTCCCTCTCCAAGGGAGCTCCCATCTAGGTAGTTACTGGAAGCATTTTCCTCCCTCTCAGCTACAGATCCCAGTGTCCTTTGCAAATATTGGTGTCCATGCCAAATTCATTGTTCTGGCAAAACTTCTGCAGATTTCCTGGAGTTTTACCAAGGCATTTATAAGGCTCTGGCCCATAAAGCTTACCTCTAAATGTTCATGCTTGGCAGAAGGCATGGAAGCACCTGGGACCAGCTCTGAGTCACTGTGGGAAGTGGAGAGATCCCTGCTGGCTGCTTTCTCAGTGGGCTGGAGCCAGGCTGCCTCTGAATTGACTTTGTACTTCACAAAACAAAGATAAGCAGTCCTTTAAGTGCCTGGGATTTTTTTTAAAAAAGGATTTCTACAAGTATTCTCAGGGTTTGGACATTGATTTAGAAGTTACATTAAATGTAAAGAACCACTAAATGACTGTGACTATAGTTCAGATCATGTGTGCAAGAAATTAAAAGGTTGTGATAAAAATGACAAATAAATCTAAGATACTGATATTATTTATTATTTGGGTAAACAATTTATTGGGAACCAGAGTCTTCCATTAAAAAGCAATTTTTATATTTTCAAAAACATTTATAAACTTTCAAATATTTTAAAAGACATTCTCTGAGCACATCAGATCTAAAAAATTGACCTTCCTCCCACGATGGAACAAAATGACAATATCTGAAAAAATATTTTTCCAGATTACGTAAATCAATGGATTTGTACACTATCCTCAATAAGACTTTATTATTTTAAGAGCATTCCTTCTTGAAGAAGCCTTAAGGCAATGCTCAAGATTGTTTTCCTGTTTGAGAACAGTATTAAATGATGCAGGCTTTCTGTGAAAGCAAAATCAGAAACCAAATGAATCAAGCAAATCTCAGAACTCAAGGAAACACATCCTTCTTGCCAAGTGAAAGAGAATAAAAATCTTTTTTTTTTTTTTTTAGTGAAAACCATGACATTTGTTAACTACACTCTTAATCTTCTTTTCATTACAGGATAAAGGCTCCAGGTGTGTATCTCTTTTCTATATTTTAATGCTTCAAAATAAGACCTTGTTTATGATTCCATGTAAACTCTGTAAATTAATTTCTGGATAGAAATTTGACACAGTAGAAAGGTACTGAGATTAGATAATTCTGGCCAGTTTTGGGAGTCCTGACAAAGTGATTTCATTGCCTTTTTAGTCTTCAAATCTATTAACTATCAGGCAAAACCCAAATTCAGAGTAGTCTGGTATTCTGGCATAGATGCTAAAGAATGACTGTATTTTTCACACACAATTTATATGCTATCTGTTAAAAAATAATCCCAGCCATCTATAGCACCTTCAAGAGTCCTCTCCACTCTAATTCCCTGTTCTCTGATCACTTCTCTGATCATTTGCTCCCTTGGCACCACTATTTCACATATATAAAGATTTGTTTTGAAGTATTGGTGCTTTCAAAAGGGTTTGTATAACCTAGCAGGGAGATAAATCACACATGGAAAAGCATGTTTTTTTAAGCAGTCTTGTTCTTTTTAGTTCCATTAAATTTCTGCTAGAAAGCACTGCTCATATGGGCTGAGTAGGACTCTGCTCTTGTAATTCCCCTTTCCTCAGTCAGTATCTCCCAACTGGAAAAAAATGCAGGACTAACAAACCCCACAAAATTAGCTGTTCTCTTGGTTGCCCAATTTGAGACATTTCAGTGTTGGCTGATTTCCAAAGAGTGAATGCTTTTTGCTTTCTGAAAAACTGGTGCCCAAATGCAGGGCAGAAAAGGCCAGACAGAATAGGTTTCCCATCAGTGCTCAGGTTGAGATCCACCTGCAGCACTTCAGAGTTTTGCACACCTGGCTGGGAAACACATTTGTGGCCAGGCACAGTTCTCCAAAGAAAGACCATTAAACAAATTGGCAAGGAGTGAGAGAAGAAATCATAGCACTTGGTTGGGTATCATCCACAAATCCATGCTGTTGAGATGCCCATGGCACTGCTGCTGTATTTGTTTGCATTTGGGATGAGCTAATAGTGTGGCAAATTCACACACAACCAAACTGTTCTTCAATCTGAATTTCGCTTGACTGAAAATGCAGCTCTTCCATGTTTTGTCTCCAAGCCGATATTTGACACAAGCTTTGCAACCACAAGCATTTGTGTAAAACAATAATCTGCATTTCTAGTTCAGATATTCCCAAGGGTGAATTTCTGAATTTGTTCATATTATTTAGAAGGGGAAAATTGTTTAATAAAATTACTTTTAATTCATTACTGACTTTTCACGGCTAGTCTTTCAATTAGTCACTGGCAACTGTGGATTCTCACTCAGCGTTTGAAAATAAATAAGACTTATTGAAGATGTCTCAGAATTTGAGTAGAAAGAATGTCTATTTCTTTGAGGAAATCTTGACATTAGTGTCAACAACCACCATCAGAAAATTCTGATTATTAACAATGTGCATTTTCCTTTCTGTAGAAAAGAAGAAGCCTAAGAAAGAAGTAGCTGTGGTAAGTACTGCTGGCCTCAAAGGAAACCCCAGTTTTGCCAGCTCCATCATGCAATATGACCATAGGACCCTTTCCATGAATGGTGTCTGCTTTCCATAGAGAATAAAGGAATGATAGGCAAGGAAATAATGATTGCCCTCAAGGGCAAAACACTGTCCCAGCTGGCCTCTGCATTTGGAAGCAAAAATGGGTGTGAGGGGTGCTCACCTTCACTGGGGCCCCTTTGCTTCCAGGTGCCCAAATGCTGTACTCAGGAGGTCAGACAGGCTGTGCCCACAACAATGACAGGGACACTTGCTGCAGAGGTGGGACAACAAGTCCCCCAGCTTCACTGATGGCAGCCGTGCACTGCTGAGACTCCACTGACCTGTGGAGCCAGCTCTGATCCACCTGAGTGCAACCAGCAAGGTGTGCCAGCCCGCCCAGGCTGTAAAGAGTTTGGCCTTGATAAGCTGTTTGCAGCACAATGTCATAGATGTTTCCACTGTTGGAGATGTTTCTTTGCTCCTGGGTCTCAGGGCTCCTTCCTTTTCATAGGGATAATTGCATAAAGTATGCATGATTGCATAAAGTATGCATAATTGCATAAATAGACAGAATGCTCTCAGGCACATGGTGTGATCCTTTGCAGGTCCAGCAGCTGAACTGGGATTACCCTTGTGGGTCCCTTCCAACTCAGGACATTCTGTGAATCTGTGCCAGGCACTTTGATTAGTGAACTCTCTCTCCCCAGATTTTTCAGAGAGGAGATTCCCACACCTACTCTGGGTGGAGGAGATCCTCTCGTGGTAACACTAATGGAGACATTTAGCATGTCAGAACTTATCAATTCTCCTTTAAATATCTAGTGAGGAAACCCTTCACCACAAAGGGCTCTTGTCATTGGACTGTGGTCCAATGTGTTGCCACTGGACTGGTTTAAATAAAACCCAGCCTAAAGGAATGCAATATACAAGTCACACAGATCCACCTTCATCCATGTAAATCACCATTTCCAAGTTACTGCTCCTCCTTCTGACTTAACTTAATTCACAGTTTCCATTTTACATTTTGTGTTTCTTCACAGACAATGACAAAGCTAGACACTGTCTTTGATGGAGAAGCCAGAGACCCAGGTAATAAAAAGCAATTAACTGAGGATATGAATATTAGGCTGGAAACAAACTGGATTAGTTAATTTAAATATGGCTTGACATTGGCTTTTCATATTTCCAGTTGGCTAATTCCAAGGAGAATAGGAGCTATGTCTCAGATAATGAAAATCAAGACAGTGCCTCAGTAACATTTGTAGTGGTAGAATATACTTACAGCCCTTGAAAGCACACTTCTGATGGTCAGACTGTTCACCACTCCTCTGCTAAACTGGAATGTATGGATGTGGTATAGGAAGGTGGGAGGGGAGAAGGAATGTGTTGCAAGCCTCCTGCTCTGGTGCTGTCATAGCTACGTGGTCTCATCCATCTCTTGTCTGGGAAGTGGCCAGAAGATTATTGTCACTGCAGAAGTGCTGCCTTCACCTCCTAAACTTCTCCCTGGAGAAGTGGGTGGGTGAGTTGCTGGCTCCTGCACAAACCTCCTTCCTTAGAGCAACAGTGAGTTGCTGCTCTTTATCCAAGGCTCAGACATTGCTTGTCAGGGAGAAAAGGGAAGGCATCAGCTGGCAACAGCTGCTGTGTCACCAGGCTATGCAAACTCTGGGCATATCTGATTAAACAGATGGGAAAAGCAAAAATAAGTTGAAAGCTACAAACCTCAGGATGAGCTGGGGAGCTCATCCAGCTCCCCACGTGACAGCCACTGCTCTGCAGCAGGGCTCATTACAGGAAAAATATTTTTGTTTTACTGAGGACTGATCTGGCTTACCTCATTCCACTGAAACACGGCCCCTGCCTGAGCCCCTTACTTCAATTCTTGGCCTGGAATTAGGGTGCCCAGCCCTGTGCCTAATGGCTGAGAGCCCCAGCATGGAGATGGGGGGCTGGTAAATGTGACAATCAGACAAAATAAGTTTTAAAAAATAGATCTGAAAAGAAGCCTGAAACAATATGTCTAGAAAGCATCCAGAGGAAGGCAGGCTTGTTTCAAGGCTTGGATTCATCTGGCCAATTTCCACCAAAGTGCCTGTAACTTGTGTTTCTTATTAGCTGGCTCAGAGCTGTTGGATGTGTTGAGCTAATGGGAAACACTAGGCATGGAGACTTCAGTACAATTTGGGCAAACAAGTGGGACCCTACTGTGCAATTAAGTCCATCCACAAGGCTGCTCAAGGCTGGTTTGATCCAGGTCCAAGCTCACCTGCTATTTATAAAGAGATCTGGAGGAATGGGTTCCAAAATCTCTGCTTTTTTCCCTGTGTAACTGCATTTGTAACATATTAAACATGGGTAGTCTCTAGGCTGCTGCAAGAGCCACTTTCCAGTCTTCCTGCAGGACAGCTGGGGGCTCCCTTTCTCAACAAACCTGACCATACTGGACTTAAGGATATCTGAGCCCATCCAAACATTCTTCCAGAGCCATAGCATTTGTGTTGTGCCTGACACAAACATTAAGCTCTAACACAGCTCTGTGGTGACAACAGGGAAATGTAAGTTCCTCACTCCTCCCCTCTCTTCTCTACAACTCATTGTAAACCCTAGAGGATCAAAGCTTGCTGGTTTGGAAATGAGATTTAATAATTCCCAGGACATCATCTGTTGAATATGATTAAGAGTGATGGTCAGAAGCTGTTTCCTGATCTGGGCTGCTTTAACATGCCCCACTTGTAAGCAGTCAAAATAAAAACAGGTAAAGATGTCCAGTTTCATCTTGAGTTGCTCAAATTGTATTAATGTGTCACTAACCATTAATTCTGATACAAACTGCAACATTTAGTAACATGTAACCACTGTTTATTTCCAAGCCTTAATGGTCTTTTGTTTGTCTTCTAGTGTTTAATTACAGATAGTGCCATTATAGCCTCTGATTCTCTTTGTAACAAGATTCAGTGAGTTAGACTGTGAGGTGATCACGCTGGACACACAGCAATTTTTTCACTTATCTCTAGGTAGCAATGAACTGAAGGAGAAAACATTTTGCTTTTAATGTACAAGTAGAAATTACCCATAAAACCTGAATAGAGACAGAAGACTTTCTGACAATGAGAGACAGCCATGTGTGCTAAACAACACAAATTTAACAGTATTTTATCTATATGAGAAAATCATGTACTTGTATGAAACACACAGTACCTCACTCTATTAATGGCAAAGTGAACAGCAAGCCTGGAAGAAAGCATTTTGTGTAAATGGAGAAGGAATGTGTGCAGACAAGACTCGCTGGATCTCCAAATCCTGGGTCAGTCCAGATGAGCTGGCATGGTCTGGAAGATGTATGTAGCATACTGTGCTCCTAAGCAGGGTTTGCTACCTCTAGTAGGCAACTCTATATGACAAAATATGCACAGACATATACAATGGTCTTGCTCAGTATGGCTGAAGACAGAAGTTTTGTCCTTACAGCTATGGATGTGTTTGTTACACTGCCCACGTTAACCCCTGGTAGCTGGAACTTGGATAGATTTATAGGGTGATTAGAAATTTATTTCTTTTGGAACAGGAATGTTTTAAATATCCTTGTTCTCCTAACTGCAAAGACAATTCTTATAGTGGCAGCATCTCCTCTGAGCAGCTATGCCCAGCACCCCACAGAAATGAGGATTTCCCTCTCAGGGCTGCCTCCCCAGCTCAGCTGAATTCCAAGTGCTTCGCATTTCTCATTTCAGTTCCATGCTGAGAACTGTCATGTCTTAATCTGATAAAGCAGGAATGATTTTAATCTGTTGTCTTTTTGTTCTTTCAAGTTACTGGCAGAATGTATGAGTTCAATACATGGTCGGGGGCCCGGAGGTGGAAGAAGAGCAATGAGCCCCTTCAGCCAGTGCTGGCTATGCAGGTAGTGTCCAGTGTCACAGAACATAGTGGCCAAGGGGTGAATAAAGCAGAGGCACCAAGCAAAAAAGAGCCTTCAGAGAAGAGGAAAGAGCTGACTGCAGCAACAAAACCAGCTGCCAAGCCCTCAGCAGGGCAATCAGAAACACCAGGCCAAACCGGGCTGAGATTGCAAAAGAGGAAAGAGGAGTCTGAGGATGGGGGCTTATCCTCACCAGCCCCTTAAGGCAGGAACTGACCTCCTCTCCCAAAATGAACTCTGCTTTTCTATTAGGCCAGAGTGCATGAGACTCCAAGGCACCTCCCAACTGACCCCCGATCTGAACAGCCAAAGAATCAGATGTGATTTTTCTCTCTCTCTCAGCTGTAAAACAAAAGGTGGTCATAAAGAGTGTAAACCAGACCCAAAGGTAGGATGAATATGGATGCACCTTTGTCAAGTGCATGTAAGAGCAGAACAGAAGAAGAGGAAACAAAGCAGAGTCATGGACAGAAGCATTCAGTGCCCACTGCATCCTACAGACTCTGGCAATTTCCCCCTAGAAAAGTCTGCACGTCTGGCAGGCATGGCCCCATCCTCTGCCTGCCTTTGGGAATGGCAGCACACACAGATGTGCTTTCTCCACAGTGAATGGGGTCTTCTGTCCCTGCTGAACAACCAAATGAGTGAAAAGCACACCAGGGTAGAAATGTTTGCCGGTAGAAGCTAAAAATATTTTCTTTTCATTCAGTGTTTTATCTCAGCCCTTCCTTGCCCTCCCATCTTGCTGTAGAAAAGTCCATGGCTTGAAAGCAGTTCTGGAGTAGAGAAAACTCACAGCTTCTTGTGGCATCTCAGGCTGTCAACACTTTCAGCTTATTTATCTTTTGTAACACTAAGAGCATTCAATATCTTCACCTTTGGTATTTCCTCTGGCACATTTAATGCTTTACAGGATCAAGTGGAATATACTCAAAAGAATAATGACAGTAAACACATGGGGTGAAATAATCTTTTCTGAGTGTGAGCATGTATAATGTAAGTGCTGTCTAAAAACCTGATATAAAACAAACAAACCCAACAAGATTTTATAAAATTATTTTAATCTGAAGAAAAGTAATTATAAATGATGACTTAATACTCCATGGCTTGTCTTGGCTTGTTTTCTTTCCTGATTGCAAAAACATTTTTTGACAGCAAGGGACTGATATCAGGTGGTAAAAGAAAATTTCAGTTTAAGTTGAGCAGTGGCAGTCAATGAAGATTATATTCAGTCTCTCACATACATTGTTTTTGTCATGAAGGACCTGGATGGAGAAATCCACAGTGAAATTACTGGATCCTACATTTCACAAAAACAGCTGTCATGATGCTGTAACCCTTTGCTGTGCTCCAAAGGAGTGGCTTGGCTCGGGAGCAACTTCCCTAACACAATCATCTTCAGTCAAATGTTATTTTGTTGCACAATCAGAAACCCAGTGTGTAATGAACACCACAATGATACAGATAGGAAAGACTGATTTATACTCCCTGAGCACATTATCACTTTACTGTGTCCATGGCAGTTGTCATAACATTGTTTGACCCTCCAGCACCAACAGGGGCAGCCACACATTCAGTCCTCCAACCCACCATTGTTTGCATTTTTCAGCTGTAAATGCAGAACATTCAGTTTCTATTCAGGTGGTTTTCCAGTGACATAAAGAAACCCTGCAGTAGCTGGTAGTGCTGCTGTAACTCTGATCTTCCTAGCACTCTGACACCAATCTATCCACATGCATACCTGGCACCTCCAGACATTAGACTTTGTTACCTGAAAAAGTTAACTGTATTATTTTTGTGTCAGGAAGACACACAGGTTTTTGTACTTACTTTCCTGAGCATTTCTCTAGGGCAGCTGCTTTGCTTCCTAGATTATTCTAGCTCTACTTCAGTGATTAAGGGATAAGTGATTTTTTTTAAGGCAAGGGGGAGACAGGCTGTAGTCTCAGCCAGGAAACTGGCAAAGAGGCAGAGGAATACTCATCTTTCTTTACTACTGCTCCTGCTGCTGAACTGCACAAACTTATTTCCTTCCTTCTTAGAAAAAACCCCAACAGCAGCATAATCTGGTATCACAGCAGGCTCTGAACTCCATGTATGCCAACACTGCTGGTGCCATGGTCTCCCACAGCTGGGCAACAGCTGGGTGAAAAGCAACTGCTCTTGGAGTGGTGCTCTCATAGTCCAGACTCAGAAGAGCTGACAGCTGAATTAAGAGGAGCCATGGAAATAAGAGATGCCAGATTCAAGCACTAACACTGTTAGAATGCCTGCATCCAGTTGAGGTGAGTTTAGCTGGTGTGCTCAGCATTTGCAGGGGCAGGGTTAAGCAAGGTAAAGCATTCTGTGAGTCCCATGCTGCTCCTACATGAGGAAACAAGAGTGCTGACCACAAAGCACAGCTTCACCCTTCCTGGTGTGAAACGCTGATCTCCAGATCCAACTCTTTCTTCATCTTGATCTTTCCTATAAAACCTTATTTTGGACATGCATAGGGCTACTTCCCTTGCTTAGGATCCACAAAATCAAGGAATAACAAGGTTTTACATGAGCAGTAGCTTTATGTTAAGCAGCATCATTTTCCTATCAGTTGCCTCTACTACTATAAGTGTTCCTTCCTGTGAAGGAATCAAGGATGAATCCTTGGTCTCATTCATGTCTCTGGCTTGTCTTTGGCAGGACAAGAGCAGAGAAGGTAGAACTGGCTGACCCAGGTGTATGCTTGTTACTTATTGTATCAAACAATATGTGAAAAGATACTTTGAATATAAGAGTAACATATATTTTTTTCATAAAATAGAAGATTATAATATGCTGTGCAGTACAGCTTTAAATGTTTGAAACCTCTTCTAATTGTCAGAGGAGCTTTTGTGCTTTTTTTTTATTCAGAAGTCTTTTGGGAACACAGAGTCAGTGTCTAGAACTGCCGCTAGATGGACTGAGAGCAAAGATTAAGTGCAGCTCTACACAATAAAGGCATTTGATTATTGGAACAATTAGCCAAGACCATGGGCCCTTTCCATCATTTGAAGCCTTCAGAGGTCAAGAACAGCTGCTGTGTGCTGTAGAGGGTCAGACTAGATGATGAGAACAGCCTCTCTAGTCTTCAACAGCTCTGTTTGTGAACACAGACACAAAGTGTGAACTTTGGTGCCATTTATTTTAGAGTGATGGCACTGATAAGCTGAGACTAGAAGAGGAGGAAAGGCACCTGGTGGTTCAAGCAGACTGGCTGGGGGGCAGCAGTTCCTGACCTACAGCTGCCCTATTGCATGTTACGCAATAATTTTATCTGAAATCTACAAAAATCAGTGTGAGTTCTGCCACAGCTTTTAATTGCTGTATCTCCACCTATTACACATCTCTGAAGTGCTTCCAGATCTGTGGATTGACATTGCTCTGAAAGTTTCAAGAGTGATTAGGAAAGAGCACAGGTCACTTTTCCTGGTGGGGTCTAATTCCCCCAGGCAGTTTATGTGTGATCATGTTACTGGGGTTTTTGTGCTCTTCTCCAAAGGCTCTGCTTTCATGCTGGTGTTATAAATAGCACTTGTAATAAACATCAGAAGTCTCAGCTTCTGGCAATGTAACTTCATTTGTATCAAGGAATATAAAAGTGCTGGTACTACATTTCTTGTGATCTAAAAGAGAATTACACGTAAGAACTACTTGAGCTGCAGAGGTGGAGGAGGTCTGCCCAGGAGGCTGCCACTTTGTGACTGCTCATAGGAGCAGGAGATGGTGTTTGGATCCCCTCAGAGGAGGAGAGACAGACAAGGAGAACAATCCTTCTCCTCGTGAGCAAAGAATCTGGCTGCTAGCTTATTTTATGAGAGCCAGATTGCAACACCATAATGTAACTAACATTTTAACAGCAAGCAGCCACAACTGCACATGCCCATGCTGGTTGGGTGTCTGACACCCCCAGCCACAACAGGCCCTTTGCACAGCTCCAGCTGAAAGGCTGAGCACAGGCTTGGCCCCCACTGGGCTCCATCTGCACATGCCTTGTCTGAACTAGTCCCTGCAAGCTCCCTGTGTTGTCACAGGGGAGAAAGAGACAGTGGGGGTGGCTTATTAAAAAGCAGACATCTAGAATAGATCAGATGAGCTGTGCCCTGAAAGCAGCTCTTTCTGCATGCCTAGATCAGATACCAAGGCCTACAGAGTGCACACAAAGGTAAATCAGCTGAGTCTCAGCCCAGGTTGTTCAGGTGAGGGCAGGCCTGGTGCTCCAGTGCCTGAGGAAGCTGAAAACGAGGGAAAACCAGCACGGAGGTCAGCCGGGCTCTGCTGCTGCCTGCTCAGGTCCCAGGGGGAGATGGGCCACCACCCACACTTTGTCAGTGCTCCAAGGTCTGCTTTCTGGGACCTGTCGTGGGGTAACTCTCTATCTAGAAGCAGATGTCATGAGATGTGCATCAAAGCAGCCCAGTAGAAAAGCATGGGCCCAGCCAGGAGCTTCAGCAAGTTTCTGCAGCAGGCTAGGAGTTATTGAGTGAGAGACACACCTGCAAACAAAACAGATGAATGCATCTGACCCTGAATTGTGTTCAAGAACAGTACCACTCTGCAGTTCTTTGGTACAAAACTTCAGCTGCTGTAGGTCAATAGATGCCTGGGATTTCAGCTGGTGAAATGACATGGGCAAGGCACAGCTTGGTCTGGCCTTGCAGCTGTGCTTCATTTCTGATTCCTGCTTGTGGACACCAGCTGGGGCCATGCAGACTGGAGCAGCAGGTCTGTGTTTGCACAGGATTAGCCCCTCTGTGGCCATCACTGCCTGCTGGGCAGCTGTGACAGCTGGCTGCTTCCAGAGGGGCTGTGTGTATCCCATGCACACAAACCTCACTCTGGGAGGGTTTGCAGCCTGGCTCCTGTCCATGTGGGCAGGAAGGCTGGAGGATGCACAAGCTGCTGTATCTGCACATTTAGCACAGCACCCTGTGAGGGGAGAGGGTCCAGCAAAAGGCAACAGGGACAGTGAGGGGTCTGGAGCATCTCTCTTATGAGGAGAGACTGCAGGCACTGGCCTTGTCCCAGTTCTCTCCAGCCATTTCTCCTTTCCTGCAGGTACAGAAAGCGATGGCAGAGAAGGGCTCTGTGCCATCGTGTCAGCGGCTGCTCCGCTGAAACTCTCCAGGCGCTGCTGGCAGAGAGGAAGGCAGGGCAAGGACCGCGCTTGAGGCGGGGGAGCGGAGGCACGGCCTTGGCCCAGGGCAGCACTGCTGCGGGGAGCCCGCGGAGCTCCGCTCCTGCCGCCCGGGCTCCGGGCTCCCCGCTCCTGCCCCCGGGCTCCCGCAGCCTCCCGGGGCTCCGGACTCCCCGCCCCTGCTGCCCGGGCTCTCTCAGCCTCCCCGGGCTCCCCCCGCCCCGGAGCGGCCCCGGCGCTGCCCAGCCCCGCGGTGACACCGGCGGCACCGGCCCCGGGCTCCTCGGGCTGCCCGCACTCCCCCAGCTCCGCACGGGCCCCGAGCACCGGAGGGCCGGCGGCTGCAGGGCCCGTGAGAGAGGGTCAGGCAGAAGGAAAAGTGAATTGGAGAAAAACGAGGGAGAGGAGCCCGATAGCGATGCAGGCGTATCCGGAAAGAGATGATCCCCTTACAGGATTTCTCCGCTGCAGAGCGCACTGGGTCACTCCAGGAACGATCAAATGACCTATTTTCTGTTTGCTTTGAGCTCTTCCCTTTGCCACACTGAACTGAACCCGTTCCTTGCTGTTTAGCTGAGACACAGGATGGGTGCTCCTGTACTTCATCACCTACTCTTTTGTAGGCAGGGAAGGATGCTCCGGCAGTTCTCTGCACAGCCATGGGCACCAAAGATAGGAGAACCATATTCAATCCATTTTCACACTGAATTTCTAAATGCTCCTCCCCTCCAACATCCAGCCTGATCACATCTTCCCACTTCATGCGAGCAGTATAACCACACTGACACCTAGGGAGGAGGCTGAGGTTCCTCTATTAACTACCAGCACCAGGGCTAGCTGTCTAATACACTTTGAAATGCCCTTAGAGATGTGAAAGCTTGCAGCCTGTGGCAGAAATATCTACGAGATTAGAAAACCCCAACAATTCAGGGGGGGAAAAAAAAGCAGCAGTTTAGGAAAGTGACAGCATTCAAAGACATCAAAATGGACACTAATTTCTGCCAGTGGCTTTCTGCCAAAAGGTATTTCCTAGTCACTATACCAAAATACAGCAGTATTTGCTTGCTACGAAATACTAAAAACCAAGGACTAAAATCCAGATATGAAACCTCACCTATTTAGCTGCTATTCAGCTATGAAAGGGTCTGAAGAAGTTTGACACCTTGTTCTGTCAATCACTACCCCAAAAGCCTCCCCAAATATTTGAGCACCCCATTTGAGCCTGTCCAGGTAGATCCAAGTTCCACCAATGTCTAACAGCAGCATATCAAGCTCAGTGATACATAAACCTAAGTGAAGAATTTCCCAAACTACTTTGCCTGATGCCAGGATGTGTTTTGGCATTTGACCAACCCCACTGGTGCCGGAGGGGATGAGAGAGAAGGGGGAAGTGAGCAGAGCATTGGTGTAATGTCTGTCTGCACAGGGTGGGTGGTGTCCCTGGGACAGCTGACAGCTCACCCACAGCAGGGCACCCTCCAGGACCAGCACAGCTGCAGGTTGTACCTTACACCCTTTTGTCCCCTCCCCACCACGGGTGCACATGCACTGAGGGAGCCAGCTTGGATGATCAACAAAGAACTAGAGAAACTGACATTTCAGGAGAGCATCTTAGTGTGGCTCTGACACCTAGGTCAGGACAGGGATTTCCTCCTGCACAGCCAGTGCTGAATCAATACCACGCTCTTACATGCTCCTGGAGAGATCCTGCCCCATCACTGAACCAGAAGCTTTTTCCACAGAGTTAGAAGGGCATGAACTTACCCTCTTAACAAAATTAAGCAGCAGCCAGCCCCAGGGTGCCTCCAGCCAGAACTTGGCTGTAATCACTCTGCTGGCTCTTCTTGCTTGAAAGAATCACTGTCCTTTCAGCTTTGCTAGCTGTAGGTCATGACACGTGGCTGCAACAGAATGGCAGCTCAAGAGATGAATCCAGAAGGGACTGATCCTTTCTGTCCATTTTGGGCCACCAGCACATATGCATGGCCAGTAAACTCCATCTCTCCAGCCTGGGGGCCTATTGCACTTGCTGTAAATCCACACAAGTAACTGCCCAGCTCATGGAAAATTAAGTAAGTTCATGGTCTCTTGAAGAAGAAAATAGAGATCTTCCAAGTTTGCAGCAGTCCTGCTCTACTTCCACCAAGAAAATGTTGAAAGCTCTGAGTGCCCACATTGGCCACATATTAAACCAGACAGTCAGTAAAGCACAAAATTAAATTACTTCCTTACTTAAGAGCTTTCAGGGCCTCAGGACAAAAAAAGAAATACAGACCCTTTGGCTTTTTTGCTTTAACAAAGCATTTCTCAAATTTATTTCTTGGTCTATCTTCATTCTCTAGATGCTCTTCAAGGAGCTGAATGCAAAAAGCCTCCTGTGCCTGCCAGTCCTTTCTCATTACTTTTGATGCACAGTCTCTGTGGAAACTAAAGCTAAAAATAATCATCCTTGTCTCCTCTACAAGCACATACTATTTTATTTTCTAACCATGATTGCTTGATCTACCTGCACTCATGATCTTCTAGGAAGAGACCTTCCTGGTATCATGCCAAATTCTGTATCAGCCCTCTCCAGGGGTACTGCTGGTGTCGTGCCTGGAATCACTGCCTGCATGCTGTCATAAAGATGCCTTGCATCCACAGTCACTACTGGGAACCTCTGAAAACCCCAAATTCAGCTCTGAGCTGCTGCAGCTTGCAGGACTCTATCCCCATGTTTCTCCTTGGCACTCATTATGAGAATGTTGTGTTCCCTCCTCTTCTGCTGCTGATCAGGGATCTTTGCTGGTCAGCTCACAGTGAAATGCCTATCTGAATTTCAGGCTGTTTCCATGGTGTAAGCAGGACCTGTTCCAGGGCAGTAGAAACACATCATGTCAGTAAAGGGCCCAGAGCCAACAGTGGCCCTTCTGAAGAGAGGGAAAACTCCCCGTGCAAGAGTCAGTCAAATTCAGTCTCTAGGCATCATAATCTCCTTTTGCTGTGTGCAGACTAGGCTAGGTACCAGAAAAAGAGTTTTTATTAGACAGCCAACATCTGTCCTTTATAGTTTGCCCGGTCTTTTGTTTCTTTGCTGGACAGCAATCATTATGTCATCGCAGGCAGAGGCCTCAACAAGCCACTGATGCCACCCAAATGCCAACTGAAAATCTGAGCAATATAAGAGAATCTACAAAAAACCACTCCTGAGATCGTCCATGCTGCAGCCACCTCTCTGTGGAAGAAGAGATGTGCCATTCCAGTTCAGAGGATCAGGCACAATATAGAAATAAGTGTTCTCTAGCTATTTTAGAGTGATTATGAAATGAAACTTGAGAATACAATTCCTGTATTAATGTGGCTGTTGGGGGAGAAGCTAAAACATTTTGTTCTGCTAGAGCCAGTGTAAAAGCAGAAAATAATTTCTCTGATCTGGAAGCTGTTTAAAAAGAAAATACTACAAAACTTGAAAAGGATTACAGTCAAGTAGCTCATAAAGGTAATAGTGAAATATAGTATCTTCAATTCAGAAAAGGGGAAAGAAAAGCCACAGAGGCGTAAAGCAGGAGAATCCAGCAGAAGGATTAGCATGCACAGTGCAGCCATTCACCCCAGAGCAAAGGAGAGCTCCAAGGGAACCTGATCATATTAAATGTGAAGCTAAAATTAGATGCTTGCAAAAGCAGATCGGGATGCAAAAATTAGAAATAGCTGCTGTATCTGCAGAAAGTAGTGGAGAATTAGATTTGAAGTCACCAGAGGAAGGAGGAAGATGATTTAGGGGATGTTATATATAAATGAGAAAATAAAAAGGAGCTAGGAAGATCAACATGTATAACAACAGATAGAATACCATCCCAAGGCAGGGCAGGTGCAGCATATGAAATGACAACTGCTTTACATGACAAGAAATAACCCAGGGGATTCAGCTACTGATCTTAGGCCACAGAAAGCAGCAACTCTGGATCTGAGTGCAGGCTACTTCAAACTTCAAATGAAATTGAAGCCAAACAGGTGAATTGATTAAAACTTGTGCTAATACCAGTTTTTACTCAGATTGTGAGTTAAATATCAGCATACAGCCTCCTCCATGACTGCATTAAGTCAAAAGGCTGCACAGACAGGTAAGGAGGAAACCCAGCTGGCAGCAATAACGTGAAGTCACAAGCCAAGAAAAGACAGAGCCAGATTTAGGAATAAATGAGGAGTTGCTCAGTTGTTGGCAGGATGTAACAACAAGCACAAACCACCCTTTGCTGTCAGGCCACAGGTACCTGCAAGCAGCAGGTACCATCTCCTGGCAGCAACAGCAATCAATCAGATTCCATGGGCCTGATGGATCATGAGAGCCAGCTGTCCAAATACACCCCTACTGTCTGCAGCCAACACTGATGTAGCAGAATGAGAGGGAACCTACTTAGAGAGCAAGAAGAATACTCTTATAGAAGAATACTCTACTGAGCATCATGGGGTTTCTCCAGGAGGTGGGGGGGGGGGGGGAAAAGCCTGAGGAAGCATTCCTGTATCAGCCAAGCAGAACCCACAGTGAAACATTAACTGAAAACATGGATAACAGAGAATAAGATTTCCTCAAAGAAAGAATGAAAGAAAAACATGGTCAGGGTTGGCACATATTTCCCTAGCCCCTAGAGTGCTTGTTCTGAAACAACGGGCAAAGCTTTGACTGTGTCCATGTGGCCACAAATTTTATGGATGGCACAACACAGCTCTATCTTGCTGCTTTCCTAACTCAGGATGAAGAATGAAAGATCCAGGCTGGAAGAGTGCTACTGAGTACAGGCAAATTTTTGGATGTTACAACTGAAAATTAAAAGGAAAATTTGTAAAACCACAAGGCTAGAATTTTAATTTCTTCTCCCTGCTCTAAATACATAGTGTCTGTAGGAAAGCAGTGTTTATAAGGGTACACCTGGGTTCAACTTGCCATGACAGAAGGGAATTCCACATTTGAATTAGTTTCTAAAACACAACTAATATACAGAGACTGGATCTTAAACTTGAAGAAAATGCCCTCATTCTCTAATATTTAAGGAGGAGGATGCACTCCTATCCTGTATCATTCTTTTGACTAATTATTCAGCTTAGTATTTCAAGGTGATTAAGCAGCACAGTCTTGCTTCTGACTCTGGTCTCTGTGACAACAGTTTTGCTTTAGGCAGTACAGCAAATCTGTTAGGAATGAACACACACTAAGTCCTCCCACAAGAACAGAAGTAGATGATCCATGATGATCCAGAATATTTGTTGTGCTGTCATGACTTGCTCAGGAGTGGGGCCTTGGTGGAAGCATGGGGGACTGGCTTCAGGCAGTTTCCAGGAGTGAGGTGCCCTACCAGCTGCCCAGGAGTTTGCAGTAGGGCAGGCAGCCAAACCAGCACAGCATGGCCCCAGCTTTATGTGCTGCTCAGTTCTGGGCAATGAGGGGAAACAAGCAGGCTGCAGGTACCCTGTGTGCACAAGCAGGTGATGAACCCACAGTCTCACAGCCCTTCCCATCAAGGTAGCATCTGTCTTCTTTCTCTCCTTCAGCAGCAGCTCCACCCCCATGGCTACCACAGCCAGCCAAGCGTGCAGCAGAGCCAGAGCCTTGAGGAATTCACCACCCATCACTGTTTGGCTCCAGTACAATCCATCCTAGCAATGGTGCTGGCCTGTCAGCTGGTGTTTCAGTGTCCCAGCCCCAGCCTGTGCTGCAGATGGGTTTGCTTGCTGAGGTGACAGGGCCAAAGCAGTACAGACCCCAGAGTGACTCCATCCTGCACTATTGCCACTGGCTCTTGGGGATTTGGCAGTGCCAGGCCTCTCTTGGATTTAATTTCCTACTGCTTCTCCTGCAGGCTGGTGGCAAAGCTCTCAGCCAGCACTGACACCATGCCAGCTCCCACAGCAGGGACGCTCCCAGGAGTAGCACATACAGAATATACACTTCCCAGCATTGCCACAGAGGCCTGATTCCCCAGATCACTGGTCACAGCAGCCTAAATCACTATGTATTTGCTTTCTTAAACATCTCCTAATGCTAATGGATTTTCTTCTTGACTAAGGAGTTCTCTATTTTGAGCCTGTGCTGACCCCTCAGCTTTATTTCCCTCACCATCACCTTACAGCCCTTCTACCCTCTCTAGCATCACACCAGGGATCATACAGCACTTGACTTGCTAGGGCTGCACAACTATAGCCTGCCACCAGGATAATTCCTGCAGCATGAGAGGATTTTTATGAGCTTGCTCCACTGATGGCTGCAAGTAAAATTGCTGCCAGCTGAGGATTACAAACCTGTAGAGAGCTGGCAGAGATCCAGGCCCTTTGTTGCCTCAGTACAGAGGGATCAAGCACACTGCATCTTCTGATAGCAGTGGTGACTCTTGTGCTCTCAAGATAAAGCTGGTAAATCAGCCACCCCCTCCCCTCCCCAGTAAATAAGACACTGAATGTGTGGGTGCTGCCAGCACAAATATGATGTTATTTCAAAGGCAGGGACTGCTCAGCCCTTTGTGGGTGTTCAGGGTAAATGAGAGCAGCTGCTTACCCCTGCTGCATGATGCTTTCCATGTCATCCCAGCTGCAGGACCCGAGCAGCCATCAAAGCCTGCAGTTTTCTGCATCACTCCTTCCCCCCACAGAGGGAAACAAGCTTTATCCTAAGGAGCCTGAAGAGCACACGGGATTAACTTTTCCTGTCTTAACATCTTGTTTGCTGTGGACTACATATCACACTTACCTTGGCCTGTTAACAGCAACCTGGCTCTGCATTTAGCTCTGTGGAACAGACACACATGCAGCCTAAATTTGCACAAAACACAATCCCTTTTCTGTGAATCTCTATTTTACCAGCTATAGTCCTGCCTGTCACACTCTATCTCCTCGTCTTTTGAAGGACAGCACTCTGGGGGTGGGACACACTTGTTTCTTCTACAAAAAGCATAAGGGTAAATTTCAGCCTTAAGGAAACAAGGGATGTCTTTTTGAGTGAGTATGACATTAAAGCTTTTGTTGAAACAATCAGTGTGCTGAGCTTTCCAGCTCTGTTTCACTGGTTGGCTAGACCTCAGCCATCAATAAGGCATATACTGATCTAATCCATTACAGCTCATGTGTGCAAAAATACTCACTATTACCATTTGTACAACTAGGCCACACCAATGACTAACAGATCTGTTTGTGACAAAATAGATAAGCACATAAGAAATAGACAGTAACATAGTTCTGTTGAAAATATTAGAGGTTAATAAAAAAAATTTAGCCACATCACATGTAACCTTAAGTCCAAAAGACTGAAAAACTTAATGCATAATTACCATATTTTTTTCTTAGACAATATGAAAATAGGAGTTTCAGATTTTAGGATGAAATATGTATTTTTAAATTAATAAACCTACACAGTGATGCAAACAAGTGAATATTGCCCATATTACCTCTTCCAAAAGGCCATTCAAATGAAATTCTGGATGGTTACAAAAGCCTCTGCTCTGAACTGACAGGAAGAAGTGCTGAGCAGCACTAGGCAGCAGAAGCCTGCAGGAGTGATACAGAGCCCTCTTTACCAAAAAAACCCTCAGGGCCCCAGTGTAAAAGCTCCTCCAGCCACCACAGCTAAAGCCCTGCCCCAGAAGCTGCAAAGCCAATGAATGCATCTGCATCCACTGCTGCAGCAGCAAGCACCCAAGGCACATTCCTTCAGCAGCAGTCACACTGACTTTATTACACTCTTTGACACTACAGTTCACTATCAGAAGGTCAATAGCTCTGGCACACCAAACAATTACAATTTGCATTATATACACACCACTATGTCTGTTTTTACCACAAACAGTTTGAACAAACCAAAAAGAACTGAACAGCCTTTGTATTAAGTTTGTTGAAGCATTCTTTCTGGGCAATTCACAGGGAGTCAGACACCTTAATAAAGAAGCCCACACGAGAAGACCCAAATACCATTTCCAATGAATGAGCTGAACATCAATGAAGAATTTGTCATATTCAGACATCTCCCCTTCCATCCTTTCATGAACAAACTTTGTTCATGCACCTCAAAAGTAATAGAGAGATGCCCAAGCAGTAGCAGACCATATCAACTTTGATTTCTACAGTATTTGTAAGTGTTTTGGGCCATACTTGATTTAAACACTTGAAGGAGGTGAGGGAGGAAAAATAATCTATTGCACCCATATAGAAATTCTCATATTAGTGAGACTTGAAGCTATGAACTCATTCAACAAATTGCCTTGTTCAGATATTGTCCTCAAGCTGTTAAACAGTAACAAGACATTAAATATAGAAGTAATGTCCTTCCTGACAGGCTCAGCAGCAGATCTGAAAGGACTGTCTGAAAACCTACACATCTTGGCTGCAACTTTGACAGAGCCATGAATTCTACTCAGGTGACTTCTGCAAGGTATCAATGGCAGGAAGAAATTGAACTACATTTTTACCTGGTCTGGGTGAATTTACTTTCCCATTTTTCAGAGAAGACGTGGCAGAACTAAACATGAAGCAGTAATAACCCAGGTAGAGCTGCTCCTCAGCCTTGCCTCCTTATAAGGCTAATTTAAGAACCAGAAAGGGTCAACATCCAGATAACCTCTTCATTTTGCTCTTCAAAAACTGTAATACAATGCTGCACAGCCTTGAAAGACACAATATATTGCATGATGATTAAACACTTCAGTTGGACTACCTAAGACCTTCCATCAAACCACAGCACAAAGTAGAAGTTTGTATACAAGTTCGAATACTCAGTCATTACTGAAATGAATCCTTGTGGCTCCATGCTCTTCGTTGTGTGACATGAAAGTGGAAGCACTTCAAAATACCAACTTGTTCTTATACCCTTTCAGTTGGACTTTCAGAAATTCTGTTCCATTGGCTGTGTAAGTTGGTGTCCTTGTATACAAGCCAAACATTTCCTGCCCATAAAATCATATTAAGCAAGCCAAACACCTGTAGGGTAAAGAAAAAAAAAGGGGGGGGAGAAAATGTAAAATTAAATTTGTTGTGCTTGATTGGATTTTGTTTTTCCTTTTTTAAAAAAAGCCAGAAAGTGCTTGTTACTGGTTTGCCTTGAAGAGACAATCTTTGGCACCCCTTTCATTTTGGCAAGCCATTTCCAAACTCTTCAGAGCAATAAAAGCTATCTTAGCTGTTTAACAGAGCTCTTTGTAGACCAGATAGTCAAACTTACTCCATACTTCACACAGAATTAGACAAATTCTTTTCAGTCACTGAGCACCCTCACATATGAACTCTCATACCAAATGACTGATTATTATTAGGCCAATGAATAACAGCCTGAGTTTTAAAAAGTAGGATTCACTAGGAAGATCATACAATAAACCTAATTTGCTCTGATATGAAGTGCTCTTTGTATGAACATGAGCTTCATACCATTATGTTTCAAGGAACTTCAATTTGACGTGTAAAAATGTTCACAGTTGAGTGAAAAGCTAGGTTCAGCACCAGCACAGCATTTCCTCTTTACTTATATCAGTCACCAAACCACTTGGGTGGCTCAGTAAGATATTTTAAGTTGCTCTTGGCTAAAAGCATAAATAGACACGCCAATGTGTCTAGAAATGCTGCATGTAACAGCTCTAGAGGCAGATCCTGCAAGATGTTTCTCTTAGTTTCCTTTAGAAAAAAACTTGTTTCCACCAAAAAGTTATTTGCTCAGTGTTTCACCACATTCTTAATGGACCTGAATGACAAATAGCTCAAAAAGAAATCTTAACACAGAGCAACACCTGCAATCAGTAGAACAGGGCTCTCAGGTACCATTTGTTGTTTCCCAACACATTTTCTGTACCCATATGGTGGAAGGCATACATACCACAGACACATTCAGAATTCCCATGCTGGTCACAGAAAGAAAATGGCAAGTTGTTCCTGGTGCTTTGCAAGATTCAATTCCTGGAACAATGCTGGCTCCTGTGGCCACCTTGATGTCAGCAAGCGCCTTTGCCCAAACAAACGTACTGACCAGCCACAGGAAGGCTATCAAGACACTGATTGCCAAGTCCTGCACAGGAGAAATACTCATTAATAGGTTAAAAAATGCAGGCATGTATGTGAGAGCAAGGCAGAGACAGTATCAGTTATATCACCAAGATAACTGCATCAGTGATAACAATCACAAGCAAATTTAGTCGTTAACAATGTTATAGTTACAACTCAGTGTTGATGACCAGCTACAAAACTATATGCTTGTGCTTGATAGTCACAAAAGACAATCCTAACCTAAGAAATCTGTTTCTAAAATCAGATGCCTAGCACCTATTTTATGAGAATTTAAACCAAAGTTAAGTAAAGTGAGGGTTATGGGATAAGGGCAGAGGATTTAAGTCTGGATGGCTGATAGGCTAAAATTTGGTTTGAAAAGTCACTTGTCCATTTTCAGGCATGTTATAAAATTTCTCATTCAGAGCTTCAATATTAAAGGTGACTAAAATTCACAATGTAACTATTTTCCTCTGCCAATTGCAGCAGGTGCTCCATACAGGGAAAAAATTCAGATTAACAGAGGAGGTCCCACCTATGGAACAATTGTACACGCAAATACATGATACAAAAGAAAAGTTGTGGTGAAGATACTGTTCATCTGAAAAAGTGAAAGTTCATTCCACTCCTTCAATAACTGCATAAGGTGTGATGCCCAGGATGGCCAAGGGCTTTGGGTCCTTTTTCTGCTCAAGTCCTGTAGGGACCAGTCTGAGATACTTGTGTTCACACTCCCTTTAACTTTTGTAACTACTGGATATTCACCAATTATTCTTGCATTAACAATATTTCTCATCCCTTTGCAGCTTCAAAGTCAAAGCATTAAAACATCTCAGTATTACTTACAGTTAGTGGAAACTTGTTATTTTGCTGATACACATGGTTATATCCAATATACACCACAAGGGCAGTAACACAGTAGAGGAACACCAATGCTGCCAGGGTAACAAAGAAGTGTGCAGAGGAGGAGAAGTCACCCATGAGGTAGACATCAGTCCAAGTACCACCACAGCCTTTTGGGTCTGGTGCACTAAATACAACAGTATTCAACCTGTGAAGATTATATCCATATAGTCAGAGCTTGCTATACCAGCCAGAGCTTAATTTTCTTCATTGTTTATACTTCATTAATTATACTCCATGCTTCACAGCAACAGAGCTTCAGCATTCTGATTGTATAAGTGTACTCTGAAAGACACACTACAGATATATAAATAATCAGTTGTGCAACACAAAGATTTGTCAAGCTCTCTGAAGATTGTATCCAGTCCTGCACTAAGATACACAATAGCACCTTCAGGAGAAGAACCCTAACTGCCTTTTTAGAGTGGTTGAACAAAAAATTCCCAATTTGGAAGCAGACTTAGCAACATTACTTGGCAGTTAAACAAGGTGATCAGGACTTGAGAGGCAATTTAGCTACAAAACCCACAAGCACTGAAGCTGAATAAATTAAGCTGTGTGACTACATTGACCACTCTGTGACCAGCTCAGAATTATTTCAGATCCTCTCCCCCCTCCAAATGCTGGGTTTTGTGACCAAATTCTAAACTGTTGTAGTGTATTTTACTGCCTCCATTAAATCAATTTTTATATTTCTTTATGTTATTATGTTTATTGAACACATATGGAACACCAACACTGCACTCTCCATAGCTGTGCAGCTGCAAGAGTTAAGAGGAAACCTCCTTCCTGCTGCTCCAGGAAAGGAGCTTGTCTCTACAGGAGCACTGCAATGACACTGAAGCATTTAGGTCTTTTTTGCCCAACATCCTCACCAAGATAATGCTGGAATAAACTGAAAATAATTTTCCATTCAGTCTCTGAACAAAAATAGGATAATGGCACATTCAAAATAATCTTATCTGGACCTCCAAAGCAGCTACAAATTGATGAAGAATTAGGTTGTTAAAATGGATTGTGGTTTTTGTCTTACTAATTACCTTCTGTAGCATTCATACACTGCTAGACTAGAGCTTAAGATAGAGTAATGCAGAGCATAAAAGCCTACTGCCATTTCTAACTACTTCTTTCTGTAGGGCACTAACAAATACAGTGCTTTGAATGACTTCAACTAAATATTTTATTGCTGCTACAGAGCAAGCCAGAAGTTTCACATCTTCACTTATACAGTAAGCACGTGTTCATAAGGAGGCAGATAGGGAAAAGGGGAATAAAAAGTAATTATCAAGTAATACCTGAAGAGCTAATGCTCACCTGAATGGATAAGTAAAAGCAGCTGTAACTGTTTTGTTTACCACACCTTCACAGGAAACTAGAAGAGCAGTTTCACCTCGAAAGCCTCCACATGTGGCAAAAACAAAGATGGCAAAAACCTGTAGGAATTGATACACAGACACATTAGTGCACACCACTAGAGCTCCAAGGAAGGAAACTCAACATTTCGCTGAAATAGCTAGGGACAAGAAATAGCAACAAAGTTAGCAAAGCTGAAGTATGAAGTGATGTCAAGAAGAAAATGCTGAGTTTCTGAAATCCAAAAGCATGAGCAACACTGCTAACCAAAGCCCATTTAAAAGTGCTTTCTCTATATTTTATTTTCAGTTGTACAGAAAATTTTTCAGGGTTTGTATTTTGTTGGGTTTTTTTGTATGCTAACAGCCAGCATAGTTTTTCTTGCAGGTGATATAGGAAATATTTTTACAAGTCCTGCACATCCACAACTATGAATTCAAACAGACAGTACATGCTCAGAGTATCACACATCAACTTGACTCTCTAAATAGCTCTTATGTTCCCTTTTCTCACTATCCAGACCTTAAATCTCCAATCATCATAACACACAAGACAGAGCAGCAAAAGCTGCTGTAACACACTTGTAATTAACACATCAAGTGCATGTATCCACACTCCAAGGGCATGGCTGAGGAGCAGCCCAGGGCTGGACAACCTGGGGCAGGGTCTGTCAGCCCAGGGGCTCACACCTCCCCAGGAGTACCCAGCCCAGGCACAGCAAACAGCCCCCCCCAGCTCCACTCACCCATTCAAGGACCTTCACAAAGCCCAGAGGCTCCAGGAGCATGCTGATGTCCATCCTCAAGCCCACCATCCTGGGAGAGCCCAAGGCAGCCAGCAGGAACCAGCACCAGCCAACTGCTGCAGCCTCCCTGGCAGGTCTCTATAAGGGCACCCCTTGCCACACCCCCCACCTGGAGGTGGGCATGGACCCACCCACAGATACCCAGGTGGGGCTCTTCAGCCCCAGGCCCTGGCTGGGGAAATGGTGCAGGGGCTGTCACAAGGAGGAACAACACTGGCTCTTTTGGGCAATGAGGCAGCAGTGACTGCTTCCTCAGCTCCTTCCTCTTCCTCTCTCCCACCCAGCACACTTTGGGCAGTTACATGTGCTGTACCTTGAGCTTGATGATTTGATGGCAAACAAGGCACAGGCACCTGGCAGTCTACGTGCTTGCCAAAATCCCATTGACTGCCTTTGACTATTTAAGTTTTAATTGTCTGTGTGCTTGCCAAAATCTCATTGACTGCCTTTGACTATTTAAGCTTTAATTGTTTTCTGTGACTGCACTTTGTTGCTGATATGTTAACCATCAGTAAAAGTGAAGAGCTAAAGCTCATGCTGAAGAAGGTTTGAGGACTCTCAGAGGGGCTTCCTTCTTCCCTGGCCAGAGACCATGGACAGCCAAGGTGGCCATGGGCACAGCACTCACTGCCAGTTTCCTGGCTCTGATTCAAGATCCTGTAGGAATTCCTTCTGGGATTGCTGGGGGCCTTTGAAGAACATCAGGGCGTCTGGTGCTGCTCTTGGAAAGGGGTGGCTACGGGAGGCTGTGGCTGCTTCTAGCAGGATCCAGCTGATCTGACAGCTTATAGCAAGACCTGCAAGCAGATCCTGGCCAAAGGCCCTGGGTCCCAGCTGAGTGCCATTATTGCTGCCAGGCAGCCTTGCAGAAGGTGCTGAGGAGATGCCAGTGGAAGAGCTGGCTTTGAGTGCAGCTCCTGGGTGTAGTGAGAGGCTGCAGCAGCTTGTGCCAAAGGGGGCCTGCAGCCTCCACAGGGCAGCGGAGGTGTGCTTGGTGGTGATGGTGGTGGTGTGCTGAGGGTCTCAGTTCCAGCACTGCCAGGATCAGCTCTCCCTTGGCTCAGATGGAGCTGCCGAGGGGTTGCAGCTCCCCAGCCCTGGGTCTGACAAGCTGAGGTGCTCTATGGACCTGAAACCAGCAGGTAAGGAAGGACTGCTCAGGGCTGTGGGGGCTGGGGGCTTGACTGAGTTTGCTGTGTAACAGATGCTCTTGCTGTGAGTAAGTCACGGGAGGCCAGCCAAGGGTAGGAATACAGGAGGAAGCTTCCAGGCTTGGAACTACCTGTGAGAATGGCAACAAAGCCAGTGCTCAGCTGGCCTGGGGCTGCACTGCTGCAAACTGCCTGAGTGGCTACAGGGTCTGCCATTCTCACACAATTCAAGGAGAATTTTTCTGTGCAATGACCCAGAGAGGTGCTGACATCTGCCTGCTGCTGCAGATCCTGAGGGAGTACAAGCTAAAGCTGTGGAAAGGATGGCTCTTTCCTTTCTTTTACAGCTTTGTTAAATAGCACATGAAACTCCCAGAAAATCCACCATGATCCAGACAAGCAGTGCTGAGGGTTCAGGCCACCTTGGTTAGCTTCACTGCCTGCACAGCCAGTGCCTTTAAGGAGTAAAATAGGAGTATAAAAGCAGGGACAGACTGAGGTGAAATGTCTATTTGCTCATCTTCTTGACATCTTCCACACCAAATAAAATCTGTTCTACATATGTGACATATACAATCTTAGTCCAACCTAAATGAACCAAGTAACTCTCTGTCCTCCCATCCAATGTGCCTCTGCAATTTTTGCTGTCTTCCTTCTTCTGCATATTCTACTTAAACCCCATAGGCAATATATCTCCCTAAGAATACATATAGACATTGGTTTGATTACTCTGCTTTTCCACTTGTCAATTAATTAAAACAATGCCATTATTTAAAGAATTTTTCAAAAAGGCTCTCAGTCCTGATTTCTATGCTTTTTCTTCCTCAAGCTTTCTCAGATGTCAGATGTCCAGTAGGGATGTACTCTGAACTACATACAATGTTCTGGCTGTGGGCTCGTTAATTCAAAATTGGAAAGGCTCTTAATTTTTCACTCCATAGAACTTATCCCTTCCCTGAGTTTAAAAGTATTTTGGAGCATCTCTGCTTGTGGATTTTATTCCAAAGTGATACTAAACATTTTAAAAGCAGGTGGTTCTTCCAAATGGCTAATTTCATAACCTGAAAGCAACTCTGGATCAAGTCTCTGCAAGGAAAGGTTTAGGCAGAAAGACTTTATAGGTAAGGAGTGCTAAAAATGTTCACTACAAAAAAAAAAAAAAAAAAAAAAAAAAACCCAAAAACAAACAAACCAAACAAAAAAAAATAGTTCTTTTGATTGCAAAATCAGCTTTGCTTAGAGAAAAAGTGACCAAAGTATAAAAATCTACAGAAAAAAAAAAAAAAAAAAAAGAAAGAGGGAAGGAAAAAAAGGTTAAGCAGGAACAGCCAGTATTGCATTTTGTACTTGGGAAAAAGCAGGGCAGTATTAATATGCTAATCATGTAACAAATCCTTTCCACTCCAGCAGGGCTCAGGGGAGTGCTGAGTCACATCTGCTAAAGCTTCTCTACCAGTTGTCAATAGCCAGCACCCCCAGTTTGGACAGGGCTGATAAAGGAGCTCTGTTAATGTGGACAGTGATTGAGGGTCCCCTCTGAAACCCTGGGAGCCAGGGGTCTGACTGCTGTGGCTGCACAGGCCTGTCCACTCATCCCTGTTCCTAAGAAAGGAGGAAGGGGGACTGCTGCAGAACCCTCTTGACAGAGAATTAAATGAGAACAATGCAGTTAATGTCAAGCTGCGTGGTCATTTGGGAGTCAGGTTTTGCTGATTAGCCAGTGCTTAAGCAGACCAAAAGGCTGGGCTGATAGATAATGTTTGACACTGTAACTTTATTCAGGTTCTGTGAGGAATTTGGCCTGTTATTTGATGACTCTAGAAGGATATAAAACTCTTGTAATCACTGATTTAATTAGAAAACAGGTACCTTACTGTTCTTTAACTGGAAATCAATATAATTAGTGGAAAAAAATTGTTTCTCAGAATACCAAGTCCCATCCCTCGGGGGTTAAAAAAAGAACAAAACCTGTGGCATCTCTATATCTGGTCTCATGGTGTCTGACAGAGCTGTGGGAGAGAGCAGTGGAATTCCTGGCTGTCCCAGATGAGTGTGCAACAGAGACAGCACAGTGAGGAGAGAGGGGGCTTCCCCTGAAGCACTGTGCAACAGTCTCGTTGAATAATGCCTGTGGAAGAATAATTCAAACTACCTGGATGATTAAGAGTCACTGAGAGCTCACTTTCTAAGACTGAAAGAACTTGGGTGGCTTAGCAAAAGGAAGAGTAACTAACAGGTATTACTGCTGGCCTGCAAGGGAGTATACACAGGAAAGGCAGAGATTTATACAAAGAGACAGTTTTATCTAAAGGATCCTGCATGTAATCAAAGAATATAATTTATATTGAACATAATGTATGAGATTCTGAGAATATCTTCCAACAGAAGACAAACACTGGAAGTTGTTTTTTAGGGAAATCAGAATATTTGCAATATTGTTGTTTGTGATAGCAGTGGAGAAAACCCATCAAGTGGAACTTGATGGTTCATTGTGTTCTTTGCCCATCCAATCCCCTACGCAGTCCAAACAAGGATTAATTCAGGGAAGTCCTGAGCTCTGTGTTTGCAGATAAAGCAAAGTGGGTGATTAAGTGAATACTTATCTGTCAGGGGAGGAACAATTGCCCAGGACTGCTCTGTCCCCAGCACTGTCTATTCAGCAGGGCTGGAAACACCAGGTGAAGAAAGTCCTTTTCTTTCTCCCATAGTAAATAAAACTTGCCCCATATCTGTCTGCAGACAGTTCCTGCATTTTGTTAGCTATCTGTGTGTTTTCAAGGACCTGCTTTATTCTATTTGCTTGTACACTCTTGATTCTGTAAATCTTTCCTCTTTAGACCTGGAAGTATATTTATTATTCAGTTTATTTCTCGTTGGCTCTCTTACAACAACATTAAGTTAGATTGTTCCTTTTCCCTGACTTCTGTAGCACACCTCTGCCTTTATTCCAAAGCTTGGAAATCACTGTTTAATGTGTTTGATTTTTGCTGAAAGTTCTTGAGACATATTTCACCACATGTGCCAGTCATCTTTTGCATCCAAGCAGGTTCTAAGTTCTGTGGCTAATACAAGTTAGATTTCACAAGATATTGTACCATTAAAAAAAAAAAAAAAAAAAAACCTAGCAATCTTACACTGCCTCTTTTGCATTTACTCATATCAGTTTCGTTATCTCTGAGCTATTACTGGTATCCTTGCTGCCTTGAATTTAAATTTTCTACTACTGCATGTGGAAAAATTCTCATTATTCTTCTCTATGCCTGTAGAAGCCACTGATGAGCAGGTGGTCGTGTCCCCTACCCCCACATTTCTGTGCACATTTCCAAAGGGCAGGAGGGCACACAGCCCTGCCCAGAGAGGCAGTGGCTCATCTGGAAGATGATTCTGAGCAGAAGTTTCTTACAGCTGCCCTTCCCTCCCTGGCAATGTGATTTACACAGGGGATCACAGTTTACAATCCTGTGGTTTAATTTCCATAGCTTATCTCCCTACAGGTGTTGGTTGGGTGCCATGGGACCTCCCCTGGGCAGTGTGCTGGGGTGTGCCTTGCTCTCCAACATCCCTTGGAGAACTGTCACTGAAGAGAGAGTTCTAGAAGATATCAATTAGCTACAAAGGACAAAGAATATGAGGTGTGCAGTTGGAATAACAATTCTAAGTTACTGTACTGTAGAGCTGTGAATCTTCAGGCAGGATTGACTCGGCTGCTTTTTGGAAGGGTTTGTCTGGGAATTTGGAAGGGTTTCTCTGGCTTGGAAGGGTTTGTCTGGGAATTTGGAAGGGTTTGGTTTGGGAGGGTTTGTCTGGGAATTTGGAAGGGTTTGGTTTGGAAGGGTTTGTCGGGGAGCTGCGGGACTGTGCGGAGTCCTGTTCTACCATCTAGCGGCGCCTTGAGACAGTGCACGGGTGGAAATGGCTCATTTTCAGGGTAGGGAAGTTTCCATTAATTTAATAAATTATTACCGATTTATGTTTGTCATTTCTGAACGCCAACAGAATTTCCTGGATGAAGGCAAGCCATTAAGAAGCCGGGGATGCTGATGTCCACGTGGTGGAAAAGGGGTAGAAAACATTCTCTGCTGCAGCCAGACCTCTTGAATTCAGTGTGGATCACCAGCAGCATCTCTGGATGTACACTGGTCCCACTGCATTTCGTACTGCACATGATATGTACCTTACAGCAAAGCACAGCTCTGTAGTGCTACTGTAAATTTACTTTTTGATGAATCTAGAAATCAGAAAAGCCCTTCCCCTTTTCCTTCTCTTCATTTCTTGACAGTAATCTCTGAGAACTAATCTAGTAAATTAAGTTTTGACCATATCATGCCACTTCAGGCAATATCTGCCCCTAATGCTTCAGCCTACCCCTGGGTTTTGTGGTGTTTTATGTGTTGCTTGGTTGGCACTGACAGCTAAATAAACATGCTCCACCCATGGCTGCACTCTTTTCTGCAGAAGGTTATGCTGTCACAGATTTGAACTGATCAGGACAATGAATAAACCCATAAATAGTATTTTTTGGTACCAAATGGATACAAAAATCTTGTGCATGCACAAAGCAGAAGGTGTTTTGAGGGAACGTCCCAGGAGCATCTGAACACAAAAAGTAGAATTCTGCTCCCAGCAGAAAATCCAGGGCAGGACAAAATGCCTTTGGAGCTCCCAAATGTATCAAACTGGACTCAGGATCAGCTCAGGGCCTGCTGCAGCACACTGACTCTCAGCACTGAAGAAGCTTTAAAATGTGCCCATTTATTTGATGGATGGATAAAACACAGCATCCACCCTGCTTGCTGAACTACTGCTGCTATGCTGCTGTGCAGCAAATGCTGCCATAAAATTGTTTGCATTTTTAACCAAACCTCATTAAAAGTTTATGTATAATTAATTATACAACTGAGCTGAATGCATTCATTTTTTTCCTTCTTTATTTTTCTTGAAGTTTCCAGATTTTCCAAGTGTTGACAAAGTATGTGCTAATGACATCATTATGAAGTTCTGTTGTTTACTGTTTTCTTCAACAAGTAGTAATTTTATTGACTTTGGCAGAGAGATTGGTGTTTTGCATGATTTCAATAGATTTTGTTACACAGAGGCATAATATAAACCAAGATGTTCCAGAATAAACAAGACTATTACTACCAGATGGAAATAGTTGTGAAGCATTATTGGACTTGAAAAAACAAAAACATTTTAGGAAAAACATTCTAGGAGTCAGCTTAATCATTTTGAAAACAATATCTAAGTCTAAAATACTGTTTTTGGAGGAAACAACGGAAGGATATAAATAGTAATTATTTCAGATCTTGCTACTTTATCATCTATGCACATATTTAGAATACGAGAGTCTTTAAAAGACTTGCCAACACACTTGAGTTCATGTTGTAATTTGAATCTGAAATGAGATATTTCTCATTATAACACAAATCAAGGCAGCTAAAACTCAGAAGACAATCTGGCAGCAAACTTACTGAACTTAGGGACAGGAGATGTTGGCTGACCTTATTTGTAGAGCTGGTCAAACGGTTGTGATTTTCAGATGAATTCAAAATTTATCCTGGTAACAATAGCTTATGCAATCAGTGGATAATGAGCCCTGGCAAATGACAGGTTTATAACTCAAATCCATGGACATCAGGCCACAAAATAAAAATTAATCTATTTAACAGTACAAGTATTTCTTATTCTAAATGGTGAGAAAGGAAGTCTGTGGGGTTGGGTGGAATAACTACACAGGAATGCAGATGGTCAAACAGGTAATATTTGTCTGCCAAATGAGACACAATAGATATTGTTACAGAGTCTGCTCAGAAACTGAAAGCAATGAAATACACTGGGCAGATCATATATTTTAAATCATAAATTGCAAAAATACATGCAGGTTAAATAAAATGCAAACAGCTATGAGAAGTAAAGTGAAAACTAAAATAGAGGATGTAGGAAAATTTAAATGTGGCTTTGTAGGTAATTCAGTTATTATCTGACTGGACTAAATTATCTAGAAAATGAAACACAAACTAAATAAGTCTCAAGAAGCCTATGTAAATGAAAAAGTCTTTCTTAATGCCATTAAATGCAAATGCTACTCAGTTCAAAAATCCTTAGTCTCAAAGTTCATAGTCCTTCAAATGCAAGGGTGAGCTTTCTTTTGGTGCAAGCCAAGTTTTTGCCCGAGATCATCTTCAGGTAGAAAAAACCAACTGCACTTCTGGCACTGCAGTTTGGCAGCTGCATGTTTAACAACTTTCCTCAAGACTGCTTCAGCACCTGACATTTAGCAGAAACAAATCAAGCAAGCACACACTTATCCTGGCCTTTTCTTGCTGCTCGAGTCAGGGGATAAATTGGGCCACTGCTGGTACCTGCCTGTCACACTGCAGGGTTCAACAGGAGCATGAACTCTGGCAGGAAAATTGAGCTAAGAGATATTGCAATGTTGGGAATTATCCTAGGAAAGCAATATCACAGGGAAAACAAAAGAAAAAAATCTCCTTTATGTGCCCTCACAAGTCTAGATTTTCAAGTATGTGGACAGTAAAAAGCTGGGCCCCACAGAAGGAATTTAGAAATCATGTATTAGAGTTGCTTTAAGACTTTTCAATTTTCAGAAAAGTTTTCTTAACTTTCTAGACCTCATTAATGCAGCATGTGGCAGTATGAATGCAGAATAAAATGTAATAGAAAATGCAGCAGAAAACCTTCATTTCCTAAGATGTTTCAGCTGCAGTAACTGAAACGTGGCCAGGGGCCTTCCTGAGCTCTGAGCCAGCTGCCATGGTGTTCTGTGACTTTCTGCTCAAAAAGCCTCAGCCTACAAACCATGGTGGCTCTGTGTGCTGGTTTTAACCATCCCTGGACCACTGTCACTCCTGAAATGTGCCTGGGAATTATTTGGGAGCATGTCTACGTGACCAGTTCCTGCTCTGGAGTGCCTCACCAATTTGCTGGCTGACAGCACTTGAGGGCAGGTGGCTTCCCTTGCCACTCTTGACTTTTTCTCATAACAAATCAGCATTTTTGTGGGAGGGCTGGTACATTCATGGAGGGAGAAGTTGTCTGGGATTCTCTTCTCATTCCCTCTTGCAGAGACTCTCATTGCTCTCTCACCTCTCCAGGCACTTAACTGCTTGTGTCAGTGCTTGCAAGCCTGGTTTCTCCCTCCAGCCATCACCTCCCTCCTTCACACCGCCTCCGCTTCTCACAGGTCTCTCTCATGCCAATCAATCCTAGGGGAATTTTTCCATCCTCCCATGATGGGAGATAGAAGGCAGCAGGAGGCTGGCAAGAAGCCAGCCAGGCACAGGAATAATAATAATAACGCTGCCTTTTATGCTCCAAATGCATTTTATTGTAAGCATCCTGCTGTACAAGCCATTTCACGAGCCATTCATCATACTCATAAACGAGCCCTTTGCTCAGAGAAAATTTTGAAGAACAGGAAGCTGAGAAGGAAGACCTGTGTTTCTTAGTTATGTGGTTACTCTGGGGTCATTTATACCTGCTGGTGCCGCTGCAATGTGTCTCTCAGCAAACACGTGCCTGTCAGCAGTGCCCAGCTGTGGGACGTGCCCCAGCTGTGCCCAGGGCTGGGGGAGGCGCCCGACTGCTGCCACCTCCCTGCCAGGGCTGCGCTCCGGGTGTGACCGGGAAACTCCCACAGCCGGATCCAGGAGCCGCTTCCAGGCACTAGCACAGCTCGTGTTTCAGCGCTGGAAACGCTGTGTTTTGACAAGCTTCCCGGGGCTTTTTCCAGTAGCTGGTTTCATCGGTCCTGCTGGTAGTCTGTCACCCCAGGCAGCGCCTTGGAACATAAAGCTGCAACAACCTCTGGGGGGCACCGGCAGCAAACTGCGAGGCTGTCCCAGCTAGGCTGGTTCTGCAAAACCATAAATCCACTTGTATTTCCCCCCTTCATCCCTTCTGCACTGAGCATGCACCAAATTCTTGCCTAAAAGTGCCTAAAATTTCTACCTTCTCCATGCTCTCTGTATTTCTTAACATCCAAAACAGACGGTGTGGGGTTTTTAGGATCTTCCTCAAACAGGTGTATATATATAGGCTTGGCACATAATGTATGTGCACATAATCTACATTAAGATACAAACTTCAAACACTTTAAAATGCATATCGTTAATAGAAGGCAGAATTTAGGCCCTAAAAGTTTTGACAAAACCTTCTGTAAGATAGATTTGATTTTTTTTTTTTCATTAAGTTGCTATAAATTAAAAACAACAAACGGAATAGCAAACTGACTCCATCATCAAATCCTGTGTGTCACATCTCATTTAAGGCTGGGACAAAACCTTCCATACTTTTAGATATCCTTCCTTCAGTTCTGAGCACTGCCAGAGGGAATGGGCATACACAGGCAATATAAATTTAAAATTTCCCATCACCACACTTCTTGCCCTCACGGTACATAATGACTCTGTAACCTCCGTTTTAGCCTCCTTTTGCAAACGCCCATTGCCAAGTGAGAGGGTTTAATGGCTTGGCACCAGATTTCAAGAGGTGTTGGGAATGTCCTTGCTGAACTGTGATTGAATGTCAGCAAGCCATTTGCTGAGATTGTTTGTTCCCTGCGGAACACTTTACTTCCACCCAAACTGTTCGATTGGAGGTGCAGGCTGGCTCCCGCGGGCTCTGCGCGGAGCTCCCGGCGCTCCCGGAGCCCGCCCGGCCGGAGGAGCCGCGCCCGGCCACGGCCCCGCGGCCCCGCACAGCCACAGACCCCGGCGTGCCTCGGTCCGAAGGGCCCTGCACCCCTGGCAGCCAGCCCGCTTGTGATTTTCCAGCGGCACGTGTTCAGCGACGGCTGCCGTTGGCTTTGGCAGAGGCAAGGAAAACATTTTGTAAACCTGGAAAATTCCCAGTGCTCACACTCTGTCTGACTGGTGTCCGATGGCAGCTCCAGACTGAGAACAGCCAAGGAGCATAAGCAACAGGATGGAGTCTGAGAAAGGAAGGAATAATTGCAAGGAGGGAAGAAGAAAAAAGCAAGCAGAAACTTTTTCCCTCTTCACAAAAATTCCAACTATTGAAAATTTAACAGCTCGTCCTCATGATGCTGTTTTTAACACATGCATTTACATTCAGGTGCTTGATATAGCTGAGATCCCTTTGATTTGTTTTTTGATCCATAACCTTTTGGAGGTCACATTTGCCAGCTTTTCCCCACAATCTCAAGGACTAAAACCCTGCTTTTCATTGTCGTGAAAGCTGAGATCCTCCCATAATCATATGACTCCAGACACTGGAGATGGAAGTACACCACGTTCCAGGGGACCAGCCACCAGAATGCTGGCAACGCTGCAAAATTTCCCTGGAGGACTCATCCTGCTGTGCTTAATGTCCCAAAAATAATGTACAAAGTCTCAGATGAGAGGAAGGAGCAATCTAAAGGGCACATTCAGCCCTTTGCAATTAAGCAGCAAAGTCCACAGATCATGCCCCTCTCAAGCAGGACCTGTCCATCTAGGTAATGCTGACATTCATGTTGACCTCAGGACTGGATTGAATTTCCCTCAAGGTGCACTCAGAAGAGCCAACAGCTCTCTTGGGGACTGCAGAAGTGAATGGAAACAAAATCTCAGATCTAGAAAAGGTTTTGGGGTTTGTGTTTCCCTTTTTTGTTCATTTTTTTTTTTCTTTTCCTTCTTATAGATCACTTACTCACCCAAAACCTCTCAGGTATTGACCAAAAACTATATCTAATATAGGAAGCATCTTTTGGATTAAGGTAATGGTATGATATATACAGAGAAGAAAAAGGTATGAAATATTTTTATTTAGAGACAAGATTCCACTTTTACATGTTTTCTGTTCAAATGCTCTAGTTTTTCCACTGTGGAAGCACATTTTATTCTGAAATGTTCCTTATTTAATCAGGAGAATAAATTCTTACCGGATCAGACACAAAACATATCATTTTGGATCTGACAGAATCTTCCAGCTGCGTGTGATAAAAATGAGGTTTATTTCAACTGCCATATTAACAAAATCAATCCTTGGCACTTGTCTCAAACACTCTGACAACGCTAAAAATTGCTCAGAAGCCTGCGGGGAGCCAGGGTGGGAGTAGAACCCCTGGACACATGGAGTCATTAAAAAGGATTTGCCGCTGCGAGGGCTGCTTTGGGCAGAGGAGGTGACATTGCACCCGGCTGCTGCCTCCTGCCCCAAGGGCACCTCGCTGGGAGCAGGGATTGTGCAAAAGCTTGAGGGGAGCAGGGGGTGCCCATGGATTTTGCAAGCAGCTGGCAGAGCGTTTTTCTGTACTTTTCTGTATTTTTCTGTATTAGTGGGAAACACCCAATGCGCCTCCCCATAGCCCTCTCACGGACATCAGAGGCACTGCACCCAAGCGGGATGATCTTAGGATGCTGGTTAACCCTTTTGTCTTATTAAAAGACATTATTACTACTGAAAGGAAAACAAAAAAAATAAGAGCAGACGATGTCTGGGCTTTTTTTCTCCATTCTTTACACAGCCAGACTGAAGGTTTCCTTATCTCCTGGGTTCTGGAGCAAGTTTGGACTGGAAGATGTGCCACGGTGTCATGGTTTAACCTCAGGCAGCAATTCAGCCCCACGTGGCCACTTGCTCACCTCCCACTCTTTCATTAAGATGAAGAACAGAATTTGAAATAAGTAGAGCCTGTGAGTTAAGAACAATTTAATAATTGAAATAAAGTAAAGTACAGTAAATATATTAGCAGAACCAATTGTAACGGAAAAGAGAGGTAGAGGGAAAGGAATAAAATCCCAGGGAAAATCCATGTGATGCCCAAGACAATTGTCACCCCCTGCTGACCAATACCCCTCCCACCCTGAGCAGTGATTAGCTCCTCCCAGCCAAGTCCCCCCGTTTATAGTCTGGCCATGGCATCCTATGGCATGGAATATCCCTTTGGCAGTTTGGGTCAGCTGTCCTGGCCTTGCTCCTCCTGGTTCTTGTGCACCTGCTCCCTGGCAGAGCACGAGGTACTGAAAGTCCTTGACTTAGGGGTCAGCTCTGCTGAGCAACAACTGAACCATCAGGGTGATACCAACATTATTCCCATACTTAATCCCAAACACAGCACCGTCCCAGCTACTAAGTAAAAAAATGAACTCTATCCCAGCCAAAGCCAGGACCAGGTTGACAGCTCTGGGAGAAAGTGGTATATGCTGAGAGAATAGTGTTTGGCTATTCCAAAAGTCAAAAAAAACCTGTCTTGGCTAGAAACACATTTGGCACAAATACTGAGGGGGCTTCTTGTGTCAGGTGTTACCCCTGTGATGTTTTCCCAGTGCTTTTCCAGTGGCAGAGGATGGGGAAGAGTGCCCCAGCACAGGGTGGGGTGACATGCCTGGCTTTGGTTCAGCACAAAAATAAAATGCTGAGTGATGGAACACGCTCAGACAGGAAATCACTTATTTCCCTGTGCAACAGCTATGACAGCAATGTTGATATTGGATCTTCCCTAGCTGAAAGAAAAAATAGGGCCTGATTTCAGTACAGATGAGTCAATGCCTCACTCTGCAAGTTGGTTTTCTACAGCCCCTGTGCAGAGAGTATCAACCACACAAGCTGCCAGAGGTGGATGGTTGTACATTTATCTTCCTTTATGAACAAGATGCATAGCCCAAAGTAAGGAAAGAAACAGACATTTAATTTTGTTTGGTTGTACCCAGTAAGAAACAATGAAAGATTTTCCAATTGTTCTTGAGGTACTTTCATTTCTATTGCCCTTGAGACAGAGATTTATATCCTGTCACTTGAGAATATCTGCTTGCCCTTTTAAATCCTGTGATGTCTTTGGGGAAAAGGCTAATAGTCTTCAGTGACAAAAAATCTCCTCTGGTCATTCCGTGTGGGAAAGCTTTGAATTTCCTGACACTGGTGTTGTAATTTGCACTGCAGTCGTGATTCCTCTGAAAAAGGTGCTATGAGCTCTGCTCAGCCCACTGGCCGAAAGAGCAAACCTCATCTTGGCAGATATGTATTTGTTTCTTTTTTTTCCCCTCACAATTTGCTCTCCCCATGTTGCCAAGAACAGAAAAGACAGAAAGAGCTATTGTTTCATCTATCCTTTCCCCAGTGCTGCAGGTGGTTCTTAGCTTTAGTGGCAGCAACTGTAGGGGAAAATCAGTGCTCCCCATCCAACCAGTTCAGCCTCGTGTGCATAGCCAGATGTTCTGTTTCCAGATGCTACATTTTGCTCTAGCTCCATTTATAGCTGTCAGTGTCAACCCAAGCTCTGTGTTCTACCAGCAAATATTTCAACTTGATTTACACATTAACAGGCTCAGGTTAATTCACTTCCATTAAAATGTGTGGAAAAGGAGACTTGCACCAAGAAGTTAGGGAATCCTTGTGAAATGCGTATGAGGGTCTGAGACTGAGGTACAGATGGCATTAATGTCACTCTGTGTCTGATTTGTAGTGACTGATATGAGAGCAGAGTCAGGGATAACTACCCTATGGGTTTTCAGTCCCAGGAGAACAAAGCCTGGGGCTGAGCTGGTGCCAGCTGTGGTTGCCATGTGCCTTGGACTCACACTCCCCAGGTTGTTTGGCAGCTGCTTTTCAGATCCCTGCCTTGCTCACAGCAAGGATGGCAGAGCAGCAGCACCCCAACTCCTCCAGGGTTTCCTATTTTTGTTTTAAAAGTAGTTTTTTCCTTGGAAAAAAAAAAAATCGTATTTGTTCCTCTTTGTCTACATGGTGTCTCCTTTTCCTTTTCTTGAACCCCTCCCAGCCATACCTGCACCCACACATCAAGCCCATGCGTGCTGCTGTGGCCTCACCAGATTGCTGGTCAGTGCCAAGCTGTGCTGGCTTGTTTTCCAGTGGTTCTTGTCCTGGTAGCTCCCTGCCAGCACTGGGAGCCTCTTGAAATCCTTCCCTGTGACTGTGCCCAACACAGATGTGCATCCTGCCACTAAGGCAAGTCATGGAAAATTTGTTTGTATCCCCATAGAGCCGGGGGAGGTCACAGCAGCCAGGGGCTGCCTGGGCAGCTGTGTCTCCTGGAGCAGAGGCACATCCACACATGTCTCACCCACCACAGCTAATTCATCTTAGCCTTAGCACATGGAGTTGCTCAGCAAGACTGAGCCATGCATCAACCTTCCCCTGCCTGAAACCACTCCTTTGGAGCTTTAAAGTCCAGCTACTCTCATTAAAAAGAATTGCAATCAGTGAGAGATCAGCAGTCACCCTGCAGCAGGGGTGACAAGTGACACGGTGACATGTGTGACGCACGGACTGTCCCCTGCCCTTGCTGTGCAGTCCCTGGTGCTGCCACGCTCTCTCAGGGAACCCCATGGTGAGGATGAGGGTGGCAGTGTCCCTGCCAGCTGGGGAGCAGCTACTCAGCCTGGGAGCACAGAGGGAGAGAGACACTATCCCAGCCCTCCCAACGAGAAGTGCCCCAGCACAGGCGTAAGGAGGCAGCTAAGAAATTTGCTTGGACCATAGTGGGATGTGGGGAAAGTGCTCACAGAATCAGATGGCTCTTCCTGTAACAGAGGCTGGTGCTGAAGTTGCTGAGAATGATTGATTCTGGCTTCTCCCAAAGCTCACAATCCCATCACACAGTGGCAAGTTTGACCAGCAGCCTTGCTCCAACACACTGCTGAGCAGAGCCATGAAGGCAATCTGGTGTCACCCTTATGACAAAACACATTAATGTGCTCTTGTGTCCATGGGATTGCTCCAGCAGATCCCAGCCCCCAGGAAGCAGCACCAGCCTGAGGGTGAGCCCACCAGTGGGCATGAAGGCTTTGCACCTTCGAAGAGGTGCAGGATGGAGTATGTGTCCATCTGTCCACAGTGGTGGGGACATCCTTGTATTTTCTTGTCCTTTGAGGAGGACAAACACAGCCTTTCACTCCAGGAGACGTCAGCTCTCTCTTTTGGCAAAATGCAGCTCTGGATCCTAACTAGAGTGTTCCTATGTGGCTTTTTACCTAATTTCTTTTATGATTAGTAGAGGTTATAAATAATTTCCCTGTACAAGACCTTGTGGTCCTGTTGAGAGAAAAGAGGCAAGAGGCAAAGCTGGGTGTGATACATCCTGCCACTGGGCTGCAGCTGAGCACCCTCAGCAAGCCCAGTACTGGTTTCTTGTGTCTGAAAGCTAAAGCAGGAATCTCAGCCCAAAGCAGTTACCCTGGGGCTGCATTAAAACCAGCATTTTTAATGCTAGTTTGATTGTCAAAATAAATCTACTAAAGAAATGGTTAAAGAAAAGATGGTCCTCGAAAGAAACCAGCTCCATCTAACAACAGAGGAGTTCAGAAAGATGGACAGGAATAGGAGGAGGACACTGGGCTGTGGTGTGAGATCAGTGCACAGATAAACTAATTAACAGGGAAAATGTCTCCTAGAAGGGAACTAGGAGTTGCATGATCCAATGATTGATTAATTAAATATCTATTAAAGGCATCCCTGATGGATGATCTTTGAGCTTGTACTTGATTTACCCCAAAAGCCCCAGGCATTTTTATTTTTTATGGCAATGAATGTTTTATGACCTTTGAATCACCTGTTTCATTGAACAAGGTTCCCAGCTTTCTCTAGAGCACAGGCATGAAACTTCCTCCCACAGCCTGGTCTACGCTTGCCTGAAGCTTTCCAGAGCAGCTTTACCTGGGAGGGAGTGACCTTTCCACACCCCAGAAAGGCACATCTCAAAGCTGTTGTGATGATCACAATGAGTTTTGGAATATTTTGGTCAGTTTAAACATTTTGGATTTAAATAATGCAAAACCACTTCATTTTGATTTAAATTGTATTTATTTTTTCTATTTTTAAAGTTCTACTTTTTAAAATCCTACCTGTAGATTAACTTCATATTTGGAGATTTATGCTGACAAATTCAGCCTTTCAGCAGTTCAAAAATTTTCTTAGTAGTTATCAAATGGGCAGATTCACTTAAACCAAGCCTTTCTGCAAACTGTTCTGGTTCAGCAAACTGGCATTTTTAAAGGAAAAACACGTTTCACAGAAGAAATTCCAGTCCTCTTCAGCCAAATTCTTGTATAAAGGCTTTTATAACACTCAAAGGTCAGTTTGTTTTCTTGGAGAAAGCAAGTTCATATTTTCTTTCACTCCCCTCTTCTAACCCAAAAGGAAATAAAAATAGATAAACAGCCTCCTTTTGGTACTTAAAGTGCCATTTTGTACTCTTATAATCTCTATAAAAAATGTAGTAAAGTACATTTTTAATGTATTCTTATGCTTAAGGCTTCTGTGGCTGAGCTGGTGGCTGTGAAGCTGTGGGAACACCAAACTGCCAGCGTGAGACAGTTGTTCCTCACTGAAAGCCAGAGGTGGCCATCAGGCTGCTGGGGAGTTCCTCCAGTGCCCTGTGGCTCCATGTGGGGTTTTTGGGTCACTGTTCAAACATCACTGGTGGAAGTCCTGCCAAAGCTCTCAACATGGAAAAATGAGCTGCAGCTTGGGGGTGTGCACAGGTGGAATTTAGCTTTTCTGGCCCCAGGTTTACCTCGGGTTTCCAGAGCCAGAATTTCATCCTGGCTGCAAACTCTGCTGCTCTGCCAAGGTCTGAAGGTCATCAGGGCTGGGGTGTGAGCCAAGCCCACTCGTCCTGCTGTGAGACAGTCCCTGTGAGGACAGACAGACACTGTGAGTGTCCCCTCCAGGCCTGGCTGGGGGGACATGGGCAGAGGGGACAGTGGTGCTGCTGGCACCCAGGTGGCCACTGCTGCAGGGACTGCTGCAGGGTGGGTGATGTGGTGCAGGTTGGCTGGGGAAGGAAGGAGGATAAACTTCTTTTGATAAGGCCTGTTGCAGTGGGAGATTATTTATGCCATGAGAGAGGTGGGTGCACGTCCATACCTTGCTGATGGAGGAGAAAAGGGAGGTAAGGGAGAACTCAGGCTGCTACCAGGAAATCTCATCTACAATGTGAAACAAGTTTGTTGGGTGGAGCAAGGGGCAAAGGCTGTGTCTAAGGTGCCAGGCAGGAGGGCCTGGAGCTGTGGCCAGCAGCCCTGCTTTCCAACCCCTGCACTGCCAGGGCTGTGCCATGCACAGGCAGCCCCAGCAAATCACCTGGGCCTGGGTGCAAAAGGATGTCTCAGTTTAATACATGTTAAAATTCTGCCATCAGTGCAGAAATCAACAGTTTTAGCACCGTGTGGGTGGTGTTGAGGGAATCCTGCAGGCCTGATGTACAATTAAATCTGTGGTTTATCTCTCAGTCAATTAATTATTGCATCCTTGTTCGATGCATGAACAGCAGCACTCAGGGTCACAGGCTCTGTGCTTTGAGGGAAGGGATGCAGTAGAGGCACTGCAGGGCCCCAGGGCAGGCAGGAGGGAGGTGATCCAGCTGTCCCTTTGGAAGACCAGGCCTGCCAGTGGTGCCCAGCTGGCAGACTTGGGAGCTTGTAGCCAGCACTGTGTGGACGCTGGGAATGGTGCAGGAGCTGCAGGGTATGGAAAGGTGCTGTGAGACCCCTGGCACTGAATCCACCAAATGGTATTTCTGGCTTTAAGCAAGAGGCTGTTTGCTTGTGAATGGGGCATGGCAGAGCCCATCCAGGCCCACAGGCAGACTGCCTGCTTCTATGGAAGCTTTGGCCAGCTCACTGAAGACTGCCTGCACTTTTCCTGGCAGTGTGCTTGTTCTCCTGCATCTTGGTAGAACACTAGAGGGCATTTCTCAAACTGCAGCAGATGCCCTGGACTGATGATGCTCCAGGAGGTAAGCTGTTCAGAAAATGAGTATTATTTACTGGGTACACAGGGTCTGCTCAGGCCCTCACTGGAAGCTGAGGGTATGTGCTCTCCCACTCACTATGTTCCTAGCAGAAAAATCCCAAGTCACAAACAACTGAAAATAGCAAAATGATCTCATAGATCAGTTGCTAAAAATACAGAGAGTCTACTTACAAACACTGAGGCCGTGTGGTGTGTTATTCATGCAGCAGAGAAAGACATCAGGGAATCCCAGATTTTTCCAATTTTGAAATTATTTTTCCTTCCAGGTGTTGCTGCTGCCTATTTCTGCCCAGCACCAAGCTGACACTGAGCCCACTGGAAGGAAGTGCCAATGAATGAGGCAGGAGTACAGAGTGTCTCCCATGGGCCACGGGCTCTGCCACACCTGCCCATCACCCAGGGGTGTGCTCTCCTTCTGGAGGCTGAACCAGCCTTTTGGACTTTGCTGATCTGTGAGTGGAATCACCCCAGGGGCTGCTGGGCTGCAGGTCCAGAGGCTCCTCCTGAGAGCAGCATCTGGGCAGCAGCTGCTGCTGGAAAGGACTTGCTGCAGGGCCCAGGACAGCCTGGCCATGCTGACTGCAGCTTGGCATCTCCAGGGGAGCAGCTGCTCAAAGTGTGCTCAGCCAGCTCCAGCCCATTTCCTTCCTTCCACATCCACTTGGGCAGGTGTGATAGCAAAGACAAAATGTATTTCAGTAAGTTATAGCCAGGATTTAGGAGCTGATAGGTCACCAGTGAAAGCTATACAGGAAAGCTTAACAGGCTACACAAAGCAGTGTTCACCCCTCTGGCTTTTCTTAGATGCAGGCAGAGGGATCTGGCATTCTCAGAGCTGGCCCCCTGTAGCTGCACAGCCTTGCTTTGCTTTGTGCCTGTCCTGCACAGGTGGACCCCACCCCAGGCAGAGCTCTCTGTTACCCCGTGGGGATCTCATAGGCCCCAGGAAACTGCTCGTGGAGGCTGCAGTGGCTATCTGAGTATTTCTGCAGAAAATGAACACTCCTGACTCTGAGCAAGTGAGCAGGGCTGGAGGAACCAGGCAGGTGACCAGGGCAGGCCCTGGGAGGTGTCTTGTGGTGCATTGTTCTGATGCACTACAGGTAATCCCTAAACACAGCACACATTTGCATTTGAGCTGCTCTAAAGCTGCACAGGCTCCTCTCCCAGAGGGGTTTGTTGAGCCACCATGGGTTGTCAGGTCCTGGCTGGAGCAGCTCAGTGTCTGGGGATGGCTGACAAAAGAGGCCTGGGCTGTCCCCAGGGTGATGGTCACCCTGCTTCTCCTGTGAGTTCACCTAGCTAATGCACAGAACCCACTTCTCCTCTGGGGCTGTGTTTTCTGCAGCCAAATATTCCCAACACATTCTTTACCTAAAGACATTATTTTTCATCATTAGGTATTGCAGTAGAAACTAGGATTTGGCCAGCAGCAGGTCCTGCTCAAACCTAAAAGGAGAAGGGGATCCCAAGTGGAGAAGGAAGATTGTCCTTAACATTGCAATTCAGAGCATTTTGCTAGCTGGTAGTAAAAAGGCAATGAAATTGGGCTGGTGCTTTCTCTTTTGTTATTTTATTTTTCCAGGTCTGTTGAAAAAAGAAAACCACCAAAATGCAATGTTAATTCCTCCAAAGCATTAGTACAACACTGCACTTGGTTTAGAAAACTCAAATAATATATAACTACCTGGTAATTAACCATGTGGATTAAAAACTGGTTCTTTCATTGATCTCAAAATATTGATCATTGCAGATCACCAATGAGCAGGACCACATTTAGCAGTGATGCCACAGGACTGGGATCTCTTTGCCACAATTTGTTTGCTCAGTGGTGACCTAGACAATGACATAAACCTTTCATTGAGAAAGTCAGGGGTAATAAAGAGGGGCAAAGACAGGTTATTGTTATGCAAACCTGACCTGCCTGATCACAGTCCCATGACATCCACTGGCAGGTAGCCAAATACCAACTTACACAACACCAGAGACTGACATGCAGTGTCTTGGCGAGAAGCAATTCAGAGCCAGAGTTGGGAGTAACCACAGATTCTCATTTCAGCTTAAGCTGCCAGTCAGCTGGTGGCTGAAAAGGCTGCTTACACAACCCTTAGATGTATAAAATGAAGTTATCAGAAAGAAACAGAGCAAGTATGATCCAGTTACACAGAGTTTATGAAAGATCATAGTCCATGAATCACTAATAGAATGTCCTCAGCATTTATGGATATTTCCTTCTATAGTTAGAATATATACACATCTGTAAACATCTGTCTATTCATATATAGACAGATTTGCATTCTCATGTGTAGAAACTGTACATATGTACATCTGTGTATGTGATCCCTATACAAGGAGTATTATATAAAATATCAACTGCCAGTGCTCACTTGATGCTCAGCAAACATGACAGAGGCACCCACATTGGAACTACTGGTTCCAATAAATCCTTGTTTCAAGTGCAGAGGTGACCAGGTTTATACATCTATCTTTTTGGGACATGAAGATAATGCCTGTGGTTTCAAAACAAATGGCTCTTCACTCAAAATATTCTGGAATCTGGTTTAATCCTGAGTCCCCTTCTGAACAGAATTTTTTTAGAGTCCAAGGATGAGCACTGTGCAAACTAGGTTATCTTTGCCTCCAGCCCACAGTGCTTGGTGGGGCTCTGTTATTATGTCCAGCTTTCCTGTTCATGCAAGTCCCTGAGAGGCATCACCAGGTGAAGCCTCCCATAAGTTGGTCTGTTCCTTGATAATTGTCCCTCTTTAATTCAAACCTGAAGAGATTTGTCCCAATGGCTCAGTGCTTTTCTTATCCCAAGGTCCCACACTGCAGAATCTTGTGCCATTCACCATCAAGCACTGTACTGCAAAAGGACAAGAACAGCATGAGAACAAGAATCCATTTCACAAAATTCCCTGAGCTGTCTGGAGCTGGATTTTCCAATTTTTTCAGAAGACTTTTGATCTTGTGGACAAAGGCACAGTAAGACTAAGGGAGAAATTACAGTCGAAAGAATGAATTTAAGCTCTTGAGGGAGATTCTGATTGATAAATGGAAGAGAAAGTTACCTTCTTTGAAGTCCTTTAAAGGAGTCAATAGGTGTGTGGCTATAACCTACTTTAATTTAAAAAAGGCATTCAACAAGATTTATGATAAAGTTTTCAAAGAAGTTTTGAGACACGAGGAGAGGTCCTTACATGTATACAACATTGATCAAAGAAAATAATAGGAAGTTACTCAGCTTCCTCAGAGGGTGAAATTCCACTTGATCTGTGCTGGAGCTCCTGCTGCTTATCATGTTAAACAATGTAGAAAAGGGTGGGTAAGGAGGTGACAGCTTGCTGGAGGTGCTGAGTCATGCACAGCAATAAAGGTGGGAGCTGATTGTGAAGAACTGCAAAAGGACTTTATGAAACACTGTGAATACAAATTATAATAGGACATGAAGTTTGGCATAAACCAATGTGCACAGGAAAAAATAATCCTAACCTTGCATAAAGTGACATGCTATGATTCATCTGCTACCTCTTCAATAGAAAGTCCTGGTGTTATAAAAAATAGCTTAATAAAAATGTCAGTACAAAGTGCAGAAGCACTCAAGCCAAGCCAAACCAAATCAAACCCTGGCAATTCAAATTCCAGGCAAGAACAGAGAGTGTGACACAGAGATTTATGCCATTGTAGGAAAATTACACATGGGGGATTGATGGTAGTGGTACTTCCCAAATTCCATGAGTGTTAAGAGAGTAGTGGATAGAGAAAGTCACTTGGGAAAGAACCAGAGGCCTTAGCTGACTTGCCTTGATTGCCTTGTGTCTGCTGTGATGTTACAACAACCATCCCAGTGACAGCACTCGTGTCTAATCAATTGACTTGGGAAGGAATTATTTACAATCATACCACAACCCCAAAGTCACTCCCTCCTCTCATGCTGGGTTACAGCATACCACATATTCAATAACCATATGGGTTCTTGTCTCAAAATGCCTTTGGGCAGGACTCTGTTGTAAGAGAGAAGAAACGACTGAAACTCTTCCCAGGTCTTGCCTAATCCACAATGGGCTGTGAAAGACAGACCAGGAATTAAGCATGTGTGCTCTCTGCCAACAAAACAGCCATGGGAATAGTCTGCACAGCTATAACCAGAGCTGGAGCTGAATTAGGCTCAGCAAACCCACCTTTGGAGGTCAGGATGGCAGTGGGACAGGTTATTTCATGTAGTGTTGGATTTCCCAGCAGACACAAGACAGGATTGTGGTCTCCATGAACTCAAGAACTTCCTCTTGCTACTCCACGTGCCAGTGCAGCCCCTGTCTGATGGGATTATGTGTGGGTAACCCACATGGGACACAGGTGAGACTGGACTGTCAAGAAGCACCTGCAGAAACCAAGCTAAAATGCTTGGGTATTCAGCAGTGCTTCACTAATGACTATTAAAGTTCTAAATGTATGTTTCAGTACAGGGCTTTTACATGGAAACCAGTTTTCAGGAGAACATATCCTTATTTTTGCCAGATTCATGTCTCTTAACATTTTCATGGTCACAGCTTGGACACAAAAGGTAACAAAGGGCCACCTCTCTCTGATCTTAATGCATGAATCTATTAGCTTTTATTTGAAGGTGTAATGATTGCAAAACCTTGTACAGAGGTGAAATAATTCTTTTTATCTTCTGGAGACTTACAGTAGCAATAAAAACAATGAATGGTCTTCAAGCAGCAGTGCTGGAGGTGAGGCTGCAAAACCCACAGTGTGGGGGAAGAACAGGAGCTTTATCAGTTTGCCACTGGCATTTGGTCTAAGAAGCAGATACAAGGCTTGAAAAATGGATTAAGGTTAGACTGGGGCACATTAACAGACCACTGCTTGGTAATCACAGGGGCCTGGCAACACTTTGTTTTGGTTGAACAGATTCAATGTTTTCACAGCAGATTACAGGATAGACTTGAACCTGCTCAGACAGAAATGGCAGGGAGGCACCCCCACCAGAGGGAGATTAGTTGTCATGCTCTGACTGACCTTTCTGTGACTTACAGACATATCTCTACCCAAAGCCATTTCACCCAGAGATTATCCTCTTAAATTGCTGGGGTATGTCATCCTTCTGACACATCCAACAACGAGCTGCAATTCTTTATGCTTAAAATAGGGTGGCATCTTTTGGAATAGGGAAAACTTCCTTGAAAGGGAAGAGCACGCCAGCCTTGTTCTTTACCAGGAAGCTGAGGAAAGCGTGTCCCAAAGGCTGAAGAAAACAGCTCATTTCTTCTCCTGTTTGCAGGAAAGGGAATTAAGCTTGAGGCTGAAGTTCTCCCCTTTACCTTATAAGAGATAAGGTTCAGAGTCCATGCAGCTTGTTTGACACATGTATTACTTATATTAATATTTTGATGATAAGAGTACTCAGACAGTATCAAACAAGTTTCCTAGAAGAGATGATGTGGAAGCTTTAAATAGCTACATTAATAACTAAAATTAATGACAAAGAAGTAAAAATGTCCAGCCCTCAGAACTTTCCATGCATCCTATATCTACCCACTTGAATTTCTTACATACTGTAATTATATGAAAATTCTGAAGCCATTTTCAGCAATTTATAATTACCTGGCTATATGCAGTATATTTACTTGACATGAGCATTGCATCAACTACCAAGAATCAGATCCTCAGATCTATCAAGTTATCAATGAAGCATACATATACTTAAAATCAGAGTATGCTCGTGCAAATTTATCTAGCGATCCTGTGAAATATCTTGGATTGATTTCTATATAAACTAAACTGCTAGGGAAAAAAAAGGAGTTATACAATTCAAATTTACTGATTTTTTTTCCCCTCAATGGTAAACAAACAATAAATTTGCCCTTGAACTGAGGAGAGTTGGGTAAGACAGAAGTAAAAACCTTGCTAGGAGTGATGGCTCCTCATCTGCTCTTAAAAGACCTCTGCTCTAGCCAGAAGCAGAAGACAAGACTGCCATTCTGATGCCAGGAAACCTCACCATAACTCGAAAATTCTAGAAATTCTGTTCAAAAAGCAATTAGGAGTACTCATGCAAAGACTAGTAAGGAAATTATATGGAACAAAATATGTTACTTGAGAAGAATCCTGCTGACTTCTCTCGCGCGTCTTGGGGATTGCCCTGGATTGTATTACACCAGACATCAGGGTACCTTTCAACAAAATATGGTGCCACAGTAAAATACTTTTTGGAAATACTCTATTGCTAAGTGCTTTTCAGCCCTTTTGATTAATTAAAACCAAATGTCTTTCTGTGAAGGGTGTTTAAAATCATTACCAAGATCAGCTGTGCTGCTAGTAAAACAGGAAAATCCCCCCAGGAACATCCATGGTTAGCAACTGTGATTTTAGTAAGCATGACTTTACAGAGCATCTTTAACCTCATTATTTCCTTATCACCTGGTAATTTAGAAGGCATGTGGCTCTCCACATAGGGCCCCTGTTCATCAGGTTTAAGAGGATGAGCTCTCACCCAGCTGTTTACAAATCTGATGGAGAGGTGCACCTACAGGACCCTGGTGGCACTCTCAGGCAGAGAGGCAATTACCATCATACCAATGCACCCTCACAGCCCCTGGCTCAAGCAGCTCAGCACAGGTATAACTTCAATTGCTACAGTAGGATTGGAGGACATAAATTAGGCTCTTCCTGTGAATCCCTTGCCTTCTGCACAGGCCAAGGCCTGGAATTTCCCTGCTGATTTCCTGCAGCTGACCTGGGAGCCACCATCACCCACTCAGGGCTGGTGAGTGACTTGACTTGGACAAAGGCTGACAGGAATGAGGAAATCAGCAGTGCTGCAGCTCCTGGGATTTAATTGCATGCAAAGGAGGTGGAGGAGCCCTGGCACTTGGGCTGTGTGTGCTCTCTGTAAACCATGGAACAGAACCTTGAAATTCAGCATTATTGTGGGCTATAAGAGCCCCTTTTACAGCAAGAGCTGAAGGGAGCAGCAACAAATGGTGATAGCATTACAGGATGTGCCTTACCCACCCTTACTGACACATTCCTGCTGGGACCATACCTGCTGCAACTTAAAGTCATGCAGGAGTTAACTCCTTCTACTTACAAAAATCCAGTCCAAAGGACTCTTTCTGCTACAGAGCTGATGTTATTTTTATAGTACTGCAGCAAACTGAAGAATGCAATACTGATGGGTAATTTGCTTTTAGACAAGCATTCTAGTGACTTTAAAGTTGAAATAGTGAAACTTTGAGAAAGGATTATGTCAAATATAGAAGATAATCTTTTATATCAAATTCAAAGCCAAGTGCTTTGCTTTTCAACACAGACAAAATGATGAAGCATAGATGTACTCACACACACACACACAAAAAAAAAAAAGAGGAGAAAAAAACCCCAGAAACCAAACCAAACCCCCAAAACCACACACACCCCCCAAACAAAAAAAAAAGAGCTCAGTTTGCTTTCTCTCCTCTAGAAGTGAGCTGGCTGTAAATGTAAGCCCAACTGTGTGGGAGGCAGCTGAGCAGCTCTCCTTAAAGGAACGCAGTGCCGGCACAGCCCTGCTCTGGCCTGTGTTTGGCAACAAAGAGCACGGGATGACATCTGATGCCCAACATCAGAACTTAAGGACACAGTCAGATGGCTAGGATTTTCACTGCCAGAACTAAACTTTATTTCCATGTGTATTACATACTGGTATTTGATGCCAAGTACATTAAAATTACTTTAACAGAGGATTTAAGTGAGGAATACTTATTCTTCACTAAACAAGAAGGAATGTAAAAACCTATGAGAAAAGAACTGTTTAAGCTTTGTTTTGATTTTGGCAAACCAAACAGTTAAGTACTCTTCTGTTCTCTCCTCAGATCTTTCAAAGTACCAAAAAAGTATTTTTTAAATAATCATGCAGCTGAAGAAAAAAAATAGTCTTACAAAATCCATTTCTTACGCTAAATATGGTTACAAATCAGAGTATTAAACACAAAATTCCCAATTCCTATTTTTAAATACAAATACTGTATTATATTATGAAATGGGGATAATTAAAATATATCAATGACTACAAATCTAGTAATTTAAAGCAAACAAACATGCTGTTTGCTTTCATGTGGAAGAATTAGGACATTTTATGGTTCAAGCACTGCAGTAATTTCTGTCAATTCCTTGATGCCCAGAATGTCAAACTGCCAAACACAAAGAGACAAGTGTTCAGGTCTGAATAGCACCAGGTGTTTTTCTTCCCCCCCACCCTTTTTAAAGTTATTAACATTTAATAAAATGAGTGACATTACAACTTTCTGAAAGTGACATGCACAAGTAGAGAATTTGTTTTGAGTTTTCAACTAATAAGCTGAAAAGTTTTAGACAATACTGAACAATTATAATGTATTTCATGGTACACATGAAAACAGTGCTTCCACAGTATATCCTCAGTTCTCAAGTACAAAAATATCACTTATGGGTAGTCAATAGTTATCAAAATTTTTATTGGTACAGAATGAAAGCAGCATTTACTTTATTGTTTTTTAAACCATACATCATAAAATTCCCTAGTACACATGTGGAGGAGTGAAATAGGCTCTGTACTATTTACCTGCTACTGATCCTAAGGCCAGATTCAAAATCTTTCTGGGCCAAAACCAAACAATATAATTAATAGCTAAGGGAAGGCAGTTCCTCAGTGTGAAAGGTCAGCTTTTAGTTTTACTAAAACACTATTCTTGAAACAATACATCACTTAAATGTATAATCACATACACTACAAGTGAAAAACAGGTTTTTATTAACAAGAACTATTGAGACTGGGCATAAACATCTTAACCACAAACCCTGGAAATATTATGGATGCCTTGATGTGGCCCTTTTTGGTGAGAGTAAGAACAATGAAGTATGGCTTTTCAATCTTCCTTTAAAAGCATGTTTTATAAAATTTTGTAGGCTTAAATTATCTTAGGCCTTAACATTTTCCAGCAACATCATCTACTAATTAGAAGCATTAATTACATTAGTATATTAAGCAATTGGCTGATAGCTGATCACCAGCAGAACAGGAACTGTTTGCTTTTGCTGTTGTTTTCTTGTCTTTAAGTAAGGGAGGTACTTTTCTAGTGAGAGCCATCCTACAGTACTATCAAATATTTCAGAGGTTACTACATAGCTTCTCAAATAAAATCCTCAACAGTTTCATTTTCCAGCAGATACTTATATCAAGCATATGCAGAGAGCAAATACAATCAAGTGCAGACAGTTCAAAAGTATCTCTCAAACACATTGTTTTACAGTTACCCTCTGCAAAATAAAAGCCCCTCCTCTCCCCAAACAGATGGGGGGAGAAGGGGAAACAGGTCTGCCATTCATGTAGGAGTTTGGCTAGCATAGTTTTATTAAAGTTGTTAACAAAAATAGTTAAACATTTTTACAATTTAACATCCAGTCTGACAAAAGGCAAATCAATGAAAAAAATACAAAAAAGTAAAAAAGTGCACTACCCAGTCCAGTATTTTGCTTTAAATTCATGTCACTTACAGTATATGAAAAATAAACCCAGAAGTGTAATTACTTTAAAATACACCGCTTCTGCATTTCAGTATTTTACACATATATTCTATAGTGGAAGAGGAGATCTCTTAAAAACTTTACTCTTAAAATATTGAGGTGCATATACCAAGTGGGATAGACTTGGCAAGTTAAGTTGCAGTAGAGAATCCTTTCAAATTTGGCATTTCACTTACATACCTTACTGTGCCAGCAAGGTCAGTAATACCTAAACCTTCTAGAAAGAACAGTAATTTTGTTTAATGCAGATTTACTAATACAGACAACTACAAGAAATGGTGAGGTCAGCAACTCTATGGGATCTTAAGGAGATACGAGTCCTGATTTAGTTGTCAAATGGAACAATGTCACAACAAACTTTTAAGGCCATGTTTTATTTGCTGATTAATGGACAAAAGGCAATGGATTTCCCCCCCCACTGAATATTTTCTTGAAAGTCTGTGCTCATAAAAATTATGAAAAGTTGGAAAGACTTAATTATTGAAACTTTAAATATATTTTACACAATCTTGTTTGTACAAAAATACAAGTTAAATATAAACATAAAGCAATCATGATAATTTTATGTAAATCCATTTTGTGATATTCTGTTATATATAAAAAAGTTTCGCAGCTCTGTCTCATTTGTGAAAAGATCAATACCAGATTGAATCACTACTGGCAAAGGGCCCTAAAAAGCACACTTCAGCATTAAATATGTTTTACAAGGTAAGTACCATTTCCTGATTTCATCTTCTAAAGACTGGCAAAAGATAGGGCAGTATGTCCATAAACCAACAAATAATTTGGCTACAATGTCATAAAACACAAACACACAAATCTGTACAATAAACCAGTAGCTATGCAGTACGAACTAGTTACACACACATACACAGACATGGAATGGAACTCAGTGAGATGCTGTTTGTAATTCACTGTTCTTCAGCCTGGCATTTTGTCTGACTTCATCAAATGAATATGACTTCGTTACCTTTCCATTCTTAAATACAGTGTGAAGCAGGTCCTGCAAGAAACACCGCTGCTTTAGCAAGAGTGATTTGGCAAACACAGATTACACAAACTCCAAAGCAAGCACACAAGCCCAGCCTGATAAGGCTGGAACTTTAGACTGCCAAGATACTAAATCTTTACAGCTTTTTCTGACACCTTTCACTAATGGTTACACAGAAGAAAGGGCCTGGGTCATCCTGTGCACAGACAGCAGCTTTGTGTTGACCAGTCCCTTGAGTGTGGTGTCTATACCTGGCCAAAGCAAAATACACACTAAATACACCTTGCTAGAGCAGTTTGTAAGAAAGGTGACACACAACCAAATACAAGTCAATTACAGAGGTTTAAATGAAGTATTTTTTCCCTCTAGGAAAAAAAAATTAAAAAAAAAAAAATCTTTCTTCACTGTGCCTTTTATTCATATTTTGTAAAAGAGCATATCAGGACAGGCTTGCACACAGCACACTGGAAGGGCAACAAGCACAGCTGGTAACAAAAGTCAGCACAGCAGCAACACTGAGGAGTCCCTGCATTTGGTGACCTACTGCAAGGACCTGTGGCTTTAGAGAAAAGGGCCCACTGAAGGGTACATTTCCCTGTCGTTTCCAGGGAGCCCCAGAACTGGTACCACACCAATGGCCCTCTCTAATTTCCTGGGACTAAAAAATTTTAATGAGTAATTTCACCTGACAAAAATGAAGGGACAACATATTGCCTAATTTCAGAGCCAAAGTCTTGCAGTTTGTGTTGAACTGATTTCTCACCATTAGGTCCTTCCCTCTCTACCTATATAGGAATGTTCATAATTAACATGTGTAGAAGAATATCTGCATAGAAAAAAGCTTCAAATTTATAGAAGATCTTTGAGTCCAGAGCATAATATCTTCATTGTGTGTAAGTCAGTTTTTTTTAATCTTGAAATTTCTCAGAGATCTAAGTTTTAGGCTTACAGTTATGTAAAGCAGTGTGCCTAATAAGTACCCTTTGCCTAGTGGTACAAAACCAGCTTCTGTACACCAGAAAACTTTCAACTTCTAAAAGCAGAAATGCAATCTGACAACTTATTTTCAGTCCTCTTAACTTGGGAAGAGACTCAACATGCAGTTTAATGATTCATTGTCAGATGCTGAAACACAAGACATATCAAATTGAAAGCCTGAGATTGGCATAAAGTTTGTGCTTATTTCACAGAAATAGCATTCCATTTTGCAATTGTAAAGAATTCACAGGGAAACTGAATTCCTGGTTTAAATGTACATCATTAAAAACTGCAGAATTACTCTGTGTACAGAGAACTAACTCCCGGAACTATTTAAAAAAAAAACCTCAGTGGGGAAGTAGAAACACATTTTAGCTACAGCTGTAACTAAAGCTACACTCTTGCTAAAGCAGTTACAGCTATTCCACCTCCAGCCAGGGTCACTACTCAAATTGTGCAATATTGACCAAACAAAACTACACCTGGCCAGTATATCTTCTCTAACATTGAGACTTTGGAGGAAAAGTGGTCATGTTCTCGTGTTTCTGAAGACAAAAGAAAAACAAAGATCTGCAATTGTAAAGCCTGAACATTCTACTGTCATTCTAATATCCTGCTGTTAACCAAATCTGGTACTGAGGTCATTTTTGAGGTAATAAGATGGGAATTGAAGAAAACGACAGATCAGAAATAAATTCTTAAATTAATTTATAACCTGCTTTTCCTTGGTCTATTTTTGCATGAAGAATGATGCAACAGATTTTGAAAATTCATACCTGTCCATACTCTTCAAGATCTCCCTTGCCTTCCTCCAGTGTCACATACTCTCCTGCAGGTGTCCTATGCAACGACAGCCGTCCTTTCTTTGACCTTTTGTTGGGATCGGCAACGGGATCTTTGAAGACATTTATCTAAAATGAAGAGGATTTTTTTAGGAGGAAAGGGCTTTGTGGGACCTAATGCAGATGGTGGTAATGTAACAGGAAATGTCACACAGGTTTTCAAATGGGGAGGCCTCTCCAGAAAGCAGAGTGGTAGAAGTTGTACAGAGACATACCCCAAGGCCGTTGGTCACCACGTAACTACATTTGAAGGAACAGTTTAAGAGGTCTCTGGTTAGTTTCTGCAGCAAAGCTCCACCAGATCCAAAGGCAATATTCTCAATACTCCATTTATTCTTCTTCATTCCCTCCACAATCTAATAAAAAAAAGAAAATTATGATGGAGCATACTTTTAGGCCACGCCATTTTCCCATAAAAATATACTACTTAAGCAAGATGCTTTTACAGACAATTAAGCCAACTAACATTCAGTTTCCAGGAGATGTATGTAATAATTTGGTCAATACTTGGGACACTGTTTGCATTTTTACTTACAGCTCCAGTGTGGAACTGGAAAGCTTTTGCTGTAACACAATTACCAGGCCAGCACGTATACTTCCCAAACTAAGGTGGCATGCCCAGAGAAACAGAGCTTTACAGAAAATAAGAGACTTCATGGAAGTATTTCAGAGCCTTCCAATTCCTCAGAATTATGGAAAGACCTGGAAGCAGAGCCTGTATCCTGAAACAATGCAGCCATCCTGCTCAGCTCCAGAAAGTTATTACCCTCTCTGACCAATGACTTGAACAGAGCAAATCTCTTGAAAATCTCATTGAACTTGCTGATGTTACTCTAGAGAAAGACTGGAAATTAAAACACATAAAACTGCTCAGAGAGTTTGCTCTGCCACCTTCTCCAGCAGGTACAGATCAATGTGAACTGTGCTGCTATCAAGAGTGGAGGTAAAAGTTACTGATCATTTCCCTCCACCCTGATTCTACCCTGACAAATGTGACATCCTCTAGCCTGGAGTAATGGGTGTTCATTTAGTCATGCTCATAAAGGGCTAAGATTTGTTCCCCTGACCTGTTACTCTTATGACAGCCTATGATGGTCATAGCCCCAGAACAGGAGTTCAAACTCTCTTCTTCTAACATTTTACTATCAAAAGCAGAGTGGGTGAGACAGCAAGTACCATCCATCCAGAAAAAAAGGAAGGTGAGAAGCATAATGGAAAAACAATCTAAGGGGAAAAATGCAGAGTTTAAAAAATCAGCATAGTCAGAAATCTGGTAATATTTTGGGCAATCTTAGTGTCCTGCATCAAGAAGAAATGCCAGACTAACACTGAACAGGACTGTTTCAGGAGCTACTGATGTCAAGCTGCTTTTTTAAGGGACAACCAAGGCTCATAAAAGGGGAGAAAAAATGGAAAACACAATTCCAATTTCAGACTGGGAGTGTAAACAAAAGAGCACACCAGTATTTTGTTTATGCATTTAAGTCACATGCAGGCTGTCTTCACAGATACTGTCAGTCTGAATGCCTGACACAGGCCAGCCAACAGGACATGTGGACAGCAGAGTCATCTCCTCAGGGTATGCTGGGAACACCTTTCCACTACATTTCTGTCACAGATTTCCCCAGGAGAAATCTTACCAGTGAGTTTCCATCATTCCAATGGTACCAACTTACTCAGCCTCACTTGGCAAGTCAAACAAAATTCATCTCAAGCTCTACCACCATGACTTCTACTTAAGAGAACCCTTTGAAAGCTTTGTATTCTGAACAAATGCCCTCTTAAAAATGTGACAGTCCTGTGGATTTTAGCAGTAGGCATCATATCCTCTCAGCGACCAAGAGCAAAAGGAATCTTTATTTTCAGGTAATTAGACTCTCCTGGAAGCAGTTAAAAGAGGTACTCAGGGAGGATAAACAACTGAAATTAATTAAATTCTCCTTTAAGTGCCACAAAAGTAACTAAAGCTGACAAAGGAAGGGTAAGAAATGGTATTTTGTATACCTTCTGCTTGAGAACAACACCCAGCGGTGCCACAAGAAATGAAATTTAACTGGGCCTGGATATGGACTCTACTTATCTGTGCTGTCTTTTAAAGAGTAAATACAGGTAAACTCCACATGGCCTCTGGTTCTGTCCAGACCCTGAGCAAGCCTGAAGCCATGTGAGCTGCTGGCCAAGCCTGAGCCAGTGTGTTCTGCTCACCTCACTGGGCAGTTGCCCAGGCCAGGAATGACACTGAACTCACTTGAACACACCTGCAGGGTAACAACTACCTGGTATAAACAACATCCTACACCAAGGCACGTGATGCTGAGGCTTCATGTTCATGGATACCTGCAGGTTAACAGGTGTTAGTGCAAGTACAGCAGAGCTGGGCCATGGCTGCTTAACCCTCGTGCCTGGGTGAGAAGAAACATGAACCCCTTTCCAGCTCCTGTTCCTGCTCTCACTTACAGATGGTTTGTTCACCTCATGCTACAGGCACAACTCCTCACTTACTCTGGGTGAAGAAATGGCTTCTAGCTTTCTACTCTCTCAAGGGACTTCCATACTTAGATTGATCTTTGTCTGGAGAGGAGGGGAAGAGAAATCCAGACTAAGCTGAAAGACACCTCTGACTACACCAGTGACCCACAGCCAAGGCCCAGATATTACTATTACTTGCTTAGGTATGGAGAAGAGATGGCAAACAGCAGTGGTAATAGGGAAGAAGAAAAGGGAGAGATCTGAAACAACTGAAGCTTCCCCCAAGGAAAATGATACAGAAGAATTTTTTGCTTCATGCTTTCAAACCTATACAGAGAGAACAACTCAGGTGCCAAGGTTTTCACCAGCTGCCTCTGACTACTATGAGCATGATTAATACATGAACTGTGACTCCAGATTAGAGGATTAATTTTGTATAAAAATTTAAAGACATCTGGAAATTGAATGTTCAAAGAAAATCCTTTGAAAGTGTGGAGTTAGCAGATTGGAATGATTTTTAAAAGTGAAAATGCAAAATAAGTCAAAAAAGTTTCCTTACCTGTTCTACCAGCATCCCCTATTAAAACAAAGAATTTTAAAATCCAGTTTACACTCTGAGTTGTTTTCTATATTGTTGTTTCAGCTACTTTGGATAGCTAAATCAGACTATTGCTCATTACCCATTTTAGACTTTCCTACTGTACCCATTACCTTTCATCTGATCTGTAACAATAAATCATGCCTAGAATTGAAAGCTGATACAGCATACTTGGAATAAAAATCTTGCATAGGCTACAAGAAGGGGGAAAAAAGATGGCCACAGTGATATATTTGTATTTGTTCATTTAAACTCCTTTTGGAAAAGAATGAATTATACTTCAGTGTTGGCTTGGTTTTGGTGGGTTGTTTTATTTTGGGTTTTGTTTGTTGCTTTAGGGGTTTTTTTAAATGTTATGCTATTACACAATCTTCTAAAAGTCAGCATGGTAAAACCTGGGGTTTGCTGACATAAAAGGATGAAGAGATTCACAATATTTAAATAAAACTAAAGTTAGGTTGCAAAATCATGGTCATTTTGGTCCAACCTAATTTGCTGCTATCAAAGAAAAAAATGGCACTTCCTACCCATTTCTCCCAGCTCAAAACAAGTTTGTTTTCTTCTGTACAGTGCTGGCAAGTATTAGCCCCTTTCTGGGGTACAATTTAATTCACTAAACCACCAAAGTGATCCCCTTTTGGCTGAGTTAGTTTGCTGCTACATGTGAGGTCTAAATTGTTTTAATGACTAGTGGTTCAATGACATGAGGCACAGCAAGATTTGAGTCAGGAAGAAATGAGAAGATGCCACTGGGCAGCAGTGATCTGTCTGCTCTGTATGTCTTGGGGAACTGGATCTTCTGCTCTCTTTTATTACATGTTACAGGTAGGTGTTTCATAATTAATTACAGCTTCATAAAGAAAATATATAAACAGGCAGATCACCTGAACAATGGATTGCTTATTCTTCCCATTCTCTCCCATTAGCTGTTGCAATTGTTTTCCTGCTCTATTTAGAACTTGGAGAGCAGAGCATTTTTCACTCTAGTGCAAAGATTTTTAAACACTTGCTTTAATATTTAACTGGAACCAATGCTATATGACATCCTTGAATTTTGTCCAGTATAACTTAGAAAAAGCAACCAGGCTTCCTTACAAGAAAGAACAGTCCAGCTTCTGTCCTCTCACAAGTCATAAAAATCTCAGCCATAACATACTTGCCTAACACATGAGCCCCCTTAGATCATTGTTCAGAACAACCAGAAATGTTTTTCTTCTGTGTGGGTTTTGCTCTCTTTAACAGAGTGTCTTGCCCTGCTATCTAATGATTAACCTCTCATGCTTGTGTTATGTTAAGCATATTAGCATAGTTGTACATTCTCAAAAAGCCACATGGGACAAAAAAATAGAATAGAATTTACTTTAAAGGCCATTAGAGGGGGAAAAAAACCTGCACTTCAGTTGATCTATCAGATTACAATCTCAGTATTAATTGCTCTCTAGGGATCTGAGTGACACATCTCAGTTGTGTCACTGAGGTTCACATTATGTGCCCATGTTAGACATGCAGATGGCTTCAGACTAACTAAAACCCAAACTGATACCTCCCTTACTCATAATTTTGAGAGGCAGCAAAAGTCAGCTTTGTTGAGAAGAACCTAAAAATGTGTCAGTCTAGAAAGCTAAGACAAGTGTCAATAAATTCAAGTAAAATAAACCTTAACTTAATTCGACTTATTTCCGGTTTTGAACTCTAATACAGCTGAAGATGAAAGACTCAGGACAAACCAGACAATGTCAAATCCTCTTCCTCTTACATGCCCTTTGTCATTTGTAGCTACTGCAGTCTATACCTTTATAGATATATTGTATTATCTAGTATCTACCTCTAGTCAATAGTGGTGAATTTATGACTTATTTCAAGCATGCAGAATTTACTAAATAACTTATGTCTCAGTAAAAGTGCAATTTTGACTCAGACTACAGCCTAATCTTTTACACATATTTTCAGGATTTTCAAATAATCCTTAGTCCACCAGTTGCTCAATCAAGGAACTTGCTTTCCTTACCCTAGGTTTTAAAAAGTCTCCTTCAAAATCACACCTTCAACATGGGAGGACAAGCAGACTTCAGATGGTACATAACTAATGAGCCAAAGCAGTTAATTACTGCTGCAGCACAGTGACCATGCAGTGTGCCTTAGACATCAATGAAATGACCAAACACTGCCAGATTTTGACCTCAATGAGACTTGACAAGCATGATGAAAGCAAACAAAAGGAGAGACAGTGGAAAGAGAAGGCTTACAACAGGGGGATTAGAAAATGCCTTTTAGGGTTTTTTTATGCATCTTAATAATTTCCTGTGGAGTATTAACAAATTTATTTTATGCACTATGATATCACTGCCAATGTCTGGAATGAAGGGCAGGGGTGGGGTCAGCAGTCTGCTGAAACATCTGACTAGTTGTAACAGAGTCCAGATTAAATATCAACCTTATCAGTGTCACCCTGACACGTGAACAGGATCTCCTACCTCTTGCAATGTGTTGATATCCACACCATCCCCTTGAATAACTCTGAGATACGGTGGCAACAACTTATAGCCTTTTGAATTCTCTGTAATTGGAAACCTCTTCCCCAAGATCTCCAAGACCTATTGAAAAGTGGAAAGAAGATAGTTCAAAATTAAAATAAAAACCTGCCATTCCAAAAAAAACCCCAAATTTCCACATTTGAGTCATGCTTTTTCTAAAAAAATCAAAATAAGTCCACAAATATACCCACATAAACATGCTCTAAATCTATCCACACACAAAAAAAAGCATGCCAGCCATTGTGGTGGAAGCCCTTAAAGCAGGCACAGACAATATGGTCTTTAAGAAGTTGCACCCAAGAGCTAATCAGAACCATGCTTCCACCCTTTCTCCCCTTGCTTGATGTAACTTTTTGTTATGAAATGTGTCAGCTGAAGATCCTACTCTTCTTTTGACTTCCCTTAAGATGGTGGATGAGCCTTTCAGTTTTTCACGATTTCGTAAAAGCCACAAATATTTAAAATGAAACACTTCAGCCAGGAGATTTTCTTATCAGCTCTGATAAAGGTCATTCAGAGTTCCAATTTGTGATATGCCACTTATCTCAAAGGGGGGAAAAAAAGTGTTAAATCTGTATAGATCTAATTTGATAGAGTACCAGTGTAACTAACATTGCCCCTACCTTCTGACTTAGGCAGTGCTGACAGTTACTCAAATTCAGAGGTATCAACAGCTTTTATTATGGAACTGAAACAATCATTATGCTTTCTAAGGAGCAATAAGGCAAGAAGCATTTTTCAATGTGGAGTCAGTGCCACTGACTTAAATGCACATCTTATTAAAGAGAGAAGAGGGCTACACATGTATTTACAGCACAAAATTGTGAATTACATTAACATGGGATGCCAAGATAGCTAAACTTATTAGTAAGAATTGTTATTGGCCTGGCATTTTCTAGCACTGAAGTGGCTTCCCATTGCATTTGTTAAGTGATAAAAGTTTCTCTTTATGAAAGCATCCCAACATCACTACATCACCAAAACTGGTAATTTGCAAAAGCTTCAAGAACCATATGCAAGAATGGGATTGATGAAAAATATGAAACTATTTGGACTGCAAAAGAGTTTCCATACATATACTGGGGTGAAGTAAACATTTACATTTTTCATAGGTCCAAATTAGCCAGCATCAAATACATACAATGCATACCAAGTTAGAGCCTTATATGTTTGCTAGTCAGTCATTACAAAACAAAGAATTGACCTCCCAATCTTGTATACAAATGGCTTCAAGAAAGGATTACCTTTAGAACAGTGTCAAGGGGATTCCCAGAATCTGGTCTAATAATAAGTGGTGCCTCTGGACTTCGGGCTTCAATTATATGCCTTAGGTCATCACCCCATATTTTTTCACAAGCATTGTAAATGTCGTAGCTGTCACTAACCACAGACACAGGCACTGAAGAAAACTGTGTTACTATGTGTTCAAAAGCATCTTTTTCATGATCTTTCCCCCAAGCTGTTATGGTACTGCAAAGGCAATTGAAAAATTCATATTAGAATTGGATTTAGATGTCATTCTGTATTTCCTACCAGCATCAGTTCAAGGCAATGATAAGCAGTATGATTACACAACAGCAGAAACTACGTGCTTATCAGCTCTGTGTTGCATGGATTATAAAGATACTATATGCTAAATAGACTTAATTCAGACAGTTAGGGAACTACAGATGCAAGAACAGAATATCTGCTCTGACAACTTCATACTACAAAACGGGAAGTCGAGAATGCAGCACCTTGCCATGTGTTAGAAAAATCTAAAGAAGAAAACAGAATTTATTTTCTTTTTTAATAGTGATATAAAATGAATATTGTCACTTATACAAACAGTCCCCTGGAGGAACCTCAGAACATTACCCTTGGTACAAGGCCACAGGAGAGCACATAAACCAGAGCTGCTGAGAGCAGTTCCTGAATGCAGTTGATCTGCAGTAGCTGCTCAGACCAGCTGACATAAGTGACTTTAGTAACTTGTGTGCAAAGACCTAAAATGCTCTCATGCACAACATAAGAGTCAGTGGGCATTGAATTTTTACCTTAAAATTCCAGCATTATCTGCTGTGTGGCCAAGTCCCAGATCATGGTAGCAGGGAGACAAACAAACTTTATTTCACAGAGGTTGGTGCAGTCTCAGAAGAGCCCTGCTGACACCAGGGGCAAGCACCACGCTCACAACACCACCCTGTATTGGAGGTTGCGAAACAGTAAAACAATTCTGTAAAAACTTGGGCCTCTTGTATGAGACCCTTTTTGTGTATTAACTTGGAAAGGGTGACTGCAGTCACATTTGGTGGTGCAAACTTTAGGTGGGGCAGTTTAAGCTCTCTGCTCTAATGCCACCACTTTAAGCAAAAGACACTTGGTCTTGACTCCGGGTGTTTGTTTTTGCTTTCATTACCAAAAATTTTATAGTCATTTTGATCATCAGAAATTTCAGACAAAAACTGTCATGTCTATTGGTCAGGCAGGAGTTCTAGAGTGGCGCTACAGCAATGGTACAAAAGTTCTATGAAGCAGTGCTGCCTTAAAGATGATCACTACCCTACAAAGGCTATTCATGTAAGCCTTTCTTGCAATCCTAAGTGAATAACAACTATTTAAAATCAACAGTAAATATTTAACTGGGTTTTGTGCTCACTATGAAACACAACCAAGCTTGTTTTATATTCTCATTTCGGTGTGTAGACATGCAACTGAAATTCAAGGATTTGCATTCACTCCCAACCTTGTACAGGACGTGATTTGAAAAAAAGTAAGAGCTCTCTCTCTCTCTCAAACGTTTGAGATCAGTTTCCTTACTCTTAAAAAAACTCATTCACTATTCTTAGTGATACAGCAAGGATTTACCATTACAAGTTATACTGATGGGAAGCTTGAGAGCAACTGCCTCTTTTAGAAGGAGAACATGAACAGTGAGAGTCCAGAACTGCAACTCAGAGTTTGTCAATTTATGATTTTATATTTAAGACAAAATTTGAAGTTCATAATGTGAATCCTAAATATCTATAGACTATAAACCTTCAAGTTTATTCTAAAAAGACACTGATAAGAAGGTTAAAAACATTTAAAATACATTTATAGCTAAGAACAACCATGCTACTTATGTGCCCCTAGAACATACAGAGGCATCAGTACAGAACTGCAGCTTCAACAGCTGGATCAGTCATGGCTAATACTGTATGGTGTATTTCTGATACAAAGAGGGGTAAGAAAAGAATTACATTTTGTTAAGCTATTCTTAGAAGAGTTTAGACTAGTATCTTACCTGTGTTCAGCAGCTGGAACAGAATATCCTGGAACTGGATCTTTTGTACCATAGTACTTTTTAATTAATGCAATTCCTGCTACAGTGTCTGTTCCTTTGAAGTTCACCAAGTGAGCTGAAGCTCCTATTCCTGCAGTCTGGAGAAGATGCAACTGTCAGTTACTATGCCAAATTCAAAAGCCTCCAGTCACCACCTAGCACTAGTTTGTAACAGCAAGACTCTGACTCAATTCCCACATCATCAATATTCTCTTCATTCACTTACACTGGGAATACAGAGAAAACTTCTCCCAGCCTAGTGCTCACAGTTCAGACATTGTACCCACCACCATGCCAGACCTCCCCCTCCACACTTAGTCCAAACACAGTGCTCTGTGCATTCACAATTTCAGAGCAGAACAGGGCCACAGAGGTTAACAGACACATCTACAACTCTTCATAGATAGGAACAATCAGAGTTTTCAAAATGCCAGACAAGCAGTTTTACCTCTTGTGAAGAAACTCCTCTGTAGCCAAAGTCATGCAGTTTATATTCCAGTCCTTCCAAGCTGCCAGAAGTCTCCAGCAAATATTTGGCCAAAATCTTTTTCTGCTCTCTAGAATTTGTAGCCACTGTGATTGGGTACCATGACTGCACAAGAATAGTCTAAAACAAAATCCATCATAATATTAGGTGCATATTTGTTTAGAGCTTGACAATGCCCACCTGGCATTTATTCAGGCACAAAAAGGTCTATTTACTTTCATTCCCTGTTCAGAAAGCACTGAGGCCTCCAACTATTTGCTTTAGGGCTTAAGTAATTAGCCTTTATAAGGTAGGCAAGGTATTGACCTTCTCAGGAGTTATCACTAGCAAACTACAGACACACAGTTCCTCCCACCCTCCTTTTTTATGGATAAAAGTACTGCTCTGCTGTGAACTTCCTGTACAATTATTATGGTCCCTTGCCAGGTGGGGGGAAAAGGTCTGTGTAAGATGACTCCAGAAAAGAATTAAAATAGAAAATGAAAGTTGCCAGAGATTTCCTGTAAAGCAATGCAGGATTCAACCTTCAATTTAAGTGCATTAATATGTACTCAGAAAAAAGGTGCTAAATTTCCAAAACTTACCTCAATCCAATTTGTGAGCCAATAGCACTCTGGATCTGTGTTTTCTACTGTGAAAAGAACATTTCCTCTGGGAATTACAGAGCCCTCAGGAACAGCCTTTATTTCTATGGGAAGATGGCCATCATATTTCTGTGTAAGGAACAGTAATGTTGTTAGACAACAGGAGAGGGTCAGGACTTACAGCTCTTTTCTTTAACTGCAATGGACAAAAAGGCTATGAATGAGTAAAAGTTTTCTTCTTTTTAATTTCTTTCAACTCTAAATATAAACCCACCAGTCCAAATAAATTTTAAATATCCGCATTTATCAAAAAAGGACAGAAGTCCTGTAACTTAAAACCCAGTCTCTTCATCCAAAAAAATTATGGTTATCAGTTGTATTCCTTGGGCAAACTGAGCCCAAGGGTAGAACTTAAGCATTCTATAAAAATATCTAAGTTCTACCCACAGAGTGAGAAATACTTACTACTCATTTTCTTCAATGCTTTCATACGTAGTAAGCTAAAAAAAGTTTAGCCATTATTCTTTTTTTTTTTTTTAAATCCACTAGTTTTGCTTAGTATGAATGTGTGCTTTGTTCATTTATTACAGCAGGATCCATTTAATCACTATTTTAGAGAATATTTTCATCTTAATTACTTAAATGTCTTAAACATGAAGTCTTACATTGGAATGTCACTCCTTTGTCAGTCTTTTATCCCCAAAGGACTAGACATTGTGTAAAATATGCCTTTGAAAAAGAGTAACCTGCAAATAGCAACTCTAGAAGACTAATTATAACTTTCTCAAAGAGCTCTGCAAGCTGTACTGGCAATACTGAAAATGTTTTGGATGGTAATATATTTTGACAGAAAGCTTTCCATGAGATATCCTGTTAAAGGCAACAAATATTGCATCAATTCAGAGAAATTACAGATTCATAAGTAGCACCAAAGCATATTCTCCAGTACTCGACAGACATCAGAAATCTATTCTACCTTACAGTTTAAAAGTTTATGCAAAAATGTAATAACCTGAAGCAAACTGTGTTTATATACCACACAGGGTCTAGTTGTCAGATTTGAAGATAATGGATTAACAAAAGACAACAAAGCCTTCAAAAAGGCTCAAAATAATTTATTCACGATTCAATAAAGGCAAAAGTATAGTTAAGTGGAAAAAAAAAAAAAAAGAAAATATTTCAAAGTTGCTGTAGGTGTTGATTTTGCCCATGGAAAAAAAATGATATGATCATGCCATGGCTCTGTATTATAGCCCTTTGCAAAAACTTTGGATAGACTTGACTTGTACAATTCAGGACTTGCATCTCTATCCCTCATCACCGATTCCTGCCAACTTCCAGCCTTTCCACCAGCCCACTGTTCTCTCCAGGAAATCCTTTTCTTTCTTCCAGCCCTTCACCCTATCAGTATTTACCCATTCATTTACTCTCAAGTACAAACTGATAGGTGTACATCTCAAATTCATCCTGGCACTTCACTCACACAGCCACTGCACCCTCCACTTTCCCTACCTCGCCTGAGGCAACTGAGCTAGGGAGAAACAGTGGCAGGTGTGTGAACACACACTGGAATTCAGGGAGTAGAAGCAGGGACTCTGTGCATAAAGGGCACACAAAGACTCAAAGAGTACATACACTTCCAGTCTGAGAGCCACCAGTACATGAGATCAAGACATGAAAATCATGTTTGGGTTTTTATAGATATAAATAAACACACACACAATTTTAATTTAATAAGAAAACATGACAAAGGAATAAACATACAGAGAAGGTATGCAGGAATGTTTATTTTGACTAGAACAAAAGTTGAATGGACTTAGTCAAGCCACATGACAACTCAGTGAGGACAGACATGCAAAATTAAAAGTGTATCAATTCTGTTTATCCAAAGAGGGATCAAGCTTACTTTAACACAGATGAAAGCAGTTCACAATGTATAACGTAGCTTAAACACAAATATATATTGAATTCACATTTGTAGTTATTTGAACTGGTTGCAAGTCCTCTACAAACCTCTCCATAACTCTCTTCGAAAACTGTGGGCTTATTTACCTTGTTGCCATTTGCAACACTTAAGTTGAAAGTCACTCTTCTCTTGCACTCCTACAGCCCACTCCAGTGGCAGGATGACATCCAGATACATTATCAACGACATGCCACCATAAAAGTACATACAGTTAGGGTATTCAGGGAAATATAAATGCAGAGGACTAAAAAAGGGGCTTTCAAATGCCAAAAATATTCACTCACCAAAACCCACAATGAAACTAAGCATTTAATTGCTCTGCAGAGATTAGTACAGCTCTGATGAATGCCATTGGTCTAAATCTGCTGCTTTTACAGAGAAGAGATGTCTGCAATTACTTGAAGTCTAACACTTTTTTAAACAAAAGGGGAAAAGGATAATTGTGAAAAGACTAAAGTTAAAAGGTTTCATGTGTCAGAAGTGCTCAAGTCTTGTATTTTATAATAAAATTCAACACTCATAGCTCTGAAAAATTTATAAAACAACTGAACAAAACATGCATTTTCTCCAACTATTTATTTACCCAAGAAGTTGCAATGCTTTCTGCATTGGAGTAAACACTGTAATGATTAGCTAGAGAGAGAAATGTAAATGATGCAGGCAAGCACTCAGTGCTGTAGCACACGTGGAGAGCTGCCAACAAGCCCCCACTTACTCACTCACTCACTCACAGGAGCTGGCTGATGGCAGCCATAAATCCTTATTACCTGCAAAGCTGCATTTGGCATCTGAAACGATGAAAATTACTTTTCTCTAAGGAATTACAATTATATGATTATTCTTTGACAGCTGCTACTCCCTGTACACTAAACATGAAAAGCTAAATTTATCCAGTCTTTACTATCAAGATTAAAAGGAGAGACTGCCATAGTTATTCTACTGTTGATTCAGAAATCCGTCACAATGATCTCCAACTATTTTCACAATTTTTTTTACCTCTAGAATATAGTTCCATCCCTTTTCATTGAAGACATCATCTTGAAAATGCTCCCTATATACTTCTTTGGCTTCCTTGATTTTCTCTTTGGTCACCACTTTACCTGGAGTTTCAGAAACAGATTAAAGCTTAGAAACTTGCAATATTCATCAACTGATAAAATAAATAACAAAAAGGTTTAGGTACAGCAAAGTTACTTAGCCTTCGACAAAGATATTAAGAAAATGTGAAACGCACAATGTTTAAACCAAACTTTAATTTCTTATACAGATTAGAATGCTCAAGAAACCATGAGGGTAAAATACACTTTTGGTTTGCAGATGACTCAGGAAACTTTTGAGATTATTTCTGTTTTATGACGGTCAAAAACCAGTCAAGAGGTTTAACAGCAGTGCTTTTTGCAGAGGAAATGTGTTGATTGTGCAAGCTGGTACATGCAGCAAGGACATATCTAGCACAAGGGTTAAGCTATGCCATTCCAGGGAGATTCCCCATGGAGAGACTTTGCAACCAACCTTTGGCTGACCACTTGTGCTAGGAACCAGCAGACTAACTGCATTATTTGAATAAGCATGCTGCTGCTGCTGTAGGGCCAGTCATCTACCTTAGAGAACAACCCTCAGATTGCTAAAGACAAAAGAAACAAAATTATCAAGTGTTTTAATTACAGTGGAATTTCAGTCTTTGGTGGAATTGGCAGAGATGTTTACTGGATCAAGACAAAAACATGTAAGACATATGACTAAAGTTTTCCTTTAAAGCTTGGCAGAAGAACATGCACTCAGGTCAGAACAGGTGACATTTGTACATAAGGCAAAAAAGATCTTAAACATGTTACTCTTAAAATTATCAGTACAAAAACCACTTTCACGTGTAGCTGCCATCTAAAATTTAGGGAAAATTAAAATTTAATTTAAGGAAATTTAAAACCATTATTGGTTTACACAGTAAACAAACCAGTAAATACAGAACTGAAGTTAATGTTCAACATGCAAAGTGTATTTCCATCAAATCTTCTCTCTGCTTGTGACTCTATGCACAGCTTTGGTCTCTTTCCATTTGTTTCAATTTTGCCCACTGAAGCTGCAACATGAACACCTTTTCATTTTTAATATAGCATTGGCATAAATAAAGACCGTAGAGAGGTGTCTGGATTAAGAAGTTAATACCAATTTATGAGGGTGGACAACTTTTTTCACAATCACATAAATAAGATATTATGCATGTCACTACTTGTGGTGTATCAGGATAACCTGGAATTGTTTCAGCTATAAGACTACAAGCTTGAGAAAAAGTTAGATATTTAATTAGAGAAAAGGTTTTACTGGAATTTGAGACAGTTACCTTTTAAATATTTATTCAGAATGTACTGCAAGCCATAAAAAACTGTTTCTTCATATTTCACTTTCTTTAATTTGGAATTTTCAGTCTTCTTTTCACGACATTCAAAGTAGGAATACACTTTGCTTGTGTTAGGTGGATATTGCTTGTAGTGTGTAACCTACATCAAGAAAAACTTCAGTAAGAACTCAAAACATCACTACAAAGCAGAAGAGAAATCACATTTGTACATTAAAGCTTAAAAGTAACTCCCAGCTCTTCTGGACTGTGATTATTTATCCATTCACATTCTAGACAAGTAGTTACAGGATTTCCAGGTTTTTAACCTCTTTCAATTTTCAGTTCAAGACTGTCTTCCCTCTGTTATTCCTTGCTTCTTTACAAAATCTTTCCTGAGGTTAACCTCCCCCTCCCATGGTGACCTGGCTTTGACTAACTGGGAAAGACACTGGCTAGGATTTCAGGAGCAGCACTGAGCACCAACATGCCAGGTCGGTTTTTGATCAGCCACACTTTGGCCAAGCCCAATAGCTACAGGAAGCACAAAATTCCATGCCACTACCAAACACCTGCTTGTATTTGACTTCAGTTTGGAAGGCTACCATGCCATAGCTCAGATAAACCCACCCAGACTGAAGAAGGGAGAGGCAATGGCCTTTACCCAAGTGTCCCATTCCCCGTGAGCAGAGCGGGTCTCTCAAGCCCTGGTCACAGCAAAGCCAGTTTACAAACCTGTAACTGTCAGAAATGCTGCTAAAATCTACCTCAGGTTTGTACCTCCCTACAAAGTTTGCTAGATGGGCTTTTTTTCAAATTTTGAAAAAGTTTACATAAAGGAAGCATGAGAAGTTGCTGCCTGTGTGTATTACATGCAAACTGGCCATAAAACAATGTTATGCTGAATTCAACTATTACAGCTTTTCAGAGCTCCTCATAGTAAATCTAGACAGAAATTTACTTTGAGTAATAACAGCATTTGAAACAAGTACACTCTATTAAACACTTAAAACTTTAAACCTGCAAAATTTCATCTCCTAATGTGTGAAAAGCAAACTCCATTCAAAATCCTTAATTCCATACTGAACAAAAAGAATACACAATAACAGAAACTTCACACTATCAATGTTTAAATTACAGAATACACAAATCAAGGTAAAGTATCCCCAAAGTTGAAGGTATCAAGAGTTTTCTTAAATCATGATGAGAAGTCTGTGAACATGTCTATACATTCCATAAGGAAAAACTTCCTACAGCTAAGAAACCAATATTGTACTTCAGAACAAAATTCAAATGGTTGGAAACTCACGTCTGAATTATTTTCAAATTCCCGTATTCACAGGTTCGAGTATGAATTCATTGTATGTTCCTTGCTGTTATTTACTCAATCTTAAAAATTTCTTTCTAATACCACAAGGAATTGGAAAAGGGATAGTTTTACTGTTTCTTCCTTCTTGTCCTGATTTTTTAAACATATCCCCAACATTCTCAAATAAAAATATTTGAAGGTTGCCTTACCTACATTCCTAAAACTGTATGTTAAAGGATTTTAAAATAACAGTTTCCCTTCTCCTCTCAAATGTCATTTAAATGTAGTATTTCACTCTGATTGAGTTAAATTAAATGAACTTACTCAACTGAATTTTTTGGTTCTCCTGTACCAGGACAAGGCTGTTATGGTTGTGTTTCCAATGCTGCAAGGAAACATTCAAGAATGATCTTTAAATTGACCTTTCTATTGTCTTTGCTTGTATGAAGTTTACAAGGCCAATCAAATAAAACCCAAGCTTGTCATTGCACGTTTTCTGCCCTGACTTCAAACAAAGCACAGCACCACAGGCATTTAATGGAGCACAAACCTATTCTGTTACAATTCCACAGCCACTCAAAAGCAGAATGCCTAAGAGTAGCAATGTTAGACCCAAAGACAAAACCTGGCTTTTAGATTTAGTTCTAGCTATTAATAAATGTCTCGCTTCACAAATTACAGCAGGTCCTTTCCTAGTTCTATGCAGAACTTCCAAGAAGTACATCACACTGCCAGCTCAAAGAAAACTCTTTGCGTGATATCATCACATTTAAAGGAAAACAAAATCCCTGCACAAAAGAAAACACACACACACACCATCCTCACTTCTTTACTATGGAGCAAACACCAATAGGCTCCATTTGACATGTCTTTCTAACTAGTGGGTATATGAACACACACACATATTATGTATTAAATTGTATTAAATGCACTCTAAGAAAAAGATCCTGTAATAAATCCTTAGAATGTTCATGCACTGTAAAGACACAGAGTGGGAACTCCTCCCTTCCCACTGGTGCCACCAAGATAAGCTACAGCAACACCATGAAAAATTTTGCCCCATTTTACAACTGCTACAGGACTTTTGAGTTTGTGATTTCAGAGTAAAGGCTGGACACAGAGCTCAGCAGCTGCAAGTGTACACAGCACATGTCCCAGGAGCAATTCTCCACATGAATATCTCAATTCCTTGTGGCAAGCTCGAGAGCAAACCAAAGCAATGCTGCTGTACTCATCTCAACAGTTCAAACAATGAAAACTATGCCTGCATGAGATAGGATACTCAGGTTTCCTTTAAAAAGTCTATACAGCTTACCAACTATGGGCAAGTTACAGAAGCCACACCTACATTGTAATGAAAATCTGTGTGATCTTCCACTCACATCTTGAAAATATATTCAACTTTGACAGTGCAAAGGGATCTCCTCCTGCAGCATGCTTCTCTGCCAAAATGGTTACAGGCCCAAATTAACTTAGTGCACCCATTGAGCTAGTGTCACCTTTTCTTATTGCATTTAAGTACATTCTTCTAGGGACTTATTCTAGCTCTGCTTTGAAGCATGATCACAAAACACAGTGCTCTGGCTGCAAAGCAGAACTTGAGAGTTGAAATGAGGCTGAAATGCTAACAGATTTATCCTTTATATTGCATACCTGGGGACACAGCTCCTCCTGACTACCTTGCTGACAGTTTCAACCTAAAAAAACCCCACTCAGGTTTCTTAAACATTGCATCACAGGTTTAGCTATCTTTTCTGACATAAGATTAGATCTTAACCTGAAAATACATACTAGCTAGTGTCCAGAAGAGAGTTACTTCTAGGGATTAAAACATATATGAACGTTTCCTGTTTGACAGAAATATAATTTTATTGATTAAGTTGCTGTAAGTACTTGAAGGAGATAAGGAACTAGCTTTGCAAGTCACACTTGTATTCAATTATATTCTTCACACTTTAAAAACTATTTGAACACTGAAAATACACCTCCCTGGCAATTAAAAGATTTAAATCTGAGCAAACCTTACAGCTGTAATTTTAAAGATACCTCTTTTGACAATCCACAAAGCTGTTAGTTTTACCTACAAAGCTGAGACACCCTTTTAAATATTACTCAATATTTAAAGGCACAATCACAATCTTAAAAATACCACACTTCCTAACCACTGGCTACTTGAAGGGGGCTTTTAAAAAAGATGTGGACACACTTTTTAGCAGGTCCTGCAGCAACGGGACAAGGAGTGATGGTTTTAAACTAAAGGAGGCTAGATTCAAACTAGACATAATAAATTTTTTGTGATGAAGTTAGTGAAACACTGGAGCAGGTTGCCCAGAGAGTTGACAGATGACCCATCCATGGAAACTCTCAAGGTCAAGTTGGATGGGCCTTTGAGCAAACTGGTCTAGTTGAAGATGTCCCTGCTCACTGCAAAGGGGCTGGACTAGATGGCCTTGGAAGGTCCCTTTCAACCCAAAGTATTCTTTGATTCTATGTTGTATAGGCGTGTAAGAAATTAAGCACAACACCTATAACCCCTGCTGAGTTATCTGACCATCTGTTTTGCTCCCAAGCCCTCAGACAGGGCACCATACTTATCAGGAGTATCTGCCCACAAAATGTCACAGCAGCTGATTGTATTAGCTGTCATTTCTGGGCTTCTACCACTTGGGGGAATAATACCCATCTGCCATAGTGGTGGTCAGGAGGCTTGGCATGGAGTGGAATGCCTGGTGGTAAAAAAAAGTGGGGGAAAAAAGGTCAGGGTCTAGGAGTGGGAACAGTTCACAGAAGACACAAAGAATGCAAATGAAAACAAAACAAACCAACCAACAAGAAAAAACCTGACACAACACTATAAGGCACTTGGACAATGAAAACTATGCTTCAAAAAAATGCCTGATCTTTCCTTGCTGTCTGATGAAGATTTGCATCTTTCTATACCCTCAAGGAGAGTAGAAAGAACAACCAGAGGCAATGTACAATATATGATATTAAATTTTATGTGACTTAAGAGATTAAGGCAGCATTGATAACTCTATGCTTTCAGTTAGGGGATGACAGAAGCAGGACTTGTACAGATGAGCTCTTGATAAGTAGCAGTGACTATAAAGTCAGCAGCAAAGCCCTTCTCTTCAGGAAGGAAAAAACCCCAACCAACAAACAGAAAAGCAAACAAAAGCCTCTATTGGGATTAAGAGACCCTTACAAGAAAACAACTCTCCCAAGTACCTTCAAAGGCCTTTTGATGTTTAGTTCAAAGGCTGTGGTTTAGGTTTTGTCTATAAAACATATGACAAACAGCCTTGGCACTACTACCTACAAGATTATGTACTATGACTGAAATAGAGCACTTTTATTCCAGTTGTGATAGCTCCTTGTTTAATTTAATGCAAATAAAGGTATATTCTGAACAAAGAATACTCTCATCAAGGACTACATCTATTTAATTAAATCAAGTTTTTTGAGGAAAAAAACCCATGAACCACAAATTGCATTTAGATCAAAAAACCCCAAACAATAAGAGTTAAATTTTAAGAAAAGGGAATTAATGGGTATTCATCATAAAATAGTATGAGGTAAATGCTGCATTTTTCTAAGCTAGATAAGAAGATATTTGACATAAAATATAAATATTATAATCTACAAGCTTTGTTGTATAGGATATTGTGACATACTTACTATAAAAGGTTATTTAAGCCTACGGAATTCAACCACTTGAAAACATGGGAAAAACAGATAGGACATGAGAAGTCAGGTGTGGCCAAAATCTCCACTGGTGGTAATTCCTGATGCTCCCCTAGGTCAGATGCCAACATGAACCATCAGAAAGATGCTTCCAAGCCCTGTCTACAGTGGAGAAAGCAAACCCCCAAACATTCACCCAGCAGGATCCTGCCTGTACTGTAACTCTCACGTGACAAGATGATACCTGTTCAAGTAAGACAGTATTTGAACCTTCTGGAGCTATTCTGAAAAATCCTTAAAATCCTTAGTGCTGAATGGGTACAGAACAACCTGGCCACCAAACCCATAGTGCCACGCAGCCACAACCACAGAGAATCAGAAGGACAGGTGGCAGGTAGAGCAGAAGTAGCATGGCCTGGACTCTGGGCCACCTGGCCAAGGCACTGCAGGTCTGCAGCACAGGGGCCAAAGTTTGGTCACAGCCTTGGTCACTGTACTGCAAGCCTTGATCTGCAAGAGACATTTGGGGGATCCTCACCCCCAGTCAGCCTTACTCACCCCCACTGCCTTACCCAATTTTAGTGCAGTGGCATTGCTGGTATTTACACCAGGGAGACTTCTGCAAAGCACCCCAAGACTTCCATGAGCTGTGGTATTACATATTATTTGCAAATATTGTGGAAACAGGCCATGTGATGAAATACTGCTTCACCTAAACCTTCAGAAGATTTAGCCAACAGAGCAGCTAAAAGCAAAGGTTGCCAAAAACCTACACGGAAAACAACATTATTAGCAACAATAAGGAGATGAACCAGGACTTAGGAGCAAAGGGGCTGCTCTATCAGATATACCTCACTGAGATGAGATAATTAACAGCAGTGATAAGGCATTGTGACCCTCTTCAGGAAAAGACCCAACACAACTGTGACTAACAGTTATATTCAACAGGGATGCTTTGGTAGCATTAAAGCAATCACAGAAGGAATGTGCACCACAACAGTGGAAATGAAAACCAAACCAAAAGCCAGTATGGTTAAATGATAAATTTATTTGAACAAGAGAAGAAATGCCAGAAGAATCAATCTTTAATAATTCAAGAGAAAGGACATCCAATAACAGCAGGTAAAGTGCAAGACATTCTTAAATGAGAAAAAAAATATATAAGAGCCAAATAGAATCTTACTATTTTCATTATATGAGCTTCAGATTACCATAGGAGAAAAAAAAAGCCTTAGAGAGACTCCAGGCCCATTATTAGAATGCATAAGATTGAGACAATGTTCAAGAACCAAAGTGAGAATACTGGGAGATAGCTGCTCTTAAGAGATGAGAGAGATAAGCTAATGGAGGTTATGACTGAATGATGACCTTGTATCACTTCTAATGTCTCCATATTTGAGTTCAGCCATCATTTCTTATATGTGTATTGAAAAATAAGAGGACCAGAGAAAAAAGAAGCTAAGAGACCAGTCAGCAGTATGAAAAATAAGGAAAGCACATGCAAGCAATTGAATTCCTATGGAAGTTGTGCATTATCAGCAGAGATGCTTGCATGACCAGGTCCACATTCATTTAAAACACAAGGTCAGGTGTAAGCACTGGAACTGAAAGTGCTCTCAATTTCTCAGACAAACCACAGTGCTTAAAACCAGCTACATTTTGCAGCAGATTGCTTTACCACTAAAGACTATCATGGGTTTTGTTGTGGTTTAACCCCAACTGGCAACCAAGCCCCAAATGCCACTCACTCACTCCTCCCAGTGAGACAAGAGAGAGAAACCAAAGGGTAAAAGTGGAAAACTCATGGGTTGGGACAAAGACAGTTTAAAAGGGAAAGCAAAACTTCTCTGCATGTAAGCAAAGCAGAACAGGGAATTCATTCATCACTTCCCACAGGCAGACAGGTGTTCAGGCATTCCCAGAAAAGCAGGGCTCCAGCCTGTGCAGCAGTTACTGGGGAAGATAAATGCCACTACTCCAAACATCCCCCCCTTTACTCCTTCTTCCCCCAGCTTTATTCACTAAGCATGACGTCATGTGGTATGGAACATCCCTTGGGTCAGCTGGGGTCAGCTGTCCTGGTGTCCCCTCCCAGCTTCTTGTGCACCCCCAGCCTCCTTGCTGGCGGGATGGTGTATGGGGCAGAAAAAGGTCTGGACTCTGTGCAGGCACTACTCAGCAAAATCAAAAATATCCCTGAATGATCAGCATTGTTTTTAGCACAAATCCAAACACAGCCTCATACCAGCTACTAGGAAGAAAATTACCTCAGTCAAGCCAGCAGTTTTACATCCAAGATTATCACAAAAGAGATGACAAAATGCCTTATGTTTACTATCTACACATTTGTCACTAGTCTGCTGTACTACCACACACGCTGTGGTAAGTTTCCTACTTCTTAATGAAAAAGGAAAAACATTTACCTTTTCAACAATGAAAGCTGCAGTGCTTCAAGAAGGGCTGCTTCCCATTAATTTAAAAATTGTTTGAATTCTCTACAGTTGCCATGCTCCTTTCGAGCAATGGTGTCTTGGGGTTTGTAACAGGACCGTGTGACTGCAAATCAAAACTTGGAAAATAATGAAGCTAGAGAGTGTGAAGACTGTGTCTTACAAGGAGTATCGAGCCAGACGCTTCCGAAGCTTTCCACTGGCAGAATTACAGGAGATAACACGCTCACACTCCCACCACAAGATTTAAATTAGAAAAAAAAAAATATATGGGCTGCTGTAAAGAATATTTTGCAGTCATTAAGTACTAGCCAAATCCAGTAGGCTAAAGAGTACTCATGTTTCTTCCTCATATACCTCTAGTCTTCTAAATAAAGAATATACAGGCTGTCAGAGCCTAGAATAAACACACACTCACGTGAAGGGTTTCAGAACTCAGTGCTCTCCTACATCCACACAGAGTAAAAAGTCATCTGAAGTGAAAAATACTTAAAATTCAACATGTAAGGCATACAGAATTAAAACATACATTTTGGGTTTCCTTGAAGCATCCAGAAAGAAATTAATTCTGAAACAGATCTCATTTACAGTCTAGATGGCAAGTCAGCTCCTCCTAAGAGGTAATTGCATGGCAGCTTATTATAACTATCAGCTTAATTACAAAACATGCCAAGCAACAGTAACAGATCTCATTGGCAAAAGCAAAATAAGCTATTATTACTCCAGCAAACAAGGTTCAGTCAATAGGCTTTCCCCACTTGCAGCTCATGGTCCATCCAACCCAGGCCTGGTCCGTGCCAGTCACGGCTGTCTTCCCACTGAACAGCACAGCTCTGCCAAGCTGATCCTCTCAACACAGTTTCATACTGCCTATACTCTGGAATATTTCTTGCCTGTGCAGAAATAAACAAATATGGGCTACACAGAGCACTGGGAATCAGAGAGAAAGAAAATGCAGAGGAGGAGTATCAATGATGTCAGAAAAATGAGGCACAGAGAGGCATGGACCCTTTCACTGGGGAAGGGCAGAGAGTGAACAGAACCCCACTGTCACAGAGGGGCAAGACTGCTTTAGAATACTGTATAATGTATATATAGCTACCTGTATAGATGGAGCTATATAAATTGTGTCTTGCTGTAGACACAAGACTAAGATATCACACCACACAAACAGTGATTTTCAAGGAGCCAGCTGATACCCCCTCACTTGCAGCTTTCTATCAACAAGGGCTTTGGCTTCAAATACTTCCCCTTTTCAGTAATGCCAAGTCACCAGCAGAAAACTTCATTAATAGAAATGCCATTGCTATAGTGCACATAAAGACAATGAGGTTCCCCAGATAACACTGCATTGATGAATCTCTTGAGAGTCTCATGATCAGAAGAATTAAAAAGAGTGCTGTTACTTATCAGCGTGTTGCACACACACTATACCAAATGCCCATGCCCACACTCGGAGGGAATGGCATATAATTACCAGCATACAGGAGGAATTATACTTTTGGGGGATTTGTAAAAGCTTAAGAGTACAGAACAAAGTACACAGGAAGAAGAATCTAAGTGAAGTAAAAACATTTATCTTGTTATTGGGTTCAGAGATAAACAGTATAATTTGAAGCCCAGCCCCAAAATCCGGGAGCACTTGTACAATTGAGTAATTTCCAGTCTATAACAGAAGCTCGGTACTGGAACCAGTGCATATTCACCTGCTGGGAACTACTCCTGCCTAGGAATATTCACTTTATTAGCAACCAGCATGATACGCAGCAGTTGTTCAAAAACACTTGCAAGATTTTGAAACTGATTTAATAATATTGTTAATATTTAATATTTAATAATCTCTGTTGTTTAAAAGGAAATGTCCTATGATGCAGATGCAGACAGGAAAATAGTGTAGAAGGAGGGGAGGCTGGATAGACAAATCTTTGCCTATTGAATTACTTTGTTTCTGAAATTGTATAGCACTAAACCAGTAATGAGTTGTTTTTTCACCCCAAATTTCCAACTGCAGCAACAGAGAACTGGGACACTGGAGCTAGTACTCAAACAAACAAGTTGTGACAGACATGACCCTGAGATGCCACAACTTTTTTTCTGATGGACAACTGCCTAAGCTAGGGTTGTACCACTCACTATGTTCTGCATGTATTTTTCCTTTTACAGGTGTTTATTCCCATGTGATTTTTTGTCACCAGCATTAGCTTGTATGGACTGGCACCTACTGCAATTAGATCACCATGTAAGCTTCTGAGCTGATCCATGTTTTTTCTCAGTCTAAATGTTATGTACAGACAGTTCTGCATATACAAACAGATGCTACAGTTGTGGATACAGCAGAACTATCTAAACAAAATAAAAAGAAAAGAAAAAATTCCCCAATCAACTCTCACTGTTGTTTTAATTGCTAGTAAAAGCGTCTGGTAACTTCTGTAAAAAGCTTGACATTGCAAACTATCAGATATTTTAGTGCAATTTTACTGAAAGTGCTCTCACTAAGTGTGTTTCATTGATCAGGAAACAACAGTATCATCCAGGGAGAAGATAAGTGATGTTTGCTCATATTACCTAACAAGATAAAAGCAGCTACTTGTTTAAGCATTGTTCAGAGACACTGCTGTTCCTAAGATTTGGAAAAAAGCATATGGAAAGACAGACAATTTGAATAGCCCTAACAAAGCAGCTGAAGGGGGCAACTGTTCTAAATATAATACAAAATGCTCCTAAGCTGCCACAGAAAACCTCATCCAAATTTGGTTTTAAACTGGGAAAGAAACCCAAAAAACACCTCAGGCCTTTATTTGACGTCGTTAAGATGTCTACCACTCCTGGAATGTTACCAAATGATCTATACTATGAGACAGCAAACAAAACAGAAGCAAACTGGTTTTATGTCACTCCAGTGTGCTGAACTGCCACCAATCCTTGAGCACACCCAGCGCATTTAGAAAAAGTAGTGTGCAAATTAGATTTGAAGTAGCTACTGTTTTAACCCAGGCCTGCAGTATTTAATGTGATTCGTCGCAAACATGGAAAAAAGTGCATCTTTTATATTTGAATAAGTTAGATAACAAACACTTAAACCCTGTTCATAAAGAGCGCTGTAGTCTGATTACACCCAGAATGGAAGCAGCTTTGCAAGTCCTCAGTCGCAGGTCAGGATGCTTTGATTGAGCTGCTCCAAGATTTATCAGCATCTCCCCACCTTCCAAAACTCCTTCCCACAAACAGCAACAATAGCTGTTAACTTTCTTTATGCCTCGATGTAACTTACAGTAATAACAACAATAATGAAAATAATAGTAATAATAATATCACCACAAGTCAGCAACTGCTGACGTTTGTACTTTGGTAGTTACTCAGTAACGAGACCTGGTCACAACATAGCTTTTGCTTTTTCAATTCCTCTATCCAGAAGTACCCTCATCCCTGAAACTCATCCCAGCATCCCAACGCTCAAAGATCTAAAACACAATAAATGCTTTACAACGATAACCGGGACTGTTACTGTAGTTTTGTTTACAACAACAACCTCGTCACATTGCAACGCAGCTCCTGAAGGAAATAAGCGAGCCTTCCATCCCCGGAGAGGCCGGGCACACGTGTCCAGCCAGGCAGGGGGAGTCACGAGCGGGCTCTGCCCAGGACGCGGCGGCTGAGCGCTCCCATGAGCGCAGCGCAGGGGCAGCTCTCCGGCCCGGGCACACTCGCTGCGAGGCACGGCAGGAGCTGCCGGGGCAGAGAGCACCGGCTCGGAGCGCGGACAGGGCGCCTGCACTTTGTCACTGCTGTCAGCTCCGCTATTTCCAAGAAACGAAGGGAGGGAGGGCCGCGCGGTGCGCCTCTCCCCTCTGAGCCTCTACCTTGCCTAGCGAATGTGACACCGCAGTGGCCGGGAGCTAAGCACAGGGCTAGCAAACACGTATTTTGCGCCAGCCGGTTCCCGGAGCGCGCTGCATCACCGCCAGGCGCACGACCGCAGGCAGCGAGCGGCGGACGGAGCGTGAGGGACGCGACGCGGGAGAGGGAAGGAGTGACTGCCCCGCGGCAGCGACGTGCGCGCCCTCCCCGACCCCGGCCAGGGCGGGGGGCGGGCAGCCCGGCGGGGCCGGACGATGCTCGGGCCGGGCGGCCCCCGCCTCCCGCGTGCCCGCCATGGCCGCCCCCCGCGCCCAGAGGCGGCGGGATGGCGGCGCCCACCTCGCCCGCTTTCACTTTCTTTTCTGGCCCCGCCGCTGCCCCACGGCTGCGCGGCCCCCGGCACCCCGCGGGCAGCGGCTCGGGGCTGCCGGGGGCGAAAGGGGCAGCCCCGGCCAGGCCTGCGCCGTCCCCCGCCGCACCGCCCGGGTGAGGCCGGGCACCCTCACTGGCGCCCTGGGGGATCTCCCAACCCCGGCCAGGCGGGCAGGGGGCCGGTGGCCGGTGGCGGCGGGACCGGCCTGGCTCGGCGTCCCGCGGACGGCGCGCACCGGCGGGTCCGGTGTCCGCAGAGGTGACCCCCTCTCTCCCGCCCGGCTGTCCGTGCCCACCTTGTAGGAGTCGGTGGCGAGGAGGATGTTGAACTCGGCTCCCGCCGCAGCGCACTCCATGTCGCCGAGACCCGGGAGGCGCCACCGCCCGCACGGACAGAACCGGGCTCCGCCGCCACCGCTGGCGTTTTGAGCGGGGGGAGCACGGAGAGAGGGGGCGGGGCGGAAACACGGGATCGCGGCCTGGGCGGGCGCGCGCGGGGACGCTGATTGGTTGGGCTGCACTGCCACCGTGGGTGGTTCCCTGACGTCACGACGAGAGGGGCGGGGTCGGGGCGCCGCGGGGGCTCTGATTGGTCCCGCCGCTGGCCGGTGCAGGGGGAGGGGCGGGCGGGGAGCGTCCCGCGCCGCACGTTCTCTTTCATTGGGGTTTGGGCGGGGCCGGCCCGGTGACGTCACCGCGCGGCCGGCGAGCTCCCTCTGGCGGTGGCCGGCGGCGCGCGCTCGGCTGAACGGGCGGCGGGGCGGAGGCGAGCGGGGGCGGCGCGCAGGCGCGGAGGGGCCCCGGTTTCGGTTCTCGGCAGCCGCGGTTCCGGGAAAGGGGAGGCGGCGCCGGCACCAGCACCACCGGCACGCGGGGGGACCTCCGCCCGCACCTGCTCCCGCATTCCCTCCGGGGCAGGCGCTGCGCCCTGCGGTCCCTTTTACCAGGGCCTGGGGCTGATGCCCGTGTGGGGAAGGACCTCCCGGCCTTCCCGAGCACCCCGATCTCCATCCCCCCCACTGCCGACGTTCGGCGCCGGCTGCCTCAGTGGAAGAGCATGACACTTTTTGACAGAAAATACTTCCGAGCATTCTTCAAAGTTGCTGTTGATCAGGGATTACATATAAAGTTACACCCGCTTTCCAAAAGCTTTCTTTTATACTCATTACAGCCTTAACTGGTATTCTCATTCGAGGAAATACTTGAGGTTTTCGAGCCGCATTTATCTGGCATTCGCATAGAGGAGGAAGAGGAGGCTCGGGTGACTTTATCTCCCCCCCGGCCCCTGACAGGGCCTTGTAGCCTGGCGGGGGTCGGGTCCTTCCCCCAGGGAATGGCTCGATCTCCCTGGGCAGGTTCAGCTCGGACATCAAGGAGAACTTCCTCACGGAAAGGGTGGTTCGACCTCCGAACGGTGTGCCCAGGGAGGTGGTGGAGGCACAGTCCCTGGAGGAGCTCGAGGAAAGGCTGGATGTGGCTCTCAGTGCTAGGGTCTGTGTGAAAAATGCGTGGTTTACGATTGGCTTTTCGTAAATATTAAAATGAATATTATATGTGCTATGTTAGAAAGTTATGCTGTATTACTTTTCTTAAGGAGTGTGTTAAATATAGTTTTAGGGTATAACAAAATGTTAAAATACAAACTATGCTATGTAAGATACTTTTTTTTTTAAAGAAAGGACTCGCAGTGAGATAGCAGCCACAGGACACCGAAATCTTTCAGAGAAAGAGAATTTATTGCTGTCTTATCAGGAGAAACGAACTTCTTCCCGCCTCGCTCAGTCATGAAGACGCCGTTAGGATTAAGAGAAAGCAGCTGGCGATGACCAGACAGACTCCTGTGTTTGAATGGAATTTATGCATCTTGTATGAGATGTATGAATATGGAACAAGTTATTGCTTTTAAGGGTTAATCCTCTCTTAATGTGTGTCCTCTTTTGGGCTTATGCTGCCCAGAAAAAGGTACCCGGACGTCCGTAACTCTTTGTTTCTGTTGTCTCATATTGTCCTAATCCAAATTGTCCAAATTATCATTACTCTAATTATATTGCTATTTTTATAACCATTTTATTATCATTAAACTTTTAAAATCTTAAAAAACAAGTGATTGGCGTTTTTCACAGTCTGGTTGGCACAGCAGTGTTTGGTCAGAGCATGGGCTTGGTATCTCAAAGGTCTTTTCCAACTTAATGGATTCTGTGAGTCTGTGAATTGTTCTGAGACGAGAGAACACTTGGTAGTACTAGAACTTGGTAGTCTAGAGCACTAGTATAGAACACTTGTAGTAGTATATAACACTCTAGAACACTCAGTGGTATATAACACTATATAACACTTGGTAGTATATAGCATTATACACTTAGTAGTATAGAACACTCTCTGTATTTGTTGCTCCAAAGCAGCAAATCCAGTTCCTGTCACAGCCATGGCTGCTGCACAACTGGAAGATTGTTGTCTTGCTCTCTGCTAATCAGGCATATGGAAAAATAACTACCTGTTAACAATGCTACTCTGCTGCACTAAAAAAAAAAAAGAAAGAAAGCTTCTCAGTTAGCCTTTTCTGTAATATCACTAGTGAATTAAAACTTAAGTTGTTGCTTGATTGTAAACAAATAAAAAAATTGTATAACTACTGTTTATTAATATGATTCAGACACATATTCATACACTGTTTCACCAGTCAGATTTTGGTGGAAATAAGAATGCCTAAAAAAATTTTAAAGAGTAAGATTAGGAATGAGATCTAGGTATTTCTGACATCATTCTATACAGATCCTAGTGTATCCATAATGTCCCTGTGGGCCACATTAATTTGGTTACCCTTGTGAGTCCCTGTTGACATCAGCATGCTCTTGTTTCATGCCATTCCATGAGAGAAAAGCACCAGTTTTATATATATAAATATATATAACTTGCCCAGGGAGGCTGTGGGGTTTCCCTTGCTGGAGATATTCAGGAACCATCCAGTCACAGTCCTGTGCCATGTACTCTAGGCTGACCCGGCCTGAGCAGGGAGGTTGGACAAGACACCCACTGTGGTCCCTTCCAGCTCTACCCATTCTGTGATTTGGGGAAACTACTTTCACTAGTTTTCTTAGGAGGGAAAGGGTTTCCCTAGAACAGGGAAAGGTCTGTGAAGAAGTTGGAAACATCAAGAGACTCCATATATCAGGAGTTTCATGTACACTTCCCTCTGCCATCTTGTTTGAGTGCTGTTTTTTACCAAAATCTGCAAATAGCAATGGTAATTGCTTTTGTTGCTGTTAGCCACCATGAACTTGCAACTAATTCTTGTCTTAGATGTTCTGCTTTCTTTTGTTCAGTCTCTTGGACACAAAGTTATCTTCTTACCATAACTTCCCCATCAGAGCAAAAAAAATTTAATTTCCATTTTCTTTCTAAGGTTTCTCTGTAGCTCTTCCCCTTTTATCTCTGCTTGTTGTTGCTGCATAGACAACCAGTCTGCTCTCTTCCACTGGCAAGACTGATCTAAAAGTGCTTGCTAGTTTTAAAAGCTGGTCTACCTTTTTAAAAGCTGGTCTACCTTAAATAAAAAATTATTTTTCTGAAATTCCCTGGACTTAACCCTTCCTTAGTTCCTTCTGAGAATTCCTTTTGTGGAGTGTCCCATCAATGTGACAACACGATCATGTGATCATTTGAAATTATCTTTATATGCAAATCTCCCATGTTTTGTCACAAAATTTTATTCTGTGGTGTCACATCAGGACTTTGCCCCTTAACACATCCTTTATCTGTGTTATCTGTCCTTATCTTTTTCATGGTGAAATCTCTCTGCTGCAGGAGACAAAGCCTAACTTTTTTTTTTTAAATTCTGCTTTAATATAAAGCTGATTAGTAAAATGCAAAACTTATTTTTATCAGATCAGTCTTTTATCTAAACCTTAGCAAGAAACTGGAAAAGTCAGAAAAATACTACAGTTTATTTGATTTGTTTTGCTTTGTTTTTAAATGGAATTTTTCACGACAGAATTCTGCTGATATATCTTCAAGCCTTCAGTGGAATAATTAATGATGATTTGCTCAGACAGAGTTTTTGTCAGCATCTTGTTGGCTCTTTCTGGCACCTTACATTGTGCCAGATCTTGAATAATGGTTTAATTTCGCTCATATGAACATATCTTAAGCTGTATCTATAATGAAATATTGTAAAGTTAGGGCATTTCAGAGTATTAATAGAAAATGGTACTATGCTGAACAGAGCTAAGTTAAATCACTATTGGCTGGTGAGGAGGACATATTTTAATTTTGGAAAAAAATGAAATACAACTCTGGCAGCTGTAGATGGTGGGAGTACTGTCACAATGTTGAAAGAGAAAAAATTCTGGGAAACTCAAATACTTGATTTCTGTGCTGTATCTGTCCTCTATTCTCTGTAAAACTGGCTTTGGACTGTTCAACTGGCTTGTTGAAATCAGGATTTGTAACATATATGGGGCTTAACTTCTCCCTCCAGAAGGAACCACACCAAGAAATAATGTTCTTCAATTTAAATGTGAGCTCAGCTAAATTGTTTCTGCTACCATTTGCCTACAAACAGAGGCAAGGTTCTTCAACAATTATCTTCCAACATTTTCCTTTGGCATGTGAGAGATTTTTAGAGGCACTTGTTTAGATATTTTTAATAAACAAAGCTGTAATGGTGGCTGTAATGAATTCATATTAATCCAGGGATGTGTTTTGTTCCTCAGGGATTCCTGATAATAAATGATGATGCTTTGTGTAGCAAAATTGTGCACTTAGCATCTTGTGTATATAAAGTCCATAATGTGGTGCTGTATCTGGAGGAAGGCTATGCTCTAAATATGTCCTCAGGCTGATGTCTTAGGAAGTATGCAAGGACAGACAAATTAGGATAGATATTACACTATATCCTTTCTTCAATCACTGCTGCAAAACTTGATATTTATTTAATCTATCTGTGAGAGTCCCGTCACCCCTACATAGCAGATTGCTGTGACTGGAATTTCTGCACACACCATTATTATGTACAGGGCATGAATTTTCCTCTCTAGTGTTTCTGGTAGTTTTGATTGTTACTTCTGAGCCTGAACAAATCCCCTGTGCTCCCTTTATCTGGGTGATAATTCCAAGGCATATTGACAGATTGAATGTTAACATTGTTTCTTAATACTGCTGTTTTTCTTTTCAGATATGCTGGCAAAAGGGCAGGATTTTAAATGTGCTTCTTTGTGCTTTAGTTACTTGTGGTAGTTTTTAAACTTACAATTTTTGCAGCAGGGGCCTTGGTGCCTGATGGCCAGGCTGGTGCAGCTGGAGTTTATCAGACATCTGTCACTTGCCACCTTGCTGCATACAGTTCTTTGCTGTGAAGCTGTAAGGAAAACAGAGTGGAACCTGTGGACTCTTTCTTCCTCCAAGGCTATACTTCTTTTATCCTTTCTAAAGCTTCCCATCCTACACCATTCTGCAATATCTAGTTGTGTTCTCATAGTGTTCTTTCAGCTTGGATACCTGTCTGGGACTCCAGAATAAATTAGTGCATAATTGGTTAAAATCATCTAAGCAGATTTTAAAGTGCTGGAGAATTTAATTCTCTTTGCTAAACCATATCCACCAATAGTCCTGGTAAATAGTATCCCAGTCACAAGGAATCACAGAGAAGTAGATTATTTTCCATAGAAGTGAAAAAATATTTCTGGCCTTCACATTTTTGTCTGGTTTTGTGCTTCTGAGCATGACTCACTGCAAGTCAGCTTTTCTTTCTAACTTCTTAAGAACTACATTGAGCCCCTAGGTCAGTTCTCTGGAAGCCAATGCCTATGTTTCTGCTGGCACTTGGATTGGTAGACTTCCAGACACGCTGTGAGACTTCTTGCCTTGACTTTTGGAAGAGACAAATTTTAGATTATGGGGACAGCTTTGTATCACACCACATAAATTGTTGTTTCTTGATATGCATTGCATAGCCAGTACTGAGGTGTTTGCATGTTCTTCAAAGAATAAGAGAAGTTCAGTCACTTCATTGCTCAGAGTATTGTAAAGCTGAGGTAGCTTGAAATTGCTGTCACACAGACGGGTGAAATGCCACAGGACATGCTGAAAATGACTGTTACAAATCTGCCTTACTGGTTCTGAGTTGGCACGGTGGATCCAGCACAGTTTACCAGTTTTGGGTGTACTGAGGTGCCTCTACCAAGAGACACTCAGGTGGGCCTGCAGTCTCTTTTTTCCATGCTGAGCTCTCCTCAGGAGCTGGGTGACAAGTAAATGTTGTTGATGGGTATTTGAGTGCATCTGTCCAGCATCAGCTTGAATCAAGAAGCACCCTCCTGAGCAGGGGCTTACTGAATCCAATGTGGCTTCATAAGGTTAACAGTGCAAGTCTTGCATTTCTGGCTTTTCCTGGTTTTGTACTGTGGCTCAGATATAGAGTTGTATGGAGCTGGCTTGGGTTAATAAAGCTGGTTCTCTATATCCCAGGTCATATAAAAATGGCAAAACCACTTCCTGAACTGTCACCAACCACTGTGTAATGTGGTTTGTGCAGTGCTGTACCTGAGCCAATAAACTTTGTAATTGTAACCTCTGAGCTGTACTGAGTGTGTCCCTGATGCAGTGTGCAACTAAAATAAGCCTCTGCAGCTGGTCAAGTGATGGCTGTGGAGTGTGGGATGCAGTGCAGGAAGGGAGCTGACAGGAATATTAGACTCAATCACCTGTACTTTGTCCACACACTGAGATTCCCAAACATCCAAAGAGCTGAGTTTCTTTTCCTTTTGAATCAAATCAGCATGAAGTATTTTCTCTGCCTCCCAAACCAGCTATCCTCCTCTTCATTACAGTGGTGAGTATCAGCTTGGTCAAATAGAGTTCATAATAATGAATGTCTCTGGCTTTTATAGGAAAAATAATGAGATATTTCCAATACATTTATTTCTGAATTCAGATATACTTCTAAATTGTTTCTTCAGCAGTGTTTGGCCAATGCAGAATTTGTGATGTTCTGTCACAGATTGAAGATTTTACTGCTGTTTATCTAGAGTTAAGTTTATGATTTAATCAATGTTTACTGCTCTGGAGTAAATGCTGAATCCTCTGGAGCTGAGACCATTTCTAGTTATGTATTTGTTTATCACCTGATGTGTGGGCTGATTCCAACCAGAGCCCCTACACTAACACAGTCACAACAGCAACCACAATGTCTGCAGGGCATAATTGAGCTTTATGTGATGGAGGGATCAGAGACCTGGAGCTAAACTGATTGACTTTTGTTTTGTATTTCACAATGCAATGTGGATTAGACCATGGGACAGACACACAGTTGTGTGTCTAGGTGAAAATACAAGGTTTCAACACTTCTGCAGCACATGTAAAGTTCAACCAAGCTGCCACAGTTATGTCTGAGCATCAAATGCCACCTGTCCAGTTTATAAATACAGAAGATGACTTTCTAATGATTCAGGTCTCCATTTTCATTCTAGCAAGCTGAAGGTTCTGTTTTCTTCATTTGATTTGCGCCTTCTGTGAAGGAAAAATGAAACAAAACCAAAACCCAAAAAATGGAACTCCCTAGAAACACCAATTATCCAGAGTTTCTTTTTTTTTGATGAGTAGACAGCATGGAAGATTATACATATTTACTGATTGCCCAGTTTCTGTAATATTCATGCTGGCTTTGCAGGAGAACACCTGAAGTAAAACAGGGTAAATCAACGCATTTGTAAGAAGCAGTAGAGGGACTGACAGAGGGCATTTTGCTACAACCCATCAGTAAGAGGAGTTACAGTTTCAGTTTATGACATCAGCCACTGTCCTCACCTGAACTTCAGTCTTGAACTGTGGTTTTCTCTGGGCTGGTGTTAACATGCTCAAACACTTTCTAGTTCAGCCTGATCCTGTAAAATGCAGTGGTATTCTAGTGAGCTGCCACTGACTTTAGTACACTCTTGTGCACAGTGTCTTTAAAGAGAAGGGGAAAAACAAACTGAATCATATATTTATGCTCACTAAAAGAATTGTATGGAGGGCAAGCTCTACTATACAGACAGTGTTCTGACCAAAAAGTATCACAAGGTTATAAAATTTGTTGCACTATAATTTTAAAGAAATGTGATTTTTTTTTTCCCCCCCGGCATCCTTTCTGAAAAAGAACTGTGAGGTTTATCAGGGAAATACCTTGCTCCTGTTGTTCATGGGGAGAGTAAATATAAATTGATAGGGGTTGGACACAGCCCCAGGCATTGTCCATTCTCATAACAGTGCATCCCAGATTACAGTTTGTCTCAGAGACAAATCAAGACCATTTCAGTCAGCAAGGGTGTTTGTAACGTGGCTGGGGCTGTGGTGCTGCATAGAGATGCAGTGCTGTTCTGCTAAGTCATCCCAGCTGCAGGTGAGGACTCCCAGCACACAGATGCAGGAGCATTTCTGCTCCTTCAGAGCTGCTGTATGTAAATTGCTGCTGGACTGAGCCATTCCTTGGGCTCCTTCTGTGCAGAGGTTGAAATACGATTGTGTAGGAGAATTCCTTTAAAAACAGGGACATCCTCGTGGAAATTTATAGGTTTGTATTTTGTTGCTTCTCAAGGTAAAAATGAAGGGAAAAGATTTGTCTTTAGAATATTAGCCTAAGCTGATAGCAGACAAAAACTGCCTTGGGTGCTTAAATTTAGGATGTTAGCAGTCTGTTGAACTGAGCAGGATTAAAATTGGTGTGTTTAGTGAGTAAGTGTAAAAATGATGAAGTTGTGTCTAAGTAAACTGATTTGCAGAGCTGGAGGTCTTTCTCTTTGATGTCTCAAACATAAATAATCTCTGAAAAAAAAGTTGCTGGGCTTTTGTAAAGTGGTCTTATACAATATTTGTACTGCACAGGTCCCTGTGGTTCCCAAGATCTCTGTGGACTGATTTACAGGAAATGCAGAGTCACTGGAGCAGCAGACACTCTCCCAGAGCACTGCCCTGCAATCCTTACAAGGTAGATGAGATGTAGGTTTCTTCTTGGCCTTCTTGCAGACCCAGTCCACCCTCAATGTTCCCCACAGGGCACAGCCTGGCTGGCAGCAGCCTCAGGAGCCGGGGCTGGGAGCCCCTGCACTGCCCTTTGCTCTGGGGCTGCAGCTTAAACACGTGGGCAATTTTCTGCTCCCACCGTCCACATGGGAAAAGATTGCAGCTGCATTTTGTGAAGAGCTTAATCCCATTAGTGTGCAAGGAGCATGGCCTAGAAATGTGCTGGGGATGTCAGCAAAGGAGCGGGCTGGGGAGAGGCAGGCGCTGGAGCAGTCGGGCTGCAGGCACTCACAGAAGCACCGATAGGCATCCAGGGCTCCCTGGGCTAAACAAGGCACCTGCTGTGATACACTGAGTTTTCTGTGAATGCTGCATCTGGATTTAGCTCCTTTTCTTTCTATTAAATTCTACTCTGTGTTGGAATGCATGAAATAGGAAGGTCTCTGAGTCCCTCAGAGAGAGAAGGGAATGCAGCATTTGAATTAGAACCTCTAGAGAAGCTGAAATCTATTAAGCCACACAGATATGAAATAGAAGTGTAAGTTTTCGTTTTAAGTAAGTAGAAATATACCTTAAGTGCCTTAAGAGACTGTGTTAGCTAGTAAAAGGCCCTAAAGCTTAGTTTAAAGGTCAGTAGTGTTATAGATACATATTATAATATTGGCTTTTTGCAAATATTAAAATGGATTTTATATGTGTAGTGTTAAAGTAACTATGTTATATAGATAGAGTTTTTTCTCTCTAGTTAATTAAGTTTAGACATAGCAGTGAAATAGCTGATATAAGTATGCTCCTGTTAAAATGCCTGCTTGGATGGGATAACATCCAATGAACATGTGAAGAAGATACCTGCTGATATGCCAACTATCAGCACTCACTGTCTGAAGACAGTGTGGACCAAGGCCTAAAAATTGGAGGTGATAAGAATGGACTAAAACCACAACCAAGGAATACACATGCTCTAAAAAGGCAGATCCAAGGAGGAGCCATGCTAAACAATTCTTGGAACATTTAAACTAGTTTGGGGAAAAGTTTACTATGCATAAGGGTCTATGAATATGCAACAATCTGATGTAAGGGGAAAGGTATTTAAGGGGTATCCCCAAAGATAACAGCACCCAGCTGCAATAACCTTTGCTCTATGCTCCTTGTCTCCTACTGTCGTTTATTAAACTTTTTGCATTTTCACAGGAGAGTGAACGTTTTTCACTGTAGCGTTACCTTTCCCAAAATTAGTTCCAGACAATGAAAACATAGCAGAACATTGCTTGCCTCTCTAGATAGAGTAGCTAGAACCATTTGTGTAAATAGATAAAATTATATGTGTAGATTTTGTGTAAGAACTGACATTACTTTCACACATTAGAATCAAGCCAGGATAGGTTTAGGAAGAATGTTTTAGAATCTTGCTTTTGGCTGACTGGATTATTTATGAATAAAATCCCTGTATTGGGGTGCAGAAAAGAAGAGGAAAGAAGCAGAAAAAGGTGTGGGAGCTGCTGCTGCTTCTGCTCAGGACTTTGTGCCAGAAAGCTTTAGCATGGACTTTAATAGTCTGAAATCCTTGCCTTCAAGGATTGTATTCATGCAATAAACAGCTTTACTACAACCAACAACTGCTCTTGTCTCTTTGAAGACCCAAGGCCCATGAAAAACTCTACAATCTTACTCACAGTTGTCCTAATTTTTATTTAGTGCTTTGTAATTAAACATGAAATGGAAACTGCAGATTGGAGCCTACTGTGGCAGGAAGAGACAGGAATGAACTGTACACCTCAATATCAATACAGATCAGACAGATGCATAAATTTAAAAAACCCCACATTTTCTTAAATTATGAGGCTGAGGAGTAGAAGGAAGAGCTGCCTGTGCCTGTTAGGGAGAGAGAGGGCAGGCATTCTGTGTGACAGCTTGTGCTGCATCAGGAATCAACGTGGGGCCCCAGTCTGAGCTATTTGATTTGGATTGCACTGACCTAACAGATACCTGTAGGGTCTGGCTTTGCCCTTTCTCTGTGGTGACATTTGGAGAATTTGCCAATGTGATAAGTTGCAATGAACTGAATTACAGCATGGCCCCTGCACACAGCGTTTCCTCTTTTCCCCCACTGATTTGCCAAGTTCTCTGACTTCAGTTCCTGATTGTAGTCTAATTTCTTTCTCAGAGTTCTCAAGAAATGAACTAAGTATTGGAACACACCCCTGAAATTCACAGTTGTTTTTAGCTTGTCCTTTCTCTGGACTGTTACCAAGGTATCTTTTATATTTTTCTGTCTGAAATTTGATCCTGAGATCTCAAAGACAGTGGAAACAGAAGTTACTTTTTTGATGGCTTATTTTTAGAGGTATGATTTTTGTGTCAAAACAATACTGAAATTTAGATAAAACAATAGTCATATCCAAGTATTACTTCTTAAACAGGAATATGAGATAATCTTCAAGGAAAAAAAAAGCTGGCATTTATCTTATCATGTAGCAATTAATAATCATTCCACAAATATTTGGGGAAATATGTGGGCCAATGAACTCACTGAGATAAGTAGGTTGTGTCAAATCCTTGGTGTCAGATAAAATGTGAACTTCTCCACAGCCCTTATTAATTTTACAATATTGAACCAGTGCCTTCCTTATGTTTTCATTTTCCATTTACTTTGTCTTTCTGTTTAATGGATCTATTTTACTGCTCCTGGCAGGAGTTTCTTTCTTCTTGCTGGGGAATCAGAAGTTATCTGATTTATTTTTCCTGTACAGATACCTCTTCCAATGTTTTATATAGCAATGTGTTCTCTCTCTATAAACTGATCATAGTAGTGAAAATGAATGCATATTTCTGTTAAGAGGATTTATTTCTGTGTCCCTTTATTAGTGTCTATTATCCAATCACCTAACCTGTATTGTCACAAAGATCTGCTATTTTATTCCAATTAAAAGATTTCAATTTAGAAGACTTTTGAGATTTAAAGAACAACTAACTGATAAATGTTGTGCAATATTTACTAATTCCAAAGGTCTTTTTTACAGAGAGAATGGAAATCCAACACTGGAAATTCGAGGGGAAAATGTCTGACTGTGTAGTTAAAGCAACAGTGTTCTATTTGCTGCTGAAATACTGAAGAGTCAAAACTTTTCCTCACAAAGGCAAATATTCAGAGGACAGTGAGGGTCAACTAACTAGCATGGAGCAATGGAGAAGAGTGGGAATGAAATTAAAGACTGAAAATGCCCAGAAGACAACAGCAGGGAATATATATATAGAAGAAATAGACATCTTTGTTTGTGCAAATGGTGCTGGAGTTGTCTTCTGTGTCCTTCCTGTGAGTCATGGCTACAGGCAGGTTTTATGGGCTTCCACTAGATCAGGAAATCCACAGAGGAATTGTGTCCTAATTTTTGTGCTGAGTCACACCATGGCACAGTGGTGTTCTGGCTGTGTTACCCCATTCAGCATCTCTTCCATCACATCAGCTGCCCAAGAGCTGGGGTTGTTTAATGTGACGTGCAAGGCACGGTTAGGGCAAGGAGGGCAGCTATGGAGTTCCATACATCCACATCACTCTGAGAACTCCAGATGCAGTCTGAAGGTGGTATGGCTCCAGATTCAGACCTGGGAATCAGAGGATATTCCTTGATAGAATGGTAGTCTCTAAAACATAATGTTATTTTTAGCTGTAAGAGAAGAGATGCACCAAGGGAAAAAGGTGAGCTGAAGTCTTGGCAAATCCTGATTTGATTTCTTTTTCAGCCATTTCCTGTTGAATCTCAGGCCACTTAAACCATGTGGTAATTCATAGTCTTGTCCAGGTTGGAACAGCCCTTGAAAGAGATCTAGCTTGAGTCTGTCCTGCAGCTCAAAGCAGATCAATGAAGATTTCAGACAGTATTTTTCAGGACTTTGTTGTATTGGGTCTTGAAAATTTCCAAGAACACAGGTTCTCCAGTGATCACAGGTTATCCTCCTAGTGATTTCTCCCCACCCATATATTCAGCTGCAGCCTTCCTCAGGCACTGGAAGGCTGCTATGAGGTGCTCCCTAAACTCTTCAGGTACGTGGGGCACGTGTGATCTGATCACAGTGGATGAGTCTGGATTTGTCAGGAGGCACTTGCCTCAATCCTCTTCCAAGGAGAAGACAGTTCTCCTTTGCTCCCTCTCAAGGCACAACAGCCCAGGAAACCTTGCTGGTAAAGAATGAGGCAAAGGAGTGTTTGAAAAGCCATGGTGGTCAGGCAAACTCCCTGGTGACTGGAAAAAGGGGGACATTGCTCTTGGTTTTTAAACAGGGAAGAAAACAAGACCCAAGAAGCTACAGGCTGGTGAGCTTCATCTTTGTGCCTGGGAAGATCCTGGAGCAGATCCATCTTGGAAGCAATGTTCAGGCACACACAAGACAAGGAGGTGATCTGAGACAGCCAGCATGGCTTCACTAAGGACAGATCATGCCTGACCCATGTGGTGAATCTGGAATCTTTGGAGACAATGGTTGCAGGGTTTTAGGGCTCCTCACTCTGTGTCAGAGCACTAAATAAAGCTGGGTCACCCATACCTTTGGGGTTATGTGGAATCCTGAGCATGCTCTAGCCAAAAAAAAAAGTTGGAAACAAATTAGTTGAGGTTTTATTTTAGCTTCTCTTCCCAATAAGAAACTCTTGAAAATCTATATGTATTTATGAGATGTGTTACTTTTAGCTACTCACTCTTTCCTACTTGTTAAGTCAGAAAATTCCCCAAACACTTGCTCAGATGATGCAGCCTTTTTGCTCAGATAATGCAGGTGTTGGGAACCCAGACACCAGTGGTTCCTGCCATCACAAGTGAGATTATGGAGGATCCTGCTATGCCAACAGTGAAGAATGGCATCTAGAGTGTGGTACATGAATCCCTTGTTCCCCTTTTACTGTGCTCAGAGAGAGCCTCTTCATGACTCTTATTTATGGCTCTGCAAGTGAGCTGATTGAAAGATCCATCAGAGGAGCAAATGTAGATTGCAACTGCAGGTGTCCCCCTTGAAGGGCACTGCAAGTCATGTCAATTCCTGTAAGCAATTTCTGCAGTCACTATTTCCTCTAATTGTTGACTTCAGTTGAAAGTAATTCAGAGCAGTTCTGGTTCAGGAGGTGAGCTCCTGATGGTGGGACAAGTCTGTACAAGCAACACATGCTGAACCCCCTCTCTGCAGAGACATTCCTGTGTACTTTTGAGTCTGTACATTTGTCAAAAGGAAGCAAGATGTACCAATACTTTTGTGAATATTTCTGTACATGCTGCTGATGTGATTTATTAATGTATAGAAGAATGTATTAGTGATTTATTAATGTATAGAAGACTTTTGTGAAATTTCTGGTCTTCAGCTGAGTTATTTAGAAAAACACTGAATTCACTGAATCTAAGCAGTGAATTCCTGCTTAGATGTAATATGCTTAATTATGAGTGCCTAGGGAAAACCTGGATTTCATTTAGCATTTTCTGAGCAATACCTATCAGTTAACACAGAAGCAGCACAACTGAAATGCTTTAATCTTCTACTGCTCCAGTCTGCATGACTCTGCCTGGCAGTCAGTGGCAATGATGTAAGTAAAGATGCCCTAATTTTCATGCTGGAGTATAAACTTTTACCCACTTCATACACGTTGATTATTTACAACTTAGCTGTGTGAATTAAGAAGAGTCAAATTACGTGGGCCTTGTTTCATTCCCTGTTATGTTGATATAAAATGGACATAAACATGCCAAAATCAATGGTGGCTACTGCAATGTAAAACAGGTGTAATGATTACAGAAACAGGCAAATTTAAGCTGAAATTTTCTTCTCTTCTGGTTTAAGCTAAATAGATAATCAGGTGTGAGCTTTGATTCAACAGAAGAAAGATACTTCATTAGCACAACTTCAAAATGCCTTTTTTTTTCTGATCCATGTCCAGTTTAGTTGAATCATAACAATTAAATCCTTCAAAGATCAATAAAGACCTGTATTATTAATAAAATTCTCTTAAAACATTAGATAAAATCAGATTTTAAAATAGTGAATAAAACTGCTGTATGGTATATTATTTTGACTGAATATCAAATCAATATCAAGCCTGTCATGTTTAATCTGATTAAGCTCACCAGGACTGGGTCCCTCAGTATTAAAAACACTATCAGGAGGAGCAGTATAATCTTATCTTCTATGGACTAGACAGTGGACAAGATGAAATGTATATTCTGTTACTCAATTGACTGTATTTTTATTTTACAAGTATCACTCACTGATTATTTATGCCATTATCAGAAGGTCTTGCATTACAAAATGAAAAGTGTGAAAATCACTATATTGTCATGTACAAATGTGTAGAAGGCCAGAAGATAAGGGATTAATTACAAGCACTGATAGCTAGATGGCTGTGGAGCCAGCCAAGGATTGCAGGTAGGTTACCAAGGCTTGTTGGTAATAATAACATGCTGTGAGAAAGAACAGGATGTGGCTGGAGAAGGGAGCAGCACTTTTGAGGGACAAATATCCTCGTTCTGATTCCTGGGGATAGGCACAGCTCAGTCCAGTGCAAGCACAGGAATAAGATCAAGAAGTGGGCATGGACTGGTTGGGGGGAACAAGATCACCCAAGACCCCCAAATCCTCTGACCCATTTTCAGAAGGGTCTGAAAGAATGGGCTGTACATAACAACTAATTTGCATAGAAAGCAAGAATCTGCCTTCAGGGTGGGGAAAATTATCTATAAAAGGTACCCCCCAAGGCCCAAGTTCTCCCAGGACCTGGACACCCCTCAGCTGCATCAACCCTGGAGCCAGGAGTGGTGATCTCTTTCTTCCTTTCTTTCTTTCTGTCTCTTCCTCTTTAATTCATCTCTCTTCCTCTCTTCCCTTTCATCTTACCCCTTTATACAAAATCCACTGCTGTGTACTTATGAAAGAGGCCAGGGGCCAACATAGCAATTTCCATGCAAAATGTGTAATTTTCTAATAAAACTTTTTGAGTTTTTGCAGATCCTTTGACTTTTGTTGTTCCTGTCAGCCATGAGCATTTATGGATCTTGGGTGCTCCCTTCCTTTTAAGGGTGGGACATCACAAAATTGTTGGAAGATTTTGCTAAAGCCATCAATGTAGTTAGGTTTTGAAAACATACTTTTCTTTAATGAAGGTTGATTACACAGAGTTCTTGATAAATGCCTTTTTATGTACTTCACACATTTTTTAATAGGTTATTATTCCTAGAACTGAGATTTTTCATTTTAATATCTCCTACTGTAGCCAGATCAGAATTCCAGAGAGATTTGAGATGAGAAGAATTTCTACTCTGTAAGGTTTTTTATTGTGTTTTTACTATCTTACAGTTTTTTTTAAGTAAGAATATTAATCCAGCATTCTGAATAAATTTCCCATCTCTTCATCTTAATTGGGACAAAGGTCTTCAGATTATTTTCCATATGTAGTCAAACACTGCTGTATGGCTTTGAAAAGTCACTTTAATTCAGGCAGAATTTCCAAGCATATGAGAGATTTTGATCAATAAGATGGTAATCAAAAAGAATATATTTTATACTTCTGTATCTGCCTACCCTCCTAAAATCTTGGAGCCCTTTCAACATTGAAGGAATGAAGCATTTAAAATATGTTGAGTAAGTAACATTGTTGTCCTTTAATAAATTTGGAAGTCAAGGCATACAAATTTGTAATTGTTTTGTAAATGTCCTCTGGGTTTTTTTGTGTCAACAGCTTTGTCCAAGGCTCTGGATTCAGGACAGTTTATAGCCTTTAATTTTGTTTTGTCCTTGAATCTTCAAGTCCACGCAGTCATCTGGAAGAGTTACCATTTTCATGGAGTTACCATTTTCTCTGTCACTGTGTGTACCTCATTCTGTGACCCCTCCACTTGGTGTTCCTCCCTGATCTGTGTCCCAGCTCAGACAAGGCCCCCACTCAGCACTTTGCTGCCAGGGCCCATTGCCACAGGCACTGCATTTTGCTGCTATTTTCTATTATGATTTCAGGGTGGTTTTGCCATTCTTTTTGCTATCCTTATTCCTGTTCTTTATCCAGTTTAAGTTTATGGGATTAGTTTTTGTTCTTCCTTATTCTCAAAGACAGATATCCCAGACTTCATCCTCCTACAGAAGGAAGATAAGAGATTCAGAATTGACATGGTTTGTGTGAGGCTGTGCTGAAAGAGGGAGGTCAGGTTTTGCTGCAGTAGTGCTTGAAGGGGGTGCTTGGCAGCATGTTTGTTCAAGATTTAGGATACTGAGTCTATGGCTAAGGACTTGTCCAAAATGATCTCACTTAAAATAATCTAGGTAAAAGCTTTGATCACTAGTTCATCATGGTGCCACAGGTAGTTTGACCTTCATGTAAGGCCTGTCATTGTAGAGGGAACCTTGGACTTGGGCTTGGTGTTTCCATCCAAGGTCAGGAACAGTGCTCTAGGTGAAGTCCATCCAATGGAATCAGGGTGTGGTTGTGTTTGCAGGGGTCCCAGGATGAGGGAAGAGATGAGAATCTTGACTCCATGTTTCAGAAGGCTGATTTATTGTTTTATGATATATATTATAAGAAAATTATATATTAAACTATACTAAAAGAGTAGAAGAAAGGCTTTCATCAGAAGGCTAGCAAGGAACAGAAAAGGATGATAATAAAATCTTGTGACTGACCAGAGAGTCCAAGCCAGCTGACTGTGATTGGCCATTAATTAAAAACAACCACATGAGACCAATCAAAGATGCTCCTGTTGCATTCCACAGCAGCAGATAATTATTGGGTTCTTTTCCTCTGAGGCTTCTCAGCTTCTCAGGAGAAAAATCCCGGCAAAGAGTTTTTTCAGAAAATATCATGGCGACATCAGGGAACATACTTCTTCCTGCCACCAGCACCCTGTCCTCATGCCATGGTCCTTGGCTACCCAGAAGTCTAACACTATTTTGGGGACTATTTTGCCTTGTGTAGTTGCTTCAAGCCTAAGAGATGGGAGAAGGTGCATGAGTGCAAGACACTGTGAATGCAAGCATTTTCCAAAGCTGTCCCAGCCACTGTTCCTGCTGGAGAGCAATTATGGGCAGTGGAGTGGGCTAGATTTGTTAAAGAGCTGTTTCCCCTTTTTGACAGGGAAACAGCTGGAGAAGACTCCTGCACAGTAACCAGTTACATCATATCAGTTATTCTGGTTTAGACCATGATGCAATAATTGTGTTGATTGTGTACATTGTGACTGCAGTTCTGCAGAAAAGAGCTTCCTCTGAACAGCATCCACTTTCATTTCCTGTCCCTGGTGTGCTTGGCACCATCTTGTTACTGTCAGTGTTATTGCCACTGCATTTATTCTCTGTACATGGGGAAAAACAGTACAGCACTGTCTTCCACATGCCCCCCTTTTTCCTTTTCCAGAACCTTCTGGGATATAGTGTCCCTTCTCTGTCTTCCACTAACCTTGCCAGGCCACACTGGGATTCTCAAGAGTCCAAGCAATCATCAGCAGCACCTTTCTAATGGTGTGCTGAAAGAAGGGAGAAAGGCTGAAGAAACAGGTAAACAAATCAAGACAGGAGCCTCTAAATTCTACGCATGAATGAGCTATAGCACGCACAGACAATTGTGAGTCAGCATGAGAACGGTGTATGCTGGAGATAACTTCTTCTACTAGCCATTAGAACTTACCCTTCCTGTCCCTACCCAAGCACAGAATCCATGCTGTGGCACCAGGCCCACTGGGAATGGGGCAGAGACAAACTGCAACAGCAATGAGAACTCCGCAAAATTTTTATAATTATAGAATAATTCAGGTTAGAAGGGACCTCAGGAGGCCTCAGAGTCATCTGTGGGATCAGACTGCATCCTCAGGGCTGTGTCCAGTTGGGTCTTGAAATCCTCAGAGGATGGAGGCTCCACACCTTCTCTGGACAATCTGTTCTAATGCTTGATTGTTGGAAATTGCTTCATGGTGAAGAAACTTTTAGCAATGTCCAGACTGGTACACCTTTGTAAATTTCTATATGAGCCCCTTATTTTTTGCTCTTCTGCCACGGATCATTGAGAGCCTTCTCTTCTCCAGGGTATAGAATGCCAGCCTCTCTAAATGGACCATGTGCAGCAGCTCCTTGATCCTCCTGAACCTCCTCCTCATTAGACAATAAGTAAAATCTGCACCAGACTTTTTTCAGCCCCTGCCTTGTAACAGGAGTACAATCAATCTGGACTCCTCATACTCCTCAGGTACTAAACACAGAAGTATTTACATAAGGTTGGACACAATCTCTTACAGATTTGTGGGGGATGATGGAGATAAGGGCTCCATCTGCACTAGTGTTTATTATTCTTTTATAGCAGGATATTTCTTGCATGCAGCCATGAAAATGCTTTGTTTCCTCTGTGAATGCAGGGGTTCAGATCCCTAGAAGCTGTGATAGGACAGCCTTGTCAGCTAGCAGCCCACAGCTCACAGCTTCTTAACTCACTCTGCAAAATGCAGTCTCAGACAGCTGCAGACCCTCACCAGTTGCACTGACACATTGATCTTTCCTGCTTCCAAGGCTTTCCAGAGGAATACAGTAACTCACAGGGACTTTAGCCTGGTCTGTAGGCATACAACGAAATTAACAACCCTTCAATTTCCAGGTTTTACACAAATAATGATGTGCAATGAAAATGTGACTGGGGACTTTGAAGCCAAAAGAAGGTTTAAGGAAAATAAGAAAAAAAGGGAGTGCACAGGGAATGAAGAAGACAGTCTCTATTTAAATTTATCTTGAGCCATTTTATCTATCAACATTTGCACAGGAATGCTGAATCAGATTAGATTTTATACAACTACTCCCAAAATAGTTGGATATATTCCAGGTATTTATTATGTGCCAAAACTCCTGCCAGCCAAGAATGTGTTATCAGAGATCACCTTCATACGTCCTCAAGGAATCTCCATTGGCCTTGGGACAAGTTGTGCAGCAAAATTTAGCTGTTAAATGTCTGAGTGCTGCTTTCATCAGATGTCTGAGAGGGACAGTTAAAAGTTGAGCATCCTTAAAGGAATTTGAGAAAACAGACATTCATCACTTGGCAGAGTGTATCTCAATTTAATGTATCTGACAGACAAAAGGTACACATGGTGTGATAGTAGTTACCCTGGGGTAAACATCAGTAATCTGTGGGTCCCTCTGAGAAATCTTTGTGGTGTGATTGTAGAAGTTTGTAACTATCTGGAGTAGTGGGATCCATATACTATATGTATAAAATATATTTTAAATACAGGTTTTTTAAAATAAATATATATTGATTCACCTATCCGTACCTGAAATAAATTACACATAGGAATTCAGTGGAGCTCCTGTTGCCATAATAGTAAAAAAGAGTGCAGCATGTGGCAGGTCAACTGACCTCTGTATTTTATTTCTGCCTGAAGAGGAGGCACAACTTGTGCTAATGATAACATTTTCACAGCCTGCAGCATCTAATATTACAGTAAAATGTATCTATGACTCAAACCCTCTGGCACAGTACATAACTTCAGCTTTACATGAAATGTTTGCCAGTGTTTCACTTTCACATTGATATTTATTCTTTTGTCCAGGGTTGTTTCACTCAGACATCCTATGTGTGTGATTAAGGGGATCTTTGGCCATCACATCTGCTGACAGCAGAACTGACTGCCTTAGCAATTGTGTAATGGTACAATTTTATTTCCACTTATGATTTACTCAAAGTAGGATTAGGGATCAGCATTAAAACTAAGTGCCATGGAGAAGCTGCTATGGTTTCCTTCATTTAAAAGCATATTCTGAAAAAAATGTTTAGATTTCACAGTGCACTTATTCTGGACAGCATTTTCTGAGGGTATTTGAGGGCTTTATAACTGCTACCAGAGTTGACATCATTCTTTATAAAATTAGATAAATACAGAAAAAGCTGTCAGAAATTATTTAGATCAATGAAGTGATTTAATTATAGCAATCATTGTACCTTCATATACAACAGCATTGGTGTGAAAAACAATCAGGTGTGAGAACTCCCAAGTCAGCCAGCAGAAGGAAGATGGATGGAATCCCATCAAATATCCCAGCTTTGCAGGCTGCCCCTACTCACTGAAACCTCTCTTAATCCTTACCCAAAATGGACACAGCTGGAGCAGGGCCCAACAGCTCTTACATGATACAAGGAGACTGTTTTCCCAGCTCAGAGTGTAACTACACAGAGAAGTTGCTTGAGACACTTTATGTAAGGTTCAGTGGTCCCAGATTTCTGTTTAAGGAGGGTGGCAGCTACATCAGTCTGACTTGGGCAGGGCTTTGATATCCATTCTGCAATTTTGGCAGGTTCCCTGTTACACACACACAGACACACACACACACACACATGGCAACACCAGCACTGAAACGCATCCTAAAGTAAGAATGCTCCTCCACAGGCATCAGGCTGGCAGGTTTCCTCCTTGCAATGCTCTCTGAGAGATGGACAGACACACAGCCTCTTTTCAGATCCCCTTCATCTGTCAGCATAAACAAGAAAATTATCTCTGATAATATTTGCCTCCACTTCTAAGATGGTTACTGCAGCTTTTAATTGAAGTGAGCCTTGCTGCTGCTGGGCAGGTAACCCTCATGTCCATGCTTTTGGGGATGTGCTGGGCTGCTGAGCTGAGCATCTTTCAGATGGAGTGCTAGAGAGGTATTTGAGTAACCTTTTCTCATGCAGGCCAATGTTGCAGAGATACTCATTGAGAGAATGTTTGTTTAAAGTAAATTTTCTGTCCTGTGCCAACAGGAGTCCCCCCACTGAAGTGGCTGTACAAGTGCTTGGCTGCAAGCCGTGGCACTGTCCTGGTGACCATCCATCCTTGTCACCATATTGCTGCACTGGGCGGGTGTCACCAGGCTTCATGTGCCACCAGTTTGCAGTGCTGGTCTCTCTGGGGTGAGCCCATGCCTTGCTGCCTGCCAAAAATTATTCCAGCCTGCCCTGAAGTAAGTGGAAACCATATGGTGAAAAAACACCCCCACGAGTGAGCTGTGCCAGAGCAGGGGCACAGGGGGAGAGCAACACAGGCCCTGGTGTGCAGTGTGGTGGAAGCCATTGCTCAGGGTGTCACAAAGGGCAGCACAGTAGAAACAGCTGTGAAATGTCACATGCTCTGCTTCCACCTTCTCACACCACCCATCCCATGGCCGGGGAGTTTTGATGGAACAGTTGTGACTGCAGAGAAAATAAAGAAGTTGAAACTGGGAAGGAAGAAGGGTGGAGTTTCATATTAAATGTCTAGCTATTTGTGCTCCTTTTTCTCTTAAAAGCCAAATCAGGTATCAGAAGCTTGTGTGGTCTGGGAATAAATTAAGCAAAAAATCCTAATTCTGAACTGTTTTGTCTGTGACAACTGCATACAAAACTGGTTTAAATATCTTAATGGTGTACAAAACACTGTCCTACATGAGTATTTTTTTGCATCTGCAGGAACAGTTTGTACTGACTGCTTGCAAGTGTCATATCTATGTACAACTTGATCCCTTCTGCAACTGCTGCTGCAGCAGAATCTCGTGAGAATGCCAGGGACAATGCACCCACGATGCATCACATAATCATTTGAATTGAATGTTTATGTGAATCATCACATAAACATTTATGTGGAAACCCAGGGCACTGGGAATATTTCTCTGGGGTGCCCTGACCCCCAGGGGAGCACTGACTTTGACCCTCATTCATGGAGAAAGTTTCCTAAACTTCAAGATAGAATCCACTAAAGTGTGAAGTAGATTGTAGAAAGTAGTGTAGGTGTATCACTTAGGTAAGAAATTTAGGTTTAGAGATTTTTAGTATGTTGTGGGTGAAAGCAACATAGAGGGCACAAGGTCACAAGGTGTCATCCTGAGTTTCTTCTTCATGCTTCTTCTTCCTCCTTCTTCATGAGTTTGGGTAGCATTTTGTAATTGGGTGGAAAAATCTGCTTTGCAGGCTTTTAGAGATCAGCTATTAAGTTTAAAGGGGAAATAATCTAGGTGTCAGTTCTTAATTGGACAGTTTAGCTCTAAAAGACCTTGTAACAAAAGATTGTTAGCCATTTTTGCAGTGCTTTTCCAGTGCGCTGAGCCTGGTGTGAACAACGTACAAAACTTTAAATAAAATAATAATAAACAAAAACCTAAAGACCAAAAAAATCCAATGCATCTCTCTTTCCTAACACAAAACTGCACTAAGAAGGTCTCCCCTGATAGGGGAGCCCCCTAAAAAGGCCCAGCCTGAGTCCCAGAAGTCAGGGAATCAGCAACAAGTACCCCAACACATTTAGATATACAAAGGAGATGAGCTGCAGCAGAAGCTACCTGGGGGAATATGTTGAACTGTCAAAAATTCCCACCTGGAGAAGTCCTGAGTGTTGATTACTTAATTATCAATGTGTTGAGGAGTTCAGACCTGTTTTCAAGGCAATCTCCTGTCTCAAAGCAGCTTTGCTGTCTCATCTGTGCTGATGACAAGCTGGTTCCTGGACCACTCAGGGAATTAATTAATTCAGTGCACAGGGTGTGAAGAGGGACACAGCCCTGACACCCACCTTGCCACACTTATAGCTATGGGACAGACTTGAGTTTCATTCTTAGAACTTACTCTGACAGCTCCTGCCACTTCAAGATGTTGTCCTGGTTGTAGGATTTGGAAACCTCTGTTCTTGAATTACTAATCAAAAAAATTTATTCAAATTGAACACGCTTCCAATTCATTCTGGATCATACAACTTCCCCTGAAGAATTGTAATATTTTCCAAAGTAATAAATCAGTGTTTGCTGTTAAGCTTTTATTTACCCAAACCTATGAATCAGTTATACTATTTGAAGGGAATCACTAGCCTCTGTCACATTTGTAGCAAGACAGCCTTGTAATGAGTTGTAATTAGGAGTGAATTGTTATGGCAACTGTTACATCAACTTTAGGCTTTTCTTCCTCTAAATATTAGTAGATTTCACTGTTTGTATGTTTTTATGCACTGGAGCAAAATCAGCCAAAGCTGAAAGGGAAAGAGAAGTGGCCTTACAAAGCCTCTGGATACCACGATGTGTTAATTTCTTTTGCCGAGGTAATGGATATTGCCTCGTGGCTCTGTTTCTTCTGCTCTCCATGTTCCTAGTGACACTTTGTCTTTCCAAAGTGCTGTTTTGCCCCATCCCCAAGAATTGTGCAGGCCTGCCCCAGACCTGCCATGTGGGACACTGAGTTGCTGAGGTCCTCCAAGCTCTGCTAGATCATAGTGTTCAGAATCAGTAGTTTTAATACAGACTTTGAGAAAGACAGTGGATTTTTAAAGAGTTGCTCCAGGGAAATGTTTCTGTTATCACAGTACCTTGTGCAATCTCCCTTTCCTGTGATGAGGAGGAAAAGTGCCCAAGGGTTGCATCTCCATGATGGTGTCCACAGCAAGTTTAGCCTATGTTTTATCAAATAAACAGCTCTCAAATTGATGCAGGAGGGCTGAATTGGATAATAACATGACAGGGCATGTTTTGATACAGAAAAGAGAAGGACAGTCACTGCCAGCAACCCCAACAGCAGAGCTGCAGCAGCTCAGAGGTGCTTTGAAGGGTGTCCTTCTAGCCAGTGGGTCAGCAGCTGCTACAATACCACATCTGGTCTCCTCAAGCTAGGGAGGGAGAAAGAGGAAACCATATTACTGAGAAAAGAGGTTTGAAACAGTAAGGGAGGTATTTGGTAATAGCCTGAGGTCAGGGCATCTGGGGTTTTCACTTCTGGTTTGGGTTTCTAGGAATGAAGAGCTGTAACGCCCTCTGTGTGTGAGTGAATAGTGCCCAGCTGAGTGTGGCTTCACTCCCAGCTGAACTCCTGTGAAATACTGATGGATAAATGATACCCAGTTTAATAGCTGGCTGGGAGAATGGAGTGCAGCACTGTTTAGTTTTGACCAGCCATAACCCTGAGCAAATCAGTACCATCTGCTCTCAGCTCGGAGCTTTCCTGATCAGCATAAAATAAAATAAAATAAATGCTCAAGTTTTCAGAAAATAACAGCTACCCCCAGAGTTGTCAGCCTAGCACAATATGTCAGTCTTCCCTTCTAGCAATGCCCCCAGAGCTGTGCCCATCATTACTCAGAAGTGACAAGGTCTGGATCCCAGGCCTGAAAAGTTCTCACCCACAGCTCTGGTGTTCCAGCAAAAGAGCAAGAATTTTGTCATGCTATTAAATTATGCTCAGCCTTGCTAACCTCTGGTGACAAATGGCTCCATCTGAATATAATGCTGCCAGCCTCTTTGCATCTATATGAAAAATAGTTATAACATGTCTTAAGGACTTGTCAGGAAAAGAGCTACAGCATTTTTATGCAGAATAACTCCTGAGGAAACAGGATGAAATGGAACCACCTCAAAGCTTACAGCAGGAAAAAGCATTAGAGACATTCCAGTGGGAGATGGGTCCCAGAAGGGCCCAGGGACCCACAGCAAACAAAGAGACTTTGTTTCTGTCACACAGCCATGCCTGCTGAGGGGTGACAAGCCTGTGGAACTGAATCAGGAGCAGGAACAATGAAATGGCATGGAAGAAACTAATTTCTTATTTTTCAAATGTAGTAACACCCTCTCCCTTACAAGAAAACAGGAGTTGGAGCCAGCCCATGCTGCAGGACACAGAAACTGTGGTGGCAGTGTTGTGTTGAGACATGGGCTTGTGGTCAGTGGGAATGGGCAGCATGGAGCTCAGCATGGGCTGACCTGCCCTGACAGGAGGCAGGATCATGGGCACCACAGGAACTCAGTGGTATTTTGTGGCTGCTGGTTAGACTGACCATGAGCTGTGTCCTCTCCTGGAGCCCTAGGAAATCACAGTTAGGGTTAAGAGTCCATACGGGTCACACGCGAGTTTTTGGGCCTTGAGTCCCAAAGATAGGAATAAATTAAATATTGTTTTAATTCATCAAGCTACAGACACTTCATACTTTTACTTTACCACTACTCATGGTTTTCAACACCCTGTTCAGGTTTGTGCTCCACCTGCTCACTTAGGTGGTTTGTACATAAAATGTGGTGTCTCTTCTTAATACATGTCCTTGCACAAAAGCAAGCTCAAGGTTTATTCCCTGACTCTCCCAGAATCTGTCTGCAGGCTGATACTGCTCCTGGCACCAGCTAGGAAACAGAGGGATGTGAGCTGCCATCTCCACATGTGCTTCTGGCTGGCTAGAGCCTGCCTTGGCTGCATGGACCACGTGCCCACAGATCTCCCAGCCAGCGCAGGTTTCCCACATTGTCATTCCTGGTATCCTTCACCAAGCCAAGCAGAAATGGTGAGGATGATGCGTGTTCCAACTGGGAAGGGAGGAGGAATCTGGAAAGTAAAAGAGTGTTCTTTAATGTGCAATCCTGCTCAGACACAGCGAGCTGTGTTCAAAGAGGGTATGACATGCTTGTTATTGCAGAATAAATATAATGCAAAGAGGGATTTTCCCACCAGTAGTCCAATTTTAGATTTTTTTCCTGCATTGTAGGCAGACAGCTTTTAAGTGAGAATGGATATTTGTCTCCATGTGATATGGGAAAAAAAGTTGATTTAATCTTAATATAATCCCAGTTCCTTGTCAGGGATCAGTTTCAAGCACAGGCACTGGGTTTAGCTGCATGGAGTTTCTGAGTGCCTCCTGATATTCAATAAATCCCCCCATACCAAGCTCAGCACATCAGCAGGGATCCAGTTGGGTTTTACCCCATGTCCCAAGAGATGCCCTTTCAAAGCACACCTTCTCAAAGATGAACTTCTCATTCAGCATTCCACTGTTTCAGTGATCTGAACCCTAAAGTTACATATAATCTTGACATGTCTGACACTCAGAATCCATTACTATCTGCCAGAGTCTGCCAGTCAGATCTGGGTTGTGTGATAGATGGGAAAGTTGCAGAGGCAGAGATGGCAGAAGGAGGAGCAGCAGCAGTGGTTTGACAGATGATGTGAGGAAAATCACTGCCTTGCAGTTATGCAGAATTCTCTTCTATGGGAATGAAGGTGCTTATCCCAAAGCAATCCTAAATGTAAACCTGGGTATGGAACATTACTTGTTGAGTTTTTGGGAGAGCATTTAGACTACCTGGACTCAATCCTGCAATAAAGTTGCAGAGAATAAAGTCATACCATATCCACTTCACTTTACTGAAGATACTCTTGTGAGTTTCTTGTTTCTGAGAGTTTGTAGACAACACTTCACACTTTCCTGATGCTGAGGCTACATTTATGCTAGTAGAAAAACCCCTGTTCTCTGGCCTGGATCCCTCCTGGCATGGTTCAGCTTGTCCCTACAGCCAAACTCTCCACTTGCCAAATCAGAGGCAGCATCCAAACAGCCTGCAAGGACCCAGGCTCCTGCCAGGCCATGCTTTGGCTGGGCACATTACAGCCTGCCCAGGCCTCAGCCATGCAGGGATCTTCCTGATGATTTAGCTGCTGATCATGAGCTGGTGCTCAGGCCCCAGTTCTGGCTCCATTTTGCTCTGGGCTTTAGACTAAAGCCCCAGGTGTTGCATGGAGAAGGCTGCTCTGGTTTGAAAGGAGGTGGTGTGAGTGGTGGGGTGCCGTGGGGTGGGCTGCCCCCTCTGTGCTCTGCTCTGCTGGCTGCAGCATGGCACCTGCTGCCCAGCTGGCCTGACAGGCAGGGGAAAGCTGCCTTTGGAGCACCATCACTGCCCCTAAAGCACAGCAGGGATGGCAGGGGTTTCCTGGCATAAATGTGTGCACAAGGAAAATTATTTATGTTAGGAATGGTTTTCCAGGGAGGAAGAGGAAGGATGTGCTGGAGCTGAGAGCTTTCTCAATAAAGGCAGAAGTGCCCTGAACTGGATTTCTGGATTTTTACAGGAATTTAGGTAATCAAAAGAGAACATGTGGGCATGGCAGTGGCAGTATCCCAGCTCAAGTGACTGCACAGACATGCTCCTTCAGCTGGGCAGAGCAGGCACAAGGGAGCAGCCACAGACTCCAGTGGTTGGGAGGGAGGAAGGAGAAAGAGAAAGCCTGTGCAAGGCACTGGATGGTGCAAGGTATTGAAGATATCTGTAAAGGAGTCTGGAGCAGGACAGGATGGTTATGAGGCAGGGTCAGGTTTCAGGAAAAGCAAAGTGTAGATCAAAGGTAATTACTATTTCGTCCCCCAACATGCTGTTCGATGCTTCTGCCACTTATCTCTGACTCAAGACCTTCTTCTCTCCTCCCTTGCCTGTCCCACTGCTGTCTCCCATTTTTGGCTCTTCCTCATCTTCCTCCTCCCCTCACCCAGTCCCTGTGCAGTGCCTCTGTATGTGTTGAGCATTTACTGAATGTGCCAGGCAGCGGCAGCCTGCAGATACATTGCCAAGAGTGGGGTCTGTAGCCTTCACTAGAGCCCACCCAAGCCTAATTTCACTGTTGGCTGATGGTGGTCAGTGTGTGTGCCATGGATGACAACAATGCCCTGGATGAGAAGGACACACAGAACTGGAAGGTCACTGTGCCTGAGCAATGGCCCCCAGCTGGGGCTCCCCAGAGTGCCTTCACGTTTGCAGAGAGAAGTGTTTGGCAACTTGTGCTGAGTGTGAAAAGGAGCAGGCAGGAGTCAGCTGCAAGGTCTTGACACTTTGGATGTCCTGTAATGTCATTTGTGAGAGAAATGGTGAGAATCCATTGTGCTTCAGACCTCCACTGGGTTTGAGCAAAGCAGATTTTTTGAAATGACATCAGCTAAAGAGCAATGTCCAAACAAATGGGAAGTGTTGAGCATTTTGCAAAGCACTCCCACCAGTGTCATCACCCTTGCTGAGTTCCTTTAGCAGCTGCGTGCATCCAGTCCTTGCTCTCCCAGCTTCTAGACCTTACTGATTTTAGAGGTACATGGACAGAAGCCTGCCAAGAGGGTCTTTTTGCCTCATTTTGCAAACCCAGCTTTCAAAATCAGTGGTAACCACCTTTTAGAGTGTGCAGGAGCTGTGACTAGCACTCCAGCCAGGCAGAGGCTCAGATGAGGGAAGGAAAGCCTTGGGGCCAAGGGGAGCCCGTGAATGAACATATTTCCCAAACATCAAGTTTTTTTTTATCACAGCAAGGTTGTGAATTGACATACATCCCCTCCCGGCACAGAGATGTCTCAAAGGCACACAAAGGGTTTGTGGCAGAAAGTGTTTCTGCTTGGCCATCTGGGCTCCAGTGCCTGAGAGGGGATTTGGCTAACCCTGAGCATGATGCCATCTGCCAGAGCCATCCATTTCTCCTTTGCTATCTGTGTAATACTCCTTTTATGTACCCACAACAAATGGCAGACCACCTGCGTGTTTTATCTTTTAAAAAGAACCCCCAACTTGTCTGGCTCTGAAATGCAGAATTAGTTGAGAAAAGTTTTCTTTGGGGCACAGTGTTATTTTTTTAATGACCAAAGCTGAAGTCATACACAGACCCACAACTGTATTTAAATTATGTTGGGGGCATGGATAGCTCATGTAAGAGCACATGTGACTGATTGTATATTTTTTTAATAAGCTCAATGCTTGTTTAATTGCAGGACGAGAAACCCCCAGTGGAGTTGAGGATGCCATTGTGCTTGGTGCTGTATGGATGTGATGAGGGAAAGCTGTTTTACATTGAAATACAGCTTGAAATCCATGGACTGTCTATAGCTTGGAGTGCCAGTGGTTATTTCCACTTGGTTCAAATGATTTTGCCTCTTTTTTGAGAGTATCTCACTTTATATTGCAGTGCCAGTCTCATCTCAGATTTTCCAGGCTCCAGAGGGAGATGAAGTGTGTTGTCATGCTGAAGGGAACATGAACTGCATTTCAGCCAAAAGGGCCATTTGAGGGAAATGACACCACCAATACACTCTTTGCTGCAGAACAGACAAACTCACATTGCTACTTGAAATAAGGAGTGAAGCATCTCAAATCACCCATATTCCTAAGATGGGAGAAACAGCCAAGTCCTGGTTTCTTGCACATGTTTTGCTTGGATCTGTGAGTGAGGACTGTTTTTTTAGAGTGTTTCCTCTAGAGCTAGACAGAGTTTCATTTGAAAAAAATTATCATTGCTTTCAGATGTAAATCTTACATTTATCACAGATATTTACTGACTCACTGGCTGTGATCGATGGGATAGCAAATGATGAATGTTTAATGGAGAGCACTCCACAATTGGTCAAGGTGACTGCAAAATATTTAATGTTCTATTGCAATCAACGTGTTTGGGAACATCCCTTCCTTTGCCCTTGTATTTGTTTTTTCTCCCATCCCTTGTGGTGTATGTCATGGGAGTCTCTGGACCTTGACCATGGCTTTGACAGCTCTGATTGTGGTACAGCTTCTCCAGTTATGGGCTTGAATGCCAGCAGAATACATATATATTGGGGTTTTTTTTGAAGGGAAGGAGGGAAACTAATGATAGCTGATTATAATTCAGTGTTCCTAGTAACTGGGGCAAAACCATTTTATTCTGTGCCTCTTTAAATGGCAGTAATTGTACCTGTAGACATGAACAATTTGTGTTAATTAAAATGACCTTATCAGAAGAGCAGCTTAAGCAAACTTCAGCCATGTGAGCAGAACCATCAGGGTCATGATGAGGCTGTCTTTGAGGGAATACTTCAGCCATTCAGAGAGGCCTGCCAAGGAAATTTCACAGCTCTGGAACTGTTTGTCAGCAGCTCATCTGCCTGCTCATGTTGACTTTCTCTCCACAGTCCATTCCTCCATACTACCATTTTGTGTCCCTGCCTGCCCAGTGCTTTCCAGAAGTCAACAACTTCATGGTGAGGGAAGATGCTGTGCCTGCAAGGGAATGGCTCCACTGAGCAAGCCCCAGTGGGTAGTTAGGATATTGTGCAGTCAAGGAGCTGAACTGCCTCTGCCTGCTGAGGAGATGTTATGATATGACATAATTCCCCTCGCCTTGCTGCTTACTTATTAAGCTGTGTTTTGAATCCTGTGGCTTAGACCAGAGACAATATTTTCTAGAGACTGTTGACTTAGCAAGTAACAAGAAGGTTGGCAAGCTACCAGGAGAAGTTGAACAAAAAGGTGATTTTCATTCTCCAAAGGCTGCTGAGTTCAGTGCTGATAAAGTGCCAAGTGCTTCCTAGCTCATAGATCTGAACTCCAAATTCACAGGCCTCCTGAGGAATTCAGGAGCCAATGTTAAGCCTATTAAACCCCCCTGATGTTTCTAACAACAGCTTAGATTTTATCACTCATAAAAGAAAACTCACTGTTCCTCTGGATTTAGTCCATCTTATCTCAATAGCTGAAAGAGAGCTTGGCTAAAAGGATCAGGATTATTTTTTTTCATTCTATCAATGTATTAAGCTATTCTCCTTGCTTCAGTCTGAAACCAGAGAGTGCTCTGAGGTACTCATGAGTGCCTGTTCTGGAGTGATTCAGAGTTACTGCTCTGGCACTGTGGAATTCCTGTCCCAGAGCAGGGGCAGCAGTTTGTGTATTACAAGCTCATCTCCACCAGTTGGTTTAACCTGCCTGAGGAAAGTGCCCTGTTCATGGGGCAAAGTGAAAGTTGTGGGGAAGATTATCTCAGGCAAACTTCCCCCAAAATGACTGTAAAATTCATTTGAAAGGGGTGTGTACATTACATTCTGAGCAGGATTTGACCAACATAAAACACAGAAGTAGCCATAACTCATCAAGATTAATCTCAAGAATGGTTTGTCAAACAACACACTGTGATTAGATCAATTCATATAAATAGTAGCAGAATCTTGGGACTACAGGAGAGTTTTAATCTTGGGATTTACAGATATTTCCTAGTATTTCTTCCCAAGTTAGAGGGGGAAAAAGCACAGTCATAAAGGACAAAAGAAAACCACACTTTCTTTCGGGATTTTGTTTTGCTTTTATTTTTAGAAGTCTGACCGACCTCAAACGTTTTAAGCAAAATATTTCCATGAATATTTTAGGAGCACTGCTTTTTGCTACTGTCAAATCCAGCTGTGCTTCAGGAGCTGCAGAGTCATAGGCACCTCTTGCTCTAAAGGAATAGAGCAGGATTTCATTCCTAGTCTGAGGAACTGAGCAAACAGGCTGGATAACTTATTCTAGCAGCAGTTGGGTAAACAACTTAGGTGATAAATAAAGATTACCACATGCAGGAATGACACGAGGTAAGGCTCTACTAGAGTGTTTGCTGGATTCCAGTGTTTCCAAGTCTGTTACATTTACATATGGATGTACCCATGCAATGTATTCACATGCACACACGTGTATTTAGAGACACACACACTGCTGCCTGCTGTGTTTCTTCTATGTGATATGGATTTTTACTTTCTTTGTCTCTGTGCTCCTGGGAGAAGCAACCCATCTGAGAGGAGCTGGTGTTGTTACAGGTTGAATACATGAATTTTTTTGTTGATGTCAAGGCAGCAGGGAACTTTTTCCAAATTTCCTTTCCTCTGCTGACCTGTCAGTTGGATATCTATTGCAACCATAATACCTTCCTCAGATACCTTCCTTGAAAGCTGTGCTGTAGCAATTTTACCATCAAGTTATTTACACACAATTGCTAGTATTGAACAGATGAGCTTTAAAGGACTATCAAGATGCCTATAAAAGCACATGCACTGAAATTCAGTTGATTTCATAAGCTCTCTTGGGAAATCTTTTATGATTAGTGTAAACCCAACTCACTTCTGATAAAGGCTTTCCAGTCTTTTGGTCCTAAGGAGATCACTCAGACCTTCAATGCTGCAGAAAGGCTACAGCCAGTGCTACTTGTAGTTTGAGTTATTGGATGTAGCTATTTGAGCCTGCAAAATCCAATTATGAGACCAAAAGAGTAGGGTGGCAATTACATCATGGCAGCTCATGGCAGTCTGGGTTGACCACTGGATGCTGCAGTTGTACAAAATACAGTTTTGCACAGTTTTCAACAGCAAACCCATTTAGAAAATGCTTCATTTTCAACTGATGTTACTTTGAAGATGGTTATGAACACTTTCTTCAATCCCTGCCACTGCCCCATGTGAAATCTGTCCCCCAGCATGAACAGAGCTTTTACCTACAGCAGTAGCAAAAGTTGTATCAAGGTGTATACATGCAGAAGCAGTTCAAGATCCAATTTCCATGAGGGCTCAAGGACTCACTTGCATTAAGCCAGTTTTGGAAAAAAGGCCCTGCAAAACTCCCATGAGGAGTACAAACACAGGATTGTTTTACTTCATACACCTAAGCAGCCTCTTAAAGCCAAAAGAATTGCACAGGCTTAAGATCACCATATACAGACATGATCTGCTGCTCTAGGGCCATACAGGGGCTGGTAACCTGATTATGTATTCATACTTGATATAAACATGCAGGAAATCAGACACCTTCTGATCAAGGTCATTTTTCCTGGAGTAGAAGTGTGTCATACAATCTCTTCCCTGACCTTACAAAGCTCAGTATAGCTCAGTACCAAAGGAATCTGGCTTCTGAACCTGGTCTTGAGGGCTTCTTGAAGCAGGGGCCTGAATGTGGCCCCTGATTTCTAATTCTCAAAATAGAAATGTTTCAGAGTTCTTTTAAATCAAATTTTGCTATTTTCTGCTCATGCACACTGAAATGGCTGAGTCCAAAACCATATACTACAGGCATGCACATATGCCTCATTATGTTTTCAAATAAATGTCATTCAAAAGTATGCATGTGGAAAAACTGGAGAATAATGCATAAGTAATAATCATTACATAATTATTTATTCCAGTGATCCATCATTGATTGTAGCACATGTAGCAAAGTGCTTGGGTTTTCAGTTAATATAACTGAGATAAAATACCTCAGAGCAGTGCTCTTGACATTTGATCAGTGCCATGTTTTGAGTTTCTGGAGAAGCCTTAAAGGTTAGTGCTATATTTCATCCTTCCAAGCTCTGCATTCGAAAGCTCAGTCCCAAGAAACATCACCTGGTGCCAAGGAAAGGCAGTCATTTTAAAAATCACATTCTGATATTAGCTGTGCAGAAGTCTCAGTCAGAATCTTGTTTGCAGACAAAATCAGATGAAGTATTTTTGAAGGCAGATGCAAGAGGAGGAGAGGAGAGGAGAGGAGAGAGAGGAGAGGAGAGGAGAGGAGAGGAGAGGAGAGGAGAGGAGAGGAGAGGAGAGGAGAGGAGAGGAGAGGAGAGGAGAGGAGAGGAGAGGAGAGGAGAGGAGAGGAGAGGAGAGGAGAGGAGAGGAGAGGAGAGGAGAGGAGAGGAGAGGAGAGGAGAGGAGAGGAGAGGAGAGGAGAGGAGAGGAGAGGAGAGGAGAGGAGAGGAGAGGAGAGGAGAGGAGAGGAGAGGAGAGGAGAGGAGAGGAGAGGAGAGGAGAGGAGAGGAGAGGAGAGGAGAGGAGAGGAGAGGAGAGGAGAGGAGAGGAGAGAGGAGGTAAAAGATCATAAAGATAATTTTCAACCCACAATAACATAGGCTGAGAAGTAGAGAAACAAAACCAAAACAGAAATAAAACAAACTAAACACACACACACACAAAACCCCCCAACAAACAAAACAATAAAGAAAAACAAACTGAAAAAACCCCAGATTTAGCATCCCCTGGAGGGGTCTCGTGGGCTGAGTCAAAATATCTGGAGGAGACAGGGACTGGAGGGATAATAGCTGTAGGAGACATGTGGATGAAGGGATAGCTGGTTTAAGGCAGTTGCTGGGCATTGGGCCAGTGAGGAAACCCTGCTGTGGACCTTGTGTGCACTGCCAGCCCAGCATCAGCCTGGCTGCAGAGGGAAGGATGATGGGATAGCTGTGAGGGATGTGCCCTTCTCCACAGCCTGAGCTGGCCTGGGAAGAGACCCTTGAGAACAGCACCAAAGTGCAAATAAGCAAACCTGGTCTGCATCCTGGAAAGGGCTAAAACTGGGGAATTATGGTGAACATCTGCTGCAGGTGTGGGGTGACTCCTGCCCCAAGCTGGAAGAAACATAGGGGAAACAGAGCAGAAATATTCCTTTAGTGATACCTTTAACAGGAAGGCTGAGTCCCTGGCACTAGAACTAAGTCTTGTGAAATGACAGTGGGAGGATATATGTGCAAGCATCATTTCTGGTGAAATACTGGGGCAAAGGATTCACTAAGAGCTGAAGTCTGAGCTGCTGAGAACTGATGGCAAGCCATGTGCTGGCTGGAAACAACAAACTGTCCTACAGGAAATTGTTGTGACTCCTTAGATGACACAGTCCTTGTCCTAAAATGCTGTCCTTCATGCATTAGAAGAGAAAAATACATATGTAGAAATACTAAAAATACCTCTGCCTCCCTCATGCCTGCCTGACAAAAGGACATCTCCAGCAGGTGCACCTACGCAGCAGGCACAGGTCTAGCAGAGAAGACTCTGTGCTTGCAGTGTTCATCCTCACACAGCAAGAGACAGTTAAAAATAGCTTGTACTACACAAACCTCTTAAAACAAGTCAAGGAGGACTTACAAAACCATCTCAGGTGCCTTTTAAAAACATGCAGCTGCGTATGCCTTGTTTTTCTGTCTTTAAACAAGTCAAGAAGTGATTAGAGGACATAATTTGTAGTGTGGCTATAAGATACAAAACAAAGCATCAGATGGCCCCCAAAACCATGATTTTTAACTCTGCTTCTAAGGTGGATTCTGATGAAAGAGTAGAGATTTTTTATTTTGTGAGGTCAAACTTTACCAACTTGCTTGCCATCATGTAGTCAATAAATCAAGACAGGGATCTGAGGCAGTTCACATGTAATAGATGTTGGGATTTTTTCAAACACAGTATAAAAGCCTTTGAAGAATAACTCCTGGATTTTATAGAACTGCATTGCAGAAGTGACTCTTGCACCCTGCTAAAGAAATCCAAAACAAGGAATGGGATGAACATATATATTTATGAAGATTTAATAGTCTGAGTTGGGAAAGGAAATATTGCTGTATTTGAACATAGAGCCATAATAAAAGAATAAAGAAGCAAGAAGCCTGTAGAAGCAGCTTGCATTTTTCACTAAAGCAGACTCTTAATGTCTGTGCCCTTTGAAAGAAGAGTTTCAAGCAATACTGATGACATCTGGTTTGTTCTCATTCCTGAACCTTCTTGCCTGTGACAGCACAGAATAATCAGAAATTCCTTGTGCTCTTGGCTGCTTGCTTTTAAATTAGCATTCCAAGTCAAAATAGAGTTAAACACAGTCACACAGACTGGCAGATTTTTAGTTTTTTGCTCTTCAGGCTAAAATTCTTCAAAGCCTTGGTCTTCTCAAGGGAATAATTAAAAAGTGAGCTTGAAGGCTAGCAAAGATAGTCCTTGCAGGGGAGAAAGGTCCTATGTCTGGACTGCTTGTGCAAATCTAGTCCCAAGGTTAGTTTTTATTCCCAGGAAACCTTGGGATCTCATCACACCAGAAATGGGCCCATCCAGGTTAAGCTGCTGTGCATAGGAAGGACAGGATCAAGCAGCTCACAGGCCTGCTGACAGCTTTGCACTGGGCAGAATGAGAAGCTTTCATGCCTGAGCTATCAGCTGGGTGTCCTCTAGCAGCTCTGGATTCACACCAGGCTGAAGGTGAAATGTGATGGGCATGTGTGCAGTGGCTGTACCCTCATACTTGTAGACTCTCTCCTCATACTCACACATACATATATATGTGTATGCATATGTATCTTTGTATAAACATACTGCATTTCTTCATAATTACACTGTTTACATGCAATATATAGTATATGTAGCCTGCAGTGTATATGCCTTTTATCTTCAGCTCTCCCTATGAGCATGAGTGTCTGTACTCACACACACACACAAGCACAGCATTATTTCATTTTCCAGTCATACTGGAGTTTCCATGGTCTCACAGAAAGGACACAGTAATGCAGCCAGACCTTGTTTGTACTGTGCAGAACTGCACACAATCTTCTCAAGAAATGCTTGTTAACAATTTGTCAAGTAAATTATTATGTACAAGGCTGCAAGTATCAACAGACACTGATTTGGCAACCTTGGGTTGAAGCAGGTGATAATGACACAGCTTTGTCTTACAGCAGCTCCTGACGTGTGAGATGCTCCAAAGATTAGAGCATCACATTGTTTCCAACCAAATGAGATGGGAGCATGATGCAACCCGCTCTGCCAAGGGATGAAGCAAAGGAGTGGGTGTTCCTTGGCTACTGGCAGTGGGGACTGCACTGATGGCTGGTGCTGTGTGCTGGAGCAGGAGCTCAGCACACACAGCCACATTTGCCAGCCAGCCCTGGGTGCTGTCGCTGCCTGCTAGATCTGGTCTCTGGTGAGATTCCCATCAAAAAATCACAGCTGGCAGAGTTCTTCCAGGTGAGTGGAGATGACCCTCATGCCAGTTTATGGCCCTCAGCAGTGAGGTTCCAAGCAACCCTTCATCCCAGCTCCACAGCACAGGTGGCTTCCTGCATATTTACCAGTCAGTATTCCCTCCGCAATTCCACAGGCTTGGAGGCTACAATAGTGTTCACAAAGGCAAATTAGGAATAGAATTCTATAGTTTTTAGTGGATATGCTTTAAATACACCATAAAAGTCTGTTCTCTTGCTCAGGTACACACTGAGAGCCACAGAGCCAGCAGCTGTGACACAGCTGTGACACAGCAGTACCACAAGCACTGGATCTCCCAAGGGGGGATGAGGAGTCTATTGGCTGCCCTACAGTCAGTCACTGGCCCAAAATGTGCTCCTGTCTAACATTCACCAACATTGAACATTGTACAGCATGAAAACATACAGAATTCAAACTTTGAATTTCAGATTTGCATAGGTCTGAGCTGTATGATTGCCTCTAACCATCAGGCCAGGAGAACAATGAAGGTAATTTGCTTGAGTTTTTACCTAAATCCCTCAAATTAGTCCTTGATTCAGTTCCAGTATCTACAGTTGAATTTGAGGATCTCCTTCAGAGAAACCTTGACTGGAAACTTGTCCAGGGATGGCAAATGTATGACAAACATCAGCTTCATTGCTGAAAATATTATTTCTTTCTTAAACCAATCAACTCTAAATGCAGAAATTTGTTGTATCTTTGCCTGTAACATCAAAACCCTTACAGAGGGTCTTGTAGACCCTTTAGAGAAGAAGATAGGTAGACTTTGGATCTTCTGTAAGAGGTTGTTCAGGCCTTCAGATAGTACTGGTCTATGCAGAAATTTCTCTGATTTTTTCTATATCTCTCTTGGAATGTGAGGTTCAGGACTGTACAGCACATTCCTGCTGCACCCATGCCAAATGCAGAGGCAGCAAACCTTACAAGGGTCCTGCTCAGTGACAAGCAGGGGACTGCATTCAAGAACAGCATTGACCTCAACATCATATTACAATTTCATTTCAACTGATTATCTGTCAATAAGTCCTAATCTCTTCCAAGATTACTGCTCTGCCAGACAGAGCCCCTTATTAGGCAAACACGACTTGTGGTTTTTTCATTCCTAGATATGTTGTATTGTATTTCACCAAACTGAAATACCTATAATTTGCTTGTGCCAGTATTTTCAACCAATTCTCCCAACATTATCAAGAACAACTGTTTTCTTCTGGATCTCTCCTGAAAAGACAATTTTGTCTTATCTTTTATCTCAGTCTGAATACAAGTTAAGATTAAGTAAGCTTCCTTACACAAATCTAAGTGTATTTCTCTAACATCATGTTTATCAACAAAATTTCTCAAACTAATCTAAAATGACTAGTAAAATTAAAATTTGGTATATTTAGTAAACCTAGGTGGCACAATATTAATCCTATTACCTTCCTGTAATTATTTATTGGTAGAACACTCCTTCAGTTCTTCCAGTATTGTTAGAGACTGGCTGGTTGGTAACAGGGGACCTGGCACACCAAGCATCCAATGAACTCTCACCCAAAGCTCAGACAAGGCACTGCCAAGATTTGAGAAGTAGCACAACTCACACCACGTGTCAATATTTCGACCAAGAAAAAAAGTGTGAACTTTTTAAGGTCTGGCAGAGCTTAAAAAGTTCTGCCCTGATCAGAGCTCTGCCTTGATGCAGCAGGGCAGAGCCACAGATTCCCTATGCAGAGGACAGCAGGAAGGCACCATGGGCTCATTCTAGCCAACCCACACTGCCTACAACCAAGAATTTGATGCCAGCCCTCATCACCTTGAAATACAGCTTTATCCTCCCTGCCTTGCAGACCTCCAAACCAAGGATCCCATGGCCTGAGGTTTCCAAAATCACTGGTTACATCCAGTGACCCTAGGGTTTTTTCACTGGCAGCCATTCTATCTAGACTACTGGTCAGCCTGGTGTGGCAAGCCCCAACCACCACAGCCATTCCCTGTTTCTCCTACATCCCATAGCACAGCAGCCTCCACTAAAGCTGTAGGCACAAACAGGCTCCTGGCCTTCCACATGGCCCAGCAAAGAGGCCCCATGTTCCAGCCACATCCTGGTGGCCTCGCCAGCTTGTGAGACCAGACCCCTGGCATTGGTCTTGCACGTTCAAAGTTCCTACTGACCAGACTGGGCTGCAGGGGAAGGTCATGGTGATATCCTCATTGTAGGCACACTGCTTTGCACATGTCAATGACTGCAGTCAAATGTCAGAACCCCAGAACAACTGAGATGCTAGTTTTGTCTGGCATTGCTTCTTCATACGCAATGGGTGTGGAAATGGAGTAGCAGTGGTGGGATGATGTTGATGTCTCCATTGTGTGTGAGAGGAGTGGTTCCATGGTGATGAGAGGCACAGACTGTGGGCTAATGCTCCTGCCTGCTCCCAGGGCGAAGAGTGCAGGGCTGAGTAAAGCCCCATGTCTACCCCATGTCTGCCCACTCTGGGTCTCCCTGGCCATGGGCAGGCTCCATTTGCCACCCAGGCTGCCTAACATACCCGAGGGGCATGGAGGCGTGATGCCATGAGCTGGTGATGACAGACCAGAGCCTCAGCAGACTCATGCCAGAAGTCAAGCTAAGGGATGTCAGGATGTCATGTAGAGGCTGTCCACAGTGCCAGGCAAGGTCTTGGCATGGGCATCCCTGCAGCAGAGAAGCTCTTGTGAAAGATTTGTGATGCTGGAGGTGATCTACAGGGGTATTCCTAATGAAGGCCACTCCTTGGCCTACGGTGAGAACAGTGAAGGTTGCATGTGCATCCAAAATGGGCTTTATGTTCACTTTACATAATGAAATGGGATCTTTTTGGTTTCCAGTTTCTAGATACTTGCCTTGTCCGTGCTTTTCTCCAATACTGTAGGCATCTTCCTCCAGATAAGCCTGGCCATTTGATGGGGCTGTGCAGCCCCAGGAAAGCCCCTTCTGGCCAATTTTTCCAACAGGTTGCAGTGGATGAGACAAGGCTGCCAGCCCACCAGGGACCCTTCCACTACTGCCTGCTCAGTGCCACACAGATCAATCCAAGCTCCTACACATTGCAGCCAGGCTGGGGAAGCTTGTCCTTTACTCTGCTGCCCCAGGAAAATGTGATGGAAGGCATTTGGCCAAGACCTCTTCACCCCAGTAACCCTTCAGTTGTTTTGTCTCTACTAACAGGTGGCTTTGCTGGCTATAATGCTCAGGGTAAAACACAATTCTGCCAACCCTGCCATACATGGGAGTGACCTGGGCCACAAGCAGAAGCAGCCCCTTACGCTCTCCCCTCTTCCTATGGGGGGGCTCAGCTGCCTCCCTCCTGTGCTGCCTCCACTGCCATAACCCAGCCCAACTCCTGCATCCAGAGTTTTGTGAAAGAGACTGTCTCCTTTGATCTGCTGATCTTTGATCATCTAATATAACTAAAGATCCTGAATTAATGCTGCTGTCGTCTCACAGGGAGCCCAAGTTCCAGATATTCTGTTTGGTGTGCTGTTGAGATCTCTGATAGCAGCATTTTTGTGACTGGTTAAACAGTAACTGTATGTGGAGAGCAGGGTTGATGGGAAGGTGACTGTAGTCCCTGTTGCAAGGATTTGGCTAATTATAGAGGAGCAGCTCCTCTGCTGATGTGAATTGTCACAGCCCTGCTGGAAAGCACAAGCCATGAAAATTCACATCAGTTGAAGACACTTCCCATCAGCCAAGAATTTGCTGCAGCTTTGTCTCTCTAATATAAATATTTATGTGGATGGATCTTGCTCCACCTTGCAGTTTGACAGTCTATGAAATACCTACAGCTTCAGGCCCCCTCCTCACCCCTCTGCCTCATTATAGCTCTTATAGATAGTATTATAAACAGAGCTATTGCCTGACACTAGGATTTTTATTTGAATCTTGATTTCACAACAGGCAGATCATATAACTGTTGGCAACAGTTAACATGCTTCTGAATTGCCTTTGTTATCCTTGTGGATATAATATGCACAGATTCATTCTGAAGCATTAAGAGATCCACAAAAGAATGTACATTGCAAGTTGAAATCTTCCCTATGTCTTGCTTATTGTCTTTAACAGAGCACACAAATGAACCTGTTATGTTTTCAGGGCACTGGCTGCTTAAAGCCTAGAGATCATGGTGGATATTTAAAGAAAGAACAGAAAGAAATGGATTACTTTTTTTCCAGACATTTTCTGGGGAAGTGCTTGTAAGCATGGATGGGAGAGTAGGGACATGGCATCACAGATCAAGTCAGCTGGAGGAGTACCTCTGCTCAATACGGGGCTGAGGCACACAAATATTGGGGTTTAAATTTTTTGAGGCCTCCAGCTGCACCCCCAGGCAAGGCTGGGGCTGGCCCAGGCTGTCAGAAGGAGCTTCTCAGTGACCATGTCACAGAAAAGATGCAGACATGGCTCCAGCCTGGGCTGGCTCTACCCAGTATTCACACAACACATCTAGCATGTACCAAAGGCATCGTGTCTCATTAAATACAGAAATGCTGAACACCAACCTCTTTTACCTAAGGCAAACATGGGAAATTGAATTCCCTCACACCCCAAAAGAGGATTTGAAAGCATATCTTCCAGGAGCCATGTGCTGGCAGCTTGTGGATGTACCCATGTGCTGAAGCTGTCTGATAGCATAAAAATGGGTATCAGACATCCCAGGGATGTCAGAGAAACAAGGACACAAGTAGCAGGCACTGGTCTGGTAGTCATTGCACTCCTCCAGGCAGAAGAGTCCCAATTTATTTTCTGCATTGCTCAGGCTGTTCCTGCATGGTAGCCTACCAAGTCTTGGGATAAAGGAGTAAGAATGGGGAGAAAGTCTTAACCATCTTCTCCCCCCTGGGCAGGCATTTAGACTGGGTCTGGCCAGGATAGAGTCAGCTTTCCCCAGAGCAGCCTGTACAGTGCTGTGTTTTGATCTGCAGCTAAGCCAGCGTTGACAGCACACCAGGGCTTCAGCTATTGCTGAAAATGCTTGCACAGCATCAAGGCTTTCTCATTTCTACGCTCTGCTTTCCCCCAGTGAGTAGACTGGCAGTGGGCAAGGAGCTGGGCGGGAACGCTGCTGGGACAGCTGGTCTGAACTGGTCAAAACGATATTCCATGCTGTGTAACATCATGCCAACAACAAAACTGGGGGGAGGAAGAAGGGGATATTTTGGGTTTCTAAAGGTGCTGTTGCTCAGTGAGTAGCTTGACATTGGCCTGTTCGTGGGAGATGGTGAGTGATTTACTTTGCCTTACCTGTGGGAGTTTTTATCTTGTTCCTTCACTTATTAAATTGCCTTGACTTCAATCCACAAGTTTTCTTGCCTTTTTTTCCATATTGGAAAGGAGCACATTTTTATGCTGGGATCCATGGAGTAATGAGAAATATTTTCAAGCGCAGGAAAGGACACGTCCAAAGAACAGAGGAACTAAGAGAAAGCAAAGCAAGGTCTATGGAAATATGATGTGTTACATTCAAAGGACCATCTACATTTCCTGCAAAAAGAAATGACAATGGCATGCATTAAATATAAGTCAGCGCAAAGTAGGAGAGAAAAACAGTGTACAGTAGTTCAATTTACTGAAAAAAAAGCATGAAGGCTCAATTTTTATTCTCTATTTCAATGTAATTGTAGAAAGAGAAAATTTATTTTCCTGTAAGAAAAAAAACCCCAAACACATTAATGATTCCTTCTTTTCAAAAGGAAGCAGGAGAATGCAATGTGACAGGCATAAATGTGTGTAATGCCTAAGAATTCTAACTTGAAAGATTTCAAAGCAGTGACAACTCAAAACTCACAGTAGTAATAAAATCACATTCCTAAGATGTTGAGAATAATTGCATTCATATTTAGATTTCAATTAAATTATGACACCAGAGAAACCACTCAGTCAAGAAAATCAGTACTTGCCAAGGACAACAACTTGTTTGTCTCATGTGAACATTATCATTCTGCCTTAATGGGGGCAGGGAGGAAGGGGGTGGTCTGGTGCAAAAGATGTTAGTATGAAATCTAGGTTCAGTTCTTCATAGCTGTCCTCTGTGCAGAGTCCTCCTTTGTCCAGACAAGCACTTAAGCTGCAGAACCCAAAATGCATTTTCTGACCTAACTCCCACCAGAACTACAGTGAGGCACAGGCAGGAGTTGAGTATTCCTCACCTTGGCACTGAGCAGCTGCCTATCCTCACTCCTTGGTGTTTCCACCTTGGCTAAGCTGCTGGGAAGGCCAGTGCCATGAAACCAAGTGTACTCTGGACAGCTGTGAGTTAATCTGAGAGGCTGCTGCTGCTGGTATGCCCAGCAGCTACAAGAGCTAAACCATCAGCTCTTGGTTAGACAGCAGCCCTGGTATCCCAAGTCACTGGTTGCCTCGCAGGGGTTCCACCAGTGATGGCTCTGGAAGAGAAGGACTGGAGCCACTACAACTCATGAGATGACAGGTGACAAACAGGTGAGGCTCCTCTGCACAATCACAGCCAGAAAATAGGGTGTCAGCATCTTTTTATTCATTCAGATAAAATCAGGTTGGACTGGAGCAGATGCCAGGAAATCAGCTGATCCAACCTCCTGCCCAGTTGCCCTTATAGCACTTCTGAAGAAAAGCCAGAGAACATTTTCTTAAATAACTTCCAGGGATGAATGTGCTTTTGTAGGAAGCTCAGTGTGGGCAAGGTGTTTAAAGTGTTGCAGGGAGCAAGGGATCTGGAGTGTGGCTAACTCATGCCCAAGGTGAAGGGGAGATCAACCATTTCAGCCCCCAGGGATGCCCCAGTCGCTGACCCACAGCAACACGTGACATGTCAGAAGTTCAGCAGTGCAGAGGCAAGCTATGGAGGCATAATACAAAGTCAGGCAACATGTCACACAAGGGCATTCTAGGAAAAAAAAAAAAAAAAAAAAAAAAAACACAACTGGGTCCTAGTTGCAGTCCTGCCAGTTATTTCCTGTAATCTTGAGCAGCTCACCCCTGTGCTTCAGTTTCCACATCTCCAAACCAAGGCAAATAGCATCTGCCTACTTCAACATGGACATTTGCCATCATCACTGCAAAGAGCTAAGAGTAATTTCATGTCATTAATGTTGTCTGATTCTGTGTTATCCTCAATATCTATGGATGTGGCAAGATAAGCTCACAGCCAAAAACCTTTTTTTAATATGCTGAATGGCCATATGTAATGGGTGAAACAGCAGCATCTTAACTCACCCTCAACCTTCAGAGAGTGTAAGCTGAGCTTTCCTTGTGCAACATGAAATTGTGGTTCAGTATCAACCACCAAACCCTCAGGGAGAAAATACAGTCCCTGACTCATCTTATTAATGAAAGTTGGAACATAGAAACAGCTTCACATGGCTTCACCTCTTCCTCTTCCTCAGTTACCAACAGAAATACTGGCCTGACTTTACTGGTAAAACATTTTCTACCACTGCTGACAGCCACAAAAGGCTTTTCTCCTTGAATTATAATTGTAATGTATTATTCAAGCAGTTAAGCAATGGAGAAAGAGCTAGAAACTGCAAGAAACCAAAGAGAGCCCCACACAGAATCCACATGACTTTGAATTTCTTTCTTCAAAATTGTAAAAGAAGTGGCCGAGCCAGTTGGGTTGGCCAAATTTTAAATGTGATATTAAATGATACAGCCATGACACAACTGGGTTTGCATAATGGCTTTTTATAAATTTGCAAAACATAGGTGATTTTTCCAAATGTTAGCCATGGCTATTTTTATCTCATGGCTAAACTCTAACTCCATAGGAAGGCTGTTCCACCAAAATATTGGATGTTTCATAGGCAAACACACATCTGGGAGGCTGTGGACTATTTTATATTTATGGGCCTAGATATTTTCCCCAACAGATGTGGGATCCCTGTGTGACAAATTTAAGCCTTCTGATAATAGGCTTCACATTTTTTGGCTACTTACCTTGTACCAGTGGGATTTAATGGGCTGCAGGTTGAAAGCTGCTGATTTAAAAATCAATCAAATTAATTCTGCAGAAGGATTTTTCATATTGTGAGAGAAAGAGCTCAGCCCCTGCAGATGCAGGGAGGAGGGGAGTGGAGGATTAACTTGTGTAGTTATGGCATAGTTATGGGAGGCTTGTTAGCAGGATTTCTTGTTTCACAGATCTTCTGGGATGCAAGGCTGAGGGATCACAAGACCCCAAGAGTATCAGGTGAGGACTGCACCAGGTAGCCCCAGTCCCACAACAACCACCCTGCATTAAGCCTTCCTCTGTCCAGGGATTACACCTGAGCTCTGTGGCCACAGGTAGAATTCCCATGTCCCCTGTAGACCAGCATCATTCTGGCCATGACTGGACACCTCTGCACCTCTCTTGTGGTGTGTTCTCCTCAGTTGTCCTCTCCCTGCCTCTTGTCCTGGGGATATTTCTCCTGTCAGAGTGCAAGGAGATTCAGCCCCAATCTGCATTCAGTCCCAGCCTAACTCTGGCTCCACAAAAAAGCCTGCAGTTAGAACATCATCTGGGATGACAAATGTGATGTATTGAACACCACTCCCCCATACCAGCCCCCTGATTTTGTAGACTCTTGGTCTGGACTGTAGCTTTGGGTCAAGTACCAGGCCTGGCCAGAGGCATGTCCTGTATGTGAGGACGGTTTCCAGAAATGAGCTAAATCAAATGGCATCCTTGTCCCAAAAGTGGGACCACTGTCCCACTCTCCAGCTGGATTTATTCTGGGGCTGCCAAACAGGAAGTGCAGCATGAATGTCCAGTGATAGCTCATGGGCTTTGACACCAGGGTGCAGCATGGGAGCAACTTCAGGAGAGACCTTCCCAGGACTGCAGGTCGAAAACATGCATTACAGGTTAAGGGGAGGCCATAGAGTTTGTCTGTTCTTCTCTCTGTGTCCCTGTTTCTGCAACTTTTTCTTACATGGTATAGCTCTCAGAGTCCTACATTGCATGCCACAAAAAATTTGGGACTGCACAAAGTTACCAGTCTGCAAGTAGGAATTGTATCCAAAAAAAAAATTGTCCACGGACCCACATCCTACAGACCATAAGGCAGCTTAGGAAGCACCAGGCTGCAATATTTGGTTGTTGCACAAATTCCAGGAAAGCATTCCATGAGCTAGATACCTTTGGGATTAGCCTGTTACAAGCCCTTTCATTGAGGCATGTGATATAAAGCCTGATTTTAGGGTCAGTCAAAATTGCATGTACAGCTTAGACTGATTTTCAGTAAGCTGTACATGCAGCGTTGTGCAAGAGGATGTACAAGGGAAAGAAGCAAACTTCATTGTCAGACACTGACAAGTCTTTTGCTGTCCCTTTAATCTGGAAGGTTTTACTTCTGGTTTTGGAATTGTTGCTCAGATCATCTCACAGACATTACTGATTTTCTGTGAGCTTTGGTCCTGTAAATATTAACTGCTATCAATTTGTATGATGTGCCTGTTACTGCTTAAGGGTCTGAGTACTTTGAATCTTTGCCTAAATAATGCAGTGTGACTTTTGTTTGGGAGGAGCCACTGAGAACCTTTCAGCTACTGCACGATACGAATCACAAGTGAAACCAGAAAATGTGTGCCTGGAGTTAGTTGTATAACAGCAGAGGCGCATTACACAAGTGCCCAACCCTCTGCTGAAGTCAAGCTGGGGCCTTGTAAATCAGGAGACACCACTAGCAATGATGGGATGGTCAACAAGTTGTTTTCAGACCTTGCTTACTCATTGACTAAAAAGAGTTGCCAGACTGGCGCTTTGCTCTTCCCCTCCTCTCAGGCCCTGACTCAATTGTGGCACAAAAACAAGGACAGGGTTCCAGGCTGTCTTGTTCTACTATTTGCTGAGGGCAGTGGCAGGCTGTGGGACAGGGCAGCACTCAGCCATGGCTCCTCAGGGGACTGCCATTGAATCACATCCAACATAATCCTTCACCACTGCCACAAACTCTTCCTGGAGGCACTGTCAGGTCAGGCTTGTCTAACCCCAGGAAAGGCTGATCCTCCTCAGGTCCCCCAGGGCAGTGCTCCCTGCTGTTGGCTATGTCAGGCTCTGGGATCCCATCTGGGGGACAGCCTGCCCACCAGTGCACCCTCACCACCTCACTGCACACCAGGGCCGGGCTGTGGCACTGAGCCATGCTGCAGGGCACAGGGACAGGTCAGCCCATGCCAGACATGCTCTGGCAAATATCAGGGCTGGAGGCAGAAGCTCTGGGCACAGTAGTGGGAGCAGTTGAGAAGCTCCCTGCTCCCACACCAGAGCCCCACTCAGGCTGCAAGCACTATGGTCAAAGGTTTCACCGGGCAGCTGTGAGGGACATTCCAAATCATTTCTTTTAGGTCATGTCAGCACAGTTTTCTGTGCCACATGCCTTAGGGCAGGAGCCCACCCAGCTGCACCTGCAAGATACATGGATACAACTCCTTGATGCTGGGGCTGGGCACATCCTCTCCTGTGTTTCCCTTGGGATGAAGTGTTTGGAGGCTTTCATTCGTCCCTTGTCACCTCCCGCTGCTGTATGATGCTCAGAGTTTCTATTTTAAGCAGATGCAGTCCAAACGAATATGTCACAGTTAAGGTGACTCACGCCTCAAGAACACATTTCTCCAGATTTATAATCTGATTTTGAAGCCTGAGCAGCCCCATTGCACACTCCAGGCATGCCTGAGTAACTTGTAATAACCCTCTGCAGAGGTTAAGGCAACTTTGTTCAAAGGTATTTCTTTCAGAACAAGAAAAGTAAAATTGCCCTGGCCAAACAGACATGAGAGCACTGATCAAGGAGGGACAATGCTGCTTTCTGCTAGAGACATTGCGGAGCACTCAGCTGAGGCATCTGTGTTTTGCAAGTGCCAGCCCATCAAACACAGTGCCTCAGGCTGCTCCTGACAGACCCTGCTGCCTGCCAGCCACCACCCTCCACCCCCATTACGGGTTTGGGTCCCCATGAATTTCTCTATGTCTCCTTCCACATTGCCATCTTCTACCCAGCTTGCACTGAAAGGATGAGAAAAACTCTGCAGCATCCATCAGGTGCTCTGGGAGGTCACTGCCTTAGCCCTGCCATGTCTACCACGGTCTATTGTCAGTGCTGAAATATTTGTCATCAGCAGGAGGGCTCAGCCTGTTCACACCCTGTGCCTGATTGCATCAGTGCATCCCAAGTGCTGAGGAGCAGGAGGGCTGCTCTTCTGGTTTGGTAGCCTCTTCCACTTCCTTGGCAGAGGCCTGAGCAGTGACAGGGCTGGGTGGTGTGACAGGGGATCTGGACCCTATTTTCCTACAATAGCTGCAGAATAATAAAAATGCCAGCATGAATCAGCTGATGCACAAAGACACTCAGGTCATTTGTGTCAATGAAGTGTAACTCTACATTGTTTAAGAAACACCTGCCTAGTGACAATGTGCAGGAGTTTGACAACACTGAACTGGGGTTCAGTTTTTGCCTGCTAAAGGGCTTTTACAGGTGTCTTAAACCTCCCTAGCAATGTTTGCAGAAAGATGTGCTGAGAAGACAGTAATCTCACAGCAAGGGGCAGTGGATTAGCCCATATGCCTGGGCCATAATTCCCACCACTGGGAGCCTGCAGGATAACTGACACATAATGTCAGGGCATGGAATAGGACTGCAGCCCACGGAACTGCTGTAGGTGCCCCTTGGGAGCCCCCATGTGCAGCACTGCCAGCCAGGACAGCTTCTGTAAGAGATCAGGGTGTAGGGAAGCATCCTTGCAGAGATCCTGACTGGGAAAGCACTGAGCTCAGAAGACCTTGTGACCCATGGAGCACTTAGCCTGTGTGTGCACTGGGGTAGCCTGCAGCCTCAGGGCAAATTTCACCGTCAGGTATAATGCAGGAATCTGAAGGCATCTCCCATTTGGTACCAGCAATTACATCACCAGCGGGGCCTTGCCTTTGTCCAAAAGTGCACCACGAAGTTGTGATGTGAACAACTCCACTGTTTTACACAGTAGAAATGAGGAGCAGAGTTGCTATCTTGTAAGAAAATCCTGTAACAGTTCAAGTTATCCAACTGGTGCAATCCACTGTGTGGAGGGGTCTGCACAATGTGCTGCTTGTGAGTGCACAGCTCAGGGCTCCTGCTGTCTGAAGGGATGTAAGATTTTTTTATAGTGTTTTCTCCATGTTAGGATTTAACCCCAGATGGCAACTAAGGTACCACACAGCTGCTTGCCCCACTTCCCCCTTCATCCCTCCTTCACTCTGGTAGAATGCCAGGAGAATCAGAAAAAGGTAAGATTAGTGAGATAAGAACAGTTTAGTAATTAAAATAAACATAATGATAACAATAATAGTAATAAAAAGAGAGAGAACAAAGAGAAGAAAAGAGAGGAATAAAACCCCAGAAAAAAAATTGATATCCAATATAATTGTTCACCACCCCAAGAAGCCATCAATGGCTCCTGACCAACTCCCACCAGTTTACTAACTTGACATGATATCCCTTTGGCCAGTTCAGGTCCCCTGTCCTGGCCACACTCCCTCCCAGCCTCTTGAGCACCTGCTCATTGGCAGACCATGAGATGTTAAAAAGTCCATGCCTTAGGGTCAACACTAGTGAGCAACATAAAACATCAGTGTTATCAACATCACTCTCATACTAAATCTGAAACACAACCCTGTACCATATACTAGGAGGAAAACTCTATTGCAGTTAAAACCCAGACACTCTAATAAAGAGGATTTTAAAAGATACTTTACAGAGTCTGAGTGCCCTTCTTATGGGGTCTGCCATGGACCAGCCCCTCCTGGTGCAGGACATCAGGCACTGGGTGTCAGGTTGGTAGGAGGCATCTGCTCCCACAAATGGGGTTTCCTGGAGTGGCAGGGGAGCAAACAGGCTTTTCCATGGAAATTTAACCTAACATCAGTCATTTTTCCAAGCTGGTGTAGCACTTCTCTTAATAACAGCAGTGTCTGGCATATGCTTGAGCACCATGTTCTACAGAAATGGGCAATGAAAGTGCCTTTTCTGATTTTCAGCATGGATGACTGTTCCAAGTTTTTTTAAAGGGAAAGATGTTATGAGAGGTGATCAATAAAGAAACTCCAGCATTTGGCAAACCACCTCTTCCATAAAGATTCCAGTGTCCATGTTCTCTGCCTAAATGCTGGCCAGGTTATTGCTGGATCAATCCCTGTGATGTTGAATCATTTCCATGCAGAGGTGTTTTATTACTCCACTGCCTACAAAACTCAAAATATGATAAAGCTGATAAATAATAGATGAGATCCTTAGCTGTCACTGGTGATCACTCTCTGGAAGCCAGGAAAGCACTCAGCAGAGTGCCCTTGATTTGCAGTACATAAAAGCTTTGGCTTCAAGGATCTTAACCCAAAATCAGAGCAGCAACTGTAATAATTACGCTCTACGATTGCTACCTTTGCTATCAACTTCAGCTGCTAGAATGCAAGAAATAAGAAAATAATAATAATAATACTAAAATAAAAAAACCCAAAATGGCCCTTAGAGAATTGTCATTGCACTGAGATGGTGTAAATTAATTCAAACAGACACTTCTCTCTGTGAGTTAAGGAGCTTTGTTCCTGACCCTCTAACTAGGACATCATTGTGCTGCTCATGTTTATAATAGGTTGTCACCATATCATGGCAGGAGGAAAACAAGGCTTTCTAAAAGAATAACATTCCCAAGTGGTAAAAATGTTTTTACTTCTGTCACTTCTTGCATATGCAGTTACAGAACAATTACTCAGAAGACTCCCTCATTCACCTTGTGTATTGATACAGTGTAAGCACTTAAAGACTATTTCCATTTTCTGTCCCTCTGTGCAGTCAGGGAGTTTACAAGTTTTTCTGGTATCTGTCCAGTCCTTCCATCTCATGATAAAGGAAACTGTAAATACAGGGCAGTGTGTGCCCCACATTTTGGCAGAGGAACTCAGGACCAGTCAGAGGATCTGGAACTGACTTTCCTCCTTTTCCTCCTTACTGCTGCCCTTTCTGGCACATTGCACCTTGAATCTCCTAAATTTTACAGTAAAATTCTGCATCACATATACTAATAAATGTGTGGGAACTGAAAAAGGACAAAACCTCTTAAGGCTGTCCACAGTCCTCATTCCAGAAGAGATGTGTAAGATATTTCTATCCAGGTTTCAAACACATATGCATTGGTGCAGCTTTTATTAAAATAATGTTGTTGAGTAATTTCTTAGAGCAAATTTATACAGCAGGTAAGTTAACTGCTTCTATATTAGCCAATAATCATAGCTAAAAAGAGCTGAAAATTTTCTAACAGAATGGTGTGCATGGGTAAACACAGTTGTGTTGAAACCCAGATACCCCAGGAAACAGGATGATTTCAGTGACATTTAATAAGAAAAGAATGTAAACACCCATTTGGATAAGGCTAAAAGTTTTGTTTGGGCGCTGCCAGAACAAAATATTTTCATTTCATTGTCTAATTAAGATATTTCAATATTAAAAGCATTCACATGCTAAACATTTTTGCATTCAACATGGAAGATTTAAACACATCAAATATTTTTAATTGTGATCTCATTTTACTTCCTTTAATTAGGGTCCTTCCTACCCATAAGACCCGAAGATTCTTGCTCTGTGTGCTGCGAGTGAGCTGCCTCTGGTTTGCACCACATAGCCCAACACAGTGTCTGGAAAACTAAGCTGGCCCTTTAGTGAGGACCATGCATCAAAAGCCTTGAGCTGGAAACTAAACACATGATCTTGAGCTGCTTTTTAAAAATCTAGCACTGCCTGAGGACCTTCATTCTTTCCCACAGTCCTAGGCAACGTTTCTACTGCAATATCGAAGTGCAAACCCTGGGTCAGCCTCTACTTTGAAAAGTTTTACCAGGTAGCTGGTTTGGCTGAGAGTGTAGGAGTGTAGTTATCTTAGTCAACATTTTAGAAAATTTTTAGGAAAAAAAAATTGTTGTTTTAGCTGTAGAAAAAATAAAATCCTTGCTAACAGAGTGCTGCAGGTGTGTCCTTGTTGCTGACTTGGCCTGAGGCCAAACACGAGGGCTCCACCCTATCTGTGCCTTACATCACTGAGGTTGGATCAGGACACTAGTTTCTCATGAGGAAATAAAGCACTTTCCCAAAGTGGAGCCAGAATGACCTTTTTCCAAGGAGTCTGAGTGGAACAGTGGTGAGCTCAGCTAAAATTTTTGAAAAAAATGGTGTTGCAATAGCCGCATAAAAACCCTCTGCTCATATCTGCTGGGGTCTTGGAAACCCAGTTCATGTAGCTAAGACCCTGCAGAGCAGGTCAGATGGGATACAGCCACAGCCCAGATGGGAAGTTCTGGTCAATCCTTTCTAATATCCTTATGATCATCTATCCTTATGTGACCCCTCCTCTAGCCCACTTTGTGTTCCTCCAACTTCACCTGATAGCAACCAGACAGTGGCCTCTCTTGCTGTCTAAACTCAGCTTAAATGTGACACTAGTGAGAACTGATTAAGCTCACCATTAGATGAAAAATGTCATAAATTTGAAGGCACCAGTCCAGGCAACCCGCCTAAGGCCACAGTGCTACAGAGCTGTGGACGTATAACCTCTTCTTCAAGCAAGAGAGACTGTTCCCAGTTCTGGGAGAGCAGCCAGGCTGCAGGTAAACAAGGGTTGAGCTTCTTGCAAATCAACTAAAACCAGGTGGAACCGGGTTTCTACAGGGAGCCCCCTTGGCATGCCTTCTCCCATCCTGTTGTGTATGGGCATGAGGGTGCAGAGCTCCCATCTGAAACCAGGCATGAGCAGGGACTGACTCTTAGTCTGTCAGTTACTTTGAGGCTGTTACAGAGAGGCAAATGATCTCCATGTACTTTCTGCTGAACAGCAAAGGCCCCAGGAATCTGGGTTCATTCTAAAGTAAATAGTGAGCATTTCTGATTTCTCAGATGTCTGTGAGAGTGAAACCACTCAATTTGGGTGCTTCTCCGGGGGATTTCTTCTCCAAGATCTGTTCCTGCAACAAGAGGATCTCTGTGCCTGTGTGGCTACAGCACGTAGCATCAGCATGTCGAAATCAAATGCAGTTAAGACCAAATCCTTCCTTGCACTTTAATTTACATGAACTTAAATGCTAAGGCCATGCTCATTATCTGACAGGGTCAGAGCAGTAGATGGGTCCTGGGGAAGCACTTGTTGCCAGAGTAAAAAAAGCCAAAAGAAACCCAAAAAAGCCAAAAAGCCAGAGTGCCAAAGTGCTCTGCAGAAGGGAGGGAGAGGGCAACATGCCCGAACTAAGCAGAGGGCAGGAGACAACAATTATTGGAAACAGGCAGTTTGGGCTCCTTTAGCACCATCTCTCTTCACAGTAAATCCAATGCTACCTCAACTTTTAATGCATCTTATTGCTAATCAAATAGCACAGTAAAGGTCCATCACTGCTCCAACACAACAGAGCTATTTACTTTGAACCAGCAGAAACATATAGAGCCCTGATGCCCAATTGTTACAGCCTGAATCTTTAGACAAAAGGAAAAATATCAGTCAGAAATTACTAAATAACTTGTTTCTTTGGGGTTTGGTTTTCTTTTTGAAAGTGGCTGGATTGCCTTCATCCTTTCACTCAGTTCTATAGATTCTTCTGAACTTCAGAGCCAAAAGCCAGCCACACAGGCGTACATACCACAGGAACAAGAGAGCCACCAAGAGGGTTGTTTTGACAGCAAATGCTGAAATTACAAAAGCAAACACATCAGTTTCTTTGAAAAGCCCTTAGTGGTGTTTATGTTGAAAAATCAAATGTAGTCAAAACAGCAAGTCTTTCTTAAAACTTCTAAATTGTTCCTTTAAATCCACTCAAGATTTCAAGCAGCAGAAGCATGGATGTCTTGATGATCCTTCGTAGCTGTGTAGGGTGCAGATGGAGACCATCCAGCCAATGCTACCCAAATATTGGACAGGGCAGAACAATGAAGACAGGAGACCATTTCCAGAGCTAATGGTGAGTCCCTGTAAATCATAATCAAATTAGGGACTGGATTGTCTTTGCAAGTGATGGAGTGGGAACATATCCCTGCCCTCATGTTTCGCACGTCCAGCCTACAGCTTCCATGGTGATTGGTGGTGCTTGTACAAAGGATGCCCAGTGCAGAACTAAGGTGCCTCTTCACCTTTCAAAACACTTCTCTACCTCTCTCTTCTAGGGACCAGGACTAATTACTAGGTAGAACATTTATCTTCCCGAGTATAGCCAGGGCTATTTACGCTTCCACACTTTTTGTAGAAGTACCCTTTATTTTTCATATATTCTAGCATACCATTCAATCGGTTCATTCACTAAGTTTTCTGTTCCAAATTGAAATATTCCTGCAAGATGGATAGCTGGCAGAAAATATCATTCTGTGCCACGATCAAGCAATCCAGAGGACTAGGATTCAGAGGGTTATTTCCAAACTGGTGTATGCCAACAATATACTGGGAGAATTTGAGACCCCTGGGTCATTACTTGCAAAAATCACCGCAGGAACGTATCAAAAGCCCATTGTAGAAGATGCTTTTACCTATAGAAACAAAGATGTGTTTGCGACCCATCACTACAAATAGGTAGCATCTGGGATTGCATGAGATCTTTGTTGGAGTTTGTTCCACTTGAACATTAAAAACAAACACACAGCACGAGAAAATGACCAAATGGTTCACTCCAAGGCAGAGACGAAAGAGCTGGATAACAGCTCCAACACTGCAATAGTATAGAGTGATGGTGGCTCTGTAGTGACCCTTAAAAATATATCTGGCCATAGTTAAAGGTCCAGTCAGCGAACATCTGTGTAAAATAACACTTTGTTTCAAGCTGAAAAGACAGCAGGAGGTAACTGGTAACTGTTATGAAGGCTCAGACATGGCCTTCCAGGGGGTGGGTGGCTTCATCCCTCCTGGTTCCTACCCCAGGAGGTACCTGTGGAGAGCCGTGAGCTGGTCCTGCCTGCTAAAACATTGTCCCACGATTCCTTTTTTTTTTTCCTTAAAACAAATAAAGCAAAACAAAACAAACAAACAAAAAACCCCACCAAAAACCCCAACAACACCAAAACAAAACCCAAACAAACAAACAAACAAAAAAAACCCACCAAAGAAAACGTTAAAAGAATCCCCCCAACAAACAAATAAAATTAAAAGAAACCACAATTAAACAAAATCCCAACCAAATAATCAGAACAAACAAAAGCCCACACAGCTGCGGTATGTGAGAATGCAGTCACCAGAACAAGCCGGCTCTCGTGCCCGGGTGCCTGAGGCGGCCATGGCCCCTCCGGCCGCGCCTGACCGGCGGAGCCTGTTCTGCTCCTGCCCGGGCGTTTCGCTTCTGCTGCGCCTCCCATGCCACCTAGCGGCTTCCCAAGCGGAAAATTCCTTCTTGAACGGGATTTACAGACGGGTCTCCTCCGGCTGTTCCGTAGGCCTCAAGCTCGCTGCTGAGGAACACGGCCCGGCGCCTCTGCAAACCTGCCCCGGCCAGCCCGGCCTAGAGCCGCCTGTCACAGCCCCACAATGCACCCTCAGACTTCCCCGGGAAATTTCCACCTCCTTGGCCTGTCTTTACAGTTCTCTCCTGTTTTCTGTCTTGTTCAAAGCCTTCACATAACCCTCACCCATTTGGCTGCTCACCTTACCCCTCTGGCCCACGGCCTTCACCAAATATCTGGCAGAGAGGAGATTGTACGTTTTACTTTTAAGCATTCAGTGATGGCGGACACTCACCACAAAGTTCATGTTATTTAAAATCCTAATTTTCCAAGGGAAAAAAATGAATCAGAAATGTTTAAAGATGTCTTCCTCTTTCCCTCTTCCAACTTCTTACAAGGGTCAGGGAGGATTTTATTGTTCTGCTCAACAGTTGCTCTTTGACTGCCCTACAGCCACTTTCCTTCAGACAGAGGGTGTTATACCATAGCCTTTCAGTTAGGCCATTTCTCCAAGAAACAGGAATTTTTTGGTTAAGAGCAATGTTTTAAGTCCAAAAGTGGTAATTTGATTAGTCTTGCTCCTTTCTCAACAAGGTGGCCTAACCCCTGTGTTAGTTAAATGCCCGTGTGCCCCAGTCAGCCCCAGCGTACTGCCAGCAGAGTGAGATGGTGTCTGCAGAGCAGGTCAGTGGACAGAGCAAACAGTGTCCATCAGTGGACACTGTCCATCAGTGTACAAGCAGACACCGTCCCTCAGTGGACACTGTCCATCAGTGTACAAGCAGACACTGTCCCTCAGTGAACATTGTCCATCAGTGTACAAGCAGACACTGTCCCTCAGTGAACATTGTCCATCAGTGTACAAGCAGACACCGTCCCTCAGTGAACACTGTCCATCAGTGTACAAGCAGACACCGTCCCTCAGTGGACACTGTCCATCAGTGTACAAGCAGACACTGTCCCTCAGTGGACACTGTCCATCAGTGTACAAGCAGACACCGTCCCTCAGTGGACACTGTCCATCAGTGTACAAGCAGACACTGTCCCTCAGTGGACACTGTCCATCAGTGTACAAGCAGACACCATCCCTCAGTGGACACTGTCCATCAGTGGACAGCCCTCAAGCACTAGCACCACGGTCCCTTGGGACAAGCCCAGCTCCAGCAGGACGCCTGTCAGAGGACACAGAGCATTCATCTGCTCTGTGAAAGGAAGAACTTTATCATCACAAATTCAGGGCAATGGCTGCCTAAGCTGCTCTGGGAAAAGAAGGGAACTGGACCTGACCCATGTTATCTCCAGCAATTTCATTCGGCAGAGGCAGCATTAAAAAAGAAGGCACTTTCCCTAAATATTTTTTTCTTGGTTTCCATTTCAAATGCTTGAAAACAGAATAGTTCCTCTTAAAAGTATTTGAAAGTTTCCTCTGCAAGAAATTATTTAATTTTTCTAGGGGAAAAACCCAAACCAAAACACTTAAAGCAATTCTTTCAACATTTCTGAAATGATGTACCATTTTTTTTCTTCCAGACCACTGGAGAAATTACTTTCTTTTGTGAAGGGCCAGTTCTAGGCTTTACCACAGCCAAAAATGATTGAGCTATGCTGACACCCCTAAAATAATTTCTCCCCTCATCAGTGTGGTCCTTATCCTATACATGGTTTAAACCTAGGTGCTGACCTTGGGTGCTACACATCACCAGAGCCTGAGGGCAGCAAGACATTGTCCTGCCCTTCAAGCATGGGTTTCTCACCATGGCAAAGGCAATGCAGGTGAAATTATGCCACAAACTGTTGCCTGTGGCTTGGAGAGTCAGCTTTGCTGTGCAAAAGTCTCCTAGCTGTCCTTATCAGTTAATTACCATCCAGGTGATTGTGTCCATGCAGAGGAGTGCGGCAAACACAGCTGGAGCCCCTGAGCCCGACAAGAACCATCAGAACTCCAGAAGCATGAGAGGAAGGGAGCAAATCTGACTTTCTGTCCTAGGTGCTCTAGGAAAGTCAAGGAAATGGGAACAAGGGTGCACTCAGCAGCTAGAGGGCAGGCTCATTTTTCCTTTAAAACTTGGGAATCACTTCCTTGCAGCTGCAGTGACTGCCAGAATACCCAACAGAAGTGGCTAAGAGGTAAATCAGGCTAATTGGAGAAGTCTTCTGTGTATTAACTAGGGGAAGGGGAGACCCAAACTAAAAAAAACCCAAAAGCACAGATGTACAAACTTGGTAGTTGTTTCAAAATGCTTAGCTTCAGCCCAGCAGGCTGGGTTCTGACACACCAGGGGGAGAGAAATCATCTATAAGACAGGAATATTCCACAGGTGTGGCCATGTCTGTTTGCAAACACCCCACAGAAAGGACACACCCTCCTTCCTTTAACAGGAAAAAATAATTTAAAGGATTTTCAAATAGCATTCATCAAAGCATTCCAGAGAAAAAACTTCCTTTTTCTTTTTACTATTCAGAAAAGGAATGTGAAGCAAGCTAAGAAGTCTCTGTAGAGTATGGTCTCAGGTAATATATGTACTCCCTAACACAGAATTTACCATTACTTTCTGTGGACATAAGATTTGGGATCTCAGCTCAGCTGGAGCAGCTGTCCAAGCACACACCTAGTGCTGCTGGTGTGATGCTGCCACTGCTGTGCACCCACTCAGATGGGCAATTTCTATCTTCAAAGGCAAATTCTCCTTCTCTTCGTTGCTTTGTAAAAGAGCCATTGAAAAATCACCTGTCACAGTATTACTGTTTGCATTGGAAACCTCCTTACTGAAGCATAAGGGGAGACTCTTACACTCCCTGATGTCACTGATGTCTCCCTGTTCATACAGTTAAGGACTAGCCCAAGCAATACTACAGGCGATGCCTGGATATTTACATGGTTATGGGGGTTCTGCCAATGCAGTTCACACTGGTGAGATGCCAGGCAGTGCCAGCCTGGTGGGGATGCGGGAGGTAATGCTGTGTTGGACAGGAGGAGGATTTGAAAGCTCCTGGTGTACACCAGCTACCCGCCAATTTAGCAGGCAGAAGCTGAAAAAGCAAATATATCTGGATGTATTGCAGTTTTCGCCCCATCTTGCAGCAGTAGTTGCACCTCCCATTCAAAACCTCATGGGCACCCTTGATAGGCAGCAACATGGGAGAAGCCTACCAGAGAAACAAGGCTTGGTCTGCACCTGAGCACTTCTGTCAGCAGAACAGCAGCCAGAAATCAGGAAAGTCCACAGAGGTGGAATCCACTGAAAAATACACCACCCTGTGTGTTTTGGTGCCGTGGATGGCACACTGCAGTGGTCGGAAGTGTGAGAGCATGGCTTAACATAAACACAGCCCTCAGCAGAGTCTGTTACTGAGAAAATGGTTCCTTTTGCTGTGCTTCCTCCTGCCTATCTGCAAATGCCAAATCCTTATGGCCCTAACGTGGACATCTGGTGCATCATTTCAGTAGAGAAAGGCTAGAAAGATATTTGGATTTGGACAATGAAGGTCCCATTAAATGTCTGAAGAGCCTACATCCTTGGGAACAGAAAAAGCCATGAGATGTGCTTTGGCTGTTCACCAGCCAAAGGCAGAGGTTTCTCTGAAAGAGCACTATTGGAACACAGGAGGAGAAAGAGATGTTCACACACAGCTGTGTCAGTGCAGCGGGGATTGGATAGGCAGAGGTGGAGCTGTCAGGAGACAGCCTGGTGGGAGGGCCACCCACTGCCCTCCTCTGCCTGCCCTTCTCTCCAGATTATGCTGATGGCCACGTTTCAAGTGACCCTATTAAAAAAACCCAAGGCTGTGATTCCTTGGCAGGGCTGCACTGCTGGAAAGCTGCTTCTGGAGTTGTCCTGTGGCTCAGTCCTGCTGTGCTAGGATGACATTTTATCTTCCTGATACGTTTTACTTACCAGGTAAGGTAGGTTGGTATGGTTCCTACTCACTTTTCCCTTTTCCGTTTTCTTTTTTTTTGTTTTGTTTGGGTTTTTTTTGTTGGTTTTTTTTTGGGTTTTTTTGGTTTTTTGAGTAGAAGACACTTTCTACATGGGTAAGGTCACATCTGATGAAGAACAAGCAAGCACTATGACATAGCACACGTATTTTCTTCTTTAACCAGGGTGTAAAACCAAGCCATGAAAAGAATGGGAACATGTCATCCTGAACTAAGTGGGAGAAAGAGGCGCAAAAGCAGAAGTAGGATTAGAGGGCAGACTTTCTGCCAGCCATGATAGCCAGCACAATGCCAGACCTCAGATTTATTATAAATAGCCCTGGTGCACAACTGCCATGCAGAAACACCGAAAAATTGAGCTAAACCGGTACTCAGTAAAAAAATTCTCCCTACTCCCAAATTATGAACCAAATCACAAACAGTATTTTTCTTAAAGGGGAGGGAGTGCAGGGGAGGAAAACCTGACAAAGATGTATGAGGGGGTACATTGGTGGGAGAACCTGCCTCTGATCCCACCTGGACTATCCCAGTGCCAGCACCTCTGCTCATATCAGCTCTGGGACCCACAGAGAGTTAAGCTGCCTTGAGAGCTGAGCTGCCCCTTGCTTAAGAGAGGAAATGTCGCATCAACTTCTTCCTTTTCACACATTTACCAAAATCTTTCTTGCCTTGAGTATCCTGCTCCTTCATTTGCAGCCTCTCTTACACAAAGAAGCCCTTGCACAGCCTTTCAGATCAGGGGCACTTAAGGTTTGAGGCTGAAATCTCTGCTATACATTCTCCATTTAATGATATAACTCCATGCTACCAGAAATACCTCTAACATAGAGGAACACCAGTGAACCTTCCTGTTGGTTCTTCTCTTCTGCCTCACCAGATCTCCATGAAATACTCTCCTTGGTGTGGGTCCCACCCCAGGACTGTCCCTCCCTGCACAGTTGGTCATGGGGAACAAGGTCTGCTGCCCCTTGGGCACAGAGGGGAGGGTGGGGAGCAACACTGGTAGCTGCAATCAACCCAGAGCAACTGCAAAACTACAGCAGAAAATTCACTGGCTCTAAATGTTTAAGTCCAGGAGCAGAAGCTGTGTGTGCTGAAATCTGCTATTTAAAGGCTGGAGAGGTACAAGGGAGAAAGGAATGTGTGCTGTCAAAGTGCTTTAAAGCAGCTCCCAAAAGGCCAGCTCCTACATGCAAGTTTATTTGTGCCTCTACAACCCAATCTGTCCTTCACCTCTGCCAGAAGCAGCACCAGAAGTGCCCAGGTCTTGAGCCCAAGAAATTGCTGCCTGAGATTTGCTATTTAAAATGGTCTTCTTTTCTCAACAAAGAGCAAATATGGAATAGCTATTTGCAGTATAAAATCCCATGCAAAGACAAGGTCCTGGTTGTAACCTACTATAAGGCACATCAGCAAGATGAGCATCAATACCTCTCACTACTCCTCACTTTCCTCAGCCCAAGCTGAAGGAAATACCCTTCCTGTACTCTTTGCAACATCAGAAGGCCTGCCTATAAAAGAGCTCCTCTTGACAGCAAAGCCATGCTTGGGACTGATTCTCACAGTTCCCTCCTACAAGCCAAGCTGTTGACAAATATTTATTAGGATTAACCAATTAACCAGGGCAGGTTCAGACCACGATTAAAGGAGACATAAACCCTCCTTTTGCCTCCCACTGCATATCATCCACAAACTCTCAGCATCCCTCAAAAATACATATCAAATGACAACAGTAAGACACTCATTTTTAGCAAACTTATTGATTATAACAAAACAATTTTCTCAGTGGGATTACATATGCAGATCCACAGAAGAGGCACAAAAAAGTGACAGAGCAATTGCCTTTATAATTGTCTCCCAGAAGGCTTAGATGCTGGATGGTTTAGAAATTCACTGCACAGAATTCCTTATAATAAAGAAGAGGAGCTGTTGTCTCCCACAGAGAGGCAGAGCAGGGCCTGGTGGCAGACACTGGAGTAGTCCCATGCTCTCAGTAGCATGCTTGTGACCCAGCCTGGCAGGACACCACATGAAAGGAGCCACGTCTTTGTAGTCAGGCTCCTGGTAACAAGAAGCTTCAGAGGCAAAAAGCAAGCTGAGTCCAGCTGAACCACAGAGCGCCAAGGCTGTTTACTGTTTGTTTAAACCACAGTTCCTTTTAATAAATCTCAGTTATGTCCTTGCTGGTGACAGATTGCCTGTGGTGGCAGCACACACAGAGGTGCAGCACCCTTCAAACCCAGTGCTGTAGAGACTGCTGGGGACATGGCCCATTTTGGCTGGGACAGCTGCTCTCACTGCTCGTTTCCAGCCATCCTTCACAGCATACACACATTTCCTCTGTGGTAGGGAGCACTGCTGGGAAGACAGATCAATCACACCCCTGTCTGGCAGGTTGTTAAGGCAGGAAGGTTTTCATTAAGTCAACAAGGGTGTTAATTTATAGCAGGTTTGCTACTTCTCTCCAAATACTCTTCCAGTTGAGAGCTTGCTCCCTCACGCTTGCTGCATGCCGAGGGCAAAGATTAACAAGCATTTTGTTTACCTGAGTGCTTGATGCAGTCCTTCACCCCTCTCACCCTCCACTGTGGGCTCCTGGCCTCTGCTTTGGTTTGATCTGCTACTTAAACTGCAGTGGAAGATTTGTCTGGTTGAAATAAAACATATACATGGGGGGGTCTGACCTAAGAGTTGCTATTTATGGATGTAATGTTGCAAGTGACTTCAAGAATTACAAATGAAAAACCAAATTTTACAAAAACCTCTGTTTGGACAAGATGTAAATTATTGCATACCAAGAGCTAATCATTAGTGGAGTCTGAATCTACCAGAGCAGAAATACTTTTCCACTCACAAGTACTGAATTTTGTCAGCTTTTTGATACCAAAAAAAAATTCTCAGCGTTGAAGAACTAAAGGTTTATTATTGGATTAAGGACAAACTAGCCAATGCAATGAAAAACATATGTATAAAGTACTAACACTTGGTTTTTTGGAAACTGCAACTATTTATATCACATATTCCATAGGAAATTTCAGTTACTTGCATCTGATAGGCAAGGTCATTAGTTTCTGACAAAGTATATTGTAGTACAAAATTCACACATTACAAGCCATTCTGCATTTTCATATTTGTGTAAGGACCGTGAAAATTATCCAATAAAATGAGTAGTTTCATTGTAACTCCTTAGCCTGTACTAGTTCAAATTTTGGGGTTTTTTTTTGAGTGTGATGTCTCTTCATTGTTACAAAACCTTAAAGAAAAGGTGATACCACTCAGGTCTGAGATGTATCTGGAGGCTTTTGGGCCGCAAGAGTCAAAGAACTGCAAGACAGTGGGGATGGCAGACATAAGCAGCTTCTGCAGAAAGAGTGCATTTCTACGGGCAACATCTCCCACTCTCTCCTGTTCCCATCAGCCAGGGCCCAGCAACAGGGGATGTACTGAATAACCATTGGGAGAAGGTCATGAGCCTTTGGGGATTTAGCAAGGCTATGAGTGCTCACCTCCAGCTGCACAGAAGATCCCATCTGACACAGGGAACACTGTCTCAGCCTGTGTTAACCCTGAGCTTACACATCTGACATGTGCAGAAAGCTGCCCAGGTCTCACTGTTGGCTCCTTACGTGGAAAAGGGTCTCATGCACCACACTTTCAGAGCATCTCTGTGTTAGGGAGCCTGGGACACTCTCTTCCTGGACAGACAATTGCTCTTTGAGATGCTGAATGTGAAGAAAAACCTAAGAAGGAGTAATAGCCAAAGTTACAGTCAAGGGAAAACGCTCAGGTGCCTGAAACAGCCCACCAAGCTGCCCATGGGTGTTTTACCCTTGTAAAGGTAAATTTATAATCCAAATGCTGACATGCACCAGAGTGAGGAAGCTGCTGTGCAGCCATGGAAGGTAGCATGCTGTAACAACACTCACACAACTGGAGGGCTTCTTTGGTTTTGCTCTTTACTCACACCTTAAGCTGAAAATATGTCCTCTCATAAAGTGGAGTGTGAGAAGTGCCATCTGTAACAAGAAGAGCATCACTGTCTCTTGGGAAAAAGCATTTATGTCCTCTGCAGTGAAAATATGCAGCAGAAGGCTGCTGTTAGAAAGCCCTCTCTGCTCTATCCTCTGAAGCAGAGCAGAGAGCATGTTGTCCTAGCAAACAGCTCAGAAAAAGCCTGGGCACTGAACAAAAAAATGCCTGGATTATGGAAATGATGCTAGCCCTCCTGTTGTGCCATGAGTTGGGTTACACCGTGCAGAGACTGGGAATTGCAGTGGCAGTGCCTGGCTGGTCTGTAAGGCTGTGTTTGAGTGTGGCTATGAGCAGTGATGTCGGGCAACATACTCAAAATGTCAACAGGCTACAGGAGGTTTGCTCAGACCTACATCACCTCAGGTGTTTACAGATGTGTTCCAAACTGGAATATGGACCAGTCTGAATGGAGGGAGGAAAATCAGACCATCCCCATGAGAAAAATCACTGGAAAAGACCAACAGATGTTCCTACATGGAGAAGAAGCAAAGGTTTGGAGCCAGGACCTGAAGTCAGTTGTTGCCACATGCATTTTTTAGAATTTCACAGACCTATTGAAAGTTTTTTATGCTGTGCAGAAATTATGTAGCAAATTCTGAATGTCATTAAAACCAGCTCAGATTTCCAAATTAACTCTTTGTCTCTCTAACCTTTTCATTAGAGACAGTCCACTTACAAACCCTTGAAAACAAGAAAGATGCAATGTACTACTTCCAACTTTTCAACAGGGAAGCTTGGTCAGAAGGTTAATCTCTGAAAGTCTTGAGCCTGGCTAACATTGCCTCCAGTGGTGGAATTCCATGCTATTATTACAGCAAGCCTCGACTTTGCTAGGACTTCCAGAGAGCTGAGATGTCTATGATATGAAGACTGCATGCCTGAAGTGTACTTTTCTGATGAAAGAAAGTAGTGAAAAAAATTAGAGTTTTCAGACAGATTGTTTCTTCTTGAAAAATCAGCACAACTGGAAGACCACTGTCTCCTTATGAAGTTCCTTCCATCATAAATCATGCTGAAGCTTGTTGGAAACAGAAAGTATTGCAGCCCTATTCATTCTCATTAGGCAACAGGGAACCACTAACTTCCTTTATGGAATAAACTATCTGGAACAATAGGATCCACCATCCAAAAGGAAAGCACATGACACAAGTCTTGTGAGGGAGCCGAGCTGCGCTGGCAAAGCGCTTTGCCGGCTGCTGCTGGGTAGCACAGACTGCAGGCAGCCCTCACTGGAAAAGAGCTCGGAGCTGCAAGCAAAGTGTTTCCTCATGTTAAGCAAAGAAAGCAGTGCCTGTTCTTTGTAAATAAACAGCTAGGTTTTGAAACAATCCAAACTCTGGCTAACCACTAGGGTCAAAAAAGGCTAATAAATCCTCTTTTTCTTGTTAACAAAACCCACAACTTTATTTTCTATAGCTTTCAAAAATAAAAATGACATCATGAGTAATTTTGGAAATTCCTAAATATTACTTCATTTGCCTGGCAGGAGCATCCTGTCCTCTCTCTCTCTGTCCCTTTCAGCAGAGACAATCTCCCTTCAGACACTGGAGGTTTGGCACAACTCTGTTTGACATGATTTCAACCACATGGCAAAGTAGAAAGTACAAAAAAGGAGTATGGCTTTTCTGGATGGTGTAGGCTGCAGACAATGAATGTGAAGGACGATGGGTCCAAGTGAAGAAATCTGAAGGATATTGTGAGTCTTTGGGGAGGTGAAAGCAAGGAAAAGAGATGTGAGCACGAGCAGGAAGCCAGAACAGAGATATGCAAGAGGAGGTGAGCAGGGAGGTCAAAAACTTACAAAGTTCAAATACAAAGTTACTTGTAGGGAATACAAGGGCAGCTGGTGAAGTCCTCAGGAAGATCTTGAGAGAGAATGACCAGCCTAAATAATGGCAAATAAAATTCAATCTAGGCAGGTAAAGCCTTGAATGCATTTAAGGAGAAGTAGTTTCATCTTCACATATAAATAATGTTTTCCATGCTTACTGCTGCTACTCAGGAAGGAAGCCTTGGTTGAAGTACTCTAGATACTTTCTTGAAAATATAAAATCACTGCTCTGCAACAGTCAAAGAACAAATAAATGTTTGGAATTACTACAAAAGGAAAAGCCAGTAAAGTAGAAAGATCACTGTGCTGCTGTATAAATCTATCTTGTATCTGCACCTTGAATGCTTAGTGCAGTTCTGGGTCCTTGAAAAGGATAGAGAAGAGATGGGAAAGATTCAGGGAGAGTAACAGAGTAAGCAAAGGTGTGACACAACTTCTGTACAAGGAACAGTGCAGGAGAATAGGACTTCTAAAGCTGGAAAAGATGTGTGAGACACAGTACAGGGAAAGCTATGATATCATCAGTGACGCAGAGAGAGTGGGTAGGGATGGAGTGTTGGTTGTGTCTCCAGGACAATGAGGGACCAACTCACAAAGCTGGAAGGAGCCAAGTTTCAAGCAAACAGAAGGAAGGAGTTTGTCGTGCTGCAGGCAGTGGACCTGCTGAGAAGGTCCTTTCCAAAGCACCCTGAGGATGCAAGGAGCTTACATGCTCTCTCAAGTTTGGAGGGGTCCATGCCACAGGCAAGCCACAGCAGGTTCAGGAAATCCTCTGAGCTGAAAATAGTTGGGAATAGCAATAACTGATTGCTACAAATGTGCTGACAGCCCCTGTTGCAGGCAGAGTGGAGGAATGGGTTAGATGATCCAAACCAGCATAGCTGTTCTTACCTGGAGTGAAAATAGCTAAGATAGACTCAAGTAAACACAATGATCCCAAAGTGAGCTAAGGTGGCAGCATGCAGCACCGCAGGAGGTAAAGTCAGGGGTTTGGGTGAAACTAGCACAGTTAAACTGCAGACCAAAGGTGTAGATGAGGAGGCAGAAGAAAAGTTGCAGTTTCAACTTCATCCATGCTTTGGCTGAGCCTAGACATGCCCCACTATAATCAGGAGCAAAGTTTCCAATGATCAAGCCCTCGAGACATAAAGACAAGCAGTTAAGTGAGGAGTTTCAGGGTCAAAGAGTATCTCCAAGATAACAGGAGACATGGCACAGGTGAGTCTGTACAGGCAGAATTTGCAATTTATCTGTGTTACTTATCTATCAGCCAGATCCAATTATTTCAGTCGTGATTGGGTCCAAGAAAATGTTGAATTCAGAGATATTCCTTTCCAGAGTCTCCATGATATCCTAAATAATAACTACTGTGTAGGTATGGCCCGCAGCACAGTTATTTTTTTCAGTCTTTTTAATAAGCACTTTGAAATAAGTAAAATTGCCTCCACTTCAAGTGTGATATAATCGAGTAGTGAGATGTTACAGAGTCATGGCCTCAAGGCAAGGTACAAAGCTCCCCAAAAGGCCAAAAGTTACAATTTTCCTTTAGGGTACGTAGGTTTAAGAAATATCCAAGTGGAAGGAACCCACTATTCACTAGTTACTCAAGGCACTATTCCATCAGCAATAATCAGCAAAATAAATATGTTTCTTCATGGACCAAAGAATGTTTCACATTCTAGGGCATATTCCTAAATACCACGATTTTTTTCTCATACAGACAACACTTATTTGGGTAATGACTTTGAAATAAGCCTTTCCTGTTCTGAGGTCGTGTTTTCCTGAAGGGCTGATCTTGATTTGTTTGGTTTACAACTCCTCCAAGAAGTTTCTCAATAAGTGCACACATTATGGTCAGTATTTTGAGAGAAGGGTCTTTTATTCTTTCAGCTGAAGTAGACTGCTTTTCCTGGAGTGCTGAAAAAAAAATGAAGCTGATCTGATTAACTGGGTTAAACTAGAAATGTGCCAAATTGCTCTGCAGACATGGCATAGCTGCTGACCTGCACCAAGACTGGAAATTGTTCCAGGCTGTGACGTGCCATGTCTGCTCACGTCAGCTGTGCACTGGGAAATGAACAAGTAAGCAGCTTGCTGAAAATGTCCTTCAGCTTAGGGCTCAAAAAAGATTCCTGTAAAACATGTTTCTTATGAGGAAACCAGCCTCTCAGACCCAAGGAATGTAATTTCTCACAAAATTTGTTAGTATTTCTCAGTTTTTTTCCAGTATGTCCTGGACAGCATGCACAGATGGACACACAGCCCTTCACAAAGAACTTTACAAATATCTCACCCCACCTGAATCTGTTCTTCAGCCTGATGCCACTAACCCTCATCAACTTGAGATGTTTCTTCTTAGCACAATTGAGATTAAAAAAAAAAAAAGAAGACAACTTGTGGAAGTTTGGTTCTGACACTGCAGTTTGGCATCTCTGTGTGAACCTTTATATTATATTTGTTTCCCTGCATGTTGCTCAGACACACAGTTTGAAAAGTTGGGCCTCTCCACATAGACCAGTCCTTGATCCCCACTATTCAAGGATGCATTTTGATAGCAGGATGTTACATCTGTGGATCTCAACTACCTTTTCAGAATCCATCCTCCTGTTTGTCTTCCTTAGCACATCTGCTCCTCTTGCTCATATTCAATGGGGAGGGGAAGCTGGCATGTGAAGACAGATGTTAGAAGAAGAGCAGACCTTCCCCAGTGTAAAGCCTCAGGATTGCTGAAGACATTGCCTAACAGAGCTTTTGTTAACTGTAGGGGAGGAGGAGCCTCAGAGGTCATTCAGGCTGCATCTGGTGAAGTTGTTGGAAGAGTCTCTCCCGTCTGTGCCTTCAGTCTATTTTTATGCTGTCTTCATATCATGCCTTCACAACTCAACGTGCAGCTGCACCATGGACTGGCCCGGGGAACTTATCTGACTGAAAACTCACCCAGCTGAAAGAAGGAAAAAAAGGGAAAAAAAAAAATATTTTCCAGCCAGCTCAGATCTCTGATCTCATTTACCACACAGCAGCACTAACAGTTGTACCACCACCAGGGAGGTAACCTCTTCCCACAGCTGTGGTGGCTGCTGCCAACTCTTCCTCAGGCAGCAACCCAAGCCTTTGCCCTATGGACCTGATCCTTAGGAATTGAGTTTTCCCATTTCATTCCCACTACTAAGGCAATTCTAGCTTGTGTAGACAGGCAGTAACACATGGATGCCCAACACGGGATTTGAAGAGGTCTGGTTAGAAAGCTCACATGGGAAAGGATCTGCAAGAGCTCTCTCCTTGTAAATACAATGGCACTAAGAGAAAAGTTTCTCTGAGTGCTTCTTGCTTCACTTTGTGCTCTCCTATTCCCTTGGGGAATTTAAGTAAATAGTTTGTATAGGCAAAATCTTTCGGTAGCTTCCCCCCTCTCCTTCCTGTTACCAGTTAAGCAGCATTCTCTGCCTTGAGACCTCTAGTCCCAGAGGAATTGTTTGACACTACAGTGCTTCCTTTCTAGCATGAATTAGAGTGGAAACAAGAAGCTGGTAACATGTGACCCATTTGCCACACACTTCAGCTCTGTCTATTAGTAGATGTGACCTTTGTGGCTAATACAGTGCTGGGAGGTACTGGGAGGGTGCATTAAATCCCTCACTCCAGCACAGTTGTCATCCTCATCATCTCATCACCCATCCAAGTGAGGAAGCTGCAGTTTCAAAGCCTGCCCATTCCTGCAAGACACACAAAATGCTGGACTGGGTCCAGAAATCAGCCACAGGATGGGGTAATTAGTGTCAGGGGATGAGAACAGAAGTCAGACCAGGGCTGCGCACTCCTCACGCCTGGAACTCGGTCCCCACGGGGGTGACAGCCCCCCCACAGCCCTTACTGTGCATTCAGCCTCCACCTGTGCCAGGCTGCAGGACACCATCCCACAGCTGCAGGACACAGGGCTGGCAGCTGCAATTGCACCATCCCAATGCTCTGCAGAGCCTCTTCCTGCCCTCTGCCTGCAGATAACAATCCCTGGGCTCCAGCACAGACAGGATGGCTTCCTATTTGCAGTGTGGGTGGGTGGGTGCCAAAGGGCTTGCAACATCTGAAGTGGCAACTCCCAGTGAAGAAAACTTGTTACAATCCATTGAAACCACTCTGCTGCTGGACCAGAGGCCAGGAATTTTTTTCCCTCAGGTCTCTGGCCTGGGTGATTCTGTTACAGACCCTCCTGACACAGCCCCTTTACCCTTCTTGCCTCCCTCAAACCACCACCAACCCTCCAAATATTCTCACCCATAACATCCCACACCAACACTCCACCCTCCAGTCTCTCTTCCTGGGCCTCTTGCCCCTTCTCCAAAATGTGTTCTACCCCTGTCATGCCTCAAGTCACACCCTTCCCTTGTGACCCTTGCCCCAGCCCCTGTCCTTGCCCTGTGTGCTTCTTCTTCTCATTCCCAGAGTTCCTCCCTGTCCCTCCTCCCCATTCTCTGTGGAGCCCCATCCTGCATGCTTGGGGCAGTGCATACCTTGACATGGGATGGTAGGGGACATCTCCCCAAACTCAGCCCCATGTCCAGCTCTGCAGACCCTCGTGATGATGTGCTAAGCTCAGCTGTCTGGTTGTGGCCACCCTTGAGAGCATTTCTGTTTGCTGTGGCTGTGGGCCAGCACCAGGCTGAGGATGCACCATAGACCCCACTTAAAGCAATGGCCCAGTGATCCCCAAAGGTAGAAGAAACATTTGCAATCAGACAGGTCTGGAAAAATCAGCAGACAAGGGAAACTTTTATCTTGGGTATCAAAGTGCATGGTCAATTAATGTTTGCATCTCCTTCAGGAAAACTTGCAGGGAATTAGCAAGCTGTTAATACTGAATTTGGAGCATGTTCTGGGAACTGCGTGTGCAACTGGCAGAGGACACACAAGCCTGCAGAAGGAAATAGGGAGACAGGGCTGTAGCCTTAGCCCTGAACTTCCAGATAATGCTAACAAGACAAACTTGGAGACAGAAGGAAAAATCCCTACAGGAGCAGTGTGCAGGTGACTGCTTCCTGCTGCAGCACCTGGGCCTCTGGCCACACCCAGCACAGGGGCAACACAGGGCTTAGAACTATGGCCAACAGCAATAAAGTTGTGGTGGGGATGGACTCCTACCATCCTTGCAGTAAAATCTGCCAGTCATCCTGTTGGCTTACCTGTCCCTCCAGCATTTCACTCTCAGTGAATTCACTGCCCTTCACTGAACTTATGGCTGTTTTACTGTCAACTTCCTCTTTCCTTAGTCATCATTGTAGACATTGTCCTCTTGCAACAACTCTCATGTTATTAGAATGAAAAAATCTATGGAAAACAGTAGGTAGAAAGTATACAAACCATTTAGCTGACAGACTCAAAATTTAAAAGATATTTATAAAAATTTGAGAAATAAAGATTTTGTCTGATGATGAGCTTTGTGCTTCTTTCCCATGTGCATGAGAGGGACATTAGTTTTCTAGAGTTACTGGCTTTTGCTCTTCAAATGTAGCACCCCAGTGTTACCTCTGTGTGTGTGCTGTGGGCTCAACTGGGCTCTCTCCATACTCAACCTGTGCCAGTGCTTCTGCTCTGCTAGCACAGCCATCGAGCAAACCTGTTCAGATGGTTGATCTAGCTAAAAAATACCTACTGAGTTTAAAAAAGAATAAACAAGAAAAACAAAAAAAAAAAAAAAAAGAAAACCCAGCCTTTTACTGAGTTTCATCCTCTCATCTGATTCAACACATGGAGAGCAGCTGCTTTAGCAGAAGGAGAAAATGCAGGAGCAGCAGAGTGATGGACAAGTGGTGGCAGTGGCCACACCACTGCCTTTTTCATTGTTGCTGGTGAAGGTGAAGCCAGAGGATGACTCTGGCCCTTGTCAATAGCCTGAGAATGCAATCCAGCCCCTCTCCAAAGCATTGCTACTTTGTCCTTCCCCTTCCATGCACACTCTCTTGCCATCCAACAGGTAATTATGAACCAACATGACCAACATAAATGTTCCTCCCTCATGTGCCTCATGGCACTGCATGGGATCCTGATCCCTCCCCTGCCCCTGACAGCCTGGGACAGAGTGACTCCCCCACTGTGACAGCCAGATCTGGGGCTGATGGCTGAGATTCCCCTCTGCTCCCACACATGGGCTGAACACAGTGGTGAGGGGAGCTGACTACCCCAGCTTTGCAGGTGGGAAAGGCAGAGGTGGTGTGGGTTGCTCTCTGCCCATGTCCCTCTCCATCTGCCTCTGGTGTCCCACTTTGGACAGCACCCCTGAACTCATCCCCAAGGGATGGTAAACAGAGATTACAGGCAGGGGTAGGAGTTTTCTCTCAGGCAGGGCTGCCTTTGCTAGAGATGTGGTGTTGCCTTGGTGATTAGCCAGAGGAATTTGTGCTTCACTAGAGACATGACTAAGAACTTCAGTCATCTCTAACTTTGTTCACCTCTGAACTTCATCCACCTCCATTCCTAAAGAAAATCTCAGGTCCTTGAGTACCACAGGAATTGTGCTGCTTCCTTCAGTGAGGTCTCATTTCAGCCTTGATTTGGTCTCTTTGCAAAACAAACTTGTGCCACCATTTTGGGTGTATTAATACACACCACAGGTTTAGGTTACAAATCTACAAACTCCAGCTGGAAATGCAATTTTTCATCTAAAATTAGGACTTCAGCTCCTTTTCTCCAAACAATTCTGTGTATAGCTTTTTGATTTGCAATTAAAAGCTCCAGGGGATAGAAAGCCAGATCCCAGTTTTCCTGAACCACAAACCCACATTTGCCTCATGGAATAAATGTCTTATGGTCTGGCACTGCAAAGACCTCAGCTCCCTCCTCCTGCCATTGTGCTCTGTCTGAGCTGTGCAGTGCTGGGTGTGCCACAGTGCCCCTCTCACAGCAGGAGCTGGGGAAGGCTGGGGGCTCAGTCTGACAAATCAGAGGCTCCATGGGTTGGTTGCTACCTGGAAGGCTTAAGGGAAGGATTATGCTGCTCAGCCTAGCACAGGAGTTGAACCAAAGGATGAGCAAAGAGTGCCACTGCTGTTAATGTTAGTGTTTCATTTGCTACATTGGACTGTAGTGCCAGGAATGGAGAAGAAGCATCATGCAGTTCTCCTTATACCAAAGTAAATACAGCTATGGTTCAAAATAAACTTAGGGGGGGAAAAAATATGTATTGACTGCCAGGAATAAACTTGATAAATGAGCTATTAAAATATTTATTTTGTGCAAAGGTCTTTGCCATCCTTGAGCCTTTAGGATAATTTTTGAGATTATTATTTTAAATACTAGAGATGAACAAAAATTTCTTATTGGAGTAGTCTGTTTTTATTATCTTTAGCAGGCTACATGGGAGCATGATAAAACTGGATTTTGTCATTGAAGCTGAGCTCCTCCTTTTAGTGCCATCAGTGGTTCTCATTATTTGAACACACTGGAATGTTTTTTTGTGGCATACTCAAGGCCAAGGATTAGCTGGGGGAAATGATCTCAAAATGCTGAATTATTTTACTATCGAAAATCTTAAGAGTGAGGTCGCAGAAAGAGATACTGCTGGCATTTTCACTTTTTTACTGCAAGTCCAAATAGCATTAATTGAGGAATTTATCTGTCAGAAATATCATTGTTATGAGATGCTATTTGCTTCCGTAACTCCATTTTTAGGCACACGCTAATAAATTTCAGGGTCAATTTTTTGACACTCTTCAAACAGATACATTGGAGAGTCCCATATTGCACGTGTGACTAGTGTGAGCTACTTAAAAGTTCCTGAAACAATGTTCCTACATGATGGATGCTCAGATCCCAGATCTGACCAGGGCCATTCCAGGGTCAATGTTAGGATCAAACCATGCTGCATCACTTCTCCATATTTCCCACAGCTGCTGCTGGACCAGTAGCTGTATTTTCACCAGCTTCTAATTCAGGGTATAAGGGAACTCTGGAGTGACAGGAGTGGCACACTTAGCAAGACAGGTCTGGCCAATGGCTCAGAGTATCTGGGGGTGGCTGTGGTGTCAGAGGTGTGGCATTATGCAGATTGGATGAAACAGAGATAGGTGTCTTCCAAACAGCCATCCTGAAAGAGACAAACAGGGTCTCGGCTGAGGAGCCCTGGGACAGGACACCAGGAACAGCTGCACCCACCCTTCTCACAGTCTTCATGTCAGTCAAAAATCCAAGAGCTGGAACAGCATTTTTGCTCTTGATGCTAATAGTAGTTTAAAAATGTAAGGAAATTATGTTAGAACTCTGATGACTGTGTAACTGGTCCTCCTGGAGGTGGGTGGCTGGGACTGCTTTGGGCTTGCACAGGGCTGCCCCAGCTATAATCCACATATGGAGGAGCTGGTACGAGGCAGACTCCTTCCCACCTCCCAGCTTGTCTGCCAGAACTCCAAGGGGTGATGCCCACAGCTTATTCAGCATGTTTTGGAGTTCTCAGAAGTAGGAAGTGCTGAGAGATGAGCCTGTGGGCACAGCTGGCATTTGAGGCAGCCAACCATCACTTTCAGCTTGCCATTCATGTTAAGGAACATCCCACAGGAGTGTACAGGGTGTCTCACACTTGGATCTAGGCTGTCTGTGCAAGCATGCTTTCACCAGCTCTCCAGACTTCATCACAGTTTCACAGTGTTTGCTCTTTCCCTTAAATCTAGTTCACAGAACCACCCGGTGAATATAAACATCATTTAAACATTTCTTGTTTGAAGTAACAAAGGTATAACAACTCACAGCTCCAACAGCTCTAAAAGGTTAACAATATCTTGGAAGAAATTTTCAGTGCTCATCAGTTGTGACAGATAATTATGGATTTGAAGAGATTTGCTATTTGTTTATAAACACAACTTCAAAAACTTTATACTGAGATGTCTTCAGCAAACTTCTCAGCTTCATTGTCGATTAAGAAATCACATTCACACATGCATTTACAAGTGTCAAGAAATTACAGGAGTACTTCCACTTCCACTTCAAGTGTTAAATTTGATAATCTTCTGGCTGGGGAAAAAAGAGGAACCTTGAGGGCTCGGCAAACAGAAAGAGCATATATACTGTCACACTGGCTGTGTTTTATCTCATTCTTTAGAAATTCCTGCCACAAATTTGTTGTTGAATATATTTCTGACTGAGTGGGTCCAAGGACTGGTTTGCCAATCCTGACTGCATGTCAGCTTTTTACCTTAAAATATATAGTCCAATAATAGCTGATTTCAGTTTTGGATATTGTAGTCTGTTTCTGACCAATACATTATCTGATTAGAGAACCTAATAGAGTGTATGTGGAGGACATCCAGTCTACACCTTCTCTTTCTTCTTTCTTTTTTAAGTACAACAGGCCTTTCAAGATGTACAAGTGGTGTTTCAGCATACACATGGTGAGAAACAGCTCCAAGCCCAGTCTGCCAGCTGCAAATCCCTCTCAGCACCAACACCCTCCCTGTGTGTTCAGGGCAGATATTTTATTTTGAGGGGCCCCCTTCCCAGGCAGGGAGCTGCTCAAGTGGGTCAGCATCCTGGGAAGCTGCAGCCTAAGTCCTTTCAGGTGTTTCCTATAAAAGGTGCCATTGCTTCGTCATTGTTAACCAGAGTCTGCTACGTACACTGTATCAGGAATATGTTTCATGCTCACTAGGCAATGACTGATGGTGCTTCCCTTATCAAAATCCACATTTTGCCTGCAGGGTGAATTCCTTCCCACATTCCTTCCTTCCAGCTCCGATTTTCAAGGTTAGCCTGGTGCAGAAATGCGAGCTCCACCTTTCCATACGTGCAAAAATGCAGATCCCACAAGCACTCATGTAACAGCTCCACTACAAATCTGTGCAGATGAGACTGCACCCAGCAACCTCACAGTAAACACAGCTTATTAGATATCCCCCAGGACAGCCAGTCCCCTTGTGTCAGCTCTGCAAAAGGAGTCTGACTTTAAGGATGTTCAGCTGGAGCACTCTGCACAGAGAAACCATTCAAGTCCATGAACACACTGTGTCTGCCTCTTTTGGAAAGCTGGGAACACCCTTTCTACTTATGCTGGAGCTGGAAACAGGGATGAACCCAGAGCTGCACAACACAGTTTCTAACTCCATCAATTATTTTTTTCTCTTTCATATACAGTCTTATCCAAGCCCATCTTTCTTCTTCTTTGTTTCAAAGAACTTGTATATTCAGCCTTGTCCATGACCATGACTGAATATTTAGTCCTTGACCATGCAGCCTGGTTTGGGTTACTTTTAAGTTCAAGTATACATGAATTTGGAAATCTAGCTCAGATCCATATCTGGTTAGAAACACTCCTCACATGAAATCTGGATGTTGTTCTGTAAGAGCAAATTTATGGCTTAACATATAGAACAGGGGACTAAAGAGGGCAGCTCAGGGACTGCTGGGTGCTGATCTTCTCCTTTGCTTCATGGTCTTGCTCCACCTGGTTGATAAAAATCATATTACTCTCAATTAAATAATTTTTATTTTTTTTTCCCAGTTCTAGGGCCAAAGTCCTGGACACCAGGAAAAGAAACGGCTCAAGGTTTTAGGAAGAATTTTTGTCTGTATCTAACAACAATTTAGCACTCAATGGCTACAAGGCCATCCAGCCCTGAAATCTCGGTAAATTCAGCAGTACTTCCCAGACAGTTGTCTGACCTGCCCACCCTGCTAAACTCAGCAGAGTGCCACAACCCATAATTACAGGGGACAGGTGTCTGGAGGTCAAACAGTGGAGAAAGCCCAGCACAGCAGAGCTGGGGCTGTTGGCATGACCCCTGTGTGTGGTTAAAGGCCGCTCAACAGAGGACATGCACAGGGAGCACAGATGTGCTTCTTTGTAGCCCTTCCAGACTCTGAAGAGTTTAGCATCATAACTTTAATAATGTGCTGGGGCCACAGTTTTTAACCTGTGGGTATGTTCCTAAGTTTTAAAAGAAAAAAAATCATCCTGAAGTCCCATAAATATCATCACACAGGTGGTATCAGGGTGTCAGGAACAGCATCCATAAGGCAGTGCTTGCTGTCCACATGAGCCATCTGAACCCTTTAAATCTTACATGGCTCTGTTGGGGGTTTTTTCTCATTCAGTATTTCAGGGGTACAAATATTTTCACTTATTTTCACCAAGCTTTCACTTCAGACTTGGCTCCTTCCAGCTCTTTCCTCTCTTCTGTCCCTTCCACACCACCTGTCTCTTTTCCCAGTTTGCTCCTCATCTAGGCAATTCTGAATGCTTAAATAAATCTCCAGGACAAACCTAGAGTTTTACCTGGACCAAACGTTTTAAAACAGACATTTGTTTTGACTAAGTTCTCTATATTGGCATACAGTAAACAGAGTGATACTTACCTGAATGTTGCTGAGTTATATTGGATTTGCTCCAGTTAAATCCATATTATCATTTGCTCCTTTACCCTTAGTTTTGCAATGTAATGCTATCTCTGTGTGCAATGTAATGCTAGGGAACAACTGAAGCCAGCTGTGGTGTTGGAAAGCTGTTATCTCCCAGCCTTGAACTTGGACACTTTGGCATCTATCCACACTCACAAACTACATACTAGTGCAATTTTCTCACTCTCCAACTAGTTCAGCTTCTAAAATTATTTAGTAACATCCCAGTGTGAGCAGTTATAAACCAAGTTGAAAGTGGCTGGTATTGAGTCTGTTTTTTATGAGAAGGTATGAACCAAAGTCAATATGCTTCCTTAGGAGAAAATTTCGTTGATTTATGCAATCAATTTATAAACTCAGCTTGTGTAATGGGTTGCATTTCTGAAGAGCTGTCCTCACACTGGAGAGGAAGTAATGTCAGGTTTCAGGGAAGGATCAGCTGCTGGTCAGCCCACCCTTGCAAATGCAAGCAATCCCCAGCTGTGTCTCCTGGCTAGCAACTGCTGAGGGGCTTCACCCTCCAACTTCTTTGTTGCAAGGTCACACCTCTCTGTTGAGCCTTGACTCAGATGAAGCTGCCTAAAACCCACACCAGGGAAGAAACACATCCCTGGGTAAATTGGGCAGGCTCTTCTGGTGTCTGCTTCAGTGGCTGCCAGGCCCTTTCATTGGGCTCACACCTTGCTATTGTGGCCCACTGGCCAAGGACACAGCAGAATAAACCTCTGTGCTTGGAGGAGCCTGGTCCTCCATGGCAGGAAGGGACCATTTCAGAGCCCTGACTGCAGGGCCCTACACCAGGCTTGTGTCTTGCTCCTGTTAGTCCTGATGCTCCTCAGAGCTTAAAAGCAGGGTGCCATATGCTTGAAGATAATCCATGGGCAGCCTGTAGAAGCACATTCCTGCTTCCCATCAGAACTGCTTCTTAGTTTCACCACCCATTTGCAAGTTAAAGTTTTGGCTAGTTTTGCTTGTTCCTCCCTGTGAAATGTCATCACTTTGTTTAATTGCAGAAGTCAACCACTATATTCAAGAGATGAATTATCCTACTGCGGCAAGAAAGTTTGACATTTAGTAGCTTGGAAGATATTTATGACCAAGGTGGTTGCTATTCTGAAATATAACATTAGTTGTAGAAATTCCCTGTTGGGGAAAGAATAATCAATGACATATAGAACGTGCTAAAGCCCCACCAAAACAACATCTTAACTGTTCCTTTAAAGGGTGACTTGTACACAAATTATGAAAAACAACTCAGAAACTTAACCAGTTTATTCCTGGAACAATGTAAGCCTTTAAAGATGGATTTACAGTGCACTGAAAATCTGATTATGTAAATCATCATAAATGGATTCAGTGTGTTAGAGGCCAGCACTAAATCTTCATCTGTTTACTGGAAAAAAGGCAGGAGGGAGCTATACATTAAAATGAAGATTGATTTCAGAAAGCGTAGCAGAAATGAAATATGCTGACATAATGAGTAAGCAGAAAGAAAGAAAGAAAGAAAGAAAGCATAAAATTAACAATCGTCAGTTCTTGCTCCAGGATTAGAACTATAAACCAGAGAATGACATTTATTGTAATGCTAGTCCTTGAGATGAACTGCAAAAGTTCTGATAGAGCTTCTCGAAACTTTCCAGGTGCCTGGTTCAAAATCTGTGCTGCCATTATGCCTGGTCATTAAAACTAAAGGAGACATTCCTGAAAAATTATATGCACAAGCTCCTGCCCTTCCTGTCAGGATGCAGCCCTGAAGAGTATAATTTCAGATGTCAGAAATAAAGATCTGAGGGCCTTTGGCACCACTCTGCCCTTACCTGACACCTTATTGTTTCTCACCCACAGCCTCAGCCAGCCGAAGTACTTGGTCAGTCTCATCACATTGTAAAACACTATTTTGATGCTATTGAACAGTGCATCATTAGCAGGCAGGGCTGCAGCTCTTCCAAGGTGCAGTGGAGACAGGAGCAGGGAGGGAAATCCTGTCCTTGGGCACCAGCTGGAGCTAGGAACTTCCACTATCATTGGGAGGCAAACTGCAGTCCATGGATATCCTCATGTCTGAGACTGTATCAGAGACTGAGGGACACAAGAAGAAAGGTTTTGTTCCAGAGTATGAAGGTGAATAACAATAATGAGAAGGTTGGATTATGGAACACCTTGTTCTTAAAGGCCTAGAAAGAATAAAGCCTAAATAAATATCCTTATGAAATACTCTCAAAGAAATTCTTCACAAGTATTTATAATGTAAAAGTAGGTTTTCACACCCTCTTGCTCAAAGCCAGCATGGCCATAGGTTAGTGGTGTGGCATGGTTCAGAAGAGGAGGCCACTGAGTCTGAGTCTGGCTGTTCTCAGCACAGCGGCATCCATTGGGATTCACCACGCTCAGGGTACTTTGTTTGAGAAATCACACCACATGAGGGATTTTTGGGTGTTCCTCAGTAAACATAGCTACTGTTTGGTTTGGCCCAAGGATTCACAGCAAAGTTCCTGTGACTGCTGTGGAACTTTTAATCTCTCTTTTTTACCTACCTATCTAGACTGCACTCTTATAGCAGTATTTAAATTGCCATAACCCTTCACTGAAGAAAGAATTCAGTGAAATTTATTTTCACTGAAATTGATTATAATCCTGAAAGGGCTTATATGTGATTTGAGAAATGTTTTTTGTTAAAATTGTATGGCTTTTTATTTGTTGCTAGGCTCTTCTTTTTCTCACTCTTGCTCCCAAAAGGAATGTTCAGCAAAAGCACTTAATTATAGAGTTATATTTAAAAAGTAGCCAGTAGCATTAGAGTTGGGATTAGATATTATCCTTTTACTGGATGTATACATCAAAATAAATACTGAAAAAGAAAACCAGGGAAACCATCCAATGGAACTTTTTATATCCTGAAAAGAACATATTATGCTGCCTCTTTTCAAACTAGGTCTCTAAAGCTAGAGCTTGGCAAATTAGCAATTATTTTTTGAAAGACCAACTCAGTGCTGGTGGGCACCCAGGTGCACTGCCTGCAGTGCTGGGCTGCCTCACTAAAGTGGAAATCACAGCAAATCAGAAGGTCAAATTAGTCTCCAGTCAGTTTGCAGGACAGTTTCTGAAGGTTTTCTGACACCTGCTTGTGCTGCCTCCTGCCACCACAGGGCCCAGCAGACCCTGCCATCTGCAGAGAGGGGGTTCCATACCCCGGGGACTGCCAGGCTCTTCTGGCCTTGGCTCTCCCGGGGTTTTCCCGTTGCACATTGTAATGGCAACAGCCTCAGCACTGGAGGACCAGCACAGCTGTATCGGCCCAGAGAACCTTTCCAAAGAAACTTGAGGCTGAAGAGTGTCCAGCTTATTCTGATACAAGCACAAATTTTTGATTGTGCATTATTTTAGACTAGAAGCCTGTTGATTTGAGGGTGAGGCAGTGGGAAAGGCTTCCTAGGGAATTTTGTCTCAACAAATGAAGTGCTCTTTTAAGTGGTTCTTAAAAGAACCTAATTTTGTCCTCTATGTGTCATGCCAATTAATCCAGTGATCTGCCCAAATATTATCTATGCAACAAAAAACACAATAAAAGAAAGATCAGTAAGTCGTGTAGAGAGGGGTGGGAGACTATGTCTGGACAACAGAGCAGGTTATTTTATCAGATCTCAAAATGCATATTTCTGACTCACCCGGAGCAGGATGTATCACCCATCAATGCAGGTTTTCGGCAGTGTAGCCATCAATGCTTCAGCATGCCTTGCAGGCTGTCTCAGGATCAGCAAGGGAACCCACACTTTTACAAAAGGAGTCACCTCATGCTAATGCTGATATTTAATCTAGTGAAGGTGAATCAGGCCTGATTGACAAAGATGGGGGCACTTTGGCATCTGCAGTGAGGTGAGATCCTCGGACTGAGCCGCCTTAAAACGTAATCATGGGATTGATGTTCCCAGATTTTCCTGGACATACAGAGCAAAATTCAAAGAGGAAGGAAAAAGGAGGAACTAGTGTGAAGAATCTGATGTGACCTGGTATCCCAGTGATGAGTCACTCCCATCTCTCCCCCATAGCCAGGAGACAGGCAGATGGATCACATCACTGTCAGCACACAGACACATCCATTAGCTGCAGTGACAAAGTCATGAAACCTCCATTTCTGCTGTAGGTGTATAATTATAGTATGAAAAAAATCTGAGTCATGGGTGTAATTCAGCCTTCCTTCAGGTATGTGATGAATAAGGTGTTAATCAGTGGAAGGACTGGAAAATATTGATCACTGTTGAGCACCGGTGAATCAGAAAAGGAAGTTTCTTAGATGTGGCATATAGACAATATGTGGTTTGAAAATTGTGAGGGGCAGAATATCCATGCTGGGTCTTCCAGTGTTTTTTGCTGGAAAACAAGTGTGTCTCTTATTACAACCCTATACTTTTATCTGGATTCTTCCAGGCATTGTCTGGAGTTTTAGGTTTTCTTCTTTTAAATGTATATTGAAATATCTCAGGGTATGGAAGAATCTGCACAACCTTTCCCAGTCATACAATTGCTTACAAGGGTACAAGTAGAGTGTAGTTGTAACAGAGGAATTCTAACATCTACATAAATCCAGTTTAGAATTAAACTGATGCTTAAAGATACTTTAAAGAGCGTATTTAATTGTCTTTCTTACTCCATTGTAATTAGTGGAAAGGCACAGGGTTGTTAATGGAAGGAAGCAGGGTTGTTTAGATACTTTATTTAAATATTTCTGTCTCCGTATACTGTGTTGCGATTTGGCTAAAACCCTTTTGGTGCTTGTTGCAGTTGTGCAGCGACTGATACTCTGCCAGTCAAGAACCAGGAGCAGTAAAATGACCCTTTCTTTGGGAAAGGCTCATCAGAAAAGTTACTGCTGGAGCACGGATCAGCCAGTGCAGGGTAGAATTCTCACCATCGAGCTCCCTCATTTCCTGGGAAGATGGCTGCCATGAGGACCACCCAAGCACTGAAGCTGGTGACATCATCTCTGCATCTTTAGCAAATGCTGGAAAACACCCATAGCTGGGAGCAAGAAAAGCCACAGTCACGGGCAGGGCTGGATAAAACCATTGAAAGAAATTAAATTGTTTCACTGTGCCTTAGTCTTGGCCAACCTCAGTGGGCTGCTGAGTTTGCATCTGAGTTTCTTCTTCCCACCACAGTCCAACAGGCAATTTTGCATTCAGCCTTTTAATGACTTTGATCTGACCCATACCAGGTCTTTTAATGTTTACCTCTTTTCCAATCTTCTGCAGCTTCACAAACCCTCCAAGATTTCATCAGCTCCCCACTGGAGCCTCAGGATGCTGATACAGTCTGGGTGTTGGATACAAGGAACCATGCAGGTGTGTGAGAACACAGAACAGAGATGGTCCAAGGCTTTTTACCAATTTAGCTTGGATCTAGGTAGACTTAGTAGGAAGTCATGTTAGGTGTGGTTAGATGGACCTAACAACTTTGAAATTACCCAAACCACCTCCTTCAGGCTGTGTCTAAGCCTGTGATGAATTTGATGATTCTCCAGGAGCTCAGCAGGGACTATGATATAGGTACCAGTGTACAATCAGCTCACATCCAGATGGGTTTTCAGAGAGAAAACTTTAGCTTTGCCTTGAATGGAAGTAGTTGGACAGTTTCCAGACCCAGCCTGACTCTGGAATATGCAATGCTTTATACATGTGGTGCTGGTGCCAACAAGCCATGTCAGACACTAGCTAGCTCTTTATCTGTGGTACAGATAATCTATAAACTGGGTAATTCAACCACAGATGCCTGAGAGATGTTTTTTAGCTGCAAACACCTTCATGATTGCTTCAGCCATGTGCCTAAATGCTGTAGAGTGATTTTCATTAGACCCAATCAAGTTGAAAAAATCTAATTGAAGGAGCATTCCCTAATCTCTTCCTTATCTTCTAGTTTCAGTTCTTCCCCTTTCTACAGTGCTGTTAATTGCATTAAACATCTGATGGCTGATAGCCTCTGATAGCATCTTTTTAGTGAAGGTGAATGCAGAAAAAAATAGTCTATTAAGTAACCTGAGTGATCATGGAAGTCTTGTTAGAATAGACACTTGCTTTCAAAGGGGTGATTGCATTGGCCAGATCGACCAGTCTTATACAGGCAAAAGAAACTGATGTTTGCCCTGAAAACCCCTGCCTTCTGAATGATTCCTTCTTGGAAAGAGGAAGCTTAAACACTTTTTTGCCAAAGCAGTTTAGGAGCATGGGACTATCTGCACAAACCATCATTGAAGTCTGAGAAGGAAGGAGGGTGCAAAGAAAACAAGCAATGGAACAGCTGTGAAAGCCTGAGCTCACTATCTCTTTAGAGTATGCTTTCACCCACAGGTGGAGCAGAAAGCAAAAGTAGCAGACACTAGAAAGAGAAAGCAACTATAAATTCAAGGCAAGCTCAATATTTGGTACCTTCCCTGCCTCCCATTCTCTGTGTCTTGTGTCCTGTCTGCTGGTCTTCAGCCCACTCAGCTGTGACAGCACAACAGTTTGCAGGACTCTGTTTTGAAATGGATTAGGGACCTGGTAGAATTTTTTAAAATCCTGCCAAGAAATGTCAATTGTGTGATGGAAATGAGTGATTGTGAGAAAAAACTGAAATGAGCATTGCCCCTGAACATGTGATGTTAAGAAACCACAGCTCAACTCCATGACCAGCTGGCTCCACATTGTTCAGATTTACAAAAGGAGCTGCCATTAGAAGCAGGGAATCATCTTTCCTGGGATTTGGTTGGGGTTTTTTTTTAATTTGTGTTGTTTTAAATAACTAAGCACTGATGTCTTCCATAACAACAAATATTGTGGCTATCTTATTCAGTGTTTATGTTTGCCATTTATTGTCATGAAAATGAAATTCAAAGATGAAAAAGGGCTGAGAGGTGAAAGTACATACGTAGCAGCAGTTACAGAGTGTAGACCAATAAGAAAGCAAATTACAGCAAAACAAAGCTTTATAAACAAAATAAAGTAATAGGAAAAGCTATTCTTAAAAAAATTTTAAAAGCTGCTCTTTGGCAAAATGTAAAGGTGTCCTCCAGAGGAAGTGAGTGCTTACCCATGCACAAGGGCTGTGATTCTGCCATCAAGGCTTTCAGGGCAAAGTACACATCTTACTTGTCCTCATGCTCCCAGCCAGGAACATAAAAGGGTGGTGTTTCTCCTTTTCTTTCTGAGATTTTTCTATTTGTCCATAGCTGTGGTTGAAATTCTCAGGCTACCTCAATATCACCACATTTAATAATACCAGGAACATCCTTCAGCACTCCCTATCCTCCACACCACACATTTTTAGCACAGATCTTTACATATTTTGACCAGTGCCAGGTAGCTCTGTCACAACCACCCTGGGTAGAGTTCAGTACCACCATGGGCCAGGGACTGCTCCCAGAACCAGTTTCCATGTGGCCACCCTGTTTTGGAGGGTAAGACAGTTTAGTGACATGGATGCAGGCGGCTCCTTGCCAGCTGGCCTCAGCTCAGCGAATGGCCACAGGCACATTTAATTTGTTAGCAGAGACACATCTTCAATTTCTTTGTGCTGTGGCTCCTCTCTCACTCACTGATGTTTTAAAACATTTTTAGTAACATTTTGCTTGTCAACTGATAGATATTTTGGCCAGCAATTTAAGAACTTAGCAGAATTCCTTGTTTTATTTTCCTAGAATGAGTCCCCAATAAATCTTCAGGTATCCTGAGGCTTTATGGCCACCTCCTGCAGAGCTGGAATAGCTGCTAGCAATGGACACTCATGCTGAATATTTTGGTGATGGAAGAAACAAATCCTCTTTATTTTTTCAGCTTGCAAGTGCTTGCCAATACTCTTTCTTTTCTTGTATACTACAAGTCCAGAGATTTACTTGAGCTGGCACTTTGAGGAAGAAACCAAGCACTTCTTGGCAGCTCAAAGCACAGTGGCAAACCATAATCTTAATTTGGGAATACTGTGCTGTTTTAGGGAGTTGCCCTTATGAAACTGGCATCTGGAGAGGAGAAGCAGGAGTCAGCCCCTCGTGTCCTGCAATTCCTGTGCTTATGGGCTCTGCCTGCGTTTTGTCCTCAATGTGTGTGTAGCAGTCAGACCCGCTGTATGTTGGAGAGCCAGGCAAACACTAGTGCCCAATTTAACATGCAGCTCATGTGCCTTTAAATAGCAGCGAGAGCCGAGCCAAGCCATCCACTGCAGCAATTTCTGGACATATGTGCAGAGCCCCCCTCCTCCCCTGAGCCCTCCCCTCCTGGAGCTGCGAGCACACACGAGCTGCGCAGAGGGGCCGGGGATTGGTGCTGCTGCCTGTCACTTCACAGTCACCCCACTGACGTCTCCTCCACGCTGTTGACTTGATCCCGTTTCTAGCCAATGTAATTATAACATGGAGAAGCAACAACAGTTAACAATTTAGGTTAAATGTAATTTAATGCCCCGAGATTGCTGCACTTAGATGAGATTTTGCTTCACTTGAACCATGCTGAGAATGTGAAGTGCCTGCATACTTCTGCTAAAGTAATTCTGGACAAAGGAAAGATTGACACTGCCTTCTTCAGACTCTATTAAATGCTTGAGCGACTTTGGCATGAGTTTCTAATCTGTCGTTGCTCTTGGAATTCCACATGCGAGAATGGGACCTGTCTGAGAGCAGAGGCTCCAAATCCATCCTTCTTTGGGGGAGGGTGTCCATATATGTGGATATATTCTCCTTAAAGAAGTAGAGCTCAAAATCCCTGATCATCTCTAAGCATCTGCTTAGTCCCTTGAAGCGTGTATGCTTAATACTTCACCTGCAGTGCCATTGTATCCATAAACCGTGGAAGATAGCGTGAAGTGCTGCTGTTACAAGGTCTGAAAAATGAGCACACGAGCCTAGAAACTCAAAGAGCCCATCACAGAGTGCTCTCGTGCTACTGGGATGGCTGCCAAGCAAGGCATGCAGATTGCTGTCACTGAGCTTTTGAATGATGAGAAAATGACTGGGACTGCTCAGCAGAGCAGGAGCTCCCCAGAGCACCCAGAGAGGTCAGTCAGCATGGCTGCTACCTTTGGGAGCCAGTTTTAGGTGGATTGTGCTAGATCCTGGTCCCAGAAGTCAGATCCCAAACACACATTTTAATAGGGGTTTCCAGCTCTTTATATCAATCCAAGAGAGGGCTTCCTGACCAGGGATTATAGCTTTAGAGCTCTTTTGCCTTCTCTGCAGATGCAGAACAGCCATCATTCTTCCAGCCTTCCAAGCTTCCTCTACCTGACTAGGAAGGCAAATATTTGTAAGTGAAATTGCCACCTATTCTCTAATTCCTAAGAAACTCAGAAAAAATAGCCTCAGCAACCTTTTGTGATTTGGTGACAATGAGCCTTTTGTTAATCTTTAGTACTGAAAGAAAAAGGTCATCATCTGATATGCTCATGTCAGCGTGATTATTTTGATTAAGTTATTTATGAGCTTGACTTTGTCAGGATCTATTAACTCATACCTCTGTGCTCCTGAGCAGCTGCTTTGATGACAGCATTTGGATTTATTGGCAGAAGCTCGTTGGCCTGTTCATTCACAGCACATAACAAATGGAGGCGCTTCCACATACTGTGTCTCAGTATCAAAAAGTCAATGCTTACCATGGTCTTCTGTAGCTGTCCAAGGGCTCAGGAGTAGGTGCATACTGTTTGTAAAGCACTTGGCTCTTGGCTGGCAGGGGCCAACTGATTTCCAGGAGCCTGTTGCAAGGGCAGCAGCTCTCCACCATGCTCTCCAAGAGGCTTCAAGGCCCGTTTTCATTTGCACCAGCTGGGATCATTACAGTAATTTTCTTGATGATGTCCTAACAGGAATCTCAGTCTTTGCATGGAGGTTTTTAGCAAAGGGCAGATGCCAAGCTAGAAAACAGCAACTGCAGCTGACCATTACAAAAAAGTGTTCTGGCTATAGGTAACAAGTTACGAACTACTCTGACAAAGCCATCATTATCCTGTGACTTACAGTAAAGATCAGTTTACATGGAGTGCTTTCTAGCCTACCCAAGCTTTTTTAATTGTTTAGCATTTACAGTCTTCCAAAGGTGTCCACAGAAACTTCTCCAGCACTGTCAGTAGTTTTCATAGCTCATAGAGTTTAATACCTATTAACACTGATAATTTGGGTTGTAGAGTTGTAATATTGCTAAAACCAGAAATGAACATTCATCACTTGGTGATTTAAAAATGTCTATCACATTAACACCACTTGTTTTATTCACAAATGTATAAAATTGCACAAACTGTTTTGCTTGAATGGAGTTCCTGAGTTCGTATTTTATGTGTAAAACAGACAGGTAGTTCTGACAGTAGTTCACAAGCAAGAAAAAAAAATACCTTTGAACAAGAGCCTTCTATGTGGCTCTCTGGGAGAATGAGAGTGGAAGCATTTTATACAATTGGAGTATTTAATATTTAGATCCATCTCTTTACTCTTAAATGCAGGATTTGTAGTGTAGTGACAGATTTAGTGGTATGGTTGCACAGGCTGTGGAAATGGGTGCCTTTCTGGCTAGAAGTGGTCACCCAGAATCAATGGGTCAGTCATGCAACAGGAAGGAAGCATCACAACACTGTTGCCAGCTTCTTCTCTTCAGGTAAGTTTTCTGTCTAGAAGGACTTGGAAACCCTTTTCAATCACACAGGCTAGACCTAGAGACCCATGAGAAACACATTCATGGATATAGCTGAGGATGTGATGGGACTTTCCAAAGAAAGGCAGCAGTAGTGAATCACTGCAGGCACAAAACCACATAGGGCATAAGGGTAATTCCAACATGGACCATGGACTTCTTCTATTCTACACTAAATGGACCCCTGGCTGACAAAAGACAGAACCTGGCAATGTAAGGAAGAGAAAAGATCTGGATAATCACATGGATTACATAGGGTGAACTGGAAGCTTCCAACAGCCAGCTACAGCTATAAAGACTCTCAGCAAGGATAGGAAGTGTACATCCACTCAAAGTGAGATAAAGAACGAAACTACAGCAGAGAACAGGGTCTAAAATTCATCTCAAAGGAAAGGAGGAAATCCACCATGACAGAATTGCATAAGAAAATACCTGGACATTAATAATGCTCCTGCCCATTATGGAGCTTTGTACAATTATTCTGAACACAAGCCACTAAGTAGAGCTGGCTGGTTTTCTTCCCAGTACTTTGTGCATATCTTTACACTACATAATACTAATGAACAAAAAATTAGTAGCAAGTAGTACTGTCACACTTCAGTGATTGTAGGAAAGCATTGGACACCAATGGTGTTGTAGCAAGGCACCAAAAATTCATGGATTTCTTTGCAAAATTGTTTATATTTTCCAAAACCTTTCTTAGTACACAGGTAATCAAATCATTACTTTGATGTCACTGCCAGCATAGGAGAAGGGACATCATCTCCCTGCAGTGTCTCGTACTGCTGAGTAACAAGTATCTGCACAGAAACTGGAGTCTCAGGGGTGTTTGGCAGTCTTGGTTTGCTGAGAGTATCTATTCATCACCAGATGAGATACAACAAAGGACAAACAGCTTAGTCAGAACAGCAAAACAAAAAAGTCTTATAATCAACAGGTCAGAAAACAAAGGCTATGAAAATAAATATGACCTTACGTGGTAGTGCTGTTACAGAAGGAGTAACTGCAAGCATTGTTGTCACATTTATTTACCCAGGCAGCATATCTCACAGCCCCTGTGAGCAAGGAAAAGAGTCCTGGTGACAAGACAGAGTCTCAAATAAATGTTTTCACTAAACTGTAGATGAGGAAGAAGCAAAAGGTTCTTCAAGCACTGTTTGAAAAACTTCCTTGGAGATATGTATCAGATATTCATAATAAAAGCATGGGAGATATGTATCAGATATTCATAATAAAAGCATGGGATAAAGAACAATGAAAATTTGAGGTGTTTACAATCACCAGTAGATGACCAAAAGCAGAGAGAAAGAAGGTAGAAACTGTTGGCTGTATCCTGACCATACTGAACAATGGACTTAGTGATCTGAGGGCCAGAGGAGATGATGCTGACTCGAGGACAGCTTGCAGGGTGAGAAAGATTAGCAGATGGATAAAATTAAAAGTATTGGTCTATAATAGGATTACTTAGGGGTAACTGACATCTGTGAGGGTTGGATGCTTTGGAGCATCCTTCAGTATGCTGAAGTTTTCTTCATATGGAGACCAAGCATACAGTCTTCCCCCACTGCCAAGACAATGGATATATTCACAATGACTGCTGTAGGCAGCCTGGAGTTTGCTGTCATGACCAGTTTTTCCTACTTTACACACTACAAGCCTGTAAACCTGCCAATGGTTTGAATATCTCATTTCCAACACAACCATCTGTGGTGGTGGGCTGACCCTGGTTGGATGTCAGGTGCCCACCAAGCCAATCAATTACTCTTCCTCTCAGCTGAGCAGGGGAGAAAAAATATAGTGAAAGGTTTGTGGGTCGAGATATGGACGGGGAGAAATCAGTCACCAGTTACTGCCACAGTCAAAATAGACTCAATTTGGGAAATTATTACCAATCAAATCAGAGTAGCATGATGAGAAGTAAAACCAGATCTTAAAACACCTCATCCCTTCCTTCTTCCTGGGCCTAATTTCTTTCTCAATTTCTCTACCTCCTCCTCCCCCCAGCAGTGCAGGGACAGGGGAAATGGGGGTTGTAGTCAGTACATCACATGTTCTCTCTGTTTTGCTCCTTGTGCTCTTCCCCTGCTCAAGTGTGGGGTTTGTCACATGAGACAATGAGACACAGTCCTGGTCTTTCACATTGGCTGCAGCTCCTCACTTTGTGCTCCAGCCCTGCATCCCATTTGGACTCCTCGTATGGGATGCAGTCCTTCAGGAACAGGCTGCTCCAGCAGTTTATGTTTAAGCAATATAAAAAATTTATTCCTCAAACAGTCAAGGAACTCGGGTCTCTTAGTACTATAACCCAATAGGACCTATTTCCAACAAACAAGAAAGCTTTTTCTTAACTCATCAAATGTTTACATTGAACAATGTTAAAAGAAGTGTTCATCATACAGGGATACAGTCATAGGACAGTAATAGGGGTACAGTCATAGGACAGTAATAATTATACCAAGAAGTTTTGCAAGTTCCAGCATGGCTGTTTACATATCTATTTTTTAAAAAAATACCTACTGAAGGTGTGTGCATGATGAGGTATTTATTCCTTCATCTCCTAAGGAATATTAATGTAGGTTTTTCTATAGGTACACTGCCTACTCCATAGGCAATTTTTGGAGAACACACCACTCAAATCTCATCCAGAACTCAAAAGATACATACATAAAGTCAAAAGGAAGGAAGAAGGATTAGATGGATTCAGGGAGATAGAGGAGAGAAATTTTCTTTTGTTCTATCTTGAATCTAAAAGGGCATCCTTCTCTGAAAGTTTTAAACAACAGTGGAGAAAAAGTGTATCTCGGGCAAAAAACAAAGACAAATTAGTTTCCTTAATATCCAAGTTTGGGCCAGCCAATTTTTTTAATCCCTCCCATAAAACTTAGAATGATTTGGGATTCTTTTCTCTTTCTGACGACTTTTGATTCTGAGAACTTAATGTCCCCAACAGCAGAGAGAGAGAGAGCAGGCTGCTGCCACCTCACCCACTGTTGTCAGTGGCTCACCCCAAAGGCAGTGCTCAGGGGGCTTGGGGGCAATTCTTTTTAAAGAAAAACCAGCTTGTTTTAAGCCAGGTGAGTTCCCAGAGCCAATTTATTGCCTGGCCACATAAAGTGTGTGTGTTGGCAGAAGGGAGGACAGGCGGTATGTGCGCAGGAGCTGGGGGAAGCAGGACTTATCTCCACCAGGATATGAACCTTCTCATGGATGTGACCATGAAACAAGAGCCCAAGTTGTTGTCAAGGAAATGGAGTCATTGTAATCAAAGGTTTGTGTTTTCATTGCAGAACTGGTTTGTCACTGGACTTCAGCACACAAAAACAATTATTTAGATGTTCTGTTAAACTCAGTTTCAGAGGTGAATCATGGGTCTGGGCCAAAGGGTGATGTACCAAATTTTGTCAGCCTGAGTTCAGTGTGTATTTGCACTTCACCTTTCAGATATCTATTTCTTACACTTCCCCAAGAGGAAACATTGTCATTTATGTCCCCTCCTACAGCATTTTGGGTCTCTTCTGTTCACTTTGACCCATGAAAGCAGACAAATTTTATGATAGCAGAACTTGCCCAGAAGGGATACACAGGTCATGAGACTCTGATGGACGTGGCCCCTTCGGTTAATACCTTCCTTTTCCCTTCACCATGTGTCTGGAAACCTACTGGCATGGGCTGGCCTACAATAGAGTAGCTATTCTGTTTCTTCAACTGGTGTCCTTTTTGTAATCACATAGGAATTCAGCAACAGCTTTGTACACTTCCTTTTGGACTACAGCCCCATCCTCATTTACTTTTAGAGACTTCTGCAGTGCAATTTGCATATATAATGCACAGTTAATTACTGTTTAAATTAAGCACACAAAAATCAAGATGCGATGATCTGTATTACCAAATCAGGTATAAGATTAACAGCTATTATAAAATAAATAGAATATATAGATAACTCTTACCATTTCAGTGGCTCATTTATAGAACCAATAATTCTCTCGGATGCAGAGAAGATACAAATGGAGAACAAGTTGCTCATACTAAAGATTCAGTCCCATCCTTTGTCTTCTTTCCCATCAGGCTGCTGCCTAAGCACACCAGAAATTTCCCATGGTTTATGACAATCTGGTATTTTACACCTTAAATTTTGTCATTTCTTTTGCTTACCTAAATACAATTTTTAGTAACAATCTTTGCTAGGAAAAAAAAAAAGACATATCAAACAAAATTTTTTAGTTTTATTAACAATTTACATATTGATATAGTGTCTGTCTCTCTTTTCTATCCCTGAAGCAAAATAACAGTGAAATTATTAAGGTTATTGTCATATCCCATCCCCAGCAGGACTGCAGAAGTCTATGGTCAGCCCTTTTACATAAATACTTCTCAGGCTGCTGCTCAGACCACTCTCTGGGGAAGCAGGGTTTAGGTCCCACATGAAGAAATGGGGATTACATGTATGACTTCTACTGCCTAGATAATACTGACTATTGCATAAATTTTTGTGGATATCTTCTCTTCAATAAAGAGCCAAAACTACTTGGTACACTTTTCTCATATATACAAATAGTTTGTGAATAACTAAAACAAGATTTAGGGGCAAATTCACTATCTGCAGTAAAAAAATAAAAATTGCAATTTACGAGCTGCAGCTGTGTCTTGTGTTTTGTATGCCATGCTCAACGATGCATCTGAGAGGAAGTGAAGATGTTTTCTAAGAACAAAGTTAATTATTCAGTAGCAGTTCTTAAAGTGATCAAAAAGAAAGGTGTAAGAGACTTCAGGTTTTTTAATACAAAAGAGCCGTTCTTTGAGGTACTGATCAAAGTAAAAAGAAAAACAAATTAATTAGGGATTGGTTTCAATACTATGCAAAGGCTTTTGCTGAGACAGAATGGAATATTTTCCCAAGCAACAGCAATGCCCACCAAGACAAATTATTTTATTAAAAACAACCTCCATGTTGCTTGGTTTCTTGTTCAGTATTTTTAACTTTGAAAAAATCCCTAAGTGAATGAACAATTTTTTATCTTTGGGAAGATAAAAACCAAGCAGTGTCTGAGTGGCTCTTTTATTTAAATGAAATAAACGTAGCTGTAAGAGGGAATAAAAAAAAGACAAAAACAAAGAAACAAAAAAAGAAAGACAAAAGGAAGTAAGGAAAGGTTTTTAGTAGTATTAATATTATGTGTTTGCTTTGGGTCCATGTTGAAGAGCACAAGCCATGAAGCAATATCCCATTTTATGAGGCACAGTGCAATCACAAAAGGAAAGGACAGGGTGTGCTCCAAGTAGTTTACTGTTTAAATATAGCACTGCAGACAGCAGACAAGTATTGAGTCATGGAGGAGGACAAGGACAAGCAGCCCTGCACACCTAATGCCTGATGTGGCTGTACCAAAGGATACTCCAGAGAGACTCGTGCAAGGGTATTGCGGAGCTCCCCTGGGCAGTGCTGGCAATGAGCTCACACTCAGAAGTTTTCGATGAAAGATGTGACAAAAGGATGGTGGATGGTGAACCTCTTTCAGGCCAGAAGAAAGATTATAAGAAGCACTGGTTTTGCGGAAGGGCTTGTGAGAGAAGATAAGGTTTATGAAACAGGATAGAGGCAATGGAGAGGTCCTATGAACATGACTGTGAGAGCTGGAAACTATTTCTTTGCTCCTGGGAAAAGAATGGAGGGCTTTCCCAGATCAGATATAACTTCCTCAGGTAAATGAATTTTCTTGGGGGGATCAAACAACCAGCTTTAATGAAGTTGAAAGCTTCTCGAAAGAAAGCAAATGGCACGAGAACAGCCATGGATTTTTCTTTCTTGCCAACATATTTGGTGCCTTTCATTCAGGGTAAAACCTGACATTCCCAATTACCATTCTGTGTATGAGCCCATTACACACACAAAGATAAAAATAAAACCAAAATACACAGCTAACACTGTGCAGCTCCATTTTCCATCCAAACAGATAGTGTTTCCAGGATGAGCTGGCCTCTGGAGTGGAGTGGCCCCCATTTGGGATCTCCCTCATACCCCACACTGCTCACAGGTCCGGGAACCAGCTCACATGCAAGGGCGGTCGGTTGTCCTTAGAGGACTGCTAAAATGAGCACCTTGAAGCTGAAGACAGGACCTGGCCTGCAGGCTACCTGTTGGGACTGATTCAGAAATTCTGTGTGTGGTGTATTTCCTCATTAGATCCAGAAGGTATTTAGCAAAATTATCTTTACTCTTGTTACATTTTTGGAAATGCAGAGGGTGAAAATTTAGGTAATGTGTCCATGTCCACATGGGAATTGCTGGAAAAGCTAATAAGCAGTTCAGTGCTCTGTTGCACTGAGTCCCACCACTAGAAAATGTCCATAGCTGGTGACCACTTGCAAGAGCAGGAATTGGCTGAGCAGCTCTGCCCTGTCTTGCCTTCAAGTTAGATTTGGATCAACATGCTTATGCCAAAAGAAATTGTTGTCTTTGAAGGCATCCTTTGAAAGGAACATGAAGCAGATGCCTTGTACATAAAAAAGGCCTAATTAATAAAATCATTCAACTGTTTATGTCTGCTATGTCCCTTCAGCTGTGATGGAAAGAAGACCTCAACTGGGAGCTGTTAAGAGTCCAAGAGAAGATCAAAGGAGTAGAGGAAAGGTATAACCCCAGGATGGGTCTTCCTACTACCTGTGCTGACACTGCTTGTGGTTATGTTTGGCTTTGGCTGGTGCAGTGCTGTCTCCTCTCCCTGTGAGATCTGAGGCAATCTGCTCCTTCACAGTTCAGGTGGGACAGCCATTCCATGTCCCACCTTGTCAGCTCCCTCTGCATCTGCTGAGGTTTGGAAAAGAAGCATCTGCAGGGCATCAGCATCTCCCTGCTCCAGCTCTCAAGTGAGTCAACACAAGTGATCAATCCCCCACTGTTTTAACAGAAAAGGGGTTGCTGCATCTTTGCTGCAGGTAGACACCAGTTCTCTGGTTAAATTGAGCCCAGGGAAGCAGGCAGGCAGGAAGGAAGGAAGGAAGGAAGGAAGGAAGGAACAGGATACAAGTGTGTTTGCAGCTGCCAGGTGGGCTGACTTTAGCATACATTCATTTTGAGTTATTTTTAGTTGCATATGCATTCCTGGAACAGGGGTGTTCCTAAAAAAACTTCACTAAGTATAAAAAGAAGCCCAAACAGTGAGACATATCAGAGCTCAGCATCTTCTGCTATGTTAGTTCCCTCTCAGCCTCTCCCTCTGTCCCCAACCCTCTAAACCCACAACAAAAGCCATTTCTGAGGCTCCTCTGCCAGTACTGCAATTTTTCTGTGGACAAGGTGGCCCCCATGGCTCTGTGTTCATGTTTCTTTACAAACTGTTTACATGGCATTAGCAACCTGGATTTATCATGCACTGACAAGCAAAGGTTGAGCCAAGAGCTTCCTTTGGTTCTAGCATCCCTCTGGGTTCGATGCCTGCAGTCTGCATTGCCTTTAATGTTATCAGAAAATCTCAGGGCTTTCTTCTGCTGTGATTCTTTTAAAGGTTGACAACATTTCCAAGTTTCAGTTGTACAAAAGCCACTCCCCAAACCAAGGCTGTTGTGAGGAGGTAACACAGCACATGGAGCAGGTAAAGGGAAGTCTAAAGCAGCATATCCAAGAGCTAATTAAAGGGGACATTGGCCATTACTGAGATTGTTGTCAAAACAGCAGTACATTTATTTGTACTTTAATGAAGAATCACCTGTTTAAATTGTCTCATTATAAATTATTATGTACCCATTTATATAGGGATATTTTTTTTCTTAAGAGACAATCTGCCTTTGAGCAAACAGACAAAACTGTTTTCTTTGAGTAATCATAAATCACCCTTCCACCATCCTTCTTTCTCCTATTACAGAGATCCTAACTCTGTCCTCTTTGTTATTAATAGATTTTTGCTGACTACTCCCAGTGCTGCAGAAATCACAGAGATATAAAATCAACTGTAAATTACAGAGTCTCTCCGTCAGCCATAAATGGACAATAATCTATTCATGGTAACATCTGTGTAAAGTGGCTTTCAGGAGATTTTTTTTTCAGATTCCTCATAATATTTACACATTGAGTGCAGACAAGTATTAAACAGACCTCGCTTCAGCAGCAAGAGCACACCCTGCTCTAAGCCAGTGCCAGCTGAGTCCCACTGCGGGCAGGCTCGGCGTCAGCCGGGGCAGCAGGAGAGGTAACCCTGAGCTCCACTGATCTGAGATGGTGCTGAGAGCCAGGGAGCTCAAACCTTCCTACCAACAAATGGAATATTGACCAAGAGCTTCTCCCGCTCCAGCCTCTCTGGGTGTGGAGTTTGCAGCTGGGATAAGGGAAGCCTACAGTAGACTCAGCAAATGGTGGGAAAGCTTTGGCACTGGGCACATGCACTTTACCCAGGGCAGAGAGGAACAGCAAAAACCAAGGCTTCACACATGGTGAAGTGCTTGGCAGGTCTACACATTCCTGCCCAAAGCAACCCATGGAATGCACCATGTTTGAAGAGCAATAGCTGTGTTGGGGAACATGGCTGGGTCTTGGAAGGATGGTGCAAGATCTGGTACTGGCCAGAGGGACTCCTCAGCAAGCAGGGCTGCTGGTGTGCTCTGTAGGGATTGGAGCCAAGCACCTCTGTGCTGCTGGGAGCCAACAGCCATGGAGAGGAATAAATCCTGCTGAGCAGACTTTCTGTGCAAGGGCTTTCACAGTCTCAGTGCAGAGAGGAAGGCATGGCACGATCGAGGATCTCCCTTAATTTCTTCTTTTCTGAGGACCACATTTATACTCAAGCATGTATGCTTGCTGCCCCAAAAGCACCATGAGCTCAGCAAATCATTGACTAATAGAAAAGATCTGCTTAGGCTGGAAAAGATCTCTAAGATCATCGAGTCCAGTCACTAAGTCCATGACTAAACCATGTCTGTAAGTGCCACATCTACATGTCTTTTAAATAGCTCCAGCAATGGTGAATCAACCACTTTTCTGGGCAGACAGAGTTGACAGCCCTTTTGGTGAAGACAGTTTTCCTAACATCCAATCGAAACCTCTCCTGGCACAACTTGAGGCAATATCTCCTCTCATCTTGTCACTTGTTACTTGGGAGAAGAGACCAGCACCAACCTTGCCACAACCTCCTTTCTGGTAGTTGTAGAGAGTGATAATGTCTGCCCTGAGTCTCCTTTTCTCCAGGCTGAACACCCCCAGCTCCCTGAGCCTCTTCTCATCAAACTTATGCTTTAGAAATAATGAACCAGCCCTTGCTGGAAAGAGTTTCTCAGAGGGAGACACCAATTCCCACCAACCAAGTGCTCCCTTAGGCACTTTCATTTCCTCCAAACATTGCTAACTGCTCTCTCCAGTCACCTTCCAGCATTCACTGGACTCAGTGTGAAAGCTGTGCCTCTCCTGTGCCTCTCTCATGGTGGCTGCTTATGTTTGATCATCCCAAATAATTATGCTTCCTTAGAAAAGATCAACTCATCTTAAACAAATATCATGTCAAATTTTACCTGGTCTTCAAATTTTACTCCAGTCTCAGACCACAAAGCTGTTCACCTTCTCCCTTTATGCCCCAGCAACTCTGCTGTGGATCACCTTTGGCTACCAGCAGGGAGGGCAGATAACCCCACATCACCCTGCAGTGTCTGCTTGTGAAAGATGGAGGAATTTAATTAACAACCGCAACCTGCACTGGGCAGCCAGTGGGTGTGAACCTGCCATGTCCCAGGGAGGTGACCCACACCCAGCTGGTGACACTTTGTGCCTTGTACAAAGAGTGTAGGGCAAAGGACTCACCAGATCAGCCCTTAGGGAGTCACCAGAGAGAGGTGGAGTCAAATTCCTGTTGGCAGGAATTTGGAATGTGGTCTGTGCTCTCCCATGGGGGACAGTGAGGCTGCAGCTCCTGCACTAGCAGTAGCAGAAAAAATTTGCCACTTTGTTCCTTGGGCATTCTTTATAAAGACCTGAAATTAGATATTTGTCTTCACATCAGATGCAGAGAATTTTGTTTCTGCTCCTATTTGTTCACCACCAAAAGGAAAAAAAAAAAAAAAAAAAAAAAATAAAAGTAATGGGAAAGAATAAGATTTGTTTGGGACCACATTGCTTAGGTTTTTTAGGGATTTTTTTAAATTTTGGCCAGTGACCCATAAATCAATTTTTCCTATAGGCTCTATATGTTCCTGAGGGCTATGCATCAGCACCCACCCACCACCTGGATAATGAGATCAACTGCTTAATTTAATCAAATTGACAGAAACATGTTCAGACATAATGGGAAGAGGCTTTGTATGAGGATGCATTACCAAACCTCTTTCCTGCTTTGTTCTCACTGCAATCCACTGCTCCAGTTGTAATTCTGTAGCTCGTGTCCCCACACCCACCTTGTGCTTCCTCTCAGCTTCTCACTAACCATTTTTTCCTGGGTTTCTTTCCTTCTCCCTGCGAGCCTAGGAGGTTTTAGCAGCCTGCCCAGCTCCACCTCCTTTTCTGCGTGCTGCTTGCTCTCCCTCCTCCCCCTCATCTCCAGGCATCTCAAAACTCAAGGCTTCTGCTTCTAATATTTTGATTTCCTTTTCTTCCTCTTACCAGCTTCTCTCTCCATTGGGCATTAAATCCTCCACCTCTTTCTTAAGAGCAAGAGTTGCTTTTTTATTTTTCTCTACTTCCCCCTCACCTTCTACAGCCAAGTGTATCCTTTGCTTAGTGAGATTTTCTTCCTGTTTTTTTCCTTTGTCTTCTTCTTATCTTTGGTGGAGGTGCTACCCTGCTTCCCTTTTATATCTGCTTATTTACTTTCTTTTCTCCAGTTAAAATGATAACATTTGCACCAACAAATGTGAGTGACCAGTCAGATCCCCATATTTTCCTTGCTCTCTTCTCCTGCAAGGTCCATTGATATCTCAAAATTTAATTAATACTTTTTCTCCTTCCCTTTTTTTTTCATATCTATTAAAATTTCTCTAAAATATTTGTCAATGCCACTTTTAACCAGGATTTTATTTCTGGCTCGTCCACTGCCTTCTCTGTGCTCAGACAAAAGCAGTTCCATGATTGCAGTAATACTTCTGTAAATTCCTGGTAATTATCCTGTTTACTCATCCTTGCTGCTCAGGCAGTGTTTCCTTCTCGTTCAAAATAATTGTACATCTTCCTCCCCAAGTGCTCATCTCCCATCTTTGACCACAGCTCTCCCCAGTCAAAACCCTGCCCTGGATTTGCCTTTCATGTCATGATCATAGCTGCTGTCCTTGTCTGCAGAGCAGTTCCCATTGCTCTGTGTGCTGCAGCCGCCTGCCAAAGCGCTCAGCCCTGGCACAGAGCTGTGCTCAGGGGTCCAAGGATCCCTTTTTGGCATTACAGTGCATTTGTAGACAGTCTAGCATAAACACAGGGAAAACTGTGTTTATATTTTCAGAGAGGCATGTATAGTTAAATCTCTCTTTTATCATACCACCTTCTCTTCCATATGTAAATTCAGATGAATGCAGTTTATGGGTTCTTAATTAACACTGAGGTTGATTTTTTGTAGGTTTCTCTTTAGGAATTCAGCTGGAAGATAAATCTTCAGATATCAGAGAGGGAGTGTTAGTTTATGTCTCACATCCTTTTATAAACATGGGTTTCACACTGCTTCCTCCAGCTCTCCCAAAGAAGGATACAATACACAGGCTCTGTAACACCAGCAGCCTTAAAGGAGAGTGTGGTTGTTTTTACTCTTGGATGCTGGAGTCAGACATGCTGCACAGGAGGCAGGGCACAGGCAGCAGTATCTCCACTGCTTCAGGGAGAGCTCCTTCCCAACCTGCAGAGGCGCTCTGGCCTCGTCCTGCATCCTTGGGGACCACAGGCTGAGGTGCAAAGGAAGAAATGGTCTTGTGCAGCCACAGAACCTGGACCCCTCTGAGAGAGTGAATTGGTACAATCCACAGCCCAGGCTCCCCAAAGGCTCTGGGGAAAGCTGGGGACAAACCTCCTCAGCTGCCATTCAGTCTTGTGAAGAGAAGACAGGAGAAACTGGGAATTATATATAAAAATTAATTTCTAACCTGGAAATACCAAAGCAGAGAGAATTTTTTTCTTCCATTAGTAGCAGATGCACCCAGATATGACAATGTTTCAAGAAGCTAGCTGCCACCTCTGAGAGCCTTGGAAATACTAGTAGTAATTAAAAATGTATTTTAACTATGTCTGCAATTTATAGCTGAATAGCTTCTGAAATGTGGAATGAACAACAATAAATGCAGGTTTCCCTGCAGGGAAAAGGTCTCTTCATCAAGGGATGATGAGCACATTTGATGTTTCAGCTTCCTTCTTTTAAAATGCCCAGTTGGGAAATTTGACCAGATTGCTTTGTAAAACCAAAATAGTTCATCCACTTCAGGTAGAATTAATCTAAACACATACTTGAGTAGGAGAATAAAATCTAATTTGGAACAAATATATCTCTCTAACCTTTACAGTAATTATAAAGAATGAAAATAGATGGTAATTAATCTCAATAGTTTCATGTGCAAAAGCAGAATCACTACACATCAGAATTTTAAAATATGCATTTTGAAAGCTTATGCATGTGCTTACAAAAGTAGCCACTATCCTCAAGATACTGATTATCCCCTCCTCCCCGAGAGCTGCCTGAATATTCCGTACGCCTCACACCCACTTAACCAGGGTGCCAGTGCTTTTATCTCAACTGGAACCATGTATCACTGAGGTCTTGGTAACCATGTATCACTGAGGTCTTGATAACTCCCATCATTCTCAATTTCCCAGCCTCTCTTTATGCTATTTTACTACCACTTCAGCATAGAAAATGAAGCCTGCTGACATCCTGTGTGAAGGAAACACACTGCTGATCAACACACCAAGAAAGACAAGAGCTACACAGGTGCTTAAGGCAGCCTCTCGGGGGTTAAGTTACACTGTATTGCTGGGGAAAAAAAAAAAAAAGCTAAAATAATCGAAAAATCCTGCAAATCTAATCTCATGTGAAATGTAAACCAGTCTTAGATTTTGTGCATTTAAATTAGGAGGAGACATCCCACTCCCCTACAATGGATCTTGCATTTGAAAGTACTGCTGGAACACCTGCCTTGTGGCACAGTACGCACCAGAGCCCACAAGACATTGCTGACACCCAACAGCAAACATACACACTGGAGCTGTAAAACCAAAAGCCACAGCCCTAATGAGCCAGAGGAAGTGAGCACAAAGAAGGAAGCATCCCAGACCCCTGCAATGCTGCACAATGCTGTCTTTGTTATGAGTCGCTGTTTCATCCCTCCTTCCACTGAATTCAGAGGGATTTTCAGTAGGAGAAGAACAGAGTTCTGTGCAGAGCAGAACCAAAATCATCCTCCTTCTTGCCCACTTTTATCTTAACCACTGCTCTGCTGTGGTTAAGATAAAATTAGAACCTGAGGACAGTGAAATACTTGCAAGGGGAGTTCAAATCTAATTCTTGTCTCTAGAAGCAGACAATTTGCTTATGCAGTAGAGATACAACACACTAGGTGGGAAAAAAAAATCGAAAAACCAGATACTGAAAATCTTGTGCTTGATTTAAAACGTATATAAACTAGAATTGTCTTTTATTTTAAGAGGTTGGAGTTCACATGCTCCATGGTTCTAAGGGTTAGGCATGCACTTCCCCCCTCCCTCTTTTAATGAAAATTGACTCTCATATAATGATAGAGCTCTTGGCGCTACAATGTGAAAAAAATATTTTGAGGTGCAAGTTGGTATTATTGGAAGCAGCAGCATGAAAATCATCCACACAGACCTGCTCACAGACCTGATTCACTGAAAATGCTGATCATGATTTCCTTGGATAACCAGAGTTCCTTGTGAGACTTCAAGGGAAGTCTTCCCTCTCTCACCAGTCCCTTGCCACAATTAGGAGTTTGTCAGTATGTCACAATTTGAGTTTTGAGTTTCTGTGCTGAACTAATAATAAAAAAATAACCCTCCATTTTTACTAAAATGAGTAAGAATTTCTCCTGGAATGAAATGCAGGCCCTATTTCCAAGAAATGCACTCTTCTCCAGAAAGAGGAAAACATTGACAGGGACTTGCTCCAAGAAGTCTTATCCTTTGCACATCCAATGAAAGGATAAAATACTGAAAATGCTTCATATTAGAGCCAAATTTGTTTGAAGTATTTGTTGCCAAGAATACTCAGACTGAGTGCATCCCTTTTATTGTTCTTGGCACAAAGGGTACTTCCATTCTATTGCTATTGTTATTTGAGCATTCTGAAACAAGACATAAAGTAATACCAAGTCTAGCTCTATGTTAATTCTCCTCAGCACTGCTGTTGCCATAGCAAGGTTATACTTGGATTTCAGTGGGCACACAAATTGAAACCTACTGGCTTTTGAAGTCAGTTCAGCATGTTTACAAGTCCTGTGTCTGCCTTCTGGATTCCTTGCAAACTTCAGGAATTACACAGTCTCATTTTTCTGTATAATCAGTGTTTTTCTGATTGTATAAGAAAATAAGATATTCATTCACTATTTGCTTTCTAATAGAGAATAAAGAGTGAAAATTACCATGTCTAACATCTCGTCAAATGTGTAAAAAAATCCAAAACCTGTTTCTTTTTTTTACCCATTTGTAGCATTAATTTCTTAAAACAGTATGTTATTTTCAGAGACTAGGTACACCATGACTTGTAATTAAGATATTTGATTAAAGAGGTGTTACAGTCACCACAAATCAAATCTGTCTTTATACACACACATATATCTCTACAGCTATTCATCGCCAACTATTTGAGTCAAAACATTTCACACATTACAAGGATTCTACAATGCGTCTTGTTTGTGCCCTGGTATGTGAAGTATATACTGACGTTTTTTAGGCTTTCATTATGTGAAAAATTGCTACTTTTTCAACTTTAAAAATTTTCAGAGAGGGATTTCATCCAAATTGCAATGTTTTATAATTAAAAGCTGAAAATATCAAAATAGCAAATGGAAGAATATAAATGGTTAGATTTTAGATGATTGTCTACTTAAAAAATAAAATCTTGACATCCTCCTAAAATTCTTTTAGGCAATGTGGACCATTAGTGTTTCAACTATAGCAGACCTTGAAAATCTTAATAAAAAAATTTGCTAAAAGGTGTTGGGGTTTGTACTCTCTAGTTTATAAATCAAGAAATTCATTCTTGTTCAACCTTGTGTCCAAGCTTCCCACTGCACAAAGATTCATTTCCTCTGAAGTTAAGAAAACAGAAGAATTCTCTCACAAACAAAACCAAACATAAATTCTGAAGATAAATCCTGTTTCTTTGGAACTTAAGTCTTCAGAGAAAGAACACTATCAATTAGAGGTGAGTGGGAGAGCAATGGCTAGTCCTTTCCTCTCCAAGATTTATGGAGGATATAAACATGGACATGCCATAAATTAAACAGAATTTTCACTCCCAGCTTCTGTAATTTTGTTCTTTTAGATTGGAAACCCTTTTCTCATCTTGCTAAGGGATTCCTGAAATGCAGATCACACCACTGTCTGAGTGCCAAATATAATACTGTCTCATGGGATTATCATCACTGGAGCCTGCCTTTCACCACCCTGAGCACTGGCACATACTGTACTGTTGTGGTTGCTTTCCCATGGATTTTTTCCCTTGTTCCAAGTTATTGCATCTTAAACCATACTCTTGAAGGGCAGGTTTGGCTTTGTCATATCTAGTAATGACTTCCCAGTAAGACATTGCACAGGCGAGGGCCAGCGACCAAGGACACCTTATCTCTGGTGCTGAGGAATTTGGCCTTGAACAGAGGGAGACGATGTGCAGCAGCAGCAGCAGCGGGGATCAGACTGCAGAGATGGACAAGGACTGGGAATCAAAACAAGAAAGAATTGTGTTCTTTGATGCCACCATTGCATAAATCCATTGTGTCTCTATTTTGTTTAAACTGTCTGAGAAGTGTAGTCAAGTGTTTGGGTGACAAGTTATGGGGAAGTACTGCTGTAGCCATGAACCCTTCCTCACCCCCTCCTTGCCGCACCCTCAAACCTCAGAGCTTGTGCAGTGACCACAGTGGCTTTCCTGTGTTTAGCTCAGAGATACAATGAGCAAACAGGTGAACATCTCAAGCCTCCTTCCTGAGCCACTGCCACCCCTGGGTGTCACACTGTCATTAGTGTGCACACAGAAGGCAATGCCTCTCACTGAGAGCCCCTAAATTCATTGCAAGTGTGGAAAAGGAAAAGGCACATACAGCACGATACAAGCATGCAGGAAACTGGGTAACTACAGACTGACAACCAAGGAGGACGCAGGAGCAATGAATCATTCAGTGATACATCTTCTGAAGAACAAGTCTTTGGGAGTGTGGCAACACCCAGAAAACCTCCTGAACAAATACCAGTGCCACCTCAGCTGAAAGTAGTCTGGCAACTGAAAAACTCAAGAGACATAGGGACACAAGTGTCAGATCTTGTGGAAACGGACCCACAGGATACATTTGCTTTTCTCTTTCAGAACCTTTGGAAAGACAGCTCACCAAAACTGCAGTTGCACAGAATGAAATTGAAAACACCAAGATTTGTGTATGGTACTGGACAGGATTTTAGGAAAAAAGGAACAGGATGTGGGGTGTACTGTCTGTATTGCATTATGCATCCTACCACCATTGAGCAGATGCAGGGAATGAAAATATATATCCCAACAGCTGTCACTAAAATCCCAGACAATGTAACAGCCTGGAAAAAAGTCTGGGATAGGAGGAAAGCTGTTTTTCTGGGAATGCTTTGTCACCACAGTATAAACATGTTGGCTTTGGGTAATATGTAAGGGAATAGATTTAAGGTGAACCCAAAAGGGAGTGGAATTGGCAGTTTAAACCAGGAGGGGTTTTGGAGTTGCCACCATCACATCACCATCTGTGGAGCAGGCAGGGGTGCTGAGTGACAACCCAACAGTCCAACCTTAATGCAGATTCTGAGGGCTTGCTCTGCACAAGGAAAACAGAGCAATGACTGAACTGGAGCCTCCAGCTAAGAAGAAAGGATCCCAAGTGAGAGATACTAAGTCACTAAAAATGTCCCTTGTTGTTAAGCGTTTGGGATTTAGAGCCATGTCTACTGAATAATTTTGCTTCCAGTCTTGAAACTTGATGCCATGACTTCAGCTGACACTAGAAGTGAGGTCAGCAAAGATTCAAAACATTTAAGCCTGCTCTGTTAAGAAGCAATTTATCCTGTAAAGCTGTGCATCCATGCCATGAGGTGAATCATATTTGCTTGTCAAGACTAGGGTGGGAGCACATTTGGTCGAGTTCAGAGGGGAAAACCCTTCAAGCATTCTGCACCCAGTACACTAGATATTGGCAGACAGCAGAGGCACATGGCAATGGAGAAAGAGCTGGGCAAACCTCTGAGCACCTCACCAGGCTGCCTCTGAGACCTCACAGGATTTTTGTAGCAATGTTTTACACCTTCTGCACAAGAATGAGATGAGCAAAAGTTCATATCCAGCGATCAAAGCTTTTATGTATGACTGCAAAATTTTGACAACTAAACTGAATATATCCACAGCTCCCACTAGCTAACTTTGTAGGTTGAAGTGGGAATTATGTCACTGCTACATTTTTAAATCCTGCTTTAGTTAAGGTTCTCCAGCAGTGCTCAGAAATTCAGTGTATTCCAACAGCTATCTTTTAAACTTTGGGTTATTAGAAACTACCTAAGCAACTGGGCTTCAGTTTTCTTGTAGGAGGTATTATGGGAGGCAAGAACTAAAAAGTCTGTGGGAAACCACACATGAGCCTATAATCTCCTCATAACACAGCCTTCCAGCTGTTCTCACATCACATTAGATGGTGGGTTTTGGTCTTTCTGGTCTGTGAACTACAAATGGGTCAAAACTTTCTCACAAGATGCCCTATACCCAACACTTTATGGATGCAAGCCCAGAGGGGTGTGAGTGCTGAGGAAATACTTGCCTATTCTGACAAAAAAAAAGAGAGATGTACTGGAAAAGCAAAACTTGTTGCTCTTTGTTTCTGATAGATGTATCCACAGACCATCTAGGTATATTCAAAGGTATTTGGTTTATCATGGAATTGTACTTTTTTAGTTATTGTTCTGCTGCTCAGTGCTTTTCTCTTGAGAACATCTCTGTAGGATCTGTCCCTAGAAAACAGCAAGCTATTTTTATCTCTGAGCTAGACAAAATAATTCTGCTGGGGGAAAATGAGGATGGCTGAGAGGCCACTTAACAGAAGGTAGGAGAGATGGGGCTCACATTGCACATTTGGACAGCCTGTGAGCTCCACTGTGCTTACAGGTACCAGCATGGGGAAATCTGGGTTATGGCAGATGTCTTGAAAAGCCTCTGCACCAGAGGCTGCTGAGGGGATAATTCACTGGCTGTGCTGAGGTCTGCAAAACTAGAAAAGGGGAGACTGACCTGTGCATGAATGTAAAGGACACTGGGGCTTCCCAAGCAAACAAGAAATCCTATTTTATCCCTTCCCATTCTTTGAAAGCAGAAGAAAAAAATTAGACTAGCAGAAAATGGTTGCCACTAGTAACAAGGTGTTTTAACATGCTGGTGGTTTCAATAGTAGTGAGAGCTGTTGAGCCCAGTTTTATGGGGACATATATTCTGTCTGGAACACAGCCACAGCCCAAGCATCAGCTCTGTGGGATTTGTAAAGACAAAAGGAAAGCCCATGCCTTTAGTTACTGTGTGAGACAATTTGCATTTATCACCTTCTCCCCCATTGTGGAAGGAAGGAAGGAAGGAGGGAGGGAAGGAGGGAAGGAGGGAAGGAGGGAAGGAGGGAAGGAAGGAGGGAAGGAGGGAAGGAAGGAGGGAGGGAGGGAGGAAGGAAGGAAGGAAGGAAGGAAGGAAGGAAGGAAGGGAGGAAGGAAGGAAGGAAGGAAGGAAGGAAGGAAGGAAGGAAGGAAGGAAGGAAGGAAGGAAGGAAGGAAGGAAGGAAGGAAGGAAAAGGAAGGAAGGAAGGAAGGAAAAGGAAGGAAGGAAGGAAAAGGAAGGAAGGAAGGAAGGAAGGAAGGAAGGAAGGAAGGAAGGAAGGAAGGAAGGAAGGAAGGAAGGAAGGAAGGAAGGAAGGAAGGAAGGAAGGAAGGAAGGAAGGAAGGAAGGAAGGAAGGAAGGAAGGAAGGAAGGAAGGAAGGAAGGAAGGAAGGAAGGAAGGAAGGAAGGAAGGAAGGAAAAGGAAGGAAGGAAGGAAGGAAAAGGAAGGAAGGAAGGAGAAGGAAGGAAGGAAGGAAAAGGAAGGAAGGAAGGAAGGAGAAGGAAGGAAGGAAGGAAGGAAAAGGAAGGAAGGAAGGAAAAGGAAGGAAGGAAGGAAGGAAGGAAAAGGAAGGAAGGAAGGAAAAGGAAGGAAGGAAGGAAAAGGAAGGAAGGAAGGAAGGAAGGAAAAGGAAGGAAGGAAAGGAGTGGTGCTGTGGTTGCTCACAGATGTAGAGCACCAGAGCTGGTCACCAGCACACACCTGTGGCTGGAGGTTGGTCCACTAATGTTGTTCCCCTGATTCCAGCTGGGCTGGGGAAGAGGACCAAAGACATGTCCCTTGATATTTCCTTGCATGGCTCCTCAGCAAAGGCCAGGAGCCCCAAAGGAGTGGCAGAAGAAGTGTGCCCCTCCCTCCTGTTCATGTAGGGTGCTTTACTCCCACCAAAGATTGATTTGAGCTGTCTGCATTGGAGACACTTGAGCCATGCTAACCCCAGGAATTTGTCTGGATCTTCAAGAGCAAGGCCATAACCTTCCCAGTTAATTGAGGCACCATTTAGCAGCTGGCAGCCTCCTGGTACTGCCGTGGGTTATGTTACTTCTGGGTACAGTGACAGCCCTCTTGAAGCACAGCTAATGGGTTGCATCAATTTCTCTGTTGCAAACCCACTGGTCTTCTGGTACGCTGATGTCCTCAGAAGAGAACAGCAGGAAAGGGGAAAAAATAGAGAAGAACAGCAAAGGCTGAGGAAAGCAGAAGTCAGGTTTCCCAAGAAAGATGATGATGTAGGTGTCTGAGAAGGAACAAAATAGTCACAAAGAACTGAGGCCTGGCAGTTGCAAGGAAATACAAAAATGCAGCAGGTCCCTTGTACAGCAGGAGACACATTTGGGAAGTTGCAGTATTAGTAACCACATGCTGAAGTAGGTCACTACACGAACAGCAGTCATTGTCTTTGGGCCCAACTCTGCTATTTGCACTGGCACAAGGAGCAGGCACCAGTGAGTAAGGGGGTGCAATACACTGTCAAAACTATCACCCCTCAGATGCTGTCCTCATCTCCAAGATCAGCCAGCCTTTTCTCTGGCTATGCCTGCACTGGTCATCAGTTCTGGGTTTGAGTTTGTGCTCAAGCCCAGCCAGCACCCTCTGCCACCCATGATGGTTTGTGAATACTGAACTCCAGACCTGCCTGGAGTGGTGAAACCTTAAATACTTGCATTATGCTATCACATGCTTCCAAATTTTCCTTTACATAGTCTAGACAGACTGACATCAACTGGATTGAATTAAAGTGGTCTGCCATGAGATGTCCTAAAACTTGGGTCTTCATAAGCATTGCCCAGATGATTTGTGTCTAAACTGCAGCTACCAAGATGAAAAGAAAATGGAAGGCAAATATGGTTGAAACTCTGTAACATGTCCCCAAATTCATGTTTCAACTAGCTCCAAAATAATCACTGGTGTGTGAGATGGAATTCTGTGCACAAGAAGCCTAGAGCCAGAAACAGGATATGCTCTGGGCTTTGCAAACCCATACAATTTAAAATGAATTTTCATAAGCATTCCCAACTTTCATGGGAGTAGTAGAAGACTGCTTTGTTACCAAAGGTCATCTGCACTTCCCCACAGGTTCTAAGGTCTGGGGAATCCTGATCTGACCTAATTTCAATTGTTCAAAACTGTGCATAGAGAAAAGCAAATTGTGTCTCCCTACATTTTTCCTGTGCCTTCTCCCTTTCTATAGCCTTGCTCCTCATCAAAAAAAAAAAAAAAAAAAAAAAAAAAAAAACAACAAAAAAAAACCACACACCCATTCTCAAACCCTATAACCATGTCAATGAATCCTCTAATATAGATGTTTTTATACATGCAGCAACTCCCTTCTTCTCATGTAATTCTATTCTGGGAAGATGCCTAGCTTTCATCTTCATGGGCAGGGTTTGCTGGTTGCAGTTCTAACAGGAACCCCCTTTAAATGGAAACAAGCTCCGATGTTCAGCTCCCATAGCAGCAAAAAGCTGCTTCTCTGCATGACTCTCTCATCTCCTGGGGTGCCTGCTGCCCAGACAGATTCCAGACAACTGTCTCCAGCCTGCTGCTCCTGTTCACAGGCAGAGTCTGGCTCCCTCCCAAGCCTTGTCTTGTCTGACCCACGACTGCCAGCTCTGGGATTTTATTGCCAGGATCATGGTATTTGTTGTTTTTCTTTCTGTCCCTGTTCCTAGACTGAGAAAACTTATTTGTCATTCTAAATTAAAATGAGATTTTGTTCCTCCTGAAGGCAAAGAAAATATTGAAAAGCATGATATTTTGTGACTTGTATAAGTTGCAGGTACATATATATTTTTAAACATTTTGGGTTTTTTTAAGCCTATCTTGTGATGGTGAAAAGTGAGCAAAATTATTTACACATTAATTAGCAATACTGCTGACATGAAATATTATTTTCTTGTCTGGCACTCCAGATATTCTGTAGCATTTTGGCAAGGCAGGAGCTGCAACTCTGATGTGGTGGTATTTTACATTCCATGCCCATGAAACAGCCCTACACCATGTAGGAGGACAACAGCCCTGCAGACCCACGTTTCAGGCCACCTTCTCTCAGGGAAGGAGTGTCATGGGAGAGGGGGAAGGCTAAACATCAGCAGGGAGGCCAGAGCAATCCTTATATCCTATCATGTGTGCCCGAGTTGTGCCCAACACAAGGACCCTCCTGCCCAGCTGACCTGTTCATGTTTCACGATCCCTTTAGGTAGGCACTTACACAGCCCTGCACTAGCAAGAAAACCATGGAGATAATAATTAAAAATAAATTCTTTCCAGGGCTCATTGATATATTGTTCTGCATTTAAAAAAACAAGTTACTCAAATAATGAGCAAAAAAGTCTAAGTGGCTTTCACCTCTATTATCTTTTCTGGAATGGAAGCTTTCAAACATTTAGTTTAATGAAAGACTGTTTGCAAAAATAAAAGATGGTTTTATAAAAATGTCAACAAAATAAGTCATGCAAAAACAACAGGATGCTTTGTGCTTTTCTTTTAATGGGACATTTTTCATTAAGACAAACTTATTTTTCAAGATCATTTCAGGCAGCTCTCCAAATTCCAGGAGGTTTTGTTTCATTCAAATTGTTTCAAGTAGTCAATGATCCTGGAAATTATGATTTTTTTTTTAAATAGGAAAGGGACTTTTACATACAGTGAAAATATGGAAGAGGAAGCTGGACATGAGTTAAAAGACAATGATATAAGTGTCAAGCCAAATCAGAAGGAGGGTACAAAAACACCAGGGAATTATTAAGACACCTGGTATGATAGAAAGGTTTCCATTAGATACTGGACAATGAGGTGAAATTTATGTGCAGATGGAAGTAATTTACACACATTTGTTACACAGAAGATCATTATTTATCGCTAATAAATGAGCACATTTGATGTATCTAGTCAGTATTCAAATACTTAATATGTTTTAAGAGCACCTAGGGTATATTCTCTGTAGCACAACTCACTGCAATCAGGAATGCTGTCAAATTACATGGAGCTGCATTGAAAGGCTGGATCATAAAACAAAGGTAGTAGTAAAGCAGATGGAACAATTAAAAAAAAAAATTGACAAAAATTTCCTCCACTTTCTCCTCTACCTCTTTCCACTTGTCCACAGAAATAAGTACTGGGATTTTTCTGTTCAGCATCATTAATTTTATCATACAAGATGAGAAGATAAAAAGCTCCAAATGACATTATGGTCACAATGTACAGATTTTACAATATCAAAGATTAGCACCATCTTTTTCCATTGTGGATTTCATAAAGTTATAGAATTGCTTGGGTTGGAATGGACCTTAAAGGTCATCTAGTTCCAATCCCCCTGCCATGGACAGGGACACCTTTCACTACACCAGGTTGCTCAAAGCCTCATCCAACCTGTCATTGACCACAGCTCTCTGGTGCATTCATCTGGCTAATTCCTTATTCACCAACCAGTCCACCCCTTTGAATTCACACCTCCCCAACTAAGAGATAAGGATGTCATGTGGGACTGTGTTGGAAGCATTACAGAATTCTAGGCAGATGGCATTGGTTGGTCTTCCCTTGACCACTGCAGTCACTCCATCACAGCAGTCACCAGACAGGTCAGGCATGATTTGCCCTTAGTGATTTCTCAGATCACCTCTCTGTCGGGCATCGCTTCCATGAGGACTTGCTCCGTGCTCTTTTCAGGCACAGAGAAAAGGCTCACCAGTCTGCAGTTCCCTGGGACTTCCTTTCTCCCCTTTTTAAAAATAGGACTGATGTTTCCTTTTTTCCAGTCTCCAAGAGTGGCCTGACTGCCATGACTTTTCAAATATGACAGAGTGCCTTGGCAATGCCATCAGCCAGTTCCCTCAGGACCCTGGGATACATTTCAATACAGGAAAATTTGCCCCCGTATTGTTTCTAATTAATTCTCTCCCTATTCCTTTTCTTTTTATGAATAGTTTAGGATGCCTTTAGAGGACGATGTTCCAAAACATCTTTCATCTGTGCTTGCTTGTGGAGGATGTTGTTCGACACGGTTAACCTCTGTAAATCCCTTCCAACCTGAGTTATTTTGTGTTCCACAGGCACAGCTTCCTGAGCAACTGGTATATCTTTGGGGAAAAAAAATAGGTTGGGCAGCTCTTAAAAGATTTAAACGTTGAGTTTCTTGAAAGATCTAGGAATGAAAAGAAAATCTGACTATTCCTTTAGTATAGCCTAAGCTACAAAGTTCTGAGAATTTCTATGAAAAACCACACCTGACATTTACAACCACATTAAAGCCCACTCAGAATCAGCACTGCACTGCTTCTGTCTGTTCACAGGATAAGGTGCTTTGTGTTTTTTCCTGGGAAAAGTACTTAACTGGAAGGCATTTTGTGACTGCACTGTGTGACCCTTCCTGCTGAAGGCCACTCAATTGCACTTCAGTATTTCTCCTAAGAAAAAATATTGGGTTTAAGATTTTCTGCCTCTTGTTGCTTCCTCTCTCAACTGTCACCGTGAAAGTAAAAGAAAAACTGGATACCCATTCCTCTGGAAGAGCTGAATTCCCCTCACAACCTCCTAAGACCACAAGTGCTACGTGATTATACCACAACTTTTTAGTATTAGTGGATTTACCATGAGGCAGAAGTCTATAGAAACCTTATTTGAAAGGAGTTTCTGGATGGGATAACCAGTAGGAAGTACACAAGGTAAATTCCAGGAGGGATTTCTGTGGCCTTGGGAAAGTTTTGTTGACCTATGAAAATATGGGGCATTTTTAGAATATATGTGGGACATTTTTAGAATATATGTTCCAATGGCATCGGACAGATAAAACTTACAACAGTAGCCTCTTTAGGAGAACTGCTTTGGGGGCTGAGTGCATGTATGCATGAATACATACATACACTATTACTGATTACTAGCTTCCATAATTATATATACTATCTGTAAAATTTAGCCCTTGCTATACATAATTATATATGTATACTTAGGAAATCATTGCTATTTGAAACTTTAATGCTTTGAATTATGTAATCCTTCCAACACAGTCCCACATGACATCCTTACACCAGAGCTTGTGAAGAATGAAGGCGCACATGAGACAGAGAGGTGATCACTAAGGGCAAATCATGCCTGACCAGTCTGGTGACTGCTGTGATGGAGTGACTGCAATGGTCAAGGGAAGACCAACCCCAATGCCATCTGCCTAGAATTCTGTAATGCTTCCAACACAGTCCCACATGACATCTTTACACTGGAGCTTGTGAAGAATGAAGGGATAGGACAGGACAGGATAGGATACCATGCCCTAACCCACACTTTCTGCTCTATTTCAAGAAAATTTGCATCACTGGTCCCAAACTGTGTCACAAATTCCCTTTAGCTGAGTAGACACATAGCCTTAGAGGCGGAAATTGGATTGTGACAGCTTCCTATATAATCTGACATGCACAGTTAATTCAGAAAGATATGTTATTTTTTCACCATTTACCTTACAGAGACATGGGATAAGTTCAGTTATAAATGACTTTAACAGTCCTGGGATGTATAAAGTGGATGGTTGTTATTTCAACCACTCAGCTGGAAAGGAAAAAAAAAAATAATACATAATATCTTCATTTTAGAATTTTTAGGAATTCAAGGGGAGATGGAAAGAAACTTCTTTTTCTAAAATACTTTGAAAAGGCATCTTGGATCACAGATTCAAACAAAAGAAACCCAGAACAGTGAGAGCCGTTCAAGAGACTGGGTTTTCCTTTGACACTATCATCTCATAACTTCAACACTATCAATGCTAATCTTCTGTAGTCTCAAATAAGGAGGCTGAAAGAAAACCATAATGGAAGCTTTCTTAAAGCCCAGCAGAAAGTACAGGGAACACAGACTTTTCTGTTTGGCTGCACACCTGTTTGAGTAAAAATGCATGAATGAAGGCCCACTTCTTCCATCTCCTATAATGTTGAGTACTACTAACCAGTTTCATGAGGAGTTTTACAGTAAATAAATGGATAAATAAGACTTTATTCCTGGAATCAACCCTGGAAAACATTTTAAAAAATACTGGCAAGAAACTTTTTGTAATTTTATGAAGATATTGAAGTATTAACACTAATTATATATATACATATGTGTGTGCTTTATTTTTACAGTATTAAAAAATTTCTTTGCCTTGATTAGGGATAAGACGTCATCCAAAATGCTCCTACATAGTCCTACCACCACATATACTGGATGCCGCATTATGGATCAGGAATAAACCATCAGGAGCACTCCAACATTTGGAATCACCACTGGAGTAGATTCCCTACCACAGAATACTCTGGGATAGGTTTGCCTCAGTCTTTTTGGTTAAGGCAGTTATGCTCACCTAAAATAAATAGTGGATGAAGAAGCAAGGTGTTCCCTAAAAACTGTGATATTCAGTAATCTTTTCTCACTTAGGGAGTATTTATTGTACAGAGTTAAATGGTTCAAACTCTTATAACATGGTTCTCCATAACACAGAACTTCAAAGATCACCCTCACAAGTGTAACAAAGGGGGCACTGAAATTTGTGTCTTTGAAGTCTAGGATTTCTAGGATCTACCTTCTTTCTTGATATGAATTGCCTCATTTCCATGAGGTACTTCCATTCACTCTTGTCAATCCAGTCCTTTGCTTCCAGACTTCCTGTGTTTATAGACACAAGCAAAACCTGAGCATTTCAAATCAAATAAAAACTTTTGTTCAACCCCAAATCACTGGTTTTCACTCATACATACAAATCAAAATTTTTGTGTTGGTCCATGGGGTCAAAAGGAAATAGAGACACTTTCTGTATTACTGGGTTCATAGGCATGCAAACTTTGGGCTTGAAGTACAGCATTGAGCCAACACATATTACCATAAGTCAACTATTTTAAACAGCATAAAGAGCCCAGGACTCCGCCTTGCTGAAGAAGCAGTAAGTGAACAATTACTCAGGATCAATGCTGAAATCTTCAAACCAGATTCACTCTGCCTTTTGCCTCTGATAGGCAAGGAAATACAGGTGCACACAATGTTCCCTACCCCTTCAACGCAAAATCCAAGTACTAGAATTGCCTTCTGCAAATGCAATGATGCTCTGCACAGGGTTTGGCCATATTAAGACTTTTTGTTGTTTAAAGACCAGCAACAGAAGGTTTCAGGGACCGGTTGTACACTTTGATCCTTTTGATGCAAAAATTTTTATGTAACAATAGAGCTTGGGAGAACTCTTGCACTGCATTCTCCGTTTATTAGCTTAGTCCTGAACAACGTATTTGTGCAATGACTCAGAGGAAGGCACTGCCTCTTGAATGTAAAGACCACACCAGGCAACAAGCTAGACCAATGGTCACCTCAATTGACATCTGGAGCCATTGACCAACTCTTTTTGGCCCTGTGGCATTTTGAAGTTCAGTAACCTTTGAGTGACTGGTTGAAAATTCAGATCTAGTAAAGAAAATAGCTCATATTATATAGTATAAAGGGAGCTCATAAGGTAGGGAACCAGCAACAGAGGCTACCACAAAATTCCTGTTTAATATGAGACTATCCATGCTGACTAAAGTAGAATGGGCATTGTACACTGGATTTATTCTGGGCCTGAATTTTGTCAGTCTCAGAATTAGCCCCATGTGACAGGATGTAGAAACCACTGAGTTAAATCAAGCATCTCACACTGCTCAGAGTGGCTGCAGGAACAGCCACATGGAGTCAGACCAGAGGTTTGTCTAATCCATTATGCTAACTCCAACTCCACACATATATGTAGAATACAAAAATAGTATCATCCCTTTTCATAAAAAAAACCTACTGCTATCATGCTTAAAATTATCTAATTCAATATTATGGCAATACTGCACACCCTTTCCCAACCTTCCTCAGATCTGGTCTACAGCTAGAAGTTTGAACAGAAGCCAAACCTAAAACTGAAGACTGCTTGCTTAGTTTCCTCCGATGACCACAGAGAGGTAGGTGCAAATAGCACCTTTGAGAAGGAAAAAGATGGGGGGAAACTGGACCACAGACAATCCTGTCCTGGATTGCCACAAACTGCCATGAATACGACCGTGAAATAAGCTGGTCTAGCTTCCCTGTGACCTGCTGGCTTTCACACCCCATCCTGTACTCAGAACCTTTGCTGAGCCATTTCAGCTCATTACATCACCAGAAAACCCAACTAAAGATTTCCCATTCTCAACTGACTTCACAGACTGAAATAGCTCAGTTAATAATCCATAAATGCAGCTGTCAGAGGAGTTCAGACCTCAGTGAAACTTCAACCCAACATGCTAACGGGGTATCAGCAAAACACACTATACCCTCAATAAAGTTCCCACTTCTAAACCAAGATGTCCAAGCACAACCAAGAGAAAAATCAGCAAATCTTACTCATAGAGGCCCCAGAACAAGAGTCACTCAACAGTCATAAGTTACTTCACTATATCTTGTTCTTATACAGAACATTTCAGGATATGCCTCCAAACAAGGCAGCACAAATTCAATACAGTGTCTACCATATGATACTTCTAGAAGCCTTAACTCTCACCTTTGAAATCTGACCTAGCCTGTCCTGCGCCTGTTTAGGAGTTAAGAATCTGCACAAGTCAATCCTTAATTTTATCATCTTTCTACAGAGTTGAAAATAATACTAAAAAACCCCTCAACCTGACAATAGGAGCACTCAAATCACCTATACACTTAAGGAACTATTAACGATACTCTTGTGCTTCTGCAGTAGAATTTCAAAATTGAAATACCTGAGCCTTAGCACCTGGTAACTCTGCAGCTTGCCTTACTGGGTTTTAAATGAACTCAATTTTGCTTTTAGAGTTAAGCAGGTATTATATCCAGAGAAACAGCACAACAACATGCACCCTTGAACTTTCATTTAATTCACTTCTGAAACGCAACGTGGCACTACTGCAGCCATCAGCAGACAGTCTAACGTTATGTAAACAATTTCAAAAGCCAAATGGATGTAGAATAGATTAAGCATTAGTTTGGAAGAATAGGGAGTTTGAAGTTTCACTAAGTAAGAAAAAAACCAACAAAATATACAGGTTTTTAAAAGAAGCTGGCTGCTTTATGTTAATACTAGCAAGTTCTTACAAGCAGCCCCTACATCATCAAGATGTCTTACTGCCTTTGTTGAAGGTAGGCAACAAGGAGTCAAGAAACATCAGAAATTTTAAATCACCAAATGATTCTATAAGCAAGTTGTAACGTTGTTCATTCCACCATGAAAACTGGTTAGTCTCATCTGCCAGGATAGTTGGAACATAAGCTGTGTATTACCCAGCATTTCTTAACCCTCTTGCAAGCATAAAAAAAATTATGCCAAAAGAGAATAATCAATCACTTTCTCTCTCACACACACCTTTGCTCCTCACACACCAACTGTAAAGCATAAGAGCTAAAAAAGCCTTTAATAAATCAGTTTAAAGAGAGACTGCCTATCATATATAATGACTACATGTTATTTTTCAGTCAAAATAATGCTACATAATGAATTTTTCATCAGTCTACTGTGGAACCCATGAAAGGTTTATAGAAATAATTATGTGCAAGTAATTATATTAAACACAATTATCCATCATTAACCATCTCACAACCACAGGACAACAAGTGTTAGTTTGTTATCAAGTGACCAGATATCAAGTCTTACTCTTTCTGCAGAGAGAGGCACTTCAGTGACATATTTGTGTCATGCAAGCTACGCACTTATGGCTGTCAGTACCAATGCTGGATCATAGTTCACCCCCAGACACCTATATAATGCTTTGATGTGCAGTTACATTCTTCTCAAAGCCAGAGCTCACTGACACAGAGCACCTCAGCGGTGGTGTACTTCACCAGGAACCCATCCCTGTGCAGTTTCATTGAACTGAAACACCATTTGTTCTTTGACTTTTATTAAGTTCACTTAGGTTGACCAAATGAGCTTCCCTAAAGCAAACAGGGTTATAAAATATCAGGATGATTCTATCTTTAGGTGCTCCATAGAAACAAATACTTAGTTCAACTAGAAAACTTTAAAAATGACTTTAGATACAAAAGTTTAACAATTATACTGCGCGATACATCTTTATATATCACTAAACTCATGAAATTAAAATTTAAAAAGTTTTTGCACCATCAAGAACAGCCACAAGTCCTGAACCTCCATTCTTTACGCATCCTTTATCAGAGTAAACTGAAACTTGGGAATGCTTGGGATTCAAAATACCCTGAGCACATACTAGTGCAACACCACAAAGCATACATAATCCATCGGAAAGGGGGAAAGGAAAAAAAAATAGCAAGAATCAGATGGTGCTTTATTATACAAGCATGAAAGTAAGTTCCTTTGGAAAATAACTTCTTGGGTGGACTTCTGGACCAGTGAGGTAGCCCAATGGGAGAGAAAAAAAAAGTGGAAGTGGAACTTGGTCCCCACGCGTGATACCTGTCAGGCGGTCCCACCCCGGGACGAGGCCGGAGCCCGGCAGGCCGCCCCCCGTGCGGCGGGGGGCCCGGCGCCGCCCGAGCGGCCCATAAAGTGCAGCAGCAGAACACGATCCAGACAAAAGCAATGTAAACAGGTGACTGATACCGGTCTCTTTGTCCGCACCGCGGCCAAGGTGAAGCGCGGGGAGCAGAGCCCCCGCAGGCTCAGGACGGTGCCACGGGGAGGCGGCGCACCCGCACCACGGGGGACAGGTCCACGCCGAGGATCCGCTGCGCCCGCCGCCGCGCCGCCGCCAGGCTCCGCCGGCTCCACATGCTGCCCCGCACACGGATGGTGGGGAACGTGGTGAGGCGAGGGGTGGCCGCCTTCCAGATCTCCTCCAGCGACTTGCCGCCGAACGGCTCCCAGGCGGCCGCCGCCGGGCTGCCCTGCTCGCTGTCCGCCTGCTGGCCCGGCGGCTCAGGCGCCTCCGCCGCCGCCTCCTCCTCCTGAGCGCGGGGGTCACCGGCCGCGGGCCACTGCCTGCCCCGCTCCCTCCTGCGGCGCCGCCGCCGCCGCCGCCGCTTGGCGCTGCCGCCCGCCGCCCCGGCCCGGCGCTTGGCGTCGGCGGCCGGGAGGCGCCGCTTGCCGGCGCGGCGGCGGGGCCGCTCCGAGGGCGGCGGCGGGTCGGGGACGACGGCGCGGCAGGAGGAGTATCCGTAGACGTCCTTACTGCGGAGGATGACCGGGGAGAACTCGTGCTTGAGGCTGCAGAGGAAGTTCCACAGCTCCGAGTCGGAGCTCATGAACTCCGTGGACTTGGGCATGAAGAGCCTGAGGGCGTCGCCCAGCGCCTTGGTGCCGGCGAAGGAGACCTGCGAGCGCGAGTACACAACTTTCTCCGCCTCCCCCTCCAGCCCCCAGGCGGCGGCCGCCGGTTCGCCGCCGGCTGCCCCTGCCCCTGCTGCCGTCGCCGCCCGGGCTCCCGCGGCCGCCGCCGCGGCGCTCCCCGGCTCTGTGTTCATCTTCCCGGCTCCTCTCTCCAGCGCCGCCTGCTTCCTACTGCGGGTCATGGAGGCAGCGGGACAGGGTGGCGGGACAGACGCCGAGAAGGCAGAGCGGAGGCAGCGCCGAAGGCAGGCTCCGGCCGCCACCGGGCGCCCGCCGGGTGTGAACAGCGATCGATGTCCTGCGCCCAGCACAAAATGGCGCTTTAAAGTCCCGGGCGGGGCCTGCGCGCGCCCGCCCCCCCTGCGCCGCCCGTTGGCCCGTTCGAAACGCGTCGGGCGAGCCCGCCCCCGCCCCGCGGGGGCCGTGGCCGTGAGGGCGGGGGGCCGGAACCCCCTGCCCCCGGAGCCCCCCATGCCCCCGGAGCCCCCCATGCCCCGGAGCGGTGTCCGGCGGGGTCCAGCAGCCCGACCCCAGGTGCGACACCGAGCCGCGGTCCCCGCGTCTGCAGAGGGTGGCCCCTGCCCTCAGGGTGAGGCCCCCGCATGGCGGGGTGATCGCGTGTCCGCGTCGCGCCTCGCTGAGAGATGAGGATCCTCACAGGGCGGTGCACAAAGGTGGTTTGTAGTGTGAAATGTCTTTTCACACTACGAGTGTAGTAAGGATTTGGTTGGACACTTCGATGGGCAAACTCCCCGAAGGAGTAGCCATGAGAGAACTGAGTCAAGTAACAAAAATGGGCCAGCACACATGATACAGTGAAGTGCTTTACATGATAATTTATACATCCATCCTGTTGCAGAGGAGTTTTTTTAGCATGAACCTGTAGGTTGATCAGTCAACAACATCATAAGTCATGGAATCACAGAACAGTTGGAGTTAGAAGGAACCTCTGGAGGTATCTGGTGCAACCTCTGTGCTCAATCATAGCCACCTAAACCTGGTTACCCAGGACTGTAACTGGGTGGATTTTGAATATCTCCAAGGATGGAGGCTCCTCTCTCAGCTGACCACTGACAGGACATGACAAATCAGAATGAAGCTGTGTGAGGAGAAGCTCAGATTTGATACTAGGAAAAAGTTCTCTGAGAGGGTGGTCAGTCACTGAACAGACTCCCCACTGAAATGGTCACGGCACCAACCCTGTCAGAGTTCAACGAGCATCTCAATGACACTCTTCATTATGTGGTTTAGTTTTGGTTATTCTGGTGAGGAGCACAGTTGGACTTGATCTTTATAGATGCTTCCAACCTCTCTGGGCAGCCTGTGCCAGTGCTCAGTTACCTTCAGAGTGAAAAGGTGTTTCCTGGTGTTTGGAGGGAACCTCCTGTGTTTCAGTTTGTGCCCATTGCCTCTGGTCCTGTCACTGGGCACTGCTGAAAAGAGCCCAGCTCCATCCTCTCTGCACCCTACCTTCAAGTATCTGTATATCCTGATGAGATCCCCCTGAGCCTTCTCTTCTCCGGGCTGAACAGTCCCAGCTCACTCAGTCTTTCCTTACAGCAGAGGTGCTCCAGCCTCTTAATCTTTGCAGCCCTTTGTTGGACTCTCTCCAGTGTATCCATGTGTCTCTTGTACCGAGGAACCCAGAACTGGACAGTGCTCCAGGTGTGGCCTCACCAGCACTGAATAAAGTGGGAGGATCTCTCTCTCAAGGTGCAGGCAACACTTTGCCTAGTGCAGCCCAAGATAATATTCATCTTCCTTGTGGCAAGGGCATGTTGCTGGCTCTTGTTTAGCCTGGTATCCACCAAGACCCCAGATCCTTTTCTCCCAAGCTGCTTTTTGTCAACACTGAGATACTTACCGCATGGGATTGGCTTCATATCCCAACAGAGCATATCCCAAATGAAGCAGTCAAAACTTGGGTTGGCTGAGCCCATTGTGAGAGTCACCACCTGGCCGAGTCCAAGCAAGGCATTACCTGCATGGGACTGCTACACTTGCAGATTTTGCAGCACAGTTTTGTCACCTGTTGTGAAGTTCTATGTCCCTCTGGATCATGCTTTCCAATACTTCAGATTGCTGTCACAGGCAGAGTGTCTTGTTATGTTCCTGGATTGCTCCAATTATACCAGAGCTCTTTCCAGCATCCAGAACAGCAAGGTGCCAGGAAGGGCAGAGGTGGTTTAACCTACTGTACAAATCCTATTTGGAGTTTGATTAGACCCCTAACTAATTACTTTCTCTCAGCATGGGTAAAGGAAGAGGAATAACATTTTTCTTCATAGACAGTCTTTGTTCTGTAATTAATCTTTCAGACTAGAATAGGGAAATCTTTTATTCTCAACTCATCAAGAACCTAAATTGGAATGTCTAGAAATCCAGTCAAGTAAGAGGCAGAAATTCTGCATAAGAAATTATTCCTTACTGCCAGTGGAAATGAATTAATTTTCTTCACAGGATAATTCAACTTGTGTTCGTGGGAAACTCAAGAATATTAATCCAAATAGCCATTTAAAGTGGATATTAAAAAAGCTATTTTAAATCTTCATGGGGACAGTCTCGAGGTACAGCCATATTCTAAACCAGCTTTGTAAATGACCCATTTTTTAAAAAGAAACCTTTCCCCAAATGATGGCGTTAGAGCCGTTTTTAATGGAATCCATTTCACAGCGAACTTTAGCATGCAGTCATGTACCCAGATTGATTTAACTGAAGGAGGTGTCCTATAAAGCAGAGGACAAGAGCTCGGAGCTGGGATAGGCATCTCCTGACCCAGCTGTGCTGCTGTTGGTCACACTCTGGCTATCAGGTCACCACAGCTTAGGAGAGGCTCATCACCTGCTGGACCACAGAAGCTGCCCTGGGCTCACATTCTCGGTGGAGGCAGCTATAATTCAGCAGCTCAGCTGACAAATGGGCCCTCGTTAATCTGCAGAAACCCAGTTGCCCATTGACCATAACATTTCCCCAAATTTACAAACATTTCTGGCATATGACTCAAAAATCATTGAGGCGGGGTGGGGGGAAGCTTCTCAAGCAAACAGTAAATGAGTCACTACATCTGCAAGTGAAAAGAAAGATCAGCACATTTTATCATGTAGTATTTATTCATTATTTTTACTTTGTAGGTTAATGGGTGGACAATACCCTTTTAAGGCATGGGATGTAATCTCACTTTTGCAACTTCATTATGAGTTTTCTGCTGTGTAACCCTCTTCTTTTAATACCCTACAAAGTAATCTCAAGAAAATCCATGGTAATTGCCTATCTTTTAGTAATTTCCAATAGCTCAGTACGGTAATAACAATAATAATAAAATTAATAATCCTTTGGAAGTGCACAGCTCTTCATTTCAATTGTACTACTTCTTGTAAGCATTAATTATCAATCACAGTAGTCTTGAGTTATGTGAGTAAATATTGCCTTTCCTTAATAGATGAATAAAATAAAGAAGTGGATCAAATGGCTTGACTAAGATGTATAGACTAAATTTTCTGTAGATCTTCTAACAATCATTATTCTAAAAATACAGAAAATGTCCACATTGGAACAGAGAAGAGTAAAAAAAAAACCTGTAATCTTTGTTTCCAGTTATTTGTTAGAATTTCTTTTCTGCATTGAATTCTCAAGAAGGAAGAACAAAGTACCAATTGAGAAAGTGGTACACTAACTTCTGCACAATAGAGACACTTTATTTTCTTTAACATTGCCGGCCTGGTACCAAAAAATCCCACTGGTAACTGCTAATTATTTTAAATGCTAACAATCTTATGTGTACAAATGATCACACAATTTTGAGTCTTGCTGATGAGTCCTTAAATCCTGGATATTAAGTCACATCACTTCTGCTGACGGGACTTTTCCTTCAACATGCTCAAGCTCATCTACCCAGGTTAGCAAGAGCAGTCTTACTGTCCAATGTCTTCAAAGACAAATACTCTTTCCTAGTATCTTTACTTTTGCCCTTGAGAGGTTGCATTAACTGGCAGCACCTGCTTCAGTTAATTTGGTTCCCAAATGCCTTTAGCATATTTTCAGGAAAGTTTGTGTGGCGCTGCAAGAATGACTCCACATTCCATTCACAACTAAATTTCACATGCTGCCCAACAGTCATCAAGTTCCTAGGCCCGAGAAATGCCCAGACAAGTATTGGTAAAATTTCTGAAAATACTTTCAAAGAGAGACAAAAGCAAATAATTTACAATAATTATTTCTCAATCAGTTATAAGGGACAAAAAAAATTGAGGAATCACTGTCTGTAGAAATCACAGCTGCAGTAAAAAAGGAGAGGGTGTTAAGAATCACTGTGAAAGGGATAGAAAAAACCCCAGAAGACAGCATTCTGCTGAGTGTGAGTCCATTGTGCCTCCACAAATCTTGAATACTGTGCATTTCTAGTCTTATCATCTCTAAAAGAAAACAGTAATGATACAAAGAAGGGCAACCAGCATGAGCAGAAATATGGAACAGCTTCTCTATGAAAAGAGATTAAATAGGCTAAGACTCTTCAGCTTGAAATAACAGATGGCTGAAGAAGAATACGATAAAGGTTTATAAAATTGTGATAGTATGAAGAAAGCAGATAAGAAATTATGTCTTATTTTTCATAATCCAAGAATGACAGGGAAGCACATGAAGCTATAAAGCAGAAAATTTTAAATGACCAAAAAAACATATGTTGGTTTGTTGGTTTTTTTGTGGTTTTTTTTTTTTTGGGGGGGGAGCTGGTATTTCCCCCCATATGACTCATAATTAGTTTGTGGAGCTCATTTTTCAGCAAAGTTGTGGATCCCAAAATGGAAAAAATACCCCAGTACATTTGCAGTCATTAGAGAGCACACTGTTCAAAAGTATTAGACATGATGGAAGAAAATATCCATCAATAGTTCTTGTACATGAAAACCATGGGATCAGAAAGGCTGTAAGCCAAAGGCTAGGAAAGGAAGGAAGGAAGGAAGGAAGGAAGGAAGTGGCGGAAGGAAGGAAGGAAGTGGCAGAAGGAAGGAAGGAAGGAAGGAAGGAAGGAAGGAAGGAAGGAAGGAAGGAAGGAAGGAAGGAAGGAAGGAAGGAAGGAAGGAAGGAAGGAAGGAAGGAAGGAAGGAAGGAAGGAAGGAAGGAAGGAAGGAAGGAAGGAAGGAAGGAAGGAAGGAAGGAAGGAAGGAAGGAAGGAAGGAAGGAGCAATATAGCAATATAACTGGAGAAGTAACTATCAGTGTTGGTGTCATTCTCACATTCTTTTGCTAACCTTCCTCAGATTCTTGAATGTAATTCCAGCATAAGAAATATGTTGCTCAAGAACATGGTTCTCACACATCACAGATCATGTCATTTTGTGGTATTGATTACATTGCTTCCTGAGGCAATCTATTTAAAGTACCGTCACTGTTAAAACAAGTGTGAATTTCATTCCCTTGTCTCAAACCAGACAATTTTTAAAACCTACTACCAATTAGTTTAAAACCTAATTAATTAAATCTTATTTCTTAATATCATGTGGTTGAGCATCTCAATTAATAATTCTTTTTGTGATACCCTTCGGCCTGTGCTGTCATTTTCCTTCCTACTAGATTTGTGCATTACCAGATGAGCTGACTGGACAAATTCACTCCAGAACAGAGGGAGTCACAATTGATTTTTATTTTTATTTTTTGGTTGAGCTTGCCACAGGATACAATGCAATGTGTATATTGGATTCATGTTTTACACTGGCCTAGGGAGGACACTATACGTGATCCAGCATAAAGTCCACGGAGAAAATGCTTTGAGTGAATTAGAGTGAGGGAGTTGATAGGTATGCTTGTATGTCATATGGATGTGGCTTTATTAAATAGTTACAACAATTTTACTGTGTCATTGGACTACATCTTGTCAGGCTCGTTCTTGTTTGTTCTCTTTGTCCAAATGAATCTTGCAAAACCTACTGGACGCTGTGTTTGTTTTAATGGAAAGAGACAGAACCCTTTTTTTTATTATTTTTTCATGTCGTCTTCGGCACTTTCACAGGGCAGAGGAGTGAGAGCTTTAGACACTTTAGGTGGAAAAGGTCTTGATCTCTCTGTTTCAGTGAAAGTTGCAAGCAGCCAATTATTATGTAGATTTAGCTGTTAGCATTAACACCTCCTTTTGAATCTCTCTTTTGTTCTCCGAGTTAGGCATGGGCTTCAAAAGCCTGGAAGGCTTATCTCCGCCCAGCTCCCTTACTCCTGGCAAGGGCCCTCTGTCCCCGCCCCAGGGGGCTTTGGTGGCCCCTGCAGCGTGCATGCAGCGCTGGGAGCCGGCACGGACCTGGCGGAGGGAGCGCGGAGTTTGCCGCCTCACCTCACATCACAGAAGCTGAATACTACACGGAAACCCTGTCCCGACTTACACCTGCTAGAAGTCTGCCATATTAGTTTTAGCGGTATCATTTTCTATTCCTTGAAGGTATTTTTTATGTTATTCAACGTAGATTCAATTCAAAACACCTCAAGTGTGATTTATATAAATTTCCCCAAATATTCTAATATTTATAGTTCCATAGCACTTGGTTCACAGTATTTCTTATAATAGTTTTAAAATTCTTGTGAATTCATGCCAGCACACAATGAATATCAAAACTGGATCATTTGAAGACATAAATTATTTTGACCATTTTCAGTAACATTGCTGCAAAGAAAGAACAAAAATAGATTGATAATATCTTGAAAACTGGGCTTTTAGATTGCACGTTTTAAAATCAAAGATTCTCTGTAGCTATAGATACCCTTCATTTTAATACAGGCATAACGACAGATACTAGCTGAGGTTCTGACCCTGCACATGATCTGCATTATTATAAAGGCTCTCCACAAAAGAGGCGAGTTCATTCATCCTCGGTGAACCTGCAATGGCTCCAGGTGAACAAGTAGCTTATTTAGCAAAATTTTAGGATTATCTTTCAGAAATGCAGTGATATTTTAATGTGTTTGTTGTCACAGAGACATATACAAACGTTATCAACCAGCAATTGAATTAAATATTTTCCAAAATATACAAGTGACCCAAATTTTCCTTGCAAAGTCAAAAAGTAGTCGAAGTTAACAAATCATTTATATTTGATCCCCATTTCCCTCAGCTATCTTTGGAAGGCTCCTCCAAATAAGAAAAGCTAGTGATTCAATCTTTTACTGACTTAATTAAATCCATGGTAAGCTCTAGTGTGGTCACTTACTCCAGTTTGTTTGGTTTAGTTTATACAGGCTATTATTCAGTTTAAGCTCAGTGAGCCATTGTTGCTCCCATTTAAGAGAATCCACATACGGGTTACTATTGGTTTAATTAAAACCATATAATTAAGCCAGAATTTTCACTTTCTATTAGCATTCTCTTACATCTGCATTTTGAGTGTGAGCTTTCAACACTGGGAACTCAAAGTTAAAGTCCCAATGCATTGTCTGGAGGGAGCTGCTTAGTGCTTGGCATTTGCAATTCATGGCCTGAGCCATTCATTTTTCCCTTGCAGGCAGTGAGAACTGCAAATGGCCCATCACTTTGGAAAAAGTGATCATTATTTAGAAGTGTAAATGAAGATGCCAGAGGCTAACCTCAGGTTTTGTCTGAAACAAAGACTGGTGTCTCTGGTCTGTAGCAATGGATTGGATGTGTCATAACAAAGAAATGCCACATTTATCCTCAACATTACATGCACGGGAATCATCTTCCTTTTCATATTCTTTACATTCTCCATTCCTTTTCTAGCTTCTTCCTAAATCCGGATTCTTCCTGGTTGTCCCTCCCTGTCTGAAAGCTGAATCACTGAAATTCCTGCCCATTTGCTTCCTCCCAATACAAGATGGTATCTCCAAAAGCACCACTTCCTCCCGCTGACCAATATAGTACAATATCCTACAATACAAGTTTGCTTTGCTTGCTGTGTGTTCTGTTTTATCCCGCAATGTTTGTAGAATTAAACAATTTAGTTACAAAGTGGATAAGATGTAGATCTTATTATGTACAGGCCACATACAATAGCAAATGAAAAATAAATTAGAAAATAATAGAGAAAACTGAAAGGCTGAGACTCCAGGACTGAGGTAAGAATTATTGATAATAAACCATTGCTGGAAATGGTTGCCAGGCATAATCTCTATTTGCATATAATTTGAACCAACACCAAAACAAAAGAACAACAATAAAAAAGTCCAGCTCACCAATTCAGAGACTGTAGAATGACTTTCCCCAGTGACAGGTATTTCTTAGCAGGCTGTTCTTGTGCCAGGAGAGGTTTAATCACGTGTAGATGGAGAGTTTTCCAGTTTTCCATACGGAAGTGGAAAGATTAGATAGGGATTAAAATATTAACAGAGGAAGACAAGTGGATTGCAAGAAAATGCTTCACCTGATGGAAAACTGAATCACACATATTTTATATCACTGAAGTCTAATGTAGCTGTCAGCATGGATATGGGCATTTCACCCATTTATGTCCACTGATTTCAGAAAAATGTTATGCTTAGTTTAGACAGGAATCCTCTTGGAATCCTGATTACAGTGAAATCAAATCTATCACAGTTGTAGATGTATTTTCAGTCAAAAGTTATCATTTCCTTACACCAATCTCTTCTTTAAATTACCTACAGTTATGTGACATCCAGAGCAGAAGTGGGGAAATGTGACCAGTTGTTGTTAAGTCAGTTTAACTCCTATGCAGACTTCTCTCCCTCCTTATGGGCTATCTTCCGGTACATTAGCTTTCCTATAAGTTACTCACCACTTCATATTTGGAATCAAATCCCTAGTTACTTCCACTTCAACAGCATCTCCAGATTCTGATCCAAAGATACACCATTTAGTTACTGCTGATAAAAAGCTATTATTTATAGCAGTACTTCATGTGCTGATATTAAAGATGAACAAAGCTAGTGAAACTAGGTGAAAGAGTTTTCACTGTGAAACCATTTGGACATAGAGCTACTGGTTATCTGGCACATCCATGCTTGACTTCAACTCTCTCAATATCACTCAACCCAGTTGTCTCAAACTATGGCTAATGCTGTGAAGGATTCCTTTAGTATAATTTATTAGCACAACTGACTTCTGTAGAGCTGACTAATCAAGCTCTGCAGAAGGTAGAAAAACATGAGCCATAGTCTCCCAAAAGTGTTGTAAGTTCTGAGCTTTTGCTTGCTTTAAATTTTTCACCAAAATAACTATTCTGAAAATTCTGACATCTATGGCAGGATAAAGTGTTCTGGAGTTTTGAAAATATCTTCAGGACAAAACCCCTCTTTCCTGTCCGGGCTTAGCTGACACGGAGATACACTTCACCAAGCCCAACAGTTTTTGCATTTGAAATGCAGAGCTCTGTAAGGTGACAGGAACAATATTGGGAGCAGTACAGTCAGGCTGCTCCACCAGGGAAGGCACAGACCACAGGAGCTGAGGGTTACAACACAGGCAGGAGTACTGCCTCACCCACGGGTGTCAGGAAGTTGTGTTGGTGAGTCCAGATCAGGAGCAGGTCTGGAGGCAGTGATTAGGGTCAGCCTCAGGCCACTGATCAGCCAGGAGGTCTGTCATGATGAATCAGGGCTGAGGCCAAGCCAGGAAATCAAGTCAAACCAGGGTGGCATGGTCCAGGTCAGAAGAAGAAGGTTTGAGAGGAAGTGCAGACTCAGCTGCAGACAGAAGAGATTTAAGAGCAGCTCCAAGGGAAGGAGAGGCAGGCCCACCATCTTCCTTTCCTTTGCAACAGCTCTTACCAGCAAAGAAGCTGAGCTGGACTCAAACAGCCAATTTTTTTTAAGCTGGGAGAAGCACTGAATAAATAGTCTGAATAGACTGAAGGTCCATCTGTGATAGTGGCTAGCTGTAGAATTGGCATCACGCTCTTGGTTTTGCCCTGTAGGCCAGGTACTCTGAATGAATAAGTTGCGCTCCTAGCTGCCTTCTATATGCTCTTCTCCTCTAACACCCAGGTAAAGAGAGGCAGAAAAAGAAGAACCAGCACCACTAGGGCTGCAGCACTCAGATTCCATCCCTCTCCCCACCAACAGTGTGAGAATTGACATCACCAATTTCTAAAGTTTCACTTCATTATTTTTGGGAAGAGACACGGACTGTAACTACTGCTGCACCCAGCACCTTAGTACAGCTACCCCCACAAATCATCACCTGAAGAAATTGATCCCACTATTCCCAAGGGTTGTTGGGGTCATCCTTATTTCATTATGTGCATCACTACCCTTTTCAACTACTACTTCTCTCTGTCAAGCTAATGCCTCATTTTTTAACCCAGACAACCACCACTCATCTTTCATTTCCTCTCCCTATAATGTTCCTCTTGCATGCAGTTCCTTCTGCTTTCAATCCATTTTCATTTTCTTCTTTGTCCCCTTTTTATTTTTCTTTCATCTGCCACCAAACCATGCCATTTCTTTCTACCTCGACCTAGAAAAGTTGAGAGTATGAAATTTAACATGGTAAAGAAACAATTTAGCATGCTAAAGAAACTATTTAACATGGTAAAGAAACAATTTTGTACAAGGATTGAGTGCTTAGACTTCTAGCCTGTGAAAAACACGCTTACAGGAAGAAAAATCGGGGAATGGTTTTCTGCTGTTTCTTGTAATACAAGATCTAGAAGGTGAAAAATCAAATTCTCAGGTGGCAAACAAGAGGCACTCTTCTATGCGGTGCATAATTGAGCTCTGGAAGTAATTACAAGATGCCATGGGTTTCAAAAGCTTACATGATCCAAAGAATAATTAGACAAATTTATGGTTAAAAATAATCTAACAAGTACTGTTAAAAGAAATCCTACCATAGGATCAGGCCTTGGCCTGGATGTGCTAGTGAGAAGCTTGGTTGCCTCCCCAGGATTAAGCCCAGAGGATAGCCTCAAGATGCTAGTCCTCTCCAGGCACATAAGTGGCAGTTGCTGTATTTGGAATGATGAAAATAATAATTAACATTACAAGGCTAGATAAAATTATAGTTCTGAAGGATACTGCAACAAGGTGGCCTAGTTTGAGGGTGGGAAGCATGGTGGAGACAGAGGCCCAGAGTTCCCCTCTGGCATGTGAAAACTCAATCCTATAAAGGAACTTGTGATTTTTGTTTACAAATTTTGCACTTATTAATTTTAAAAGGAATAAATACTGGAAAAAGACACCTGTCATCACTTATGTAACCCATAAGCAGGCCTCAAAGACTGTAATTAGAAAAGGGGAAAAAAGAAGAAAGTTAGAATCTTACCATAACCAGTTTCAACTGGGAATATGTTAATATAAGGTGGTAGCTGCTGAACAAAGTAGTTTACCATGAGAAAATAGAACTCTATAAGGCTGAGAAAAATATCCAACTTGTCCTGTCCTATTGCAGCGAGTGAAGGATGTAATCACACACTATCTAAGTGAGATCTGAAACGCCTATAGAAAATTCATGAATTTTCAGTTAAAGAGAAAAGGGGCATTCTGGTTTCAGATGCTCTGAATTTGTGTTTAAAATACACTAAAGCTGATAGTGTGCATGGTCCTGCATTGCATTCTTGGATTTCTACAGGCGCTGACACACACGTGCTCTTCCTCCATTTTCTAAGCATTAGGTGTACTGAGGTGACACAAAGGAATTCTTCTCTATCCACTACAAGCAGAAAAAATATTAAGGGCCAGTAATGAGAGATTCATCACATTTCACTCAAGACAAATGGACATCACTATCAATATAAAGCAAAGGGAGAACAAGAGACCTACCATTCTGAAGAGATAGATGTCTGTCACTTCCCGAAAGATTTTTTGACAGAATGTGGGCCAGCCATGGGCTGTACAGATATTCACTCTGGTTACCTGTGGGAAACACAAGAAGATCCTTGAATCAGGTATCCTGTGTGCCAGGACAGGCAGATGTATTTCAGACCATTCATATGTGCACAGTAAACCTCCCTACAATGAGTGTTGCTCTGAAAATAAGGCCACCCTTAGGGAAACCGTGCTTCAGTTAATGCCAAACAGCTGAAGTGTACATATTTGTAGATAGCTGCTAGCAGCTGGCTAGCTGTCTGCCTGCAAAGACTCCAATAATGTCTAGCTTATTTTATTAACACTGAATAAATTAATGTAAGGAGTTGGTTATGTGACAGGTGGCTGTAAGAGCACATGCAAGAAAGCCAACACATTGAATACAAACCATAAAAAAGCTACCTGTCATAAAACAAACATCAGACAAACAGTAATAACACAACATAACTGACTGAAAAGGAATGGGAATATACCTTCTTCATTGCACAGTGCTATATTCCTTCACCATAGTCTAAAAGTTTCTCATCTGAATTCTTATCGTTTGTCACAGCAAGGCTGCGAGCACAAGATATTCCCTGTCTGTTACAACCCTGCCTAGTTCCTATGAGTCATTTTCTTCCTAAATGCCTGTTCTACATCACTGATGCCTTAATCCCAGCTCTGTGCATAGATTTCCTCCTTCTCCTGATAGATACTTTGGAGGTCACTGCCAGCAGCAGCAACAGAGAAGTCATTGGCTTCACTAGTGTAGCAGGCAGAACTGTCCTGACTTTGGCCCAGCTCTGTGGTCTCCCATCACTGCAGAGTGGCTGAACACTGTAAGACCCGTTCCCCACATGGGACAGCTCACGTGCCCGTGCTGTCCCTGTGTCTAGCAGGAACAGACTGAAGGCAGGAGAATGCCCTTGAGGAAAGTCTTTGGCTGAACATGTCAGCAAGCTACACCCACTCCAACCAAATGGCAGATGTTTTCTCTTTCTAAAGGCAAACAACCAGCCCTTCTATTGTCCTCTCTTTCTTTTCTCTAAGAGAAAACAAACTTTACAGCAAGCTTTTCTCCATCATTACTCCACCAATTGAGTCCTGAAGAAACACATTCCCCAGCAGTTCCTTGTGCTGAGGTTCCCAGTGAGTTCCAGCTCTCCCTGACAGAAATAAGTTATTGTGCCCCCAGTGTTATTTGGGGTTTCTTCCTAACAAGTGAAGGGCCAAAAGCATCTGCAACTTGGCAAACACAGTCCATCTCTCATGGCCAGTGACTGAGGATGGGAGGCAGGGAGGGCTGTGCCACCACCAGCTTCAAAAGCTAACAGCTCATCCTTCTACCTATCCACACAGAACTTCTGAAAGTCTTTTAATCCAAGGTGTCTTTTTGGGGGGTTGGTATTCTTCTAAATATATTTTAAACTTATTAATAGAGGTCAAACATTTTAAAATTTTATCTTTCAACTTAGAGATAGGTATTTCTTAAAAAACTCAATTTGCTCCAGAAAAGCCTAGTATTGAAAGTAACTAGTATTGGGTGACTGCATACAGTTTAACTTCATACTGTTCATCAGAAACTGTGGCTTTTCCTTTTAAAAATATCATTTCCCATAAGTCAGCTTGCAGTTCTACTGGGATGCTTTTCATTCTTTTCTTTGAATACAGTATAACTTGATCATTTTCTTATGTTACTGGAAAAGTATTTATAATGGTTTCATAACCATTTGACTTCTTTTACTGAACTTGATAATATTTGCTGTATCCCTTTTGCTAATATCTTGACTAAGATCTTTACATCTGAATTTAATAATTTGTCCTGGACTGTGCTTGCCTGTGACAATAAATCCAAGGATAATTATTATCTTATGAGCTTGAATAGAAGCCATCCCACCAGCAATCTGCTGGTGCTCTGAGGCTGCTGACTTTTACCATGCTACATGGTGATATTCTGGCAGATAATATTCTGTCATAGATATCCCATTGTGTCTAATAACTGAAGTGACAGTAGATTTCATTTAAGAGTTTTCAAAGACTTTTACCTGAGAAGCTGTGAACCAAAGGTGGCTGCACAAAAGCAGGTGGTGAGAAGAAAAAAGCTAGGCTTCCATGTGATGCCCAGCAACACACATGGCTGGCTCAGTATTCCTGGTATCACTCATGCAGAGCTTTGTGCCTGTGATGGTTATCTGCTTCACACAGCAGGAGAAATAAAGTTGTTAAATTCCTCAAATGTAGCCATTTGAGCTGAGACAAGGGATATTGCAGGGCTTACCAAAAGGTTTGACAAAAGCATGGGCAGTTCTGGGTACAAGGAAGGGAAATATTTTGCAGAAAATTAAGTCAGCAAGATGAAAAAAATTGAAATTACAAGGGAGTCATCAAGATTCACATTGCTGGAAGATTACAGAAGTCAGGCCCAGCATCAGCAGCCACTCTCTCAAGCAATGCATGTTTCTCAGGGACAATTTCAGGCCACCCTTGTGTGTAGGTGTTAGTGTCCTGAAGATGCCAAAAGCTTCACTGGTCCATGTGGCACCCCTGCATAGGTGAGTTTTTCTGGGCACTCCTAGCTGTAACCCCCAGCAAGGATAAGTTTGAAAAGTGTTTGGAGACCCCTGCTCCCATGTGAGCTCCTAAATCCAAGCTGCCTGCTCATCTCTGGCAAAGTCTCAGCTCAAAACCTGGTAGGTAGCTGAGAGGCAGCTCTGGCACAGCACCTTGAGCTCTCCCATGGAACCTGTCCTCCCTTTCCTGTCTTACTCCCCTCTGCCAAGATTTGGATGTCCAGAACTGGATTTAGATGCTTACATGACACAACTTACATGGTGAGTTGTTGGGATGTGAAAGCTCTCCTAACGCTTGTTTTGGATGAAACACACATAGTTGAAGCGCAGATAACTCAAAGTCATTGTGACCAGCTCTTCCAGAAACACACAAATACATTGTATTTCCATACCCTAAGGATCTTTAATTACTTAGATATTAATGACTGAAACCAGAACTAACAGTGGGTTAGGTCAACCAACGTGGGTAACCCTGCTGGCTGACATTTGGGTAACTCTGGTGAGTAACATCATTCTCCACAGGTGAGGCAGGGACAGGTGGAGGCAGAAGCCCAGAGCCCTTCCCTCCCCGCTGTCTCACGGCCGGGACAAAGCCCCGGTGATGTTCCTGCCAGCCCAGCAGGTGTCACCACAGCACCAGGGTCCCTCTGTCCCTGCGCGTGACGCAATGCCGGCGCTGGCCGGACGGGCGGTGACGTCACACCCGCGGCCGATGACGTCACACCCTCTGCCTGTGACGCAGCCATGGTGAGCGGGAAATGCTGCGGGTGGCTCCGGAGAGCCAGAGTCTGTAGGAGCCACTTGGCTTTGTGCCCTTTGGCCCGGCCACTGCTGCCGTGGTTTGCGGCACCGCAGCGGGGCAGGGGGGGCCGGCGAGGGTCGGGCACAGGGCACATGCCCAGGAAAGGTCACCCGCTCATTGCCTCGGCACAAAACTGGGGCAAGGCGCGTGTCCCTGGGTGGGATGGCGGGTCAGAGAGGTTCGATAAAAAGCTCTCAGGGATGCCACAGAGGGTTGGTGTCAGCTGAAAGGTCTGGGTTCGTGCCGGACAGTGTACTCCTCACAGATATGCCTCCAAAGGCTGGTCTGAATCCTCCTCCATGGGCTGAATCGGGACTTGTGCTCAGTTTCCTAACAAGTTTCACCGCCAAAAATTGCACATATACTTCTCCAAGCACATCAAATGTAAGACCTTCCCTTCTCCCTGGCTGCACGACCTGTGATGGATTTGCTTATCTCAAACTCCACAGTGTTTCAACATACATAATTTAAATGAGATTACCAGACTAACTCAAAGTGAAACAGCTGGTTGCTTCCCTAATCACTAGTGAAAAGAATCCTTCCTTTTTGTACTCCTCCTTTCACGGAATTAAGGCTGGAAAACAGGGTAATGCCAAGTTCCTTTGAAATGACTGCCAACATAAACACTGCTACCATTGCATGTGCACCCTCTGCACACAAAATCAGATCCTTTCTGGACCTTCAGTGTTCTTGGCTCCACACTTTTCAACCCTTAACTGCACGGAACCCTAAAATATATTCATTCTCGTGGCACCCCTCAATGGACCACAGATCACCTAAATAATTCTTTTGTTAAGAATGCATTGTATTGTCTTGGGCCTCCATATATTTTATCTACCATGAGTTTCAGTGAGGTTAGTTCATGGTACTCACCTCACTGATACCAGAGCATCTCACAGGTTAAATCTGGGATTTCAGATCAATCAGCTTTTGATGTGCCTTCACTCTTAGCAGATTGACACTGCTCTGAATATCATCCAGGTGAAACTGACTTAACTCAGCCAACACTGTTCTTTCCTGAGCTTTTAACATGCCCAATTAATTCATGTACTGAACATTCAAGCCATGGTCTTCTAGGTTGTTCCCCGTCATTGGTAACCTCCTGGGTGCAAACACTTAACTCCTAAACTCCCAGCAACATCTTTTCAAATATCCCTCTCATCTACAATCATTGTGATGCCAATTACTTGAAACAGAAGCAAAACCAATGAAAAGTAAGAACCCAAGTGTGGTTGCCACCTCCAGTGCTCAGCCTGTCAAGATGACTAACTAAACTCTTCTGGGCTTCACTTTTTCACAGAAGTCTAAGAAGGCCCATTCACAGGTGTTGGAGCCCAAGGGACCATGTAGTACTGTGCCAGCAACTCACCCTTCCCCAGGGAAGCTCTGTAGCATTGATCCTCATTCCTAAGGACCAGCTTCCCACCACATCTGCAGCCACTCCTCAGGGCAGGTCCTGCAGTGCCTGCTATCCCAATACCTGCAACTTCTGTGCTTAAAACAAGCTCTTCTATGTAGCATTTTGTAGTCACTCATCTGGAGGGATTTTCAAAATCCAGTCTTCAAAGTTACTCATTCATTTGGGTTTGTTACACATCCCTAATATGAATAATTCCTCTATGGTGTGGTCTTGTCCTCTTCCTCTGGATATAGCAGGACCTTCTACACATTTATTTTATTTTCTTCTCTTGAATGGAACCCAGGAAGAGTCCGAAGTCAATCTGGAGTATTTTAAATCATCTGAGATCAGAAAGGAAATACCATCCTAGGATCCTCCCCTACCACACCCTTTTAGGGTACTGTTGTACTTTTGAAAGACTGCAACTTCTGTTCTATCCAGGACTAGGTTACTCCCTTCAAGAAGGAAAATCATGCCATCTCAGCTAAAATATTTTGTTGTTGGAGACATGAGGGGAAAATACTGGGAAAGAACATCAGCTTCCCAGAGAAGAACAATTACTCCCTGCTGGGATGAAACACAAGGCTCCTGCATGTCTGCCTCATTATGTGAATTTAAGAAGAATTCCAGTAGCTTCTGAAATGCATAAAAGAAATTCTGAATGTTGTTCATGAAATTATTATTGTGGGCTATGTCTGTTCAATCGCTGACAGACAGCCAGATGAACAATTATAAAGAGATCCAGCTCAATGCCCTGTCTGTTTTCAGCCACACAGGTGCTGCAGGCAAGCTGGCCTAACTTGACCAGCATACTTGGGGTTGGTGTTCCACATGCCCTGGAAAACATGATCTGGCTAACTGACATATTTTAACTTTAGAAATAGGAGATATTAAAGGTTTCTATCACACCTAAGTAGTGTAGCAGGTATCCAGCTGATATGTGAGGTAGTGTGACTCTGAGTCATGGTGCAGGGACTGACATTGCTACATTCCCTTTGAGCTTTGGGGCGTAGAACTACAACCCAAAGTGTAGATCAAGGGAGAATAAAGCACATCTTATTTTGTGGAGAGTGTGAAGAGCAGGCTCTGAGTGGCACTTTGCAACAGTTACTGCCTTCCATAAATGACTGGGATACATCCCACCCAAACTGGCCTTAGTTACCACGTCCTCCCCTGCTGAATGGCTCAGGCTTCAAGCTGTGAAATACTGAAGAGGCTTTGCAAAACTTTGCTGGAGATGTGTGGCTTTCCACTGCTAGCAGGAAAATATGGATTTTATAGATGATGCAATATTTGCAATGGTAACTCAGGGAATACTGAAATACGTGGGATGTCTGGCAATATCAGCTGGTTTATCTGGGCTATGTTTCCATGTTTATCTTTAACCACCTCTGGCTGACATAGAAAAAGGACAGCCATCTATACAGACCAGACTGACACATGAGGAAGCACTAATATCCACAGCACAATGCTGTCTTCATTTTACGTGTAATCGTTGACACTTCCCATGCGGAAGTTTGGTTCACAGCTTTTCTCAGCTTTCTTTCTAGGAAGCAAATATACAAAGTTGCAGGACTGAAAGTGGCTTTTACTCATCATGGTTGTGCTGCCTGGCTAGCTTTGATTTGTCTGTAAAGCCAGAAGTTCTATATTCCAATCTGAGGACAGGTGTTTATCTAGCAGAGCTACCACTATGATGAGGTACCAGCTCCAGTGGATGGAGTGCTGTCACAGATGTGAACCCAGCATCCCAACAGGATTCCCAGCTTCCAGACAGGATCTCCAGCCTCCCACTGAAACAGACCTGCCCACAGGCTTCCTGTACAAGGGATTTAGGATTTTGGAATGAAAATGAAATCAATGTAATGAACTGGAATGAAATTCTGTTATTCAGTCCCCAAAATCCCCTCAGATGTGGTGATCTGGACACTCTGCTAAGGCCACCTGTTAAAGTTTAAAGCTGCTGGAGAAGATTAAGGGTATGTTTCCAAAAAAGACCAGGCTGGAAAGGAGCTTTTTTGTAGCCAATTTTGTAATCAACTAAACTCTGTGGAACAAATAGATCTCTTTAAATATCTTCTTAGTATTCCTGAGTATTATGACAGCTGATCAAGTAGCCTGTGGGGTGCCTGAAACTCTGGTAAGGAACACATTTCTGTCTAAAGGATATGTTGCTTTAATATACAGAGAGAGGCAATGGGGTAATTTAAAGAAAAACAATTTTACATTAAACATTTACGAGAACAAAAATACAGAAATCCTCTGATAAAAGTCTGGCCTTACATAACTCCTTTGTAATGCAAATATATTTACCTCCTCACAGACTGAAGGTTGCACCAACAAATATATACAGAAAATTTTCAAAGATTAAGAGCAATAAATATCAGGACAGGAGGATAGCACAGAAACACAGTTCAGAGAGCTTGTCTAGAGAAACCTCATAATGTATCAGCAAATTAGACTCATTATTTTCTGTGTCAGAAAATTTCAGAGACTGAGGAATTCTTGTCCATACCTTATACCAAAGAGCACTTAATATAATGCTATCAGACTAGAGGCCTTGTTGATATTGGAAACTTTTCTTTATTTTTCTATTTCTGACCTCTTTCATTTCCTCTGTCATGTCCCAACACCACAAGATGATGCAATATTGCATCACCACCTAATACTGAGACCTCCTTCTGTCAGCAGCCATAAAAACTTGTGAGTTTCTCCACCCTTTAAGAATAACCAGTGATCCTAAAGATCTGTTTACACACATTTTGCTACCACAACGACCACATCTCTCTCTGACAAACTCATATATGTGTGAACAGACAAAAAAAAAGGCATTCAAGCCATTTAGAGGTATTATGTGAGTTTTACATCTCAGCTGAAGTGTGTATGCATGTGGTACAGAGGAAACAGCTTGCACTCCCACCCCTGTGCTTTAAATACCTATTCTGAAGTATAACATCCTAAATCAGTAAAATGGAAGACCAAGTCTTCAGCAGATGTATCTCAGAAGGCTTCTGAACAACTGCTGTTTCCTGTTTGCAAGCTTAAGGTATTTGAAGTGAGGGATTTTGTGCAAAATCTCAATCACCAGGAGCACCAATCTACTAGGAGGAAAGGGAAGAGTGGATATTTCTTGGAGGAGATGGGAAAGAGATAAGAAAGACTCTTTGTCTTTTCCTTAGAGATTTCTTGGCTCTGCTCTGCCTACAGAGGTTCACAGCAATGATTTCTGGATCAGGCCACAAGGCTTCTTTCATGCCCAGCAGATCTTAAAGGATTCCCCTGGACCAAGCTTCTAGCTGGAACCAAGCTCACATAGGAGACATCTCAGAGAGTTAACTGCCTACAGAGGGATGCAGAAAGAGCCTAGCCTTAATGTGCTCTTCTGGATCCCCCTATCTCCCCAAAGCATTCTCCTGCTTCCCCAAGCAATAACCCAGAACCAGCATCAGTAGAGCTGCCTTTCCCATGACATAAAGCTGTGAATGGAGGACAGATCTGCAGGCAACACTTATCTGTCAGTTATATCCCTTTCACAAGCAGCTACCATACCTAGAACAAGATGCAAAAGCCAAACTAAAATTCAGCTCACTCCTCCTCTGCTTGTTGGCAAGTTATAGCAAGAAGAAAATCTTATTTTTGATACCAAAGTTACCATGTGATCTTGCAGATGGACAAATCAATGACAATGATGTTAATACAAGTGATCACATATTTACATGCTCAGTTTTCACAGCAGTGCTGTAAAATAAAGGGATTCTGTAAATTTATATTAAATCTTCCCCTGAATGCATCACAAAGAGTTTACAACACAATTAGAAAATTCCTGCTTATAAATTCTCCAAGAAAGGAGAAGGTTACCTATCATCCCATCAGGATGGGCAATGTATCACACAATGGGGTTTTTCCATTTTCTTTACATAGAGAAGCAGTTACAAAACTGAACTTAGCTATTGCTATATTTAGGCAAGTAGGCTTTGACTTTGTTGTTACAAGACCTACAAAGCTTCTGCATTCATTTTTTTTTTCTCTGCTGGCAATATAGAAAATAAAAACCAACTTGAAGTATTAGATACTATTTCCTAAATTGCAATGAACCCAGTTTGTCAATGATAACATTTACATCCAACATATGTCAGTATATAAAGTTGTTGCTGAGCATTTAACGTGGCTGTTATTCTTTATCGCTCTTTCTCCACTAAATGACATAAAAACTGATGTTTCACTGTGCAGAGGATACAAAAGATATCATCTTACATTTTTCCAACCTTCAAAACTCCCATTTAAAATCATGACAGCAATTTCTTGTCATATTTTTATTACAGCTGGTAGATAAAGGAAATAATTGCATTTTGACTGCACCCCACAAGATTATATTAGCAAAATGATTGCGTCTTTGCATTACTAATTTTGATTAAATCAGCTTCATTTAAATATCAAATTGCGTTCTTCACCTTTCTTCATTAAGCTATGGTATTCCTGACTGCTTTAAAGTTCTGGTTTTGATATGGTAAAATATGCTTTTCAATTTATTGTGCAGGCTGTTCTTGACTAAAAAAAAAAAAAACAACCAACAAACCAAATGATAATTTATGGGAAAGGTTTTAAGCCACATTTAGAAATGAACAGGAATAAAATAATGTTAAAATGTGTATTTCTGAAGAATATACAACCTATAAGGAGAGCATCCTCTCCTACAGGAAAGTTTGTATTACTCGATTTGCCAGAAAAAGCAATAAAGAAAATAAGCTGTATATAGATGAGCTGAAGATTAACTGCAAAAATGTAATATTTTCTTAACATACTAAATCCTGAAGAAAGCAAGATTTTCAGTTTACCAACCTTTCTCAAATATAATAAGTGCAACAATTTATTCTTTCATTGCAAATAACACTACGTTGACATATAGCTATTTAAAAAATATTATACAATTCTGGCTGAAATCAACATGAAACGTGTCAGTTGCTCTGGCTGTAAATTATCCCCTCTATAATTGTCTTTTGACAAATGACAGTCTTTTTATTCAGCTGCTCAAATCTCCATATGTTTGTGCATCCCCAAATAAAGTCCACAGATTTTAACAGGATTAGTCGCCAAACTGGCTACACTTGTGTTACCGCAGTGATCCATCTGGGGATCCAGCCAAAAACAGCAAAAAAAAAGACTTCCTATTTTGATAAGGCTTTTAACTGTCTTTTAAAGCATTCAGTAATGCTGTGCAAAGCTGAACTGCTTCGACAGATATTACCCATTGTACCAGGCAAAACCAAGCATGAAGCGAGTCTTTACTGAGTTTCCCTTATGCTGCACACACACCACAGGAAAGTTGTTGAAGGTTTTTGCTTTGCTTTCATGTAAAAGGGAACTTGAGGCCAGTACAGTTATTATGATTCCTTACAGACGCGGCTCATTGTAAGGTACATTCATTTTGAAACAGAGGTTTCTCTTTTCTGCTTCAGGCTGGTATGATTCTTAACACCATGCAAATGATTTTTTTAGTCAAAAGAATCCATCCATGCTATAACAACAATTATCCAACTTTTTATAATAGCATCTGTACATGTAATATACTAGCTATTTCCTTCTGGTATTGTCTTTTTATGGAAGTTTAGAATGTGTACCTAGAAAAGTTGCAATAATTTTTAAAGTCTTTGTGGCAACTTATGGTCTTGTAGAGTGTTCCCTGAAGATGTAACCTTATGCCAGCACAGCTTTCAGAGCAAGTGTGTGTGCTTCGTGCCATACAGAGCTCACCTGCGAATCTCATTGCAAGATCTGGGTCAAAAAAAAAAATGTCTCAACATAATAATGGAAAGAGTTTTGCTGTTCACTCTGAACAAGAGCTGTGGAGACAGAAACACTCAGCTCCATTCAGAGCCAAACAGACAGCAGCCTGAATGGGGAAAGAGTGGTGAGGGGGAGTTGTTTGTTTGTTTGAATTGAATATGAATGGTTATGCCTGAGCTGCAGTTGGAGTCTGGCACCGTAAGGCTGATGAATTAATCCTCCTGCTGTGGGCAGCCTTGGCAAAGCCTTGGCTGGAATACTACTATGTCCAGTTTTGAGCAGCGCTTTCCAAAAAAATAAGTGGCCCAATTGGCAAGAATCCGATGGCGAGCTACAGGAATAACAGGAGGTCTAAGGAACATGACCCAAAAAGGGAGATCCAGGACTGCCCATCTGGAGATGGAAAAATAGTAGAAAAACAGTTAACATAGCAAATTCAAACAAGAAAGTAGCTGGAGGGGAGGGAAGAAGAAAACGCCATAACTGAATAAGAGGAATAAGACAAGCAAGATGCTCAGTCTGTAGGAGAAGAATTATAATCAGACAGCATGAAAATCTTTGCTAAGCAGAAGACCGCCACGCTGGAGTAGGTTGCCATCTCCAGGGGTTTTCAAGGGCAGTTTAGAAAACTAATTCGTCCCTGCCCTGAGGTGTGGGGCTGGAGGAGCTGTCAGGGCTGGCCGGGCAGGCGGGGGTCGCTGCAGCAGTGCCATGGGCAAGCCGGCCGTGGGGCCCTGGGCAAGGCGCACCTCAGGAGGCTGCGCCCAGGGAGGTTTTGCTGCCGGAGCTGACACCAGGACACGTCCTGCGTGCCTTGTGCTGGCGGCTAAGCCCCACCGCGGCTGCAGTGCTTTCACCCCACCAGAGGGTCTGTGCGCGCTCCGGCCGATGCGGCCGGGCCGGGGCCGGGGCCGACTGCCCGAGGCCGCGGCGGGGCCGGGCGGGGCGGGGAGGCCCCGCTGCCGGTTCCCTTTTTGCCCGGCGTGTGATTGGCGGCGGCTCCGGAGCTGCCTCTGCCGCCGGCTATGGAGCCTCCCCGCCGGCCCCCGGCCCGCGCCGCTTCCTGCTGAGGGAAACACCTGTCCGGAGCCGGGGCCGCCGCTGCGGTGAGTAGCTCCGTGCCGGGGGCAGCGGGGGTCGCGGCGGATCCCGCCCCGGGCCGGCGCTGCCCGAGGCCCGGGCTCGCAGGTGGTGGCGCGGCTCCGCTCCCCGCTCCGGCCGCGGACGGACCCGCCCCGGCCCCGCGCCCGCCGCAGGGCGCCCCCGGCCCCGGCGGCCCCGGCAGCCCCGGCGGGGCGGGCGCGGCGAGGTTCGCCCTCCCGCGGGCGGCGCCGGCCGCCATCTCTGGGCCGGGGCAGTGGGCCGGGGGCGGGAGGGTAGGAGGGAGGGAGGGAGGCGGCTCCGGCCCCGGCCCCGGCCCCGGCCCGCTGCTCCCGCCGCCTCCCGTCTCCCGTGCGCAGAGCCCCTTCCCGCAGGGTGTGCGGCTGGCCGGGGTCGCTCCGCGGTCCCCGCCGCAGCCGGCACTGCCGAGCCCCCCGTGCTGCCCGGTCTCTCGCGGCCTTGGTCCCGCCTCACGTCATGGCCCGAACAGGAGTTAACGAGTTTGATGCCAAACCCGCTGAGGAAGCTGTTGGAACGTTGAATGAAACAATACGAAGTGAAGGATCACAGTAGACAGTTCTCTCGAGTCTTGAGATCAGTGAGTCAGCTACGCTACAATACGGCTTTTAAACAATAAGTGACTGTCTCCCCATCCAGCAAATTTCTTGTGTCTGTCCGATACATGTAGACCATGAAACCTTTCCAACCACAATCCCTTGAAATAGTAGCTGAGGGCATTCAGGAGTTGCTGGTGTACATTAGATCACGCAGTTAACAAGCAGGGTTGGAGCACCGAGTCCAAGCTGACAAGCGGTGTCTAAAGAGTGTGTCTCGGCAGGAACAATAGCAGCGATCTCGGGGTTTTAAAACTCTGCGAAGTGTCGCTTCCAAGGTGGATTACTACTTCACCACTTGTGTAACGCCAGTTAACTAGAACTTTGCCGAAATTCTTACCTAAATTTACAGAACCAGATAGAAGTTGTTTGTCCCAGGAGCCCTAAATAGATAACTCATACAGAAACTAAAGGTGCTGAAAGAAGGGCATCCTGAAAATGCTACAGCTGTTATTGCAGTCTGATTGACTCCCCAGCCTCTCGACCAAGCTGTATCTGCTGGCTCATATACTTTTGATGAGAAATGTGGCTGCATTACCTGTAAAGTTGACTTGCTAATGGGAACCTGCACTGATTTATTTCCCAAGAGAGCGCATAGTTTTTATAGGATCTGACAAAGAAATTGAGTCAGGTGGTATTTTGTTGTGTTCACTCTTGAAATGTTAGTGCTGTATCTTACCTGTGAAGTTCAGCACTGGATCACTGAAGGTGTAGGGAAGATGCACTCCTGTCCTGCAAATGGAAAGTCATCTCCTGCCACACAGTAGTGTGGGCAAATAGATGTAGTAGGCTGCTTGGAAAACGTTGAGTCTTGTCATCATAATTTTGGTTTTTTAAATTTATCTTTCAAATGAACTTTGACTAAAACTGTGAATGTAAGCTTTTGTGTTGTATTTACATAATGCACGCACAAGGTAATTCTAACTCTGGTAGAGAGTGCTTATTTTCTTGAAAGTTAAGTTGTCTGGGAAGGAGTTCACACTAAAGTGAAAAGAATAATTTTGAAATAAGGTTTCACATGATGGATTAAAACAGAAGCAAGAGCTGATATAGAATAAGCGTGATAGGAACTGGTAGAATTCTAACATAGTCTTAACAGAGCAGTTGAGATTGACAGCTATCCTAAATTTTTTGTGGCCAAATAAGTAATACATCATAATACCAGACTGTCTTTTTAAAGCACCTTTCAGCCAGTTTTTTCAAATAATTTAATGACTTTACTCATTTGTGTATCCACTAATCCTGCTGTGAATCATGCTTCAGTCTCAGTTATGCTTAACTGTACTGGCTCCATTCCCTTTCCTTCTCTTCCAACACTGCCCAACCACTCCTGCAAGGGTTGAGTCAGATAAAGGAACTGATCCAGCTGAAAATTAACCAATTTTTTTGCTGGTTTTGTTATGATCAGGTTGTTGACCTGAGTGATGAGATAGGAGCACAACTGGAGACAAAGGCAAGACTGATTGCTTGTCTTAGTTACCTTTTACAGGCCCATCTTTTCCTTGTCCATTGGACCTCATCAGGATTTTTAGACCAGTGTAGGACAGTTCTTGTAATACAGGGATATTCAGGATTGATGAGGCTCATTAGAATTAGAAATAAAACAGAGTGATTTTTCTCCCTTTTTTTTTGGGTGTTGTTGCAGTAGAGTTTTTGAAGTGTCAATACTGTAAGTAAAGCTTAGGCATGACTAAGGTTTTAGGAACTTGATGCGAAATGATTTTTCATTATGAACATCAAAGTTTTATGATTCATGTGCATGAGGAAATATGGTTTTGCCAATGGATTAGCAAAAAATGGATACAATTTGGTGTCACCTTAAGAATGGGTCATTGCAGAGACAGATGAGAGACAGCTATCACTCCAAGAACTGCCTTCTGAAGCTGAGGAAAAGGGGTCAAAGCAGAACAGGGGATGGATATTGGGTTGGAATGGACTAGACATGACAGGTCACAGCCCAAATGAATGCAGGAGAAAAGACAGCCTTGTATGGGCAAGGCAGCTACAGAAGTGCCACACGTTTTTGTGCTGTGTCTGATGCAATTTGTGGGGGCATATCTGAACCCACAGAAGTGTTGCTCTACCTGCCTTTATGGGTGGATGAGAGTGTAAAACAATTGCATTCACCGAGAAATGTACAGGTTAGTTCTCTGCTGTGTGAGGGAGAGGTGCTGTCTTTGCTTGTCTTGATGGTCTTGATCTATGGAGTAGTGGTGGAAAAGCTCTTTGTATGTATGTTTGAAGAATTAATCCTCAAGTGCATGACTCAAGGAGCAGGCTGAGAACATTTTAAACCACAAGGCTTTCCTAGATCTGCAGAACCCAATGAAACTGAAATGACTCCAGGTTTAGTTAATGGGGCAGCACAATGACTTTTAGAGGAGGGACTCTACAAAAAAATTATATTGCCTGTTGGCATGAAAAAAACCTTAATGCTGGTTTCTTATGTCTAAATGAAGAGAAATATATAACTACATTGTATTTTAGAATTGAGATGAGAGAGGAGCACCATGTGTAGTGCTGAGATGCCACAAAGGCTGTGACTGATGGATGCTGACAGGCTGAATGTGGGTGGAGCATGAGTTTTGGAGGTGTCTTGGCCAAGATGGGTAGATCTCATGTCAGCAACAAAACGTTCTGGGTAACTTCACCACTAAGAAAATTCAAATACTGGCTTTAAAAGACAGAGGGATCTGGGACAGAGTGTGTTTTCCCCAAACTGACTTCCTGAGAAAAACAGCTTTTAAAAATAAAAGATCTTAGCTGACAAGCAGAGTGATGCTCAAACAGACAAGAGCTGTGTCAGTGATGGAATATATTTTCTGCTTTTTAATCTTGGCAGAGTGTTAATCAACCTTGGCATGTTGGAAGTAGGTAAGATACTGTCAGGGTTTTTTTGCCAATACAGAAGGAGGGGTTATTTTTCACATTTTTATAAAAATGTGTCTTATAAATAGGAAACATGGATATGTTAAAAAAAAGGCACTTCAGTGTTGGTACACAACCTTCCAGTTGTTTAATTTTTTTTCCTCCTTTTCAAGACTCATCATTTTTGCATGATATCTACCACTGTAGGATTTGTACTGCTGGTTGCCCTTCGAAAGATCAGTATTTCACTGGGAAAGGAAAAAGGATGAAATTAGAGGGTTTTCTGTCTTTTCTTTCTGTTTTGTATGTGTTTTCCATAATGTTTTTCTCCCATGGGGATCATTTTTTTAGTAAAAGAACAGCACCTCAGGTTGTAAGTAACCACAAGAATTCGGGTTGAAAGTCTCTGGTTTGATTTCTTCCTGAATCTAAAGTCGACATTTCTAGTGGATTTCCCTGTGTGTTTGTAATCATAAATGAATGAGTTAAAGATATTTGGGGTAAGGGTGCCCAGTAGTTCTGCTGCTGAGGTTACCATGCAAGATCCTTGGCATATACAATCTCTATGAGATGCCTGTAAGGAGACTGGCTTTAAAATCTCTAGTGAATTTAAGTTGGGAGTCCTCAAATGGCTATCACCATGCAAATAAAAATAATGCAACATTTCATATTTAGTTGTCTTTTATCTACTATTTGTATTTAATTATTTTGGGAGTTAATTTCTTAAAAATATATTTGATTTAAATATCTTATTTGAATTAATTAAATTTATTGCCCAGATTTTTCTTTGCTATTTTTAAAAGGTTCTAAATATGTCTTCTCTGCGTGTGTGTTAAATTTATGTACTGTTGGTGTGTTTTTACTGTTGTAACAGGAAAAGCATTCTGACTTCTTTTAAAATGAGCAATCATATGTATAATCAACTTGGTTAAAACTTCCTTCCTGGTAAGTGCAGCACTTCCTTTGCATCTGGGTATGAGACTGAGCGAGAAAAGCAGAACAGCTTAAACAAAGAAATCTTTTGTGTGAATGATCTTCCTTTAAAAAATAGGAACTACAAAATTAAACAAATGAATAATCTTCAGCAATTCAGCCTTGGTTTTATAAGCAGGTAATATTTCTTTGTACTTTGTCAATTATAGAGGTGGTGTGTCCACAGTCGCTGCTTTCTGGAACTCAGAAGAAGAATTTTAGTTAGCATGCTATGTTTGAATTTAATCTTTTATATTTTTATCTGCTTCTTTTATTATCTGCTAAGGCATCATTACACTGGCTTTACTATTCTCCAGCAGTTAAGGATTTTATGTTTAGAAAGTGTTGCTTGGTAAAGAAGTTCAGTATGTTGCTGTAACTTGGCATGTGTGAGTGCACTCAGTCAGCACTGAACAATTTCCACTTCAATATTGGTCAATAGAGATTAACCGAGGAACAATATTTTTTGTTTACTGAATGCTGATAAGGTAGGCTACTCATGTTTAATATTGTTTTACTGGTGATTTAGGTGTGATTTGATGTATAGGATAATAAATCAGCATCAGCTTGGGAGATTTTTCTTCTGTAACAAACTAATAGTTCATATGGGCAGTGTGTACTTTGGAAATTGATGGATATTATCAGTCTGGTGAATTGATTTATTTAAAAAAAGCACATCTAAGGACACTCGCTTTGAATTTAGATGCACTTTAAATATATCTTCAGAAATAGTCCCAGACTTTTGCATCCTCAGGGCTTTATTTTAGGTTGAAGTCCTGATTCCTCGTCACTAAAAAGAGAGGCAGAGAAAACTGAAAATAAGCTCATGTCTGTCCATACTGCAAATAAATTGCTTGTTTTGTTACTTTCTGCCATTCCTGGAGCTCAGTGGGACTGCATTTATTCATATAAAGAAGTGTGTCTTTTGATTTCTGTGAAGACCCACGTATGTTAACATCAGCAGCATCAAAACAGATGAGGCAGCAGAAGAATCAGTGCTTGATCAAATAGAAGCAAGAACTAATCAATATGGAGATTGCACATCCAAACTGCTTATCCTCAGTAAAATCTGGGCAGGGTGTTTAAAACCTCTATTTTAATTACTTAATCACTGGAGAGTTGGTTGGAGTTTTTTTAATTTATATTTTGTATTGAATTGAATAGTTTACATCTGAAGTGGTTTATGTAAACCAAGTGTTTGTGACCAGAAATTAAGGGGAAGTGGAAATATAAAAAAATGTATATGAAAAGTTAAAAAGTAAGAGTAAATATAAATGTAAATGAGAAAGTAATGAAGTAATTATATGTTTTGCTAGATTTCTTCTGGCATGGAGTTGGGGGATCATGAACAGCCCGTTGTTATGAGAGACGAAAACAAACGAAGGAGAAGAAGAATGAAACCTCACTGTACATCGAGTAGTTTTTCATCAATGGAACTGATATCCATTGAGTTCATTTTACCTACAAGCAATAAACATACTAAAGCACCAGAAATTATGTTACTCGAAATAGCTGGCAACTGTACGGTGGAGCAGATGAAGGCACAGATTTGGATGCGTGCAATAGAGACGAGTCAAACCACAGACTTCTACCATGCATTCACCCCAGATCAGTTTGTTCTGCAGTATCAGAAGAAAGGGCAATGGTATGAAATTTATGATAAACATCAAGTGTTACAGACATTGGACTGCATACTGTACTGGAAGGTGTTACAGAAAAAGGTAGGCAAGATCTATGTTGTCCAGAAACAAAAACCATCAGAAGAAGTTCAGGAATTTCAGCGGCAGCTTAATGATTTGATTGGTTATGATGTCACTGATGTAAGCAATGTACACGATGATGAACTAGAATTTACCCGACGCAGATTAGTCACTCCACGAATGATAGAGGTAGCCTGTAGAGATCCTAAATTATATGCAATGCACCCATGGACTACATCTAAGCCACTCCCAGAATATTTATTTAAAAAGATCACTAATAATAATATTTTCATAATCATACATAGAGGAACGACTAGTCAGAAAATTAAAGTGTCAATAGATGACACTCCAGATATGATTCTCCACAGCTTTTTCACAAAAATGGCAAAGAAAAAGTCTTTGATGGACATTCCTGAAGATCATAGTGAACTTGATTTTGTTCTCAGGATTTGTGGCAGAGATGAGTACATTACTGGAGAGACACCAATCAAAGATTTTCACTGGATAAGACAGTGCCTTAAGAATGGGGAAGAAATCCACCTTGTCCTTGACAATCCCCCAGACCCAAATGAAGATGAGGTTCAGAAGGAAGAATGGCCCTTGGTGGATGACTGTACAGGAGTTACAGGGTATCATGAACAATTGACAATAGATGGAAAAGATCATGAGAGAGTCTTCACTATCTCTTTGTGGGATTGTAATAGGAAATTTAGAGTGAAAATAATTGGCATTGATATCCCAGTTTTACCAAGAAATACTGATCTTACTGTGTTTGTGGAGGCTAACATTCAACATGGGCAGCAGATCCTTTCACAGAGAAGAACTTCATCAAAGCCCTTTACTGAGGAGGTTCTGTGGAATATTTGGTTGGAGTTTGATATCAAAATCAAGGATTTGCCTAAAGGAGCACTCCTGAATCTTCAAATATACTGTGGCAAAGCACAGGGACCATCTGCAAAGACAAACCTTCAGTCACACGAATCCTCCAACTCTGATGCAAAATGCAAAACCCAGCTTCTCTATTATGTAAATCTTTTGTTGATAGATCACCGTTTCTTGCTACGAAGTGGGGAGTATGTGCTCCACATGTGGAAAATTCCAGGTAAGGGGGAGGAACAAGGAAGTATAAATGCAGACAAGCTCACATCAGCAACTAACCCAGATAAAGAAAACTCAATGGCTATCTCTATCGGGCTGGACAAATATTGTCACCCAATTGCCTTGCCCAAGCACAGGATATCGTCAGACCCCCAGGGGGACAGGACCCGAGCTGAAATGCCCAACCAGCTTCGCAAGCAGCTTGAAGAGATCATAGCAACTGACCCACTTAATCCACTTTCTCCTGAGGACAAAGAACTGTTGTGGCACTTTAGATATGAGAGCATAAAGCACCCCAAGGCATATCCTAAGCTGCTTAGCTCTGTGAAATGGGGACAACAAGAAATAGTGGCCAAAACATACCAGTTGCTAGCTAAAAAAGAGGCTTGGGATCAGAGCACTTTAGATGTTGGACTCACAATGCAACTTCTGGACTGTAACTTTTCAGACGAAAATGTCCGAGCAATGGCAGTTCAAAAACTGGAAAGTTTAGAAGATGATGATGTTCTTCATTATCTTTTGCAGCTTGTGCAGGTAAGGTGTATTTGCATTCCTGAACTCTGCCTTCCAGGAATACATTTGCATTACCCCATAATTTGCATTTCCCATTTTAGTAGGTCTTGTTAGTATTCCTTAGTTTTGAAGTCTTCAGTGTTTAATCAAAGCAGTGGTAGTAACCAGATTAATGTAAAATACACTTTCCTACTTTTTGTCCTTTGCCTTTGTGGATGTTTTTGTGGTACCATTGCCTTGTGTCTTGCAATTTGCATCTTGTGTTTACAGTAGTAAGTTTTTCTGGAAATTGTTAATGCCAGCACAGCTATGATGGGAGTAAATCCTAAATGTGCTGTCTGTAATCCTGTTCATATTGGGTTTGAATTACACAGCACTGAAGAGTTGTTGACTGACTTTACTGATAGTTTAGAAAGAGTGTATATGGAAAGAAAGTAAATGTAGATGTTGACATGGGCAAGGCCTGAAGCAAAGTCTAGGGTTGGGTTTTAAGTCAAGAACGCCAGTGTAATTACACAGTATGTTGCAGCAACTGCAGTCTTGTGCTGTTAAGGGGAGCAAATTTATCTAGAAACTCCCCCCCGCTCCAAATTTTGAAAGTAGCTCAAGAGTTAATAGGACTATATACTAAGATTAAGTCCTTCTTGGAACTTGGGTACTAAATTGTGGTTCTAATGGGAAGGGAATACTGCTGTATAGATTTGAAGCACTTTGTGTGTGCGTCTGCCAGATCAAACATTGGGAAGGTTTATATCGGTTACACAAGAAACTTGGTTTGGTTGCTTTTCTCTCAACACGATGCCATCAGTTGGCAGTGGCAAAGTCTCCTCTGGTGTCTAATGGAAGGTGTAACCTTGTGTTCTTCCTGGTAAGCACAGCCCCTGGAGCCAGGTGGGGCTCTGTTTTGCATGGAAAGGCTGGTATCCCTCAGAGCAGGAAATGCTTTTTTCAAAGAATCATAGGACAACATTCAAAATTTAAAAAAAAAAAAAAAATTGAACTACTGCAGCTGGGGAAGCAGCTTTTTATTTCTACAGGTTCAGAGAGAGCTCAGAATCCCAGGAAAATGAAGTTAGTATTTCGGATTTTGCTGCACACTGGTAGTGCTTTAAACAAAGCCTTTCTAGCCTTGTCTTGGCTTGTCTGTAGATTAGGCAGAATTTATGCACTTCTGCATTAACCAAAGGAGTCGCTAGGGTTACCTCATTGGGCCTCCCACGTTGCTGCTGCTATATATATGCTTGGCTTGTGAGCTTTTGCTGTCTACATGTGGCTCAGCAATTTTATTCACTTTTTTTTGCATCTAAATGAGGAGTTTAGGATGATTGGTTGCTATCGAAATGCCTGAGAAAATAGGGGAAATACTGGCGTTGTTTCCATTTTTGTTTTTTTAAATTGTTTGTTTTCAGGAAGTACAAATCTGGTGAGATTTAAGAAGAATAAACCTTTATAACAGTTAAATAAAATTTTGTAGCATAAAATCATAGTGCCTAAACTTTACTGTGTCATTTTTAGTAAGAGGTGTTGTAAGAAATAATGAGCTTACCATCCTTAAAAATGAAAAACATGCTTGATTCCAACTTTTACCTCTCTGCTGCTTTCCTGTCTTTATTTCTTAGCTAACTATGGAACATAAGCTGTCTGCATTCTGCAGCAAGGTTTTGGTATGACAGTGTATTTAAAATCTGCATTTTTCAGAGAATGGGTGTCCGCCATTCCTCTGCTCCAGTGGACACATCTCTTCTGCAAACGGTTTTCACTTTTCAAATGCACACCTTTATGAAAGCTCTATGGCTTATTTCACTCTGCACAGGATATTCCCATTTTATCCTCTGTAGAGTTAGAAATCAAGCATTTTATTTCCCCACAGGTTATTTCTAATAGAAGCAGACACACTATAAATCAACCTTTTGAGCTTCTTATAATGTCTGTTCTCCTGTGTTGATAAACCATGGATAGGATACTTGACATGCAACAAAATTCTTTGTAAGATAAACACCAATGGCTGTACTGCACGTATATGGCAGTGAGTAAAAGCCTTCTGCTGAATTGACAAGGAAAAAGTACACACAGCTCAGTGCCAGCAGACCTTTTTTAATGGCCAGATTGCATTGTTGCTGTGCAGAAGCTGATATTTGACTTTGTGAAGAAAAAAGGGCTGGACTGTTAAAAATAATTACCTAAAGCATCAGCTCAATAAGGATGGTCGTAATGCATTTTTTAATATTGTTTTATGTTAAAATATATTTGCAAGTTCAATAAGGAGGTTTTGTTTTGAAGTAATGGTCGGTTGTTTGTCTGTTTTTCAGTCTTAACTTGTTTTTCAAGGTTATGTGAACATTAGGCATAGTATATACCAGAGTGAGGTTTATAATTGGCTTTCTTGGAACCGTAAGAAAATCCATTTGAATTTATGTGATAATTATTGCTTTTGGGCACCTTACTGCAGTGAAAATTAATTTTTATTAAAAACCCCTCATTCCTCATCATCTCATACACAAAGTAAAAGGATATATTGTTATGTTTGTAAATTCTCATTGTCTTTCCTAAATAAGATGATGTTGTTTGGGGATATAAAACAGTACTGCAGACAGTCAAGACAGTTCTTGCAGAATTATGATACAGGAGAAGGGCAAGTCTGGTGCTTGGCTATTTTGTCTGTCTGGTGCTCAGCTTTCTTGTCTGTCTCTTAGCCAGCAGCTAGAAAGAACGTGTCTTTGTGACATTTTTATAAGTTGCTTCATTGGAAAGTTGACTTAATTTTTTTTTTCTTTTGATTAAACCCACAGGATGATTTGCATTTCAGAAATTATGTTGATATTTTAATAACAAAAATGCAACTATGTGCCACAGTATTTGTAAGAGTTTATAAAATTATGATTTGTTTGATGAATTTTGCAGACCTTTGCTGATGGCTTGGTTGCTTCTTTGCAAGCTGCAGACTGCAGTGATCTTGAAAGAGCCATTATATTCTGTTGAATAACTGTTGCTAGAGGTTTGCATACTTTGTTGCTTCTGAAAGCTGAGCGTACTACATGCACCCAGCTCTCTGCTCATCCCTTTGTTTTCCCCTAATCTCCCTACAGGCTGCTTCCTGGCACTCTATTTCCAGAACCTGAAGCCATTCACCAACCCCCTCAGTCCATGACAGGGATTTTGTGACTCTGCTTCATAGATTGTATGCTTCTTATTTCTCTTTTGTTGCTGTGGGATATAAGTGCATACTTTTTTCCACCATTAATCTGAATACAAACCTTCTGTAAGCTTGAATTCCTCAAGCAGCATGAAATAAGCAGTTGGAAAAATAAGCTGAAGTGGAGAAGTTCCCTGGTACTACCCAGAATCTGGAAGTGTGATTGATGGTTTTCTGGTAGACCAATTCACTTGGTTATTGGGATGGAGAATAACCAAAAAAAAAAAGAAAAAAAAAAAAAAGAAAAAAAAAATTCCAATACTGGCACTTGAAAATAGTTGTTGACTTTCTCCTCCCACCCTCTTTTTTGGCAGTAGCTTGGAAATGTCTGTGGGCTTGGGTGGAGGGGAGCAGCTTTTGAAGGAGAAAAAATACATCTGTTTTCACAGTCAGTAAATAAAAAAAGCTCTGGTGATGTCTTCCTCTTAATTGTACTTCATTATTGTAGGATGTGTATCAGAGCTTTTATTCTGTCATTCATTTATGGAATAAAGGCCAGGTAAGTGCTCTGAAAAGCTGCTCCTGTATCCTGTTTTTTCTGGGGAACCCACCAGTGAATCCTGGTGCCCTAGTCTCAAAGTAGTGGATGTTGACCAAAATCAGTATTTTATTGTTGAAACATTTTATATAAGAGCTATTACAAGTACATTATTCATCTGTCAGTAACCATTTCAAGCATTTTCAGTATCAGTCATACTGCAAACTGGTTTCTGATCTTGCTGTTTTTTGCCAAGAATGATGTTGCTTTGTGCATATGCTCAGGTTGGACTCTCTGGTTAGAGAGTTGTCACATTAATAATAAACCTGAAAAGAACACCTGTTGCAAGCAAAATGTGCTTCTTGAATCAGAGGGAGAAACTTCAAAAAGACTGCTTTGTTACACATTTTCTACTCCTGCAGTGGTGTGTTCTCTAGATGTCACTGGTTAAGTGTAAGCAGTGGGATCTTAAATGTGTTAACAACATGTCTTTTATGTTTGTATCACTCAGGCTGTGAAATTTGAGCCGTATCATGACAGTGCATTAGCCAGATTTTTGCTGAAACGTGGTTTGAGAGTAAGTACTTCAAAATATAGCTAATTATACTAAAGTTGCTGGCATTATTAAAACCCTTTGTCAAGCAATGAATGCTAATTTGTAGTGTTTTTCTTTACCTGCAGAACAAAAGAATTGGTCACTTCTTGTTTTGGTTCTTAAGAAGCGAAATTGCCCAGTCCATGCACTACCAACAGAGGTTTGCAGTCATCCTTGAAGCCTACCTTAGGGGCTGTGGAAAAGCAATGCTGCACGATTTCATGAAGCAGGTTCAAGTAATTGAGTTGCTGCATAAAGTCACAATGGAGATTAAATCAGTTTCTGCAGAAAAGTATGATGTTACTTCTCAAGGTATTTGATAACAGGCATTTTTTTGTTGTTAATGTTGTTTTTTTCTCTTTGGGTGTGAAAAACTAGGCAGCAAATTTTATTGTTAATTGAGAAAATTTGGGGATAAATTGTTGTCAAAGGGCAAAATTTTTACTTCCTTTAAAATGTGAGTGTAAGTTAATAATGATTGAACCACTAATGTATTTGTTTGCTCATTTCACCCCAAAAGGGGAAGAATATCAGTGTTCTAGTCACCCAGTATTTTTCCAAGCTTTGGCTTATCTTCTTGAGCTTCAAGCCATGCCAAGTGGAAAACAGATAAGTTCTTGTACATTAACTGAATGCCAGTGCTGAAAAAAGACACAAATATTAACTGGAAATTAAAAGTGACACTTGCCAAGAAATACAGCCTTCCTCTAAACTCTCACCAGAAGACTTTTGGCAGGAAGATCAGGGAGGAGTCCAGTGCAGCCTCTGCTATGCCATGGAAGTAGCTGGTGGATCAGGCGTCAATATACAGGCATGGCTTTGAGGAGTCCTGTGAGACAGATGTTGTATTGTTATTTCCAGTTCTTGCAAGCACTGCTTTGGAAGCCACAGTAGGGTTATGCAATGCCTCTTTACCTCTGGGTTTTGCCTGTCTTTTCCCCCACCCGCAGCTTTCTTAAAAGTTTGTTTATCCTCATTCCTGTTACTTGCTTGGTGTTGGGAGTTATTGTAAATCAAAGACGCTCTGACGAAGGGGAGAGAGAATGATGCATCTGACTCCATCATCAGAAGGCTAATGAATTACTTTATTATACTATACTGTGTGCATTGTATCTAAACTGAATCTGCCAGGCACTCACTCTTGCTCACAACTGCACAGAACAGCACTCATCTCTCCTTCTCTCATGACAGTCCCACACACACACACACTTCTTGGCCCTGATAGGCCAAGGGAACAAAACATCCTCACTTTGGGTAAACAATCTCCATGTTGCATTCTACTTTAGCACAACACAGGCACAGCAAGCAAGATAAGAATTGTGTTTTCCTTCTTCTCTGCTTGTCTCACAGCTTCAGAGAAGGGCATGTGAATACCACAGGGAGTAAGTGCAAGAGGACATTTGACAGTATAAAAATTCTAAAAGCTGTAGAGACCACCTTTTTCTGCATGTTCATCCTGGTATGCTCCAGGCCAGGAAGTCCTTGGATGGGAAAGCTTTTCCACTCTGGTTAAGCAGAAGTAACTGTGGTGGTGTTTCAAAAGAGATTTGAAGAAAATATGCATTTATTCATCAATATATAGTATAAAATCTGTTATGTTACCACATAGTGTGAATTAAGGTACTTACTGAAGCCCCACATAAAACACTTTTTCTTAACAACTTCCTAAATTTTTCTTAAAATATTCTATAACCAAAATGTATTTAGTCAGAATTGCATATTTTAGAAAGAAACTATACAACCTTACAGAAGTACGTCTGTAAGAGCTGTGGATTCTATAATACATTATCTTTGAAGGATATGTGGGCAAAGAAGAAAAGCTTCAAGAGAAAGCAATCATATTAACACCCACCAGGTTTTGAAGTTAAAGCATCTTTGGATGTAATGTACAGCAGAACACTGAAAGATGACTTATATAATTGACATTTTCACTGAATAAGGCTTCCTGAAACTGTGGAGTGTCCTAATAATTCTATATCTAATGTAATTTATTCTCTGATGATTGAGGACATAATTTTTTCTACAGGCACCCTCTACTTCTTATATTTTTAAAAATGTATATCCAAAAATTGATTCTGTAGGTTATTGCCTCTTTTTTGTCCCGACATTTCTAAGTTCATCGTTGTTCATATTTTTAGTCTGAATGTTTTATCCTGTTTCTTTTCATTCTGTCATCCAGTCTCATCTTATTCTTGTATATCAGTTTCTCCAGTGTTTGTGGATTTTCTGTAAAGAAAAAATTCCTTCCTGCTAGGTCCATACTATTCCAGTAGCAAACACTGTCAAACTGTTTCACTTTTCACTCTAATCTCTTTGCTTATATTTGAAGATAGCAAGTAATAATAAATAAATAAATTCATAAGATGATAGTATTACATCTTGCATGGGATTATCTGCTTTCATCACCCTCTAAACTCGATGATTTCTTTCCCAAGAATGTGTCCATGCAGCTGTTTCATTGCTTAAAATGCATAGCACCTTGTTATTAAGCCAGATCAACTTGAAAGTGGTTTTAGCAAGTGCATTTACTTTTATCTTAAAATCAGCTATTCCTAATCTTTTGTAGCTTCGGTTGGTTTGCTTACAGTTTTCAAGTTACATTACATTTCATTACAATGAGGAGACTTACTGAGCTGACAGTAACCTCTTGCTGTAAACTGTAAACAGTAACTTTCCTAAATATTTGTCTGGGAAATCTATGGTTACATTGTAGAAAGCCGTTTCATTATCCAAGCTACTACAGCTTGGGTGCTTTTGAGGGGGCAGGGTAGAGTTGTTTGGGTTTTTTTTTTTTTTTGTTTGATTGGTTTGTTTTGTGTTATTGTTTGTTTGGGTTTGGGATTCTTGAGGTATTTTTTTGAAAAGTATCTAATTTTAAAGTCCACTTGTTAGCTTCTGTATATTGCTGCTAGATTTACCTTTTACCAGAAGAGATACTGTGTTATTAGCAGGCACTGCTAGTAGTTCTTTTCTAAAACCCTCTAGGACAGGTGTAACGTTTGAGTTCTGGAGTTGTCAGCCAATTCTTTTGGCTTGACTTTCTTAATTTGGTAGCAGTCCTGGTTTTTGTCTAATGTACACTAAGAGCCCAACAAGTCTGTGCCTTGGGCTGCATCAAAAATAGCATAGGCAGCAGGTCAGGAGAGGTGATTCTGCCCCTCTACACGGCCCCTGTGACACTCCCTGTGGAATACTGCATCCAGCCCTGGGCCACTCAGGACAGGAAAGACATGGATCTGCTGGAATGAGTCCAGAGGAGAGTCACAAAAACAATGACAGAGCTGAGCACCTCTCCTGTGAGGAAAGGCTGAGAGTGATGGGATTGTTCAGCCTGGAGAAGGCTCAGGAGACCTAAAATCAGCCTTCCAGTGCTTACAGGGAGTTTATAAAAAGGGTGGGGGACAAACCTTTTGGTAGGGCCTGTAATGATAGGACAAGGGTTAATGGTTTTAATCTAAAGGAGGACAGGTTCTGACTACACACAAGGAAGGCTATTTTTTTTTTTTTTTTTTTATGATGAGGGTGTTGGCACACTGGAACGGGTTGCCTAGGGTGGTAGAAATGCCCCATGCCTGGAAATATTCAAGGTCAGGTTGGATGGGGCTCTGAGCAAGTTGAGTTGAAGATGTCCCTGCTCGTTGCAGGGGGGTTGGACTAGATAGCCTTTAAAGGTCCTGTCCACCCCAAACTAATCCATGATTCTATGATTCTATTTTAAGTATCCAGGTCCATGTTTAGCTTTATCATTATGATTTTTTTTGCTCTTTAATTTTTATCTCCAAAATTACATATATATACATCCTCTGCTGTGTAGCTACAGTTTCTTTCAGGACAGTGTTCATGTCTTTGCCCTAATGCAGGGTAATCACCAGTATATTCCTTATGCTGCTGACACTCACTAGCTGAGGTGAAAAAAATACATCATGCATTGTATAATCTGTACTATTCTGAGTTAAAGATTCAGGAGCTTGAGGTTTTATTAATTAAAAGACTGCGTTTAGGTATGAACATTAAAAATCTTGTTCATATAAATATACAGAAAATTTTCTTCTTACAGGAATGTGAGATTAAGAAGGCTGTGCTGTGAAACCAGTTTTAGAAGGATAGGAAATTCAGCATCTCTGTAGTTTGTCTCCTTATGGTTACAGAGTAATTGATTCCAGGAATCCAAAAGCCACGAGTCTGTCTGCATTTCTTGTCCGTTAGGAGGGAAAATACTTTTTGGTGTGTTGTACTGTGTTTTGTTTTTTAAACAAAAGCTGACATTTTAATGTAAACTCTTACTGTTCAGTGTTTCTATTACTGCAGAGAAGGCACAAGACTTCTGAGGTGTTTGAAGACTTTATGTTTAGGTATCTGAAACAACCCTGGCCATTGATAGTGCAAGTTAAAGAGTTTTCCTCCATTCCCTGAATCAGGAGATCCAGGAGGAAAGCAATTTAAAATGGCAGCTAAACAGAGCTTTTTAGCCAAATTATAATGCTCAACAAGTTTGATTATCTATAACCTTTATGCCTTGCAATGTTTGATTTCACTGTGTTTTCTTTCTTGTAATTGCAGTTATTGCACAGCTGAGACAAAAGCTTGAAAAATTACAGGGCAGTAAACTTCCAGAAAGTTTTAGAGTTCCATATGATCCTGGGCTAAGAGCAGGAGCACTAGTGGTAAGTATATCCTGATTTTTCTACAAATAATAAAAAAAAAAAAAATTGCAAGTATGTGTCACTTGGTAAAAAGTTTGCTAATTTGTCAAAAGGTCTTATTTCTGTGTGGATGCAATGACATGGCATGGACTCAGTAGGTTTTTGTTCCCAGAGCTAATATTATTTTGCTAAATGTAATAACATGCCACCATGTGCTAAAAAAATTGCAACCCATGAAATCCTAATCATTAAATAGCAATTATGCTTTTTCTTTTTCCATTAGTTGAATACAAGATTTAACCAGGTAGCTGACTTTTTTTGAAAAAAAATTAAATAACTGTATAAAACTTTTATCTGATTCAGGGGCTTTGGGATATTCAGTTTCCATTCTTCCAGTTACTTTCTCCGTCTTACCCTGATTCATATCTGTCACTAAGGTTTGGGTCCAGACCTTCATCATACTGACAAAAACATCTGCCTTGGCTATTTCTGATTTTTCAGTATCTCTGTGTTGGTTTTGTTAGAAAGTACATTATGATTTTGTTAGAAATACATTAAGAAACCCTTGGGGTTTTCTATATTCTGCCTTCAGTTTTGTGGTGAGATTGCAATTGTGTATGTTGACTCAGAGTTAAAAAAAGATCCACAGATCAGCAGATGTGTAGTGAGAGGAAATTGGATCATGCATCTAAAATGCAATGTGAGGTCTGGGTAAAGAAGCACAGTCAAGATCCTTGGACTCACTTCATGTGTAGCAAGGACCCTACAAGGAAGGAATCCCTTAATTTTCTCCTAGCTAAGGACAGGCAAACCATCCAGTTTAAGGAATTGCCAAATGTTCAGGCATTTCCTGAACATTTTTGTTAAATAAACCTGTGCCTTGGAAGACAGGCTATAAGCTGGTCTGTCTTCAATCTGAGATAATGAAACACCTCTCAGGTGAGCATGGCTGAAGCACTGTCAGCACAGAAGCCAATTCAGACATTTCTTATTCAGAAGTAATTTGTGATTTCTTAAACACTATTTTCTTGTTAGCATTTTGTATATTCTCTTTAGTCCTCTTTTTTTTTTTTTTTTTTTTTTTTTTTTTTTTTTTTTTTGGTACAGAAATCATCAACCGCTTGACAGAAAGTAGGTTTTAAAATAAAAAAGATTTCTCTGGATTTTCTAGTTTTCCTTCACTTAGGAAATATTCAGTCCTACCAGGATCTTCCTAGATGAACGAAACAATAGATTTACAAAGGAAGGTAGCTGTGTCCAAAAATTGATGGGTTAGCTTTTCTTTTCCAAAATATATGAATAAAAACGTTTGGAAAAACAAACTAAGCTTTCTTCCAATGTTCATTCTAGCAAGTTCTATTTGTCCATAATCTTCAAAACCTAAAATCTTTTAAGTCTAAACCAAATATTAGAAGCAAAGTCATAGTTTCTAATAAGTTCAAACATTTAAAAAGTCTTTCATTTTTGAAAATAAGGATGGTAAAAAGTACTTTGTTTAAAACTACAGGTTCAGAATTTTAGTAGATGAAACATGAATATACTAAAATACTCCTATATCATGAATTCTGTCTACTCTTAAACACTGATATGCACTAGCTATTTTTTTTAAATTTTAAATGGCTTTATTGTAGATAGTTATGTTCAACAATGAATCAGGAATTCCAGAATGGAAAATAAGACATACTACAGTTTTCTTAGCCATAATAACTGGAAAAACCACTTGAAATACTGCAGTTTTAGTTCTGAATTTATCAGTATTGAAAATGCAATAAAACTAAATAGGAAATCTATTATCTTATGAATGATTACAATTATTAGTTTCAAAAATGCCATTTCCCCCATGAATTTGAAGAAATTTCTAAGGGAATAAAATCAAGCAATCTGGAATGTAGTTGCTAGAAGTCAGAAGGGTGGATGATGTGGTAAATTGCATTGGACAATGATTTCATTCTGGTTTTGCAAAGCACCTGTCAAAATACTGTTGTGAAGGTCCATATTTTCCAGTTTTGTCAGAATCTCTGTTCCTGTTTTAAATTTGTCTGAAACAAGCTAAATCCAGTTTTGGAGAGTTAAAATACACTTTTTCCTTTATCATGGACAGTGGTTAAAAGATGTGGAGGTTCAGAGAGGCTTTGTGTGGCAACTGACCTCCATCCTTTACATGTGCTTTCAGTGTGTTTCTTGTGGTATAGCTGAGTGGAAGCTGGCAAGCTATTCTGTTAAAAAGGTTTCTTGGGTTGATGTTGGATTCAGGAAGCAGTAAACGTGTCTTTCACAGATAGAGAAATGCAAAGTAATGGCGTCCAAGAAGAAGCCCCTCTGGCTTGAATTTAAATGTGCAGATCCAACAGCTCTGTCAAATGAAACCATAGGCATCATCTTCAAACATGGAGATGACCTCCGTCAGGACATGCTAATTTTACAGGTATGAGAGCTAAACCTTATAAAGAATAACATGAATATTTTAAAATATTTTTAAGTCATTTTGCTTTTCCAAAGTGTGTATACCTTGTCTTCACTGTCCATATGAAATGTGAGGTTGTCTTTTGTATTTAAAACTCTGTATGGCAAGGCTGACATCAGCACTGCATCATCTTTGTCGTACTGTGTTATGGATTAACCCTGGTGGGATGGAAAAAGAGGAAGAGCAAGAAAACTTGTGAGTTGAGCTAAAGGTGGTTTCATAAGCAAAAGAGAAGTGGAAGAACCAAGGAAGAAAACAAAACAAGTGGTGCTAAGGCAGTCACTCCACATCCCATGGGTGGATCAGTTCCCAGCCAGTCCCTGCACAGAAGATGGTTACCTACATAACCTACATAACCCCTTGCTCCCTGTTTTATTGCTGAGCATGACATTGTTCAGCATGGAGTATTTTTTTGGTTGGTTCAGGTCATCTGCCTGGTTGTGTCCCCTCTCAATCTCTTGTGCACCCCAATCTAGTCACAGTGAGGCGGGGTGAGAAACTGGCAGCCTTGGCACTCAGCAGACTCTGTTAGGCTGGGACACAGGGACATCAGTGTGTTCCCAGCACTGCTTTGGTCACCCCCTAAACCACAGCACACTACAAGCTGCTCTGAAGAAAAGGAGCTTCATCCCAACCTGACACAGTGCATACAGTTACCCTGGCTTTTCCTGCCATATGCCATACATATTTCACATTTTAGTGTTCTAGAGACAGAATCTCAAGATGGCCTGTTTCTCTGATGAAGTGTTTTTATCATTTATTTATGTAATGGGTGAAGTTAACAAACGAAAAATCCGTAGCTAGTGTCACTCTAGTTTCAGACAACTGGTTTGTTAGGGCTTTTGGAGGTATTAATGGGGAAAAGTGGGCATGCTTGCTAACACATTCAATCTCACCTATGTAGAAATCATACAATATATTTTTTAATACTTTATAGAAGAGTAAAGATTTCCTGGTTGCAGGACAGATGAAGAAATATAAACCCTGGTTCTATAACTGAATATCTTGAATGGCTGCACACTTTCTGTATTTATCTCTTAATCAAATAGCAAAGTAAGTTTAGCCCCATCTTAGAAGTCTTAGAAGTGTTGTTTGTATGAGCAATCTGTAATGTTCAAATAATTTGAAATAACTTAGCATATCCATTTGTTTTTACTAGATTCTTCGAATTATGGAATCCATTTGGGAAGCAGAATCCTTGGACCTCTGTTTGTTGCCATATGGTTGCATTTCTACAGGGAACAAAATAGGTATGTGATCACATTTACTGTGATTAGAAATTCAGAATACCATATTTACAGAAGATCTGGTAGAGCTATTCTAATATGTGCTGTAGTCCTGAGGTAAGCAGCACTTTATTACACTTTCTGTGAGCAGCCTTCAGGTGCAGCTTGGCAGTGGTTTCTGCTCTTCCTTGAGCTGCAGCAGAGCTGTTTACTGGCTGTGATTCCTGTGCAATGGCTTGGCTTGTGCTGCAAGCTCCTCTTTAATAACAATATCTAATATGAAACATCAGTGTAAGTGAGTGACTTATTCAAGATGAATTTTAATGTGTTGATAGGAATAAAATAAAGAGCAAAACATTTTTACTTTTTCCTGACTTAAAGCTTCATGCCCTATACCACATAGAAGCAACAAACAGTATACTTACTTAACAGTATACTCAGGTAATATTTCTCACTGGACATTAGTTCCTGCAGCAGAGATGATCAATTTTTCAAAACTTGTGGTGAAAGAAATCAAGTAAGAAATCCCAATAAAATCAAGACTCTTTATAACTCTTTAATTTATTTACGTAATGTACTTCCTCTCTAAAATCCATTGCCACATAAAATTTTTTAACATCCTTTTGATTTCAGGATATCTCAGTAATGCAGAAAACTCAAACTCAATGATAAAATACCTGGTAGCGTGTCATAAGAGATTTTATTTTCTCCAAATATAAATGTTTTTAAATTGAATTATATTTATTGGTAGAATTTTAATAATAAAGGAAATAGAAAATTGTACATCAAAATGCTAACTAACTATAAATATAAGGAAAGTCGAGGGGGGTCTCTTCTTGAGAAGTGTTAAACATAATTTTTTTAGAGAGCTTTTTAGGATCTGATTTAATTTTGTTTAAAATTATCTCAAGACTATGTAATGTATTGAAAAAATGAAGGAAGAAGGAGGAATTTTGCCAGCAATTCTAGAATTTTCATACTTGAGTTACAGATTTCTGTTATTCTTTCATTAATTCTTAATTGATTCCCCATTCTTCCGTCTCAAGGAAATATTTGATTTTCCTGTAGGCATGGGAGAGATATAAGAATTTAGCATCCTTTTAGCACCGCAGTAGGGGCATGGTTAATCATATTAACACTCCTGCTTGGTTTGCTGAGAATACCTGCAGCCTAAATTAGTAATGCCCAATGTGGCACACTTTGATGTAGAGCTTATGCTTGTTTGGAGCAGAACCAAAGAGTAGTAGCAAGCAAATGTTCTGTGACAGTATTCACATGTGGTCTTCTTCCTGGCTGCTTCTTCCCTCCCTCTTAATACTCCCATGGAACTTGGGCAGTTTCTGTGTATTGACACAAGGACAGTACCCCACTCTACACTGAGCACAGGGAAACAGATGTCTTACATCTGGGGCTGGCACCTCCTCCTGCATAGAGCATTCTCATTCTGTTAAAGGCATTGCCTCCAGTGCAGTTTGTAATTTTGGAAGCATCTGTCCTTTCCACTGCTGCTGCCAAGCAGACCTCTGTAGGATGGACTTTCTCTTCTCTGCATCACTGGTAAAAGGTCATACCCTGCTCTGTCTCCCTTTGACATGTCCATATGTTCCTGGCTCTGTGGGGCAATTACCACTACTTACTGCCGAAATTAAGAAGTTCAAGCTACCTCTTAGAAGAGTCACCACAGAGCCCCAGAAACACATGCATGGTGCATTTCTTGCTGCACTCCCTCCCAGCTGAATGCAGCCCAGCTGAGGACTGCTATCCCTGGCACCTCCTGAGCCAGCTCTGCTCCCCCACCATCAAGGAGCTGTTGGCCGGTAGAGGGAGATTTGTGAGCACAGGCAGGGAAAGCTTTTGCAACAGCTGGAATGGGAGCTGGAGCTCACACGCAGGAGAAAAATAACAACTTGACAAGCAGAGATCAAAATGCAAAGCTTTTTAATTTGGTGATCTTGGTGGTGGGTTTTGGAGGTCATATTTCCACTAAAATTTTATGGCAAACATATCCAGGCCACTATTAAGACAGAAGAAAATACCTCCAGGGGGTATTCAGCCATGAAGAGAGGGCAGGAAGAGATTTCTGTGTTGTTACTCTCTTACAGGAAAATTTGCACATAATTCAGTAATTGCAAAAGGGTGGGATTATGAATACAAAGAAATTTATCTGGTTCAGACAGAGTTAAATTGAAACCAACTCAGAAGCTGCTTTGAATTGCTTTGGAGAGAAATGGGTATTTTTGTTTGCTTGCTGATCTCTGAACTGGAGCTGAAGCTAGAATACACTGTTGAACTGGAACCAGAGGAAAAAAAAATTTCCAATTACCAAAAAAATTCAATTAAACTCTGACTTTCCCCCACATAGGCATACCCAGTCTGGACTGCATTTGCTAGTCTTGGCTACAGTGCAGGGTTGTGTTGCAGCCTCTGTTTCTGCATTTCCCTTTAGCTTCCTCTCTGTCACATGCCATGCTGGCACGAGCAGGATAAGACCCTGTTTCTGCACATTATTGCTGTGACATGCCAGTGTGCCTTGACAAGGCTCTGCTCAGTTTAGGGACAGACCCCATGGCCCTGACAACCAGAGCTTTCCACCAGCAATCCCAGTGCTGTACCTCACTGTACACTGGTATTTCTCAGCTTTCTGTGTATATGCTCACTTAAGCTTAAATTGGATTTACTGCAGGAGGGCCAGCTCTATTCCTCTGTCACAGCCCTGGCAATTCTTGCATCCCTGGACTGCAGCAAAACGAAAGCTTTTCTTCAGCTCCTTGTATTTGTGAAGCTGGAGAGAAGCTGGGGAAAATGTGAACTGGGATCAGGACAGGAATATTTCCTCTCCTTGGGAAAAGCCTTATGCAGTGAGTCCCCACTCATTATGTGATACATCCATTTTAAAAGAGGAGGAATTTTGATGCCAGGCTCTTTATGAGCTCTGGCTGGTTTCAGCTGGGAATGAACAGGAACCATTGCTCCTTGTCAAATAAATTTCTGCTCACAACCTATGTAGATCTGCAGTTGTTTTTTAAACACAGTTTAAAATTTAATTTTGAATATTTTTAATATGCTTTGATAAAAATCTAATAGCTTCTTCTAACCTTTTCCTTATTTTCTTAAGGAATGATCGAAATTGTGAAAGATGCTACAACAATTGCCAAAATTCAACAGAGTACAGTTGGGAACACTGGTGCATTTAAGGATGAAATACTAAACCAGTGGCTCAAGGAAAGGTGCATGATTGAAGAGAAGGTAAGTTCTTTGAAATTTTAGGAAGGATTTTTAATTGCACCCTACTAATTTAGGAGCATTGAGCCCATATGTTTGTGTTTGTTACTTGTGAGATTTTGAAAAATCCATTCATTTTCCCTGCACTCATCTGCGGGTGAGTGTGAATGAGCCTTTAGCATCCAGCTGGCAGCCAAGCTCCTGAGAGACAAGATGCTTCTGAAATCACTCCTTTATCAATGGAAGTTAGAAGTGATACATGAGGAGCAGCTTGAGATGACATCTAAGAGCATTGAAAGGCAATGTGGTTTTAGAGGATTCAGGTGCAGGCTTGTGTAGTCTCAATTCCTTTGCTTGTGTACATCCACTGACCCTACTGCAGCTTTTGCCACATTTTTTTCCTCAGAATGTGTGAGCTGCTCTATGCTGCTTTTCTGTGCTGAGGGATAGAGCCAGCACAGAGGGTGCAGTCCAGGGCTGTCATCCTGATCTCTGCTGTGCAGTGGTGTATTTTAAAGACAGCTTGCCTAACTGTTGATAAATACATTTCAACAAAAAGGTACATAACTTTGAGAATGGTTGCATTTAGTGCCTAGCATTGAAGCATTTAACATCTCTAAGATTTATTTTTAGTTTCAGGCAGCTGTGGAAAGATTTGTTTATTCTTGTGCTGGATACTGTGTGGCAACCTTTGTACTTGGAATAGGAGACAGGCACAATGACAACATCATGATTACAGAAACAGGTGGGTTGTGGTTTTGAGAATTTCATAGATGTGCAGACTGTCTATACTTCACTAGATTTATGTTTCATTTTAATAAATAGTGCATTTAACAATGAATGAAGAGACACAAACCAGTTCTGTCAATGGTGCTTACAAGGTCAAGTAACATTGAAATGTATTTTCACCCCTGCTGGCCTTCACACAGTCTGGAGATATCTATCATTAATAATGCCATTATTTTCCAAGGAGCAGTTTGATACAAACGAAGTCGTTAGAAATGTAAACCAATTTTTTTTACTGTCTACTTCTAAGGTCTAAACACCAAAAAACTTTATAAAGCAGGCAGCTGTTCATCCATCTGATGTGTGGCTGTGATTCTCAGTGTTCAGTGGCACTGACTTCTGTCAGAATTCAGATGTTGCTGGACTGTTTTCACTTCTGAGGAATGAAATTGCTTTGTGTACTGTTGTAAAAAATTTTAGGAAATAAGTGTACATGGAGTGCATTTGTTTACCTACTAAAATCTGTGGGATGGTTATATCCTGAAGAAACTCACAGGTTTTTTTGTACTATAAACTTTGGGAGTTACTTCTGTAGCTGCACATTGTTTAATCCTTAATTTTACTTACCTATGGAAAGAACCCCTGAACAATCAGTACATATGGAGGAGTTTTATTTAGTCTAAGGAATTCACTTTTAGTTTCATGATCCTCTCGCTTCATAATTGGTCTCTGGTAGGAGATGGAAAATAGTTAGAAGGCTGAATATTTATTATTGATTATATTAAAGTTTTATCAGTTGAAGGCTGGAGAGAAGTACCACCCTGAAGGCAGAAATTATCTAATTGAAGACTACAGTAAAAAAGTTCAGCAGAAGCCCTTGGGGGAAAAAATTACTAAGAAATGCTTTAATTTCAACATTGTATATGATATAATGTGGTGTTGTTCCCACTGGCAGAACATGAGGCACAGGTCAATAGACAGAAACTGACAAAGAGTTGTTCTCTTGTGGCCAGGAGCAGATTTGCCTCAGAGTTTTTAACGGGATCTCTCCTGAGCCTCAGGAGCCAGAAGGATCCCAGTCTGAGAGGTCTGCAGAGACTCAGATTTGGTAGGCTGGGAGAACTTGAAAGCTGCCTTAAAATCTGGAATGTTTAAGGATATTCCACCTACAGATCACTATTAAGTATCATCTTATATAATTCAAGTTTTAGGTTTTTTTATAAATATGCCACTACTACAAATCTGTGGTTTTAAGTAACCGTGCTCTTGTATCCATTTCCTGAGTGCCAGTGAAAGTAATAAAGTAATGTGGAGAGTAGCAGCACACTCCAGTCCTGTAGGTGTAGTGACCCTTAAAAGGAGGGTTTTTCATTACTCTTGTGGGAACTGATGCCCTGCTACTCTCTCAAAGCTATCCAAAGGGTGACAATGCAGACTTTGAACACACAGAGTGGTTTAGTGATCACTAATGAAGGTCTGTGAGGAGAAAGCATGTTCTAGTCAATGACATTTGCCAAGGAGATGGGTAGTGCCGGAATCTCATGGGTATTTGAAACATAACCCCCAAGCCTTTTCTGTGTAGTGATGCTCTGATTGTTACGGGTATGAGGCGCAAGCTTTCCTTGGTTGATTTTTGAAAAGCTGTTAGTGTATGTTTAGATAGTACAGCAGTTCTGCCAGACTTAACAACTGCCAAAGATAAACAAAAAGTAATTTTGCAAAGAGAACAGAATTATGTATTTCCAAAAAAAGAAAGAAAATAGTCTTTTCTGCTGAACTTAAGAGTGATCATATATAGCGAAAAAAAGGGGTTGGAACTCCTGTGAATACACCTAAGTGTTCTTAGCAGTTTATTGTATTTGTCTGAACGTGTCTTCTTCTTCTCTTTATGAAGGTAACCTTTTCCATATTGATTTTGGCCATATTCTTGGGAATTATAAAAGCTTCCTTGGAATTAATAAGGAGAGAGTTCCTTTTGTGCTGACTCCAGATTTTCTGTATGTCATGGGAACTTCCGGAAAGAAAACAAGTCTCCATTTCCACAAATTTCAGGTAAAAGAATGGGAATCTAGCTGCAAATCTATTAAGCAATTTTTTTTACCCTCTAAAATGAACATTAGTGCCTTGATTTTCAAAGATCTAGGCTCCTGGGTATTATGTTAATAAAATGTACTGAATCATAATACAATTCCGGGATCTTTTAGGCCCAACTAAGAGAAAAAATGATCTGTACAATTATGGGAACTAGAATTCAAACATTCACAAAGGCACATTGAAAAGCTCATTAGCAGCAGACCAGATATGCAGTTCTTTCTTTGTTTCTTGTCCTGATTGAAAATACTTTGCAGAGGGCTTCAGTGTTTGTGCAATTAGAAGAAACTCAAGGCTCTAAGCAGAGCCTCTGTGGAGTATGAGCAGGTGTGAGGCATTCATCAGCAGGCATGGCCAGTGTTATTCCCTCCTGATTCTGCCCTCGAGTTCTGGGGCTTGGACTGCTGCATCTGAGTAAAAGTCTGTAGTGACCCTAAGCTATCTCAGATGGTGGTTTGTGAAGGTGATGGATAGATTTAACTGTGAAAGAAATGGCATTAAAAATCTGTTCTACTGCTTCTATTTGAAATTTAGTGCTTTCAAACATGTTGTGATTATTTGAGCTAGTGTAGAACCTGTCCAAAGGGGGAGTTTAGTATGCAGTTCCTATGTTTAATGAAATGAATGGGAGCATGGTTGGTCAAAAGTACATGTATGTCTGAGGTCTTAATAGACTTTGAATAAAGTGTCTGATTTAGAAAGCAGGTTCCTTATAATATTAAAAGAAAAATTCTTCTGTAGAGTGAGTCAAAGCCAAAGCCTGAATTTCATGTTCTGGATTCCTTGTGGGTGATGTAGTCCCAGTATAGAGTCTGGTTTTCCAAGAACCCAATTAAGGTTCTTCCTGGTGAATGGTGACTATGTCCCTTTGAACACATATGCAGTTACTTCAGAATTTTGTCTCCATATGTGGTTGCATCTCAGTGCTTTTACTCACTCATCCAAAAATGAGTGTTCCCCATCTTTGGGCTGGACACATCCTGCAGGCTTCCCTGCCAGGGATGGGGATCCATTTGGATCTTCTTGCAATTCCCACTTTATGGTATTCTTATGCTAGGACAAATCACATTGTCCACCAGAGACAATCAAAAGGGAGAGGCCATGTGTGGAGAGGACCCATGCGAAGAAGAACCAAAGATCTTTGTTTGAAGTCACTGCCCAAACTTCTGAAAATAGTTAAAGAACCAGCTGCAATCTTTGAATCTTCATTTTTGCCAGGACTGCCTTTATCACAGTGGAAGTGTTTTGAAGGGGACTTGTAGATCAAAAGATGTTAGGGTGGGGTTTGCCATGGTTTGAAATTACTGTGGGAAGGGAACTACATGGGAAGGGAATGCTGAGCCCGTGCTCCCAGGGAAGCCTGTGAGCAGTGCTGTGTAAAATAATGATCTTGTTGCTGCAGCTGTAAATCACGTGCAGGTATGGGACTGAAACACCAGTCTGGGGTATGTAATTTCAAAGACCTCTGTTCTGGAAGCAGAAAAGAGTTAGAAGCATGAAAGTGTGCTATAAGTGTGGAGAATTGAAAGTTGTCCTCAGTGAGGTAAAGTTGTTTTCATAAATATGGATCATCCAGCTCTTTAGAGAGAATCTGACCTTTACTTCAGCAGCCCAAATACCAAAATCAATTGGAAACAAGTTTGGTCATAGCCTCTCTTCAATACATCATGCCTCCATCATGGAGTCCTGGGTTTGACTGAATAAACTTTTTGTTACTCTGGTACTAATTTCTAAGTAGTGCTGCCATCCCACTAATGCACAGTTTAGGAACAGTTATAGCATCAATGTCATTTCCACTATTGTCCTTAGCCAGATAAAAGGTGATTAATGTGCTTTTACTGTTGTGAGTTGTGATGGTGATATGAGACCTGGGCATTTTGAGTGACATGAGTTAAGCACAGACAGCAATAAATTGACCAAAAAATGACAGTTCATGTATAGTTCCACTGCAATAGCTACTGTTTATATACCACTATTGCAGTAGTGCATTAAAAGTCTTTTCTGTCTCAAAGAACAGTAAAAAATATAATACTTCTATACAAGTGAAAGAGGAACACAGAGCAAGATTTGCATCATATATTTAGCTATAAAAAATGTATGTGTTTTAATTACATGGCCAGAGTTTAAAAAACCCTCAAAACTGTAGTTTCACTTTTCAGTTGACTTGTTTCATCATATTTCCTAATACTGAGGGATTCATTCAGTCTGCCTGCTGACTCATTCATGTATTAATGGAAAAGTCTCGGCATTTATCCTTCATTAATTTTTAAGAACATCTCTCATTATTTTGTACTTCACTACATTAAAACAGTTTGTACTTCAGATGACTCCTTTGTTTTTTACAGTCTTTAGTGTTTTTATTAACTTAATAATCTCCTTTTATAAAATTTTATTTCTTTGTTATTCACTGGACATAGTCCATGCAGATGTGTTAGCCAGAGCTCATACTGCAGATAATGGAGAATGTTAAAATGAAAAATAACTTTGACCAAAGTTCACTGCAGAAGAGTGGATTTATTTAATTACAAAATCTCATGTATTTCATTGTCAAACAAAGGTGACAGAAAGTAGGAGGGTACCCAATTTGTCACTGAGAAATACTTATTTGCTGACAGGGAAGGGATGGCCTGTGTAACAGAACTTGGACACTTTATATTATAAAAATGCCTGGATTTTAGGATAATAATAATTAGGACAGTTTCAGGGTTTCAAAATGATTATTCTTTTTTTTCCTATTGGGCAGTGGGATTTTGGTTTCTCCTCAGCTCCTCTCATTTTGCCTATGGCTTTAGATGAGTTAGCAGCTTTCTTCTCAATCCCACAGTAAACATGTCGGTGCCCTTGACACATACCTGTCGTCTGGGCTATTTTTGGTTCTCACCGCCACTTTCAGAAGTGCAAAAATCCCTTTTCTTGGAAGATATTAATGCAAAACCACATCCAGTTCCTGTCTGAATAAATAACTGTAACAGGCAGATGCAGATTTTTTAAAATATTTTGAATTCTTGGAAGGAATGCCTTCAAGATGCAGTGATACCAGGTTTTTTGTTGACTGCATAATTGTTTTTCTGTCTCAGACACCCAAAGCAGTGAGATGCATCATCCATACAGAGATGTAAAACCTTCTTTGATAAAACTATAAAGACCTTTCATCTCTTTCAAGGGTAACAAAACACAGACTAACTCTTGTGACAAGATTTCTCTGTTTGAAGTTGAGAAAACATAAATAAAATTTCTTTTAAAAATTTTTTCTCCTGCTATAATGAAGAGATCCTGTGATAAGGTGATAGTGTTTTCTGTTGTAAACTGTGCTTTGACCATTGCATTTAATCTTTTGCTGTGCTGGAACTAAACTGACACTGGTGTTCATAAGTATAATCTTATTTCAGAACAGAATTTATTTGGGAATAGAGTAAAAGATTTAAGTTCCCAGGTAATACTAAAAAAAGAAATTGTACAAACAGATCTTCAATGTATCATCTTCCTTCCTTAGTATTTTTCTAACCTGTCTAGTTGGTTGTCCTGGTGTTGCTGATGTAAACAATGATAGATGTTAAGATTATTTGTGCATTTCTTCCTGTTTCAGAGAAGAAAAAAAACCCCATGTATCTTGTAAAAAATGCCCTGTGTTCTAGAGGGCTGTTGGGATTTGTTGGAAGTTTACATTAAAATACTTGGATTTCCCAAATATTATTCAAAAGCTTAATATACAGCTGTTGAAAGGTTAAATTGAATATTTAATTGGGTAAAAATTAGCATTGCTTCAGCTGTGGTTTAAATAATAACAACCTTCTTGGAAATATTTTTCATATTTTTACATTACTGCATTGCAGACCTAATTTCTAGTTGATTGATGATTGATGTCTTTGTTGCACTGTTCTTATTTCTGCTAGTAAATGAGTTATAAATTTAATATAAGAAGAATAATTTCAGGTTGTGTATTAGTCGCTTAGCAGGAAATAATTGTTTTTAAAGCATTGCATGTTCTTCCAAGCTGCAGAAATGTCGTTCTTCTAAGAGTTCTGTTGTTAAGCACAGATTATTTATACATGGAAATGAGAAGGCTATAAAAAACGCCTATGGAATCCAGAATGACAGAGCATAGTGATAGAAATCCTCCAGCAAGGCAGAGTGCCCGAAGACTAGAGCTGTCAGCCAGCAAAATTCCTTAGAACACCAAGGCTGAAAATCTTCCCTGTTAAATAATCCGTCACCACTGCAGAGTTAATAGGCATCTAGAGAAAATGAAGAGCAATCCCCTGGAGGTGCTGCTTTGTTCAGTATCACTTGCCAGCCACAGTCTTTAAATGGGAACATCCCAACAGGAGAGGAAGACAGTGAATTATTCTTGTCTCTTTTAACAGCCACAGAAAGAGGTTATATGGTAGAGAAATTCTTTTGAAATTCTGGTGAGGCTAAGGTTTTATGCTTTTGTAATTAATGTAGTATTAAGAGCTGTTTGTGGTACAGTCTTGTTGTCCCAAGCTGTGGTGAATGAAATTACACTGAGCAGCAGGTGCAGAAGTTTGTGTCAAGTTTTAACTCAGTTGAATGGCTCTGTTGGGTCTCCTGTCACTGACACTAGAGTGATTGAATGGTGTTGGTTAATGAGAGTCCTGTGAAATTCCTACACCATCCCTCTCAATTCATCTCCTCAATTAACAAAAAACTGTTCTCTCTTGCAGGATGTATGTGTGAAGGCTTATTTAGCTCTCCGACACCACACAAACCTGCTGATCATCCTGTTCTCCATGATGCTGATGACTGGGATGCCCCAATTAACCAGCAAAGAAGATATTGAATATATCAGGGATGCACTGACAGTAGGGAAAAGTGAAGAAGATGCCAAAAAGCATTTTCTTGATCAGATAGAGGTTTGCAGAGATAAGGGCTGGACGGTGCAGTTTAACTGGTTTTTACATCTTGTGCTTGGAATCAAACAAGGAGTAGAAAAGCATTCTGCTTAATATTTTATGTAAATTAGCTATGGGTGTGAATAGGAGGTTAGTGAACCTACATGTTATTTCTGAATTCGAATAAATGAGCAGTCAAAATTGCCTTTACTCTTCTGGCAGTTTAAATGGATCTTGTAAAAGGCAAGGACTTTACTCTGCCCCTCCAGAAGATCTTCCTGCAGATGAGATTTTTTTTTTTCCATTTCTAATGACACTTCAAGTTGCTGGATTCTTTTAGTTCATTTGCTGTTTTGGCTTGGATTTTTTTTCTTTCTTTAGCAATAATTTCAGATAAATATAAGGAGGAGGTTGAGTAAGATGATAAATGACAAACCCCCTATGACCTTAATTGTTCATGAGGGTCAAGTCCTTCAAAACCAGAAGAATTTACATAAAATCTATGGTTATAGTGAAATCTCTGTAGACAATCCATTTGTGTCTCAGGATGGTTTAGACATGAGTGTTCTTCATCTACATCCTTCTCTTTTGTCCCTTCCTCAACATTTTGTCCTTTCTGGATTTTTAATATGTTGTCAGTAGAAAAGAGCTTTGGCTCTGCCATTGCAGGAAATTGCCTTAGTGTTACTGTAACCTCCTGACACAGACAACCAATCTTGACTGCCAGGAGAACTTCTTAGTTACTGGGAAGTTCCTCAGACTTGAACATTAAGTTCTGAAGGTTTACTTGACAGATTTTTTTTACTGTACTTTTTAGTGGGTAACATCCATATAATATTACAGATCATATTCTTAGTGTAAAGTTATTAAAATTCCACCTGTGTAGGAAAAGCTTTGTAGAAAAAGCAATGGTACTTCCTTATCCCTCAGAGAAAACTCCTTATCTAAGAGTAATTGACACGTTACCAAATATCTGAGAAATCCAAAGTTATTTATTCCTTGGTGATATATTTTCAGGATATACCTAGAAGGAATTAAATGTAATCTTTGAAGTTGTGTATATTTTGCTATTTATTTTTAAGTTCCTGAAGAAGCAATACTACTGAAAAGCTATTTATGAAAGAAAAAAACCCCCTTGACTTTAATTTCAATATTTAAACTTAAAAGAGGAAAAAATGGGCAGTGTTAAGTAGAATTGTAACTCTCTACTGTAGATTGCCTGCAAATCAAGTCTGCCTATGGTAGGAAAGGAAAAAGACATATAGCCTGAATTAGTCTTTGACTTGAATTATTATGGTATACTTCCTGCTAATTGATTTTTACCAAAGAGAGAAGATGGCTGATAATATTGCTTTTTTGCACTTGTGCCCATGTAATTTCTTCCTTCATTGTAGTGTTACATGGGCTTTACATTACCTATAAATGATTAACTGAATTTTAAAATTCTGTTATCATTTGCTTTGATCATTTCACAGAACTGTTGATTTTAACTACTGCTACTACTGAGTGCATTCTTGAAGGATTTTTAAAAAATGTACTGTAATCGGTGTCTCAGTTATGAGATGTAGCCAATCTATTCTTGAAATGTAGATGTTTAATTGTTTATTGTGCACAAGTATTTTTGATGTAAATGGTAGACTCCAGTTAAGGAAATCTCTAAGGCTAAAATGTAGACTATTTTGTTATTCTGTTACATTATTATTATTCTGGGCAAGATAGGCTTTAGATCATACTAAAATATAAACTAAATGGTGAATATTGTCTGTAAAATGATATTTTTAGATTTGTATTTTATAGATCTGAAATAAAAATTGATATGTTCTATTAATTTGATTATTATTCATGAATAAGCAGCTTAGCCCAAAATACATGTAAATATTTTTGTCCAGTTACTTAAAGAATACCTGATCTCAGTAAGAAATTATATTCAAAGTCCCACTCAGAGGAATTGTTTTAGTTCCATATTAATAACTCTGCATGATGTGAGATATATTGAAATTTAATAGTCTATAGTATTAGAATTGCAATTATTATAATTGTAAAATGTGAATAGAATATTGCCACTTTCGAAGAGCACTTTATTCATTCCTGGTTTGTTCTATGAAGAAAAATCTGAAGATTTTAGTAAGTTTCTAGTTTTAAAAAATAAGTAGATCTAGTGCTAAATTTAACTCTAGCATGGGGAAATAAATGCTAATCACGTCTACACTCTTAAAGCAGCCTCTATTTGCAGGAAAAGGTCTATGATCTGTACGCAGAAGAAAGCAGTTTAGTCCTGCACTGAACTTACACTGATGATTTTTATCAGCAGTTTACAATGTGCTGTATTCAATTGTGTTTATTGCAGACACCTGAAACACCTCAGTGCTGAGCAAATTCCCAGACTCTTCATTGCTTTCCTTGCCCATGAAGCCTATGCTTGGGCTGCCTGGGCTCTGCTAGGCTGCCTGGTGTCTTCTGGGCCAGCCTGACTCTTGGGAGACAAAAGTGGCTGCCAAATCTCCTCTTTACCCATGAAGCAAGCTGTGGGCACCAGGATCTCCTAACAAATGGCTGCACGATCAACCGGCTGCATTCTGTGTCCCTCTGGAAACCTCCACCCACCACTGACCTGCTCTGTGGCGAGCCCTGACACAAGGAGAAACAACACAGAGATGTGGTTTGAGGCAGTCCAGCCTCAGAGGGGAGAGGAGCTGCTTTTCAGGTGAGGAGGTACACACAGGGACACATCTGCACGTCCCAGACAGAGCACAGCTATCCTGTTCTGCAGTGGCATTCCCTAGGCCTGGAGAGCTGGAGCTTTAGCACAGATGCCACTGCTGGAGCAGGAGGCTGAACCACAATTTCCTGAGTCTCCCAAACTCACTGACCCTGCAGAATAACTGTTTTTAAGGGTTATAAACCAGGAAATGTAAATTAGTCATTAACCAGTAACCACTTTTTTCAGAAGCTCTAACATAGCATGCAGAAAAAGAAAATTACTAAATTTTCTAGTAGGTCTCAATTATCATCACTGTCTCCTGTTAGCCTTAAGATTATTTTTTGAAGATTATTTTAAGGACTACTTTTGTCTTTGAGATCTGTAGTATTTTCTTGGTAGTTTCATTCATGTCATGACTGCACCTAACAGTGGAAATTTGAATCTATTCTTAGAGTCAGTGCCTCATACTCAGTTGTGACTTGACATCTGCTCTGACCCCTACAAGGTCATTGAGATGTTGGTTAGCAGTGAGTGTGTCCCCAAGGCTCCATCCTAATTATATTCCAGGACAGGAAGAGAAGTTGAAATGGAGCTCAGGTGTACAGTGTGATTATATTTAGATCTTCATTGAATACACTGGTTGCACTTGTTAGAAGTGCTTAATCTATCATTAGCAGAGTATTAAGACTTAACAGGTTTAGCAGATTTTTTTTCTAAAATGTGATCAATGATACAGAAATACAAATATGAACAAATGACTTTAGAAAAATATCAATGGAAATTATGATTCTTGTATTTTAATTACAAACCTTTCTCCTGACTACCAGCAGCATTCTGCAAATCCACATGAGTCCCAAGGATTATATAGATTTCAGACTCTGTGCTAATGAGTTTATAATGTAGTTTGTATAAAGTAGCCTTGGAAAGAAAAAATTATTAAAATTAAAATTTGGGATGCCATCTGCAGGGTCTGGTGGGCTCTTTGAGCATCCAGCAACACTTAAGTTTCTGGAAGACATTCATGTGTTTTCATAAATCTTCTCATTGCAACTTATGTAATAATGTTAAAAACAATATTCCAGAAATAATGAATTCTCCTAGACAGAGGTCAACAGGGAGAGAGATTCCTGCTGTGCTCACCCCACTCTTCATTTGGAAGCTAGAATTGGCCCAAAAAGGTACTAATATATTTGAAATCTTGTGACACACTGACAGTAAGATTCATGCTGGAGAAGAGAAAACAGAAAGACAAACTGTCAGCAGTTACACAGTTAATACCAAGGACTGACCAAAGATAAAAATGCCATGGTTATACCCATGTGAGGTGTGCACATCATTATCTCTTTAGAGAAAAGGGGCACTGGTGGCCTGTTCTAGTCTGCTGACACAAGGAGACAGGCACAAGGCCATGGCTTCTCCTGGCTTTTTGTGCATGGTTGGATCTCATACCCAGCAGGAGAGGTGCTGATGACCTGCCTGTTGATAATAAACAAGGGGACACTGGACAGGATCAGTTCCTTCCTACCCCTGGAATGGGGGTTTGTTGTTTCAGAGGGTGCCCGGCAGCACTTGACATGGCAAGGCGGGGAAGGCAGTGTGTGCCATTGCTCAGGTGTTCTCCTGGGGATGCAAAAGAAGAGGCTGTCACTTTGGAAACAGCAGCAGCACTGCCAGGAACACGTGCCAGTTAATTTTAGCTAACAAAAGATTCCTGTGCATGGCAGAAGTGCTGTATCTTTTAATTGCAAGCACATCCCACACCTGGGTGCAGTCACTCGGTGTTCAGCATTAGGAGTCACCATGTGCCAGTGCTGGTCTCGCTCTCAAAGCTGTCTTTGGACTAGTGCCTGTGGTCACAGTTAGCCACTCATCCACTTATTAAGTGCATGAAGAAAAAAAGGAAAATAATACACAGTAGACAGCCACATTTCTTTGTAAGATAAACAATGAGTAGATATAGAAGAAGAGTCAAGTTTACTGTAATGAAGAATACCCAGAAAAGATCCCTGAAAGGAGAAATTGAAAGAAAATAAAAATGTTAATGACCCATAGTACAAAACAGTTTTAAGACTACAGCTCAGAGTTTGTACCAGATGTCCCTTTGCCTTTGAATGTATCTTTATCAAAACTAATTATCCTGCAAAAGGCTAAGAGGGCTATGACTGTTTAATAACCTAAGAAATATACTGTCAAATGCAGTTCATGATAAAGAGTTAATTAGAAATTTAAGATATAGACAGAACTGAATTTTGCTCAATGTATTTACTGTTAAACAACCTGAGATAAAGAAAAAAAAATTAGCCTAGTGCTTCTTCCCCAAATCAACCAGCAAGCGTCTGGGACTGGCAGTAAACTCATCACTTGAGGAAGTTATTTCCCATCATGATGGAAATGCATTTTTCTCTGAAGTATTTGGAGCTGGTCCCTGTCAGGGACAGGATACTGGCCTGGACAGACTCTGTCTCTGATGTGGCATGGCAGATCCTCTGCTCAGCTGTCAAACGTCTGCATGAAAAAATCTTGGTGAAATAAACAGGTCTCCTCAGGAAATGCTTTCCCTCCAGCCAAAGATATTCTTCATTTTGATGATGTTCATGACAGCATCTCTGTTTTACAAACTTGTTCCCTTCCCACAGAATATGATGTATTTTCCAAATTGTGTAAAACAGTAATTCTGCCTATATGGAGAGAAATAATACCTAGAGATCTCAGTAACTTTAAAGTTGTCTGAAACCAAAACACTCCAGGCAGGGACCTTTTGATTCAAGGTGATGGTTCATGCAAAGGCAGGCAATTATAGGGAGGTGCTAATTAGCTACACATTAACACTTCAGAGGACAGTTTTTGGGATTCTGTCATTGCAACACCACACCAAAGTGTGGGTATAAAGAGTGGCTCCAACAAGACCATAGACTTGAAGGTCCTGTGGAGATGGGTAACACCTTTGTGAGGATGAGGTGGCCACTGGGTGCAGCTGCAGCCCTCCCGGGGGAGCAGGGGCTCAGTGGCAGCAGCTCAGACAAAAATGGGTGTAGAGGCAGGGTTTAAGTGCCAGGATGAACTGTGTGCTCAGCAAGGTTTAGACCTCAGCAGACAGGGTATGTTACTGAAAGGCCCTCTCATGGGATTCATGCCACACAAGTAGTGGTGTTATCAGGACTATTCTGTGAGAATAGTTTATAAACATTAGGTTTACTCTTTTTTTGTAATTGGTAGGTAAAACCTTCATATTAATGACTGTTTTTCTGCTGCTGCTGCTCCTGCTGCTGCTCAGGATCTTCACCCTAATTCCTCATTTCTCTTCTCTTGTTGCTGTTTCTTGGACCTCAGAATCTAAAACTAGAATAAACTGCCTGCACCTTACAGCCAGGAAACGCACAGCTGAATGTCAGCAAAAGAACCACATGTCAAAAGTACTGGTAGTTGGATATGCTGTCAACACCTGCACTGGGAGAAACTTGCTAAAAATTCTCCTGACTCTGACAAGGAAACAAACAGCAAAAGAAATGAGGAAAAGCTGTGTGTGTATATGCTTCAAGGTGCAAAGCACTGAAAGACTAAGCTTTAATGTCCCCGGTGTAATGTTCTATGTTCACCCTCCTGACTACAATTAGCAATGGGCTCAAGGTAGAAAAGGAACTTTATAGTGAATACACATTTGACTGGAAAGTTAAGTGCAATAATAAGAGAAAGACAGCCCTTTTTCAGAACATCCAAGACTCAAAAAATGCAATAATGTGGGGCCACTGCCTAGTTGTCCCACCTGGTGTCATGTGTGCATGCTGTCCAACACTGACCAGTTTAGCTAGTGGCATCAGCAGCTGCACTTTCTGAGAAGCAAGTTACTTGCTTTCAGCACTCCCTGTAAAGCAGTGCCTCTGTAAAGAGGGCACCCTTTGGACTACCATCTTCACAAGGGATAGGCCAATAAAAAAGATATATGGAAAAGTTTTTATCATAATTGCAATATCCTAATTTAAAACCGCATCCATTATGAACGACAAGAAATATTTATTAGTGTTATTTACAAGGTCAAGGGATTATAACCTGAAACTGAATAACAGAAAAATTATTAAATGCACCATTTTGTCAAAAAGGCTTAGAAACCAGAGTATAGCTCGTAACAACTTGCTGGGATTTGCTGTAATACACCAGATGTCACATAGCTTTGAGCAAGACCTCAAAAAGAGGGCACCACAACCCTTGAAACACAATTTAAACACCACTGGAAGTAGACAGCTTGCTGGCACTCCTGCAGGGAGAAGCTCCATGAGTGTAGATGAGGGAACAAACACCCATGTAGCAACATTGCCATTCAAAAAGGGAAAAGAAATATTTGTAGATGTCAGAAATGTCACAAATCCACAAAGGGAATTATTTAAAAGACATAAAAGCATTTCATGAACAATAGAACACAGAAGCCCATAGGGAAAAAATATCATAAAGAGATGAAAACCCTACAACATTTGGAGAAACTGTTAATCCCCCCAAACTGTTCAGTGCCTACTAAAAGATAAATGAGATCAAGGAGACATTGAATCTTTTAGGACAATCAGTCCTTGATGAGGACTTAGTAATTCTGGTTAATTTGTGGAACAACAAAGTATTCTTGGCTACCAAAGAACTATGGAAGACAGAAACAGAGTCAGCTCTGGTGTATGGACTGCAGAAACAGTATGTGGTCATTACAACCACCACGCCTCAATGGCACAGAGTAGGATACTCAGGAGACCTCTCAGAATTTACAGGCAGGGAGAGTGGGCTGTGCACTTCCCCAGCAAGAAAGGTCAGAAATAGCCAGAGACTGCTTCCTTTGTTTAAAACCTCAGAGCTGGAACCCAAGGAGCTTGGCAGCAATGCCCAGCACACAGAGCACAGCAGGGGCTGGCAGCTGTTCTTTCTTAACTCAGAGAAACCATTACCTGTGATTACTATGGTAATTCTTCAAACTCAGTCAAACCTGGGAGCTGACAATACAGCAAATCAGGCTGTGACAGAGCCCCACAAAGCTTGCAGGCTGTGAGGGGAGTGGTGTACAGTGAAGAAACATCAATCTTGAGTGCATTTTCACATCTTTGTATGCCATTTAGACTCTACAAATTGCCAGGAGTTATATGTTTCTTGTTAATTTACCATGTCATTTTTCCTATAATCTATGGTTTACAAAGCCACATACCAAGCTAAAAGGAGGAATGTGAATTGCTCTCCAACAACTAGTTTGTGTCTTGCACTTGTCTTAATGCTACTTTATTCATGGAAAAAGGGCTGTATTGGAAGATGCAAACAAATACCTCCCTGGCAGATAAATAGACTGGAGGGAGTTTATGACCTGAGGAATGTTCACCGCTGTGGTTACCACATGGCAGTGTTTGCTACCTAAGGGACCTGCAGTGAATTTATTAAAGTAATAGTCAACAACAAACATCTGAGGGATTTAACAGGTCTGTAGAGGGTGGATGTCCCAGACATGCACAACCTGCTCTCCAGATTTGTCTTGGCCCAATGGATGGAAAGCTGAGAAATATACAAAAATAGTCAATCATCTACCAAGCACAGCAAATTAGGGTTGTCAAGACCTTCTCCTATTTTACTTAACTACTGAAAATAAGCAAAAGAGCTGTGATTTGTTTGTAATGCCAAGAATTATTAATCAACGCTTGTTCACTGGAAGATAAGCTAGAAATTGTATTATAATAAGAAGCGTCAAATCACTTAAAACTTCCACAAGAAATGTCAGTATTGTGACGAGACTCCTAAGGAGATGATCTGTCCTCACAGTAATTAAATCAGCAGAACAACCTAATTTATGTACACAGAAGGGACACACGGGGAAAGAGGATAACACTGTGCTTTTCACTGTGCAATATCCTGCCAGCAAATACCAAAACTGCAAATGCAGAGAAGACACGTACACTATTAGCCAGCCCTGAGAAATTCCTGCTTACCATATAAAAGAGAAAATTCCAATACAGCCAACCCAAGTCCAGATGATTTTTCATGTTTTGGCTATAGCTGCAACAGCCAGAAGCAACACTTGCTTCAGATGGAAAAGAAGATTTAAATGGCCAAGCAAAAGATTAAGGTACATTTTGTGAATATTTTCAAGAATCACTCCAAAATTCCTTTGCTTTTGAGAATTTGTATCAAGACATAATTAAATAGTCATATGGATTTTTTAAGGGAGAGCTATGAAATTAGAGGATTAGAGTCCTCAATCTTTTTTTCATGTGTCTTGAGCTGAGTTGTGAGCAGAGCACAAGTTTAAAATATTTTGTTAATAAAAAGCCTATTTAGTTTAGCTTATCCCCTCTGAATTTCCATTCCTTCATAGACCCTAAATAAAAGCAATAAAATCATATTTACATTGGGATGTTTGCCTTTTTTTTTCCTTAAGAGGTAATTTCTTTTACCCTCTTTTTAGCACTGCTATATATGCAAAGCCTAAGTATAAAGTAAATTACCAGTGGAAAATGTAACTTCAGCTTAGTACAAACAGTAGATAACTGAGACCTTCTCATAGGCATGGCCTTCCAGGAGAATGGTCTTCAGATGCTCTTGTTGAACAGTGAATGTCCCTGTGGTCAATTTGGGGTGGGAAAAAGATAAATAAAATGAATAAGAAATAAGATAACCCCATGGTGTTGCTCCTTTTCTTTGGGAGGTTCCTGATGTTGCTGTTTCAAGGGAAAGGAACAGAGGAGGTGAAATTCTTGCAGTGAGTGTCAGAGCTCATATAGCCTTTGCTCCCATGAGCTTTTTGAGTTGTGGGTAAGGCACGTGCCCAGTGCAGATGAGAGGTGAAGAGGGCTGTGTTGGGAACAGCTGCCACTGCTCTCTGGATCTCTGCTCTCAGCACATCTGGACCATCTAGGCAGCCAGGACAGCACGTGTCACCAGGGGAGCAGGAACAGCAGCAGCTACAGCCAGGATTCACCAGAACAAGGAGAGCAGAATTTTGGGTACCAAGCTGTATATCTGAATAGCCAGCTTGGTAGGAATTCCACCAATGCCAAGTCAGAGTGAATGAGTTCAGTTCAAGCTGCAGCGCCACGGGCCTGGGTTTGGGAGCAGGATGTACTGTACCCAGAGAAAATAGAAGCAGCAAGATTCAAAGCTGGAAATTCAAAGCTCACTTCAACCAAGTCTTCTTCAGCTCTTGGAAAACAGCCTTGGTAAATCTCTCATCATATCATCATGACAATTTTCCCAGCTTGTTGGCTAAACAGTACCAGTACTAAATATAGCCCTCTTTGGCATGCCAGCAGGAGCTTGCCAAACATGAAGAAGAGTAATTTGTCCTTCATGAGAAGACACATGCCACCCTCAGGCATATGGTACAGAGCCAGAAACAATTCACCCCAGAATGGCAACCAGCCCACTACCGGCCTTGGCCTGATGTGTTCCCACTCTGCCACAGAATCATGCTGGATCCTGGAGTGTGGAGCAGAACAGGGACATTCCAGGGCAGTATTTTCCCAGGTAAGAGTCACTATTGTAAGACAACTCACTGATGTGCAAAGTTAAAAAGTAATACCATCAATAAAAAAGCCCCACAAAAGCAGAGAGTAATGTGATGAACCTTCACACAACGTTTTAAGCTTCTAAACCCACCTATGAGACTGCTCCACCTTTGGCTACTTTTAACATATCAATTGGTAGGTGCCAGTAGCTCTGTGACAAACAGATTGTCACAGCTGTCAGAGTGAGTCACAAGAAATCACCTGCATTTGAGAGGAAATTGGCTTATCCTTTAAAGAACAGGTCTGCCCATAAACAATGGTGGGAGACATATTTAATGCAATGTAATACTTTGCTCAGAAAATGAACTAAGCCGGAGAAAAAAGAAAAACCCAACTTATTTGTGGATCTCTTCTGATGGATTACATTCTCATAAAGTGAGACAGACCGATTCAGTTTTTAGTAGCTTAGACACTAACAAGGTCCAAGAACAGCCTTTAAACTGACACACAAACATGACATTTCCATTTCTTTAGGACCTATGATCTTTCCCTCCAGAAAGAAACTAATCAGTTGCAGTCCTACACTGGAAACTGATTATTTATGAAAATGCTTCTGAGCAATAAAATGTAAGACCTTTCTCCAACAGTGAAAGCTGGCCAAGCACAAAGGTCCATAGGCACACAACTGCTCACAAGATAACAACCAAGAACAACAGAGGAAACCCTGAGATCTAGAGAAGGTAATTGCTCTATTCTTCCAAATTCAACAGTTATGCACAGACACAACCAAAAGTAAGAAAGGAAATCAGCATTAATTAAAAGTAGACCTGCCCATACACAGAGTGGAAGATTCTCTCCAGAGCTTCTCATGAAAGAAGCTCTACTAGATCTATTCAAAAAAATCTTTTTTTTTTTAATTGAAAAGGTGGATAAGAAGGACAATCAAGTGCACTGAATCAGCACAAAGGCAACTGTATTGCCCATTACCTTCTCCATGGGAGAACCACCAAGACGTGCCAAGGGCTTTGGACTGGGTAAATTTTTTCATTTCCAACCTACAGCTGGGGAATGTCTGCCACAAACAGCAGAGAAAAAGCAAGTTAGGAAGTTGTTTAATTACTCATGGGATCAGCACTTCTCAGAGAGAAAATCAGAAATGTCTTTAAAGGAACAAAGGGCCATGGGACCAGCAATTGAAAAATCTGAGTGCCTGTTTGCAGGCTGGGAACTACTAGCTTAAATTACATTAGCTGAGATGTTTGGAAGAATCAAGAATTATGAACCTTCCACTGTGCCTTTTGCTGCAAATGATTTTGAAACTCCAGGTGTGGCAGGGACTGGTCACACCAACTGGACTGTCCCTGAATCCTGGAAGTAGGCTGCTGCCATTTCTGTCAAATTTCAGTGGCAGATCAGAATAGAGGTGATCAGAATCAGAAAAGGTGGTGGTCCAGGTAGAAAAGAGTTAGAAAATGGAAGTTTTATAGATTCGGGGATTTTTTTTTCCCTGTACTTGTTGCAGTGAAAGAAGAAATAGAGTTCTGTGGCCTATTTAATATTCTTTAACTACTCTTGAGCTGTGAGTAATGTTCCCCTTTAAAGCTTTCTTGACTTGTACCCTGGTTCTGAACTGAGTGCTCTTTGTTTGGAAAATAGCCATTAGGCACTCACCCTTATCTCAAGAGTCAGGCAATCAGTATTGTGGTGTCATGATGTGTTCCTTCTCTTTAGGTTTCATATGAACAATCTGGATTCCTTGGAATAAAAGCGGCTTTTCTGTCCTGCTGTGTCAGGAAATAAAGACATTTCTGACATATAATACCATTTTTTCTAAGGATAAGGTCATCTTACTGTGCCGAGGACACTCTTTTTAAGGCCATAGAATGAAGTCCAAAAATGCACTGGGTTTTATTTATGTAAACAAATAGTTTTCAAGCTTTCTGTCTAGCCCACAGCATTATTAATATTGACATGAACACATAGTTGGCTTCCAAATAGGCCTGAAATCCCTGTAGCTCATCTGCGTTCAATACAAAACCCTAAAAAATCCCAGTTGTTGAAACATCACTGCAGTCTAACAGCTCAGCAGGAGGTTCTCATCTGTTTTCAAAACTGATTTCCAGTGAGTTTCAGCCCTAGTTGGTTTTTTAAAACTCGCAGATTTGTACAGTCAGGCTCCTTCTGTTTCATTGGAGAGTGAATAATCTTTTCCTTGTTTGAGTTATTACCATTTTAGTAGCAAAGCTCAGCCTCATTTTGTAATTTCTGCTGGGTGAGTAATTCCTCCTCACCCAAGTAGTGCCATTGAGTTTCCATGTGAGCAAGAACTTGCAAGATCAGGACCTTTCACCTTCAGCACTGCCCCTTTTTTAGAGCATAACTATTTTTATTCTCCAGCTTACAGGCATAGAAATGTCGACATCTAAACTGAGGAATGCCAATGGTTGAGACACAGAAAGAAAATAAAAGCCATCAATTAAATTATTTAGAATGTTTACAAGACATTGCACTATTGAGCAAGGATCTGTTTACACAATGGAGTTATTTTAAAATATCTACATGTTTTAAAAGTTCAAGTCTTAAAATGCTGCACATATTTAAAATTAAATAATGTTTCATGCTTCACTAAGTAGTAGATATTTCAAAATAATGGACATTTCAAAATAAACTCTAACACTTATTAGTCTGTCTCCAATAAAGTGCATCTTTCCATAAACCTTTAGAAAAACTCTTCTTACATCTCCATGTACTGATCAGCAGAAATGGAATCCTTCCAGGCACAAAATCCTTACCTGTTCCCTTAACCTGGCCACTGTCACCTGTGACACACCCCAGGGGTCACCCTGTGTTAATGGCCTGGGTGGTGGGACAGAGGGAAGCCTCAGCAGGTTTGCAGAAGATACAAAACAGGGAGAAGTGGCTGACACAGAGATGTCACTGAGAGCATCTCCATGGCAGCAAGTTCACTGCTCTTTGGCTATTAAACATGAACAATCTCAGTTACTAAGAACCCCAAATTTCCTTTGCATTAGAGCCCAGGACAGGATTCACTGCAGTTCTCCAGGATGGCCCCTGCTGGGATAGGATGGATTTCTGTCTCAGGAGAGCCAGTATGCTGCTGTCTGCTTGCCCTCCCCTGCCCTCCCTCCTGTTCCTACCCTCCAGACCTGCCATCCAGCTTGGCCAATGTCAAGCAGGGAACAGTGCTGCTGACACCAGATATGTGACACACAGAGGTGCAGGCAAAGAAAAGGTCTGCAAGGAGCCAGCCTTTCTTCCCGGTGTGTAATGGTGCTCCCTGCTCTCTGCATCTGTGTTGAAAGTGCAAGAAATGGTGGACATTCACAAAGACCTGTCTCATCTCTGTAAGCATAGAGCAGATTTGCAGATGTGCTCGATCTGGGCATTCCCAGGACAGTAAAGGAGACCAGTGCAACCCCAGCTCGTGCTCCTTCCCTGCCACCCCAGCTGCAGTGATGGCTGGGCTTCTCCATGTGTCTCAATCCATGTGAAATTGATTCCATGGAGAGGACCATAAAACTAGGCTAGCACCTTATGGATTAAGTAAAAGATCTCAGCCCAGTGAGTGTCACACTGGAAACTTGCCAGGGAAGTGGTGTGGCACTGATCACACACTGAGAATCTCTCTGTGTTCTCCATAATCATTATCCTATTTTAAAATAAGGATAAGATCAGCTGGACCTTGCTGCCAGCTCCCACAGGACAATCTGGCTCTGTAATGTAAGTAAAAGAGTCTATCTGCTGTCTGCATCTTCCTTTTCTATTTCTGCTCAGGGTGAAGTATCCATATTACAGTTTTTCCAGAGAAGGGAAGGATAAAAAGCTGAGGACTTACTTTGAAAGATGACTGGTCCTGTCAGAAAAATGATTGGTCAAGGGGAATTTTCTCACCCAAAGATCCCCACACTTCTGTGTCTGCATACCTGTTACATTACTTCATCATCACCTTCAGACAAAGAATATCAAAACAAAGACCTAATTATTACAGATAGACAAAGGGATGCTTCATGGGTGACTCTTATCTTCCAGAGAGATAGTTCTGGGGCAATTACACTTCCCCTTCTTTCCTATGGAAAAGGTGAATCTGCTGTTTTGAAGTTCTGCTAGTGTTTCTGCCCTAATGGCCTGTTTTAGGAATAGTTAGAGTGTTTACAGTGGGGCTACCAGAGAAACGTGGATTTTACACCCATATGCTCATGAGAAGGGAACTCAGGAAAATGAGAAGATATGATTTTGAGAAGCATGCAGATCCATACTGACTTTGTAAGCTGTCCTGTCTGCACAGACCCAGATGAGCCCAGGGGTCTTAGGATGCCTTATCCAATTGCTCGTGACAATCCATACGAATTGTAAGGATGCCTTATCCAATTGCTCATGACAGCCTATACAAATTGTGAGAAAAAGAAGACTTGTCTTATTCTGAGAATCCAAAACTCAGACATATCTGACAGCCCAGACATGCTACCAGGGACAAGCCTACAGCCCTTGCATTATTGATTATACTGACTTCTTTTTCCTTTTGTTTTTGCTTTGGGAGGAAGGATGCATTCTGCAGTTTATGCATAATGTAGATTTATCTTGTTATCAATTGACTTGGTAGATGATCTTCATAAACAATTACTTTGAAGGCTGACTGGAAGGGCAGCAGTGTTCCTTTCCTTGGTGGGAGTCCTTGGCCTTTCAGGGAAAGATGCTTTTGTCACAATGAAGTCTGTGGAACCATCTGGACTGGGAGCTTCTTTTGACATTGCCAGTTTGAGAGGCTCATCTTCCATGCCACTTCGTGGACATTTGGCTCCCCACAGGTGTCCAATTTCAAAATATTTGTTTCTCCTTCATGAATTGTAGGGCTCTGGGAGGCTGTGATGTTATCAGACCTTGAGAGGGCTAATTTTTGCCTGTTGCCATTGCCAATTAAAGAGCCTAGGAAATGGAAACATCGGAGGAGACTCGCCAAGGAAAACGTGTAACATTTGTAACCCTGCAGCCTTTCTCCCTGACCCAGGGCCACAGCAATGGAGCACTGTTTCAAGATGTAGCCATGAGCTCAGACCCGCGGAGAACCTTCTCACCTTCCTGCATCTCGGTAGTCCATGCGCCTTGCCAGCTGCTACCAAACCCATCTGCTTCTTGTCCAAGTTCCAAAGCTGTGCCCCCATCTAGATGGCAGGAGGATGATGGAGAAATCCACAGGGCAAGGAAAGCACCCTGACCCTGGATCCCAGCTATATGTGTCATGAGGGGTTAACAACCCTCTGAGCGAGCAGGCAGGCCAAACCTCCAGGAACAAACTCGCATTTGAGCTACCAGGTATAAATTGAGGCAGATATAGCAGAAGCAGGAAGGACTACTGACCACAATGTCTGGCGTCAAGACCACATTTCCTCCTTTCCCTGTTTGTTTGAAGTCTGTATTCGAGAACACTGTGAGATAAGAGTAGGGCATTTGTGCAGATGTTATGGTGCATGGTCTGTGGTGTTGTACTGAAGATGAGCCAGGGCTGGGGCATGTATTAAAATGTCCTGTAAACAGCACTGCAAGGAAGTTTTGGAGAGGTTTTCTTCAGTGGTGCCCTATTTATATGCAGAAGTGTCTGTGGCACTTTATAAAGGACTGTCCTCGGACTGCAACTGTGTCTGAACATGAACTCTCTTGACTGTGTCTTATGGCAATGATCTAATGGATGGTTTGTAGGGATGTAAGGACATTGTCAAGCTGATTTTAACACAAAAATGAGTAAATGAGACAAAAAACTCTATCAAGTGAAAGTGACCTTAGGACAGAAAATTTTGCTGACCTGGAAAGTGCCATGCAAATTTTAGTGGATCTATTGACTAATGACCATGTCCTTATGGAGGTAAGTTGTCCTTTTGGGGCAGGTTCCATAGCCAAATCTGTTCTCTGGTACATCATCAGCCTGAACCTCTGTGTTGCTCCTTAGGCAATGGTTGTGTTGTAAATCAGTCTGAAGCTGGATGCATTCTGGCTAGCCCCAGCTTCTAGATGGTCACTGAGGGCTAACCTGCTGTGGATTTGGGCAGCCCCCAAATTGTCCTGCCAGGTAGGCCCAAAGAGGGGGATTTCAGCAGGCCATCACCATCTCCCCAACAACTGCTGGGCTCTGATACATGCAGCAGAATCTGAACAGAGCAAGAATTCTGCCCCCAGCTCCCTGCATGCAGTCCTCAGGTGGAGTGAACATGAATAATGGAAGACCCTGAAACAGGGTGGAGAATCAGCTGTGGGACACTTCTGGTAATTTGTGTGGCTGCCCTTCCAGCTCCACATATGTAACCACTGTCCTCACTAAATGGGTTCAGTAAGAGCAAGGAGTACTTACATGACAAAACATGAAAAAGTGCTGTTGCAAAAGCACTTGAATCCAAAAAAAGCATACTTTGAAATAAATAAGGGGCATTGGGAAATTGTATTCTGGCAACTGCACAAAGTGTGTGCATTTCCCATAGAACTGAATAAAAATAGATTGTGTCGAAAACAACGATAAAAAGCTCATGGGAATGCATGTCTGGCACAGTTTATATTCCATTCCTGGGGCTAAAGTTGGAATATTGAAAATGTGGTGCAATTAGGAATTTTACTTTAAAAATGTAAATATTTCTGTTTCTTATAGAAGTATAAAAAATAATCACATACTTTTCTTTGATGATCCCTAAGTCTACACTAAATGGCCAATCTCAATTCACTGCAAGTCAGCTGAGTTAAGATACTTACACTGCATTCATAGACAGATAACTTTATGATGGGATCTTTAGATTCTGCCAGAATAGAAACAGTAATGTCATATAGATGCATGTGTGTCATAAAAATGCATGTGTGTTTATTTGCACATGCACACACATACATTTACAGAGAGATAAAAACACAGTCTCTCTCTCTTCCAGAATCTGTAAAGGTCATTACATTTTGATTATTTTTTAATCAAATGCACATCCACAAGCTTGTATAACCAAAGTATCCTGAGACAAACTGGAGGCTTGACACTCTAGTGCATAGCTCTGGCACATTCACATTTGTCCTTTATGATCTGCTAGTTTGAATTAAGGCTTTTTTCTCAAATGTAGCTCTTCCAAATACAGGCACATGTCTTTCCTTACAGATTAGGCTGCAAGGCACCTGAACCTTTCCTGACTGATGCCTTTGGGACACTAAAGTGCCTGTCATACAGTCCAGCAGTACCAACCAAGCCTAGCTGTGTGCAGGTGTGCAGAGACACCCAAACTGAGAAACATGTCAGGGTCAGAGTGTGGTTTTACTCAATAATGCAATTTTTGGTTTCCATCAGGACAAAAGTCTGCAGGAACATTACCACTACATTAGGGCTCAAACCAAAGAAAATATTTCAGCTGGTGCCCTCTTTAACCACTACTTCTACAGAAGCTTTATTCTTCTTGCCAAGAATAACTAATAATTTCCTCAAGAATATAATGAGTAACAATTAAATCTATCAGAGAAAAAAGCAAAACAAAACAAAACAACAAAATAGACAAACTGGAACAACCCCACACAATAAAATCCAAACTCACGAAACAAAAAAATAACCCAAACCAAAAGACTAACAGTTCATGTTCACTGAAAAAGTTGTTTCTTCCCTAGAATATATCACTTTCAGATGCCACAGCTCTGACTCCCTCCTTCTGGAAATTAGCTCCTAAGAAACTGAAGTTAATTCTCTTAATGACTATTTTTAGGAACACTGACAGTTAATGAGAAACTCAAGGCATGGAATTGTAGTGTTGTTCTCCATCCAACAGCTATTTCTACTCATTTTCTCCCAGTTTTTGCCCCAAAGTAAATGATCTGAAGACTTCGGATCTAAGCACAGGACTAATGGAAGAAGATTTGCAGGGAGAAAGTTCATTTTTCAAAAATTATCAGATTCCCCATCTCCCTCAAGGAAAATGAAGCTAAACTATCCATTCACTATCAGTCTTTTTCATTTAAATAAAGCCCAAGCATCCACAGCAGTGACTGTAGGTTTTCAAAAGCACATACATATTATGATTTCTTCACTGGTGTTTCATATTTCAGAAGATCTAAGAATTACTGCATCTTTGGGTATTTGTGTGTTCCTCTAGTGACATGAAATAGTTTGATTTTCCAAGAGATGTGGAGCCATCTCTGATAAGCAAGACTGATGCTATTCTTTTCCATAAAGGTGCTATTGGACTATAGAGACTGATGCCCTTCATCTCTTAGAGCATATAAGCCTCTTCTACTGAGCATGATTACATGTGCTTAGATAAACGTTAAGAATTCTCTCAGTCTTTTCACCTCAAGACATTTCCTTCAGCTTATGAATAATTTCTATGTCTCTTTTCTGCACATCTCCATTTCTCCATATTCTTTTGAATATATGAACACTATATCTGTACTTTTTTTTTACTGGTCTCAGGAGTGCTTCATAGAGGGAAGATCTCCCACTCCTATCTTTGATCTCCCTCTTGAAACAAGCAAAAATCTCATTAGCCCCTTTGTCTGCAGAATTACACCAGAAATTGGAGTAAAGCTGTTTTTCCCTTCTGATCACCAAACTCTTCTAGAAGCACTGCCTTCCAAGATAAAAGTCCTTCCATTCTGTAGAAAACTCTTTTTCTGAAGTCAATGACTTAATAAGGAGCTTGTAGAGTACGATTTTTTTAAAATAGATAAGTCATCCAGATAATTCCATGCTTCCCTGAGCTCAGGGACATCACTTGATAAACTGAGTTTTGTGTCATCTGGAAGTTATACCAGCAACATTTATATTTGCTCCCATGTGATTGCAGGAGGTGTTGAACAGAAGCAGCCTACTGTCAATTCCTGGGGAACTTCTCCATCTGATGAGACTTTCTGTTGTTAGCTATTTGGAGAGATGTCTCTCTTAGCCATTTAACAGGTTGTCTTGACAGTGTATAGTGCCATTTTTATAAAAAGTGTAGGGCATCAAACAAAATAAGGTCCTCAAAATAGATGAAGTTTACTACATCTACACTGTCATTTTATTTCATTGCTTTTAAAATGAGAAGGCTTACTTTTAATGACAAATTCAGCACTCACTATATTGACTTTAGAAACTCTAGTCACATTTTTTCTGAAATTACAGGTGATTATGAGAGCCCAAATTGAGGCACATAAAAAGGAGCACTTTCCTAAGAGGCAGTATCCTGTAGTTTCTGAATATCAAGGACGACAAACAACAGATTTCAATGGAAATCAACAGCTGCTCATTTACTGAATAGTAACACTTGTAAACAGAACTTGTAATAAGTCACAAAGCTCATACTCTCTGGAAAATACAGTTTGGGGTTAAAAAGGACTAGGGTGAGTGAAAAAGCAAGGGACTTGAGGTTAGAATATGTGATACTCTGCATTTCTTTTGATCATATTATCTCAGTTGATGAGGTGGATGGAACACTTGGATTCAGGACCAACATAAGCCAACTAGAATTTGAATTGCTGATTATCTGATACTCCTCCTCCTGAGCCATGACTTCTGCTCTCTTCTCCTTGACAGCATGATGATTCATCTCAGCTCTAATCAGGCATTTAATTTCACTAACTACATAGCACTACAAGTGCCTAAAAGGTGATACAAAGGAGAGGAAATGAACACTTGTTCCTGGGTTAGCAGGTGCCATTTTGTGTCAGGAAACTCCTCAAACTCTATACCTGGTTAAACTGATGGTGAATTGATACTGAAAGTAACAGAGGATATTTCATTTACACTGCTTGGCTGCTACTCTGTTTCTTCAGGTGGATTCCTTCCATCCAAGTTTTGAACTTGGCCTTTCTGTTTGCTCAGGGAAAACCCTCATTGGCAGAAATAAAAATTTTACTTGAGTATGTAAATGGCTACTTGGTTCTTGCCATTCTAGATTTACAGTAGGCAGTGGGGGAGTGAAGGGGTTTGAATCCACAGAACAACAAGCACAGGCAGAATAAAGGGTATGAGAGGGAGGAGATTCAGTTGAGGAAGAATCACAGGGAATATATTAGAACTCGATTCATGCATTACAGGCACTAGTTTCTCATACTGTTTATAGAACTGAACATTTTTCTGATAAATAGACTTGGGTTTGGTAATGGATTTTGTAACACAATAATGGTGACATATTCCATTGAGAACTGAAAAGTGTGAAACTATGGATCTATGCAACTGCAAGTTTTGTTATTTCTGGAAAATTCATTGCTGAATGATTGCCATTAAAAACAGTTAAAAAATTCTGTGAGCAAGATTTGCCTATTAAGCCAGAAGGACCTGAGAAGGAAAAAAAAAAAAAAGAAAGTCAATAAAAAGTCAATTTTAAAGGTATTTTGGGAAATCAGAAATTGGTACATGATTATTCTTATGAACTGTGGTTGCTCTAAACTTACAAACCAACTATTGCTCAGTCAAGAGCCTGGAAGACAAAACATTCCCTTACAGCTGATGAGATTTTGAAGTAAATATAAAACATGCTGGGATTTGAAGATGCCTTCTGGGCAGCAGCTTTTTTAGCATGCAGTATGCAAAGTGCATCTTTACCTAAAATTTCAAAAGCCTGCTCAAAAGAATTGAGATAACACAAATCAATGATCTTTTAAACACTGGAAATTTAGGGAGTAACACCTTCCAAACACAAATGTGAGTATTTTCCTACTATCCTGCATTAGGCAGAGGGCCTGCCTTTGCCATGTGTTTCTCCAGTACAACATGAACTCTTTCCATGGAGAACCCTGTGGAAATTACTAGGTTGCCAAGCTGAGAGAGACTATTACAGATGATGAGATCAGGATCTCCTCTTGCTGGGCTAGCTGTGCAGCCGGTCCAAGGACACAGTAATAACAGTCCCTCTTGCCTGACACCAGGAGACAAAGGGCAGGAGTTAAAAGCCTGCACTCCACTGGTGTGCTTGCTGAAGTCACTTTCCTCAGGGGTGAGAGGGCTTTAGGCTGGTGCACACCCCTGAGGTTAAGTGCACACCTCTGCCCCTCTGTACGCCCCCTGCAGCACTGCAGCTCAGCGGGGCTCATCGGGAGGCAGCGCGTGTTCCACAGCAGGTCTTGGGAAGGACTGGAGAAAAATATTCTTATCAGGCAAAACATTGAAACCTGGCAGAAAAAAACAGGCTTGTAGTTGGATATTGGATGGACTTTGTTAGGTTGAGTTCACTAAATTTACGAAATTTGCATTGCCCCTGGTAAAGACAAAGCTTGAAAATCTGACACTCATCTGTTCTGCACCCTGTTCATTATCCTCCATGTGATCAGAAAATATCTCATTCTCTGAGCTGTGGCAAAGTATTCCCAACCTGCAGTCTGGAATTGTCCTGTGGGAGACAATTGCTATTTCTCTCCTGTTAGTTCTAATCACCTAGTTTTTCACTGCTGCAAATCTGGTAAAGGGACAAGGACGACATGCGAAGCAGGTAAGCAGGGTGTTATGAAAACTGCATCTGTTGGCTAGAGGAAAGGAGATAACAAAGTCTCTAGGTTATTTCCTTGGGAATTGTGAGGCGAATATTCTGCCTAATCCTTTTTCAGTACAGAAGGATTTCTGTAGGTTGTATATTCTCTTTCTTTTAAAGAAGATATTTACAGCTGAACTAGAATGGCACACAAAAATTAGTAGTAACTAATGAAACTCATTGGAGAGGTGTGAAGCAATACTCTAACTAACTGTTCATTCTGCTAGACATAACACATATTTTCGACAGCTGTCCTCCTTATGAGGATTTAAAAGCAATTTAAATATCAATACAAAGTCTTTGGAACAGAAAGCATCTAAGGAAACCAGATAACACCAACTTGAACTACAAAGTTTGCTGCCATCCTTTGAGATATGCAAACCTCAAGGTAAGTTTCACTAGACACAAATGTTTTGGGCTGTTTTGAAACTTTTTTTAGAGAGAAGCATTTTTCAGAGTTCTGCCACTTAGGAATCTCTTATTCAAATTACCCGAGTTTGCATAAAAACATCAAAGGCTGGCTCTTGAGGATGTCTTCAGAGAAGTGATCTCATTTAAAGTCTGGGAGGATGAGAGTCTCTGACAAAGTAGGGGAGTCCTTGATTAGATGGCAAAAGACACTATGCTGCTGGTAAATTCCTAGAAAAAAAGACTGCCTTGTCTGGGTAAGAGAAAACCTCAGGGATGACAACTCTTCTAATCCTGGAAGACTCCATTAAATGGAATATTATATGTTCACAGGACACCTAGTGCCTGGAAGGCACTAATTGCTAACACTTCTCTTCCTGGGAGCTTCCTCAAAGCTTATGTATGTCTCAGCCTGGTCACAAACAGATCAATCCTATCAGTGGTGTGAGAAGGTTTTTAAGCTCCCAAACTTGTGAATGAGCCCATCTGGCATTTCTAGCTAAGCCACCCTCCAGAGTGACTAAGCTATGCACGTGTCCATGATGTACAGGTGTCAGCTCTCCTGCTGCACTTGATTCTCAGCCATTTTACTGTATGTGGCTGCACACTGCACCAGCAGTGCTTCCAGCAGGCAGCTGTGGTCAGGGCATGCCAGCACTGAGGCATGGCATCAAGTGGGGATGGGCTGGCAGCCCCCTGGACACTGCAGCAGTTCTTAGAGCCTGACAACAGAGCAACCTTCTGCAATCCAGAGAGAACTCGTAGTCTGCCCCCAGATGACTTAGCTTGACTTTGAAGAGGTTCCTCAAGCAGGAGAGTGCTAAACAACAATGAATTTAACTTCAAGAAAGCACTTTATAATGGTCTGCAGTGTAAAATGGAGCTACAAGATGCTGCTCAAAGGTATTCCACAACTCAACCTGCAGGGGTGTCTCCTGCCTGTTACAGGGCAGCAGCATCACCCATGCAGGCATGGTTTGCTCACTTCACTATTTTACCTGGTCTGTAACACTTTGAAGATCCAACTTGTGAACAAAGCTCCATTTGAAAACACATACACAACCAGAGCTGGGCTCCATTTGGAAATTAATTCAATTTAAAACTGGCTTTGATATCCCTGTCTGTGTGAAAAGTGTCACAGAGATTGCTATATTTTGCTGTCACCTTATTTTTTCGAGGTCAGGTCTTTCAGTATCTTGCTACTACAAACTCACATTTGACTGTTCATCTTACTCTAAGTCCTTATGAAGCTCATTGCAAGGCCATTTGAGCAATGCTGAATGTTTAATGAAATCAATTATCAAACAGCCATGTTGTCTCAGCCTTAGACATTTTTGCAGTTAATTTGCTTGATGCATAAAAATAAGACTCCAACTGGATTTTTTCTGGAACCCCTAAACGTTGGCCATTGTTCAGAGGTGATAACAAACCAGGGAGGGATGCAGTTTGCATGCATTCCACGGACCTCATTTTCAAGAAGCGTTTAGTGAAGCATTGAAAAACATGGCACCCGTAATTGCTACTTACTCTACTTAAAACATTTAAGCTTCCTGGTGATGACAAGCAGCACCCACTTACCACTGTGCTAAGTAGTCTCTGCAGCATGGCTTGGAAGAGCGTCTATGCTGAGCGTTGGCACTCAGCAGCGTTTAAATTGGACTTCTTCCCCCATTTTTAAACAATTGTTTCTTTCTCCAATTAAATTTTTCGTGGACCTTAAACAACCAGCTGACAAACAGGATATTCTTGCTAGCACCACATCACCCCTCCCATCCTAAATTATATAGATGAATATAAATCGACAGCACTTCTATGCGTATGAATGATGTGGAGAAGAGCTTTAAGGAGGTGCATGGCCGCGAAAAAGCACAGCAGTGATCAGCAATGAAATGCTACATGCACTGCGGTCCTTCCCTGAGCGGGGACGTGTCCGCTTATCGGGAATGCCCGCTGGTCGCCAGGGCGGATGCTCGGACACCCCGCAGGGGGAAGGCGCTCAAGGCTTGGGTCCCCGGCAGCCCGGGGGTGGCGGGGGCCGCGGTGCCCGGCGGGGCCGTGCCCCGGCAGAGCAGCCCGTGCGGGGGGCAGAGATGCTCTGCCCTGCCCTGCCCGCCGTGCCCTCCGCCCCCCACGGCTCCCGCGCTGAGCGGGCGGGGCGCGGCGGCCGCAGTCCCCGGCGGGAGGTTGTCATGGTTTCCCGGGTCACATGTGCTCGAGGTTCCCCCGGCGCGGGGGGAGGAGGCGCCGCCGCCGAGGCTGCCAGAGCCGCTGCCCCCCGCGGGCCCGCCCCCCGCCCGCTCCCACCTGCGCCGCCGCCCGCCCCTTCCCGCTGCCCACGGGTGATCCGTCGGGCGCGCCTCGTCCCCCGGGCCGCCGACCCCCGGCCCCGGGCTCTCCCCCCCTTCTCCTCCTCCTCCTTCTCCTCCTTCTCCTCTCCCCTTTCCCTCACCCTCCCCCTTCCTGGCCGGGCTGCGCCCCCCCGGCCGGCCCCGGCATGAGCATCTCCATCCCGGCGGGGCTGACGGAGCTGCTGCAGGGCTTCACGGTAGAGGTGCTGCGGAGTCAGCCCGGGGACCTGCTGGAGTTTGCCCTCCAGTACTTCGGGCGCCTCAAGGAGGAGGCGGCGACGGCCAAGGAGGCGGCGGAGAAGGAACCGAGCGGCCGCAAAGCTGGCACCGGCCATGATAGGGGCACTCAGCCGCCGCGCCGGGGCCCCCCCGACGCCCGCGGGGTCAACTTCGCCGAGGAGCCCATGCAGACCGACTCCGAGAGCGGCGAGGACGAGCAGCCGCCGCCGCCGCCGCCGCCGCAGCAGTTCCCGGGTAAGGCTCCCCCGCCTCGCCGGGCCCGGAGATGGGGGCGCGGGGAGGCTCCCGCGGCTTCCCGGGCTCAGGTGGGATGGCGGTCCCGGCCCGGGCCGCCCGGGGTGCGGAGCCGCGGGATGGCGGGGGCGGCGGAGCGCGCTGGCCGCGGGGCGCGGACACTGGCAGCGGCCGCGCCGCGGGCACGGACCGCCCGCGCTGACGCCAAACAGCGGAGCCCGCGGGAGGCTTCCCGTATCCCGCGGCAAACTTTAACCTCCCGGGCTTTCCCCCGGTGTTCGCGGTGCTGGGTGTTTGGCATGCAGGTATCACCAGCTGCATCGCTTGTAGCGTGTGAGCCTGTAATGGTCTAGCAAAGGTCTGTCTATGTGTTTCCTTTTTATAGGAGCAAATCTGCATTCTGTAATTAGTGCAAGGGTATGTCTGCCTCAGAAAACACCTCTCATGGACATGTTACTGTATTCACGCACTTGATTAAACGTTTTGCGTAGATGCACCTACATGTGTTTTAGAAAGTAGAGCACAATTTAAAACATAATTTCTTCCTGAAAGCCAGAGTGAAATTTTCTGCATTTAGAAGGGCCTGTGGAACAAGTGTTGCTGTGACAGCGAAGAACATTTGCAGTATCTTTGTGTTTGAAGGTAACACCGATCTACACGCAGCTAATGACACCTTATCTTTGTGTGGCTGACAGGTTTTATTTCGAGACTGTGTCAATCCATCTGCTGGCGTGGGTTATGGGACGGGTAGGAGCTGCCTCTGAAGTGCTTTGTCTCTGTGTCATGAGCAGGCTGACTGAAGGGTCAGTCAGTACGGTTAGATGGAGAAGAGGAAAGCGTCCAAGCATCTTTATCTTATTTTTTTTGAGGGTAGCTTGAAGTGTATCTCATCAGATCATCAAAGCAGTCATCCCTCCGAGTCGTGCTGGAGGTCGATTCACTTAGCAGAGTACAGAAGGCAGTTGTCTGCTAGTTGAATTTATGTGCGGGTTTTTAAATGATGTGTTATGTGCGTTTCATCAGGAAATGTAGATAAACAAGTAGGCGTTTAAGAAGTGGGTGAGTTTTCAAAATGCTTCATGTTACCCCATAAGACAGTCGCCATTCTTTTCATCTGTTCTTTGCAGTTATACCCACGTGTATTTAATGAGAAGTTGAATCTGTCAATCGGGTTCTGCAGATTTATGTGGCAATTTTAAACTCCAATGCTTGATTATGTGAGATTGGTAGAAATTTAAAAATTTGCTGTCTTTGAAATCTGAAATGGTCATAATGTGGAAGAAAAAAGTTATCTTAATTCACTAACACGAGATGTGGTCTTTCAAACATTAATTATTCTAACACCAAACAATCTCATTGGTAAATGGAAAACTGGAATGTTGTATGGAGGGAAGTGCAGAAAAATAGTTTTATTTATTAATGTGTATGTTTTACATACCTGTAACTTGACAGGGTGCTCTAAGAAGCTTTCTAAGCTTTTTGAATAAATACCAGTAATCAAGATTATTTTGACAGTCTTTTTGTTGTGATTGTGAAGAGAGAAAGCCATTATTGTCAATATTCTCATTAAGGGACCTGCTAGAGTCTCTTAGTTTGATGAATTGATTCTTGTTTGACAAAACCCCTTTAAAATACCACATTTTTAAGCCTAATATATTTTGAATGTTTAATTGTATTATGGTTTGTAAATTCTGTCAGTTCAAATAATTATTAATTAAAGGAAACAAAAAATGAAAATATTTGTGAAGCCTTGTGAAGGTTAATAAGAAGTAACTCATGGTAAATGATTACTAATAATGTGCTTGTGTATGTGTGCATTGTGCAGGAGTATTTTAAATTCAAATGTTATGTCTGCCCTGAATATATTCTTCTAAGGTAACATAGCAATGCATCCACTCAGTCTTTTGTTAATAGCTGGATGCATAAAGGCATGTACTCAAATATTTGTCTAGTGGGTTTACAAACCAGTTTAAAAGAATGTTTCTTCTATGCCTTTGCTTTCTTTTTCTAGAAGTAGCAATTCTTAAGAACTGAAGTTTGGGGGAAGTTTTAAATTTTTTTTTGCCTTCATGAATTATTAAACTTCTTCTGTACAGCAAATTTGTCCTGTTTGCATCCTTAGGAGAGGGCAATAAATTTGAAAAGTTGATAAGGAAATGTAAAATGTAAACCTCTGTGAAGGAGGTCAGACCTGGTGTTGGTATCTGTCCTTTGCTAAAGCCATAAATTTGAAATATCAAACTGACAGTATTCCTTAGTTAATTCAATCAGAGCATTGTTGAGCTCTCACTGTAAATGCTCCAAACCTATTTTTTTTCCCTACCACATGTTTCTAAATACCTACAAGCACTGCAGTTGAACTCTTTGTCAGTATTAGTTTTGTCCTTGAAATGTGTTTTGGAAGGTACATGAGCATTATCCTGTTTCAGAAATGATGAGCTGAGGCATAAGCTGTGTTAAAAAGAAAAAAACTCTGTACTTGGGATTAAGAATTATATGTGAACCTTGAATTAAACTCTGGCTCTCTGCTGTGTCCATTACCTCACTGCAGAAATTTCATAAAGGTAAAAGCAGTTACCTTGTCTGGGGGGAGAACTTTGTTGTATTGGTGTCATAGCTTTGAGCTGGCACCTGGAGTTAAGGAGACCTCAGAAATTACATTCCTGATGTTCAGAGCATTTAGATTATCCCCTTTGGAACACACAGTTTAATTTGGGAATGTTTTTCAGGTTTTCTGTTGATTCATTTGCTTAGTTTTTCTAAAAAAAAATTTAATTGTCCTACACAGGTGTATTGGCATTCATCAGTTACAACAACTAATTCCTACTAAAAAAATAGCAAACACTAAATTGAATAGGAAATATACATAAAAATGAGCCCTGTTTTAGAAAATTAGTCTAACTTTTAACAGGTCTGAAGTGCATATTAAGATTTATTATACTGTGTCTGCAAAATTTGAAAATGCTCATTGAATTATTTGTTCTTTTCACAGTGACTATACTTTTCTTTTGACCTTACTACTTAATGTTGATTTACAACTTATTTTGATGGGCAATAACCTATGTAGTTTGTGACAGTTGTTTTAAAATGTTTGCCATAGATAAAAATTCGTATTTCATCGAGCCTTAATATGAGTTAGGAGAGGAGTTTTTTGAGGTAACATTGCTGTTCTTTAAACTCAAAAATTATAGTGCTGTATGTATCATTTGGCAAGACATAGCTTGTGTTTACTTTATTTTTCTTTTGTTTTGGTGTCTTTTTCAGATAGTGGTGTATTTTAACAGGAAAATACTACAGCTGTCCCTCTCCTCCCCCGTGTGCTTCTGTTGGTGTGTTGGTTGCTTTGAGTTCCTTCTTTGAAAACCTGAGCTAGAAAATGCAAGTCTATATCTCAGTTTACCCACTGATTGTGCCCAAATAATATGAGATCACTGTTTAGGTTAAACATACATCTTCTACCTTACAAAGGCATGTCTTTATTTTAGGTCATTTATTCAGTCTGAAGTGCTTTACAGATATACTGTTCATAGAAATTTTGAAAAATAGGTAAACTGTAGAAACCAGAAAAAACTTTGCACACAACTACAATTGTGTCATGGGTAGATCAGAGCAGAGGAAGGGGTCAGTAATGACAAAGGAGCAATATAAAAATACATACAAGTTATAGTAGGATATCCTTAAATCAGGGGCTGTATAGAAAAGCATGTGAATTTCTTATAAATGTGTATAGTCAAACTGAAATCTGCAGTATGATGGGTAATGGCTGAAATCACTACCATCTGATATGTACTTAGCCAACCTTAGAAATGAAGTTTTAATAATTTCTACAGTCACTCTTTCGAAATACAGAAAGAAATAAAACATTATTTGTATGGTTATAAGGACAGGCCCAGTTGGAGCCAGGCTGGGACAGCCTTGCTGTGGATGCAATTTGGGAGAGACAAGATTCCAGCCACAGACCCTTGGGAGCATGGCATTTTTGCAGCACTCCTTGGCAAGATCTCCTTGCAATCTGCTAGGCTATGCCTGCTGTCATTCAGAGAATAACATGTGTAAATTAAGTGTTCAGGGTGGGTGTTTGGGAAGAAGATGGATTCTGTGAGGGAAAAGAATTCCAGCTGCAAGAATTCGGCGCCTTGCTGGTCCAGTGGGTTTTGGTCAGGGATTGGCTACTGGCTGCTCTTCTCTATTAGAGTACACAGTCACAAAACCACAAAGCTTTCTGTCCTTGATATAAATCTTTAAAAAAATGCAGATTTTTGAAATAATGGTTTCCAGTATTTTTGACAGGAGCAAACTAAAATATTTTCTTTCTGCTAACAGTTGTTTTAGAGAGTAAACCCAAGCAAGTTGGCAGTTGTTTGTGGTTTGTTTGTTTTTTTAATTCTTTAATCTCACACAGGTGTTTTGTTCAAGTTGAGAGATTTGTCATCAAAAAACTTAGTTTGACAAAATGATAAGCAACTAGAAATATGAAGTTGTAATATGTACCATTTAGTAGCATTTGTTGGTAGGACTATGACTCCCTTTCAGACATGTGTCTACTTGTGATTGTAGATGAAAGGAATACTTTTGACACAATCATTAAAAAAAAAAGTATGTTTATATTAATAATTTAGTTGAAATGATACCAGCCTCCACTCAAAAGTATTTATCCATCCCTGCTCAAAATTAAGCATGCATGAGTGGAAGTGTCTCTGCTGGCTAATATTTTGTTGGAGTTTGTTAAAGTGTATTGAAGAGAAGCAGGAGAAAGTTCCAAAGACCTATGGACAGAAAGACAGTAGAACTATGCTAAAAATATTTGAATTTTGTCTTCAGCTTCTTTTTCTCTAAAGAAACAACGTGGAGATAATTTTGGCTGACTGTTCAGCTTGGAAAAAGAGAACAGCATCAATTCAGGATGTATAGGAAGACATAAAATTTTGCTGGCATGGACTTGTAGTGATTGCATTATGAATTATAGCCTATAAGCAATGTCAGTGCTAACGTTTGCACAGCAATGCTCAGTTTCTTGCTTGTGTCATGTCTGTTTCAAAGGAGAACATGCTTCCTCAGGAACTCTCTAGGAATATTGTTTCACTTGCTGACTTAAAGAAACCTTTTATTTTTTGTTCCTTGTGTTTACTCCTGTTTATGCATTTAAGTGAATTTCCCTGTTTATTTCTCTGCTTGGTGAAGAATAAAGATTAATCTCTGGACATTAAGGGAGTGCATGTTTTTAGAATGCACTCCTCCAGCATAGTGACCTAGTGCTTGTAACCTGCACAGAGGTGCTTCGTGCATCTGTCAGGAAGTTAAGCTTGGTTTAATACCTGTATATCTCAGGATTTATCCCAAGTCTGTTATGCAAAAGTATTGCATTGTGTTCTCTGGTTCTGTCCAGTTCCCTCAGTCTGTGTGAAATGTACCTAAACAGTCAAATCTCTGCAGACTTACTGGCCTTAGCTGCTCCTGTAAATCTGGAACATATGGTTTGGAAATCACACATTTAGGTCACAAGGTACAGGTTAGTCAAGGTACAGGCTGCTGCTGCACTTCTGGTTTTCAGATATCAAAGATGACCTCTAGATTGGGACATTTCATTTGTTGGGACAGTGATGAAAGAAACAAGCAGGCAAGGTGGAAGGCAGGACACGGAAGAAGAAAAGGAGTCAATGTGCAGTAAGGAAAATACAAAGGTAAAAACAAGAGGATGGAGGAGATACAGAACTGAGGTAAGGGGAGAAAGATAAAAGAATAGACAGCACATCTGAGAAAGCACATGAAATTCTTCGCCCTTATTTTTCTACCCAGCTATACCCTGCTGTCCCAAATTTATGTCCTGAATTTTCTACTGAGATTCTGTTTGTCTCATAAATATTTTCAGAAGAGCATAAATGTGAGCTTAGCTAAAATCAGTGGTCAATGCATTGTATGGATGTGAATTTGGTCATCTGATACTGAGAGATCCATTCAATGTTTTGACATGGTCATCTCTCTTATTACCATGTCTGGAGCCTTGTAACACTTGCATTTTAGTGAAAGTTTCAACTCAGGGTTTTTATGGAGGATTCAGATTGGTTTCAACCATTTTCTGTTTTAAAAAATAAAAAGTAGTAGTGATCATTATGAGGAAAGTCAACAGGCAGATGAGTACAGCTGCCACCTTCATGGTTAAGAGAGCCAAGATGGTGCTGATAAAGAAATGAAATGTTGAACAGTGCATAACAGACAGGGTGAAATGTCCCTACTTTTAATGCTTAATACAAGTCACAGTGGTTATTTCATCAACTGTTATTTTAATGGAAATGCCTTAAAGTCACTCTGGAGTGTAACTATTACCAGCCTAGGTCTGAACTCCTATTATGAGCTTCAAGTGAATGTAGTTATACAGAAGTTCTGTGCTTTAAAAAGGTTGGCAATTTTTAAAAAGTGAATGAAGGAGGGAGAAGAGTTTGAGAGAAAGAGCCATTAAAAATGGCTCAGTTTTCTCTGCTTCTGGAATAGGTCTCGACATTCATAAGTTGGAAGAAGAAGAGGTGATTTTACCAGGGATGATACATTTATTACATTGTCTCTTTGATATTGTTGCTTGTTTTATGGATGTGGGTGCATAAAAGATGAACTCTGTGTATACATGAATTACTACATTCTAGATAAACCTGTCAAAGGAAATAAGCTTGTCTATAAGTAGATATTACCATAAACATCCATCAATTGGGGTATTGTTTGAAAGTATTCTTATGAGACTTCTAAAGGAAATACACACTTTCCCCCCCCCTTTTCTTTGGGACATTGGATGATGATACTGGTGATTCAAGATAGCTTTATATGGGGGTTTTATACTGGAACCCCTTATCCTTTGAGGGAACCCTTTTAGGCTAACCCTTCCACAGGCTGGGTAGGAATGATCACCCATTTCCTGCATGGAACAGGATGTTTTGATCATGACAAGTAATTACAAACTTGGGGTTTATTTAATCTTTTTCTTTGTTGAATACATTTTTTGGTCTGTGGATCAGTTTTCACTCATAGTACTAAACAAGACTTTGTTGAAGAGGATGAAATTTGGCTTTGAGTGTGCTTTGTTTTCTCATCATTTTTTGCGTTTCTAATTGACTGGCATTATTACACTTTTCCTTGTAGAAAAGCATCATGTTTGTCAATTTGGTTTTTCATTAAAAAATACGAGGAGCTCTGTTTCAATTTTTTTGTGCACTTAGTGATAAAAATAGCAGAAGTACTCACAGAGAATGTCTATTTGCAGTTTCTAGGCAGTGTAATAAGCGATTCCAGATTTATATCAATTCAGCAAGTAACCCAGAAGACACGTAGTTTTGGGGTTACATCAAAAAGATGATGGTAATCAAATGTCCAGTGCCTCATTCAGCATTTCCAGTGATACCATGTCATACAAAAACGTGGGAGGTCTGAAATGAAGGGGGATGGAGACAGGCAAGGGTGCTTAAAGTGCATAGGAGTAAATGCAGATTGTAGGTACAAAGTATCCTCAGAATGAACTGTACATCTGCCATATGGCAGTCTGCCATCCTTTCCATAAACGGCATCCTTTTAGCATTGCTGCTCAGAAAAATAATTTGTGGACCACAGATAAAATAAGGAAATTATAAAGAATAGAACAATTAAAAAAAAATCCAAATTTTATTTTAATCAGCCTTGCCTTATTGTGCTACAACACTCTGGATAATGGATGGTGGAGTTGTAAAAAGCATGCTGTAACAACAGAAAGTGTTTTTCACTTATGTGTTTGACTCTTAAATTGCTTAATGAGATTAAGAAAAAAATCATCAGGGCAAGAACTTGAAGCTGAGAGCTTGAGCAGGTAAAGGCTGATAATGAGAATAGCTGTCTTACACATACAGTTTCAGTTATGTGACTGAAGTGGTTTCTGTAAAGCTGGGCTAAAAGGGACAATTAGTAAATATTATGAAGACTTCCTGAATGGAGGGTCTAGAAAATTGCTGTATAAAATAGATTTTGAAAGGAGAAGTAACATGATCTTTCCTGCTCAGTCATTCCAGATACCATCCTGCTTGTATAAAGATTTTTATAACAGCGTCAATCCCTTCTGAATCCTTGTGATGCAGATGTCAAGCATGTTTTTATAAATAATGGTAGTGTTTTCATATTGTGCCTTTTTAGCAGAGATGCCCATTGCAAAGCATACCAGATAGGAAGAAAATACATCCTTGCCCAACACTGGAAAGAAAAGATTCCTTGCAAAGCCTCGGTATAGACTTTAAATAAAAGATGTACTGAATTCTTTGTGTTGGGATGAATACAAGCTGGAACCAAGTGTAAGCATTCAGACTTGCCTGCCCAAGCACACAGGCTGAAATTCTTGGTGTGTTTTCCCATTCTGATTTTAATGATAGTTTGTAATGCTAGTGTGAAAACCAAAATTCAATGCCATGAGTTGTAAGGCATTTGTAAGTGTTGCAGGAGATGGGTTAATTTGAACTCAAGCTGTCTGTGACAGCTTTGCTGTGGCCTTTTTTGGGTGACCTCACATATGAATATATATTGTCACTGCACTGATCTGGTCCTTCCAATTTGTTTCCCATTATTTTTACCACTGAAATTGTTCCCTTAGATCCTCTCTCTGAAGCTGTCACACTTTTCATTGATGCTGAAGAACTCCATCTTTGTGCCAATAATTGCCTTTGCTAAAAAATGCAGACTAATACTGCAAGTCCTTGAAATCAAGTCCTTGATCAAGAACTTTTGCTATTTAATATCTTGGAAATGAATGTCTAAAATCTAGTAAATATGTTTAAGTATTCCTCCTGTTTTAACAATGGTTAATATGACAGAAAGTATGTCTAATAGAGGGCTGGAATTTTCCTGAGATTTCTTGTTCTCTTCCAAAACAATGTTTGTGATATTTGTCACATGTACAGTCATAAACAATTATAGTATGTGCTATAGACATCTATCAAAAGTTTATTAAGACTTCAAACAAAATGTTTTCTACCATTGTAATAAACCCATTTTTTCATCATGAATGAGTTTTGAAAGCTGCATATTCTTAATAATTGATGATGTTAAGCTTGGAGGGAGAGGTTTATTTTTTGTCCCCAGTTACACCTAATTTCTGCTGAAATTGAGAATTTAGGATCCGATAGCTTTATCGATCTGTTTCTTCAGGAGTCTTTTTAGTACTAGACCCAGTCATCATTTTATTTTTAATTCTATTTTGGGGGTTTTTATTTTTCTGTTCTGAACTCATAGTGCTTTTTCTTTCCAGCCCTTTTGTTCAGTAACTTTGAGTAACATTCAGGCATCTTTCTCTAAAACTCATCTTTTAGCTGATAATTTCTCTCTCTACTGGTTTTTAATAGGTAGTCTAAACATGAGAAACTTTGATCTAGCCTTCACCACTACAATATTTAAGCACCTGTGAGGTAATTTAAATACAAAGTTAACAACCTGCCTTCCTTCCTGTTGCTTCAGCCTATGGGAAATATTGTTTAATGCCTAATGCACATATAAAAATTGGTTTGAAAGAAGATCAATGGTTATTTATTCTTAGATACTACGAACTTCACTTTGTGTTAAAAAATTTATCTGCAGAATTTTTCTGCATGTCTCCCTTGCTAATCTGTCAGTTTTCCCCTTCTATTGAAATGTAGCTGCTGCTGGCAGTTGAGGTGGGAGTAGATGTAGATTAATTTCCATTATCCACCTTGCAAAAAGAAGTAATTTGTTCTTCTGGTTTTGCCTTCTTAGTATCAGGAATAAAATGGAGTCACTGATTTAAGTGCACCATAATTTGCTGTCTATCTGGAATATATTGTCATATGAACATGGCTCATCTGTAATTACTTCAGTTTATGGCCTCAAAAAATGCAAAAAAGAAGAGGAAAAATGTCATACTTTCTTTGAGTCCATCCTTCAAATTATTTCATTAAGCACAGATGCAGGTTTTGGGAGGCATCGGCGGGCTGGGAAGTCTTGGGAAATCTAAGCAAAGAACAGTTTGAGCTTGTAAGAGAAAGCTGTGCTTTCCATGCAAATATGTGGGTGTTTGTCCTCTTCTCTGACTTTGTTTTTGGGAATCCGAGGCGTTTCTTGACAGAACTTCTGTAAATGATGCTAAAAAGACCTGAGTTTCATGCTACTGCCAAAATTGGATGTCATTGATCCATTTCCACCAAAGAGAGTTTTCCTGGGAAGGTTATATGGAGCACAATGTGTAACAACCTACTTCTTCATCTCAACCTTTTTTTTGGTGGAAGGATTTTTCTCATACATTGGAATAAAAAAGCAAAAACAAAAAAAAACAACAAACAGTGAAAAGAAACAAATGGTAGTAGGAGGTAGCAAAAGACAGTAAGAAAAATTTCATCTTTTGCTACTGTTAAGAGGATATCAAGTGTTTTGTTTTCCTTCTTTTGCCCTTTTGTTTTTTTCAGTATGTGAAATTAAGAGGGTTGCTTGGTCTACTCTTTATCCAGAAGCTCAGTCGGGGGCTAAGATCCATTTCCCTTGTTTTGAGATAAATTACTTGCAGTTCTGTTTGGGAGTAATGGGAGATAAATCACAGAAATGTGTGTTATCACCCTTCTCAGTCAAAAGGAGGCAGGTTAATATTTACAATTGTAGCATGACACTCACTGTCTTCATAGCTGTAACAGCAGATAATATAAGATCATCTGGGACTGAGCTGATGTCAGGTGCATGTAGAGGCCTTTCAGAAGAGGAGACAAGTACTCCTGGATCCAGGTCATTGTAGTTATCTTGGTGTCAGCTTGTACCTCATATCACTGAAATAAGCTTTTTCATGTTAGAAGAATGTTTTTATGCCTAACTCGGGAAGAATTCTGCCACTGTAGCATCTGGATCCTTGACAGAATCAAAACGAAATATGCAAATGGGCTTCAGAAAGACATCCTTGACTCCTACAGGTTAAGGAGAGTATTAGTGCTTCTCCCTAATAAAGCAGGCCATTTATTGCCTCTTCCAGCTTGGAGGTGACAGACCCAAGGTCCCTTTTCTGGGAGCTGGCCTGTGGTCCCAGTCCTCAAGAGGGATCTGTCCCAGCAGGCACTGCTAAGAGGCACTGGCATGGCACAAGCAGGGCATCATTCCGCTGCCATGGGGTAATTTAACCATGAAGCAAAACTGTTTTTGTTCTTATTATGAGCCTGGAGTTTTCTTTGCTTGTGAAGATGTGTTTAGCTTCTGAGAAAGCAGTTATTATTTGTGGCTGTGGTCAGTATGTTGCCATTTGGTGTCTCACCTTTGACATCTATTGCAATGTCCTTTTCAGTGAGTTTCCTTTTTTTTTTTAAAGTTTTGATGCTTAATTTGCTAAAGGTATTGTACAGTTGCTTGTGAAGAACTAATAAAACTGACTACACAGCTCTACTGGCACAAGCCTTCTTTGTTTCTTTAAATCATGGTGTGCATTTATTCCAGCACTGGCTGGTTGGTCTGGTGTCCTGGGGTGACTTTATGATGCTTGTATCCCCAGTTGTCTCTGTCTGTGCTGGATGTTGAGTTCTGCACCTTTCAGGCTGGTTCCAAGGGCGAGGCGGGGAAACAGAAGCGCGGTTTGTGCTCAGGAGCTGCTCTCGCTGCTCCACATTCCCTCTGCAGCACGGACAGACAGCAGGACAGGGCTCTCCTTTGCTTCCAGTTAGGTTTGGCTAGCTGAGGCAGAGCAGTTCCCTGGAGAGTGGCTTTTCTGTTCCTTGGAGCTGTTCAGCCCTGCTCTGGACTGACCAGCCAGCAGAGCTGCGGAGCTCTCACCTGGGGCTCACCTGGGCCGGGGCCGGGGCATTTCCAGCTCAGGAGGGACTGGGGAGAGACTGAGCCAGCTGAGCCACAGCCACAGCCAGGACTTGCTGAGCTTGCCATCTCTTCAGAACAGCGAGAGGCTTTATTGTTTAATATTATTCATTTCTTATGCTTGTGAATGCTTTACTTGTTACATAAACAGGTTTTTTCCACTTTTCTCCAAGGAAATGTTTTCCTGAACCAGTAGGGGTAATGGCTTGAATCTGCTTTCTAGAGGAAGCCCTTTTGGAGTTTTCTCCCAAATTTGCCCTAAATCAGGACATATGGGTTCAGTTCAGCTGGGGTGAAAACAATTCAGCTTGATGGCCTGTAAGAGGCAGTGGGTTCATGGCATGGAGTGTGTATTGTACTGTATTATACCCTTGCAGTGCTGTCTGATTCAGGAAGCAGTGGATTCCTAAAGGTGCAGTACAGTGTTCAGGTGGGGGAAACACCTGAGTGTCTGGTTCGGAGCCATCTAGTACTGATAGTGAGAATGTCTAGTGCTGATCAGCTGGCAGGCCAAGACTGAATTTATGTGACCTGTCCTTCATGGTAGTACTAGTTTGGTATCAGCTTCTGGTTTTCACAAAATATGTTTTATCTTTTGTTAAGGAATTTGTGTATCATTTGCAAAATGAAATTGCCCTTGCTTGTTTCCAGTGTTTGAATGGCTTCTGCTGAAACCAATTTAAAATTGACAGGCAAGGTTCTGTGGAACAACACTCTTATCTTCCTAAATATCAAGAATAGAAATGTAATTGCTGTGATACTTGGAGGAGTTACCTCACTGTGACTGATGCTCAGAAAGTAACAGGAACCTGGTTAATGCTGAAAAGACTTAGATGTATTGCTTAGATTTTTTTTTTTTTTTAATTTGGAAAATGTACAGAGGTCAGAGTACAAACACATGTGCTGCTTTAAAAATGTAAAGACTGATCCAATAAGATGTACACATTTATTCCGGAAAACCTACTTTATATTTACTTCTGGCTAGGAACTGACACTGTTTAACTTGTGCTCTGCATTCCAGGACAAAACAGTTTATAGAGCTGTAGAACTGCTTTTTTTTCCAGATGAAGGGATGAATTTAGCTTTCCTTTTAGCAAAAGCCTTTAATGCAGTATATTTTAGGTATAATTTTTTCTCCCTCTAAAACTACCCTCATGCCTTTCTTGCCCAAATTGTGTTTTAGAGATTGAGCAGTTGCAAGCTTTTCTAAGGATAACTTCTCCCTGTGTAGTTATCGTTTGATATGGGCTTCTGTGTTCCTAGAGTGAGGATCAGATGGATGTAACTGATTGTGCTTAAAGGAGCGGAAAGGAGCTTGAAGTTTTGTAGTCTGTAGTCAGAAAGTTACAGAAATTCCAGTGAGAATGTGAGGTGAAACTTAGCCCTGGATACAAAACTGTCACTCTTTTCCTGTTTCTATCAGAAGAAATTTTAATCATACTTCTCAGTTTTAAAAAAGTGATTTTGGTGCTCAGTTGTTTTGATATCTAAGAGAATACATATTACTTTTATTTGACTGCATTTTCTGTTGTCAGATCCCTCATATTTTAGGGAAGTAGTTTGATTTCTAAGTAACTTTTTATTTTAAAAGCAAAAAGGAGAGCTTTGAACTGGAGGTGTGAAAGAAATGAAAGAGGCATGTTAATCAGAATTACTGGCATGTCTGTAAAACTGGATAGGGATAATCTATAATACTTACAGAAATTTTAGGGTCATGATACAGGAACACCTACTGTACCTATAAAACTATATGCTATAGGAAATACATATTTGTCTGTTTTTAAGAGACTGGCCTGTTGAAGCTCTTGTAGTCCATCAAATTAGTGATAAAAACATTCTTTAAATGATTATATAGGGTGTAGTATAGTTACCGAGGGTAACTTCCCATATCCTACCAGTCATAAGAAGTACTTAAAGATTGTGGGGAAAAATTATTTTAATACTCTGTGGGTCTGGATGAAATCCACAAGACAAAGGAATTTGGACTGAAGGCTGAGTTTTTGTCTATTCCAATCTCATCCCTTGATGACTATCCTTTAAGGAAGAAGAATGATCCACAAATTAAAAATAGGGCTCTGAGAGTTAAGATAAATTAGGTTAAATGCTCTTGTGTGTCCCAGTCTTGCTGTGTGCCTTTGAGTAGTTTGCACTAGTGGCTGTAAATTGGTGAAATGTAATGTTTGCCATTCCCAGCTTGCTGGGATCTTGTAGCAGTGTGTATGTGAAGCATTGTGAAGGGCTCTTGTGTCATTGTTTGCTTACAATACTTAAAAACATTTCTTAGAGTATCTTAGAATCTAGGGCCCAATTGATACTAGAATTTAAGAAATTTTTATCTGATGCATCATTTTTTTTCTGGCCACATGTAGGAAATGATGGGTTTATCTTTGATTGAAAGGTGCAGGAATACCTGAGCAATCAGCAAAGCCCTTTTAACAGAGGAGACCTACAGGGTTTGTTTAGGCTACAAAGATTGCCCTTAAAAGTGTAATAAACCTGAGATTGCATTACTTGATATTCCTTACTCATTTTGTCATTTACCAAGTTGTTTATACAAAAGGTGCTTGTGGCTGTTAGTATGGGCTCCTGCCAGATAAGTGTTACAGAATCCCACCTTCAGCCATGTGCTCTTCAAGTCACATTTAACATAAAGGTTATGCATTGACTCTGCCTGTAAAAGGTGAATTAATTTTTAGTCTTAAGTCACCATCTTTTCTTAAAAAAAAAAGTTGTCTGGTTTTGTAACTTCATGGGTTTTTTAAAAAATCCACTATTAGGACAAAAAAAATCTATTTTTTTCTTGCCCAAAATAATCTCCTCATCTTCTCTTGTAGTAACCTAATATGAATGCTGGGAATGTAACTGAAAAGCAATATTTATCCTGATTTATGAATTGAGTGTCCTTTAATTCCTCTAATTTCAGAAACTTCCTAAAGCAGTCTGTGTGAGTTTTGTTGGTTTTTTTTTTTCCCCTGTTTTTTGAGAAAGCAAGACAGAAATGTTAGAAAATTCCAATTTAATTTACAAAAATGGATTGGGGTTTTTTTTCTGCTGAGGATTTAATGTAAAGCACGCATCTTCCAGTAAGTTAAAGAAGAAACTAGTGTATCTTTGTGGATACTTGAATATCCAGATCACTAGGCCAGTCTGCCTTTTAGCATGCTTGTTTGAACATTGTCTTGGCTTCAAGAGAAGAATTTTTAGTGCTTGCCCTTGGAATATGGCATAGCCTGGAAAGTAGGGCATTTTTTTTTTCCAAAGGTGTGGGTTGCTAGTCTGCCATGTACCCAGTCGGGCAGTGTTTTGTTTTCATTTTTTATTGCACTCTGGACATTCTCTGTTTACCTGCTCTAAAAGAAATAGAATTTCTTGAAAGGCAGTGTAGGTTGTGGGAAGACTATCAGGACAAGTAGCACTTTGTCATACACAGATTAAAGCATTTCTGCCATTTCCCAAAGCAGAGAGTCTGAGCAATATTCCAGATTATCTGCATCTGCTAGTCTGCCTTTATTCTGGCTCTGTATATTCCTGTTCAGTACCCAAATCTTGGATCATTTTCCCAGGTGGGTAAATGTAAATAGACAATATGAAAATGTGTGTTGGACTTCTTGGATGGGTCTATAGGAAAGGAGTCTTTGGATCATAATCCATGACATTTGCTATGGTTGGTTGTAGCTGTATTTCAGGTAATGTTGTCATGATCACATGTAATTTTGCTATGGAATCTGAAATGGAAGTATAGTAGGTTTTTTTGGTGATTTTTTTTTTTTTGGTTTTTTTTGGAGGGAGGGTTTGTTTGGTTGGTTTTTTTGTGTGTGTGGTTTTTTTTTTTTTTTTTTTTGAGCCCTCTGTTGGAAGACCATTATTTTATGCCAAGAATTATTTCATTGCCTGATGACTAATCAGCCTATTGGAGAGTTTTGCTATCTAGAGTCATGGAAAGTTGGCCTCTGCTAGGAATCTCGCAGATAGTTACTGAAGGAAGTCAGGACCATGTTCTCAAGCATCCCTAGCCAGGGAAAGAACAAAATAGGTGTGAAAGTGACTGTGATGCTGAAGTTTACTTACAAGAGATGCAACTTTTCAAGTGCTGCCCAAACTGTTGAGCAAAATGGAGAAGTGCTGAAAAATCCACTACTTGATATTACTAGACATTTCTGAATGTGATCCACAAGTAATGGAGCTGAAAGACATAATGGGATTTAGTTTACATTGTGGAGTGCTTTTAACATTACTGCAGTATCAAGAAAAGAAATTACAGAAGGTACATCTCTGTATCTGTACTTTGACTACCCTTTTTCCCAGGGAATCTTGTTCAGGTGCTGCCAGTAATCTCTGTTTCACATTAACACAACAGAAGGTACTGAAATAAATTGGTGTCTGCAGTTTCCTTTGCCACTCCTCAGCTCACCTGAATGAGTTGATTTGCTCAGGATAGACAAAGTCATGTCCTATCAATCTGTCCATAAGGTCTGTTCAGCTGTTGGGATCTTTTTGACCTCTCCATTCTCTTGAAAAAATGAGTTATTTGCCCTCAAAGATTCCATAATTGAGGCACAGGTAGGAAGCAGTTTGAGAATAAAGACTAGCTACATAAAGGGGCTTAAGTGGCAATATTTGGCATCATTATGCACAAATTACACCTTTGGGGCACAAAAATCTCCTCACCAAGTCAGGGTATAGTCATGGAATGTTCTGGGGACATTCTGTGTTGTTACTGTGGAAGAGAAAAACAGTCTGTTACGAGTAGGCCTGGAAAAAGATGCTAAATGAAGGCATTGTACCATATATGTGCTGTGTTAGCTGCTGGGACAGTCTCTTGCAGCTCTTGGCACTGAGACAGTCACATGCAGCAGCTTGGGTCTGTGTTTGGTCATGGTCATATAAATGTGTGTATCATGATACAACAAAAGTATCATGACTGAGTAGGAGACAGAAACTGGGCTGTGCAACATACTGTGCTGTGAGTTGCAACATGTTCTGCATGTCTGCATTTGCTAGAAGAGAGAGAACAGCAACAGAATAGCATGTTTGAAAACTGAGAGCTACACATTTGAGGGGGAATTTCAGGATCAGGATGGTGTGATCATGGAGATGAGGCCCATGCTCTGGTCTGTTCCCAACCATCACAATGGGTCCTCACAAGGGAGTGGGTCTAAGTCCTGCCTGGTCCCTTGGAAAGTAGCTATCCCTGATTGTCACCAATCTTTACCTGCCCAGTTCAGGGGAGAACAACTCCCAGCTGTTCAGTTTTGGAGGTGCCATTTGTAAGATCCTCAGTTCAGTGTTGACAGCATGATATGTCGATGTGGTGCTCCTTTGCGTCATTCTTTATCAATAGAGAGAACAAAAATTTGTTTTATTTTAAGTCACAGTAGCTCACTGTTGATGATTTTTCTTGTTATTTGCAGTCCTTCAGTTGCTCTGGGAGATCTCACATGTCTTCAGCAGCAGCTGATTGCATTGCTGCTGAAGCAATGTCAACAGGCCAGCATGCAGCTAACTCAAAAATTACGCCTGTGAAGATTGTGGAGTCACTTAGGTATCACTGTCACCAGGGATTCTTTGGTGAATTTCTCCATGCCCTTCTATGGCTCATACAGGCATTCATTAAAGTCAACCTGAACCACAACTGGGGCATCATCAATGGTCTTGAGGATATGGATCGTGGTTCTGACTGTTGGAAAGGGAGGTAGATGCTTGTATTACTCAAGCTGAATCTATATCTCACCTTTTCCTTGGACTCCTGTTGTCCCACACGTGCAGGGGTAGGTGGGAGCAGAGGCTGCCATGGTATCCAAGGCCTGTGTTGAAGTGAGTGCAGCTGCCAGCCCCAGCTGTGCTTCATTCACTGGCCCTGAGAACTGTAAAGGCCAAATCACAGAGGGTGCTTTGGCCAGCAGCTTCACTGCAATCCCCTGTAGCTGCTTGCAATAATTTAGCACTGCATGGATATGGGAAGGAAACAGTGAAATATTTTGAGTTTTGTCTTTTCTCTTCCCTCCTCTCTCTTCTACCTTTGACTCAAACTCTCAGATCTCTACACAAGTTTTTTGTAGCCCAGGCTTTTATTGCTGGTGTTGCCCAGGTCTGTAGCCTAAGAGCACAGGCATTAACTAGGAACAGAAAAACAAAACCCAGAAATATCCCAAACCTGTTCTCAGAACCCTCAGTCAGACCTGTGGGATCTGAGCTTGGGGAGGGTGTCAGCCACCAAGTTAAGTGACTTCAGTAGGTGTGTTCCTAGCTGCTGTGAGGATACTGGGACTTGCTTGTTTTGGTGTTGTTTCCCTAACTGCTTTGGTTGACTGCCAGATATGGGACAGTTGGTCTAACGTGGGAATTATGTTATTTGTAGTCTAACCAGTGGAACATCTGATTAGGAAATGTGGTTGGCTTTGCCTGTGGACTGTTAGGTGTTGTTAATCAGCATGCTGGATTCAAGGAAGCACTGTCCTGCCATCAGTATCATCCACAAGCTTCTTCTCTGTGGTAGGAGTGAGGACAAGATATTTCTTCATAGCTGCTCTTTTTGGCCATGGATTTTCTAGTTGGATGCTTATATTTATATTGTTTGGTTAGGGTTTTCTTCAAATTTATTTTCTGAAACAGCCATTTTTCTCATTATATTAAAGCAATAACACTTGAGGTTTGGGCTTTTAAAAATTTTTTTCTTTCCAGTCACTGTGCTTTCTGATGAAGTACATCTCTCAGGCTGTCTCTAAAAACAAGTGTGGAAAATGTGCTTTGCCTCATTATCTGAAAGCTAACAAAATTGTCTATTTTAGAACTGAATAGCTGAGAACTCATTATCATGAATGCAAGAGAAACTCCCTTTAAGTACGTAATGTTCTTAAAATATGCAAACTTTAAAATATGCATCAAATCCAAAATCTTGGATTTCACCAGGAAGTGAATAAGCAGGCAATGCAGATTGCAGATTATACATATTCATATACTTCTTCATCAAGGTATTTTGTACCACACATTTCTGCCAAGGCAGTCCTAGGAACCAAGCAGAGTCTTTGTATAAAATCTTTGCTTTGGAAAGTTTTAATGGTGTTTGCCCATGTAGGATTTGTTGTAATAACCTGATAGCAAAGTGACGAAAACATGAAAAATTGTAGGAAAACCTGAGTCTCAAAAGCTTTGAGGCTTTAGATTAAACATGGGTACTATGAATGTGTATGGGAGAAAGCAGTTATGTTCACCATTGTCAAATGATATAAAATAGATGAGATAATTATAAACTCTACACAAAAGTGCACTCCTTCAGAGAAGAATACTGACATCTTCTCCAGCCCACTTCCACCAGTGAGATTGCAATGTTATTCCTTTGTAATAAATATATCTTGTCAAGAGACAAAAGACATAGGCCAAAATTTTGGAAAAAATAAACCAATCAAACAGACCAACCCCCCCCTCCAAAGGACCTAAAGCACTGTTATGTAATGGCTAAGAGAGGGAAATCAGGAGAACAAGTCATTCATGTAAAATCTTCAGTGCTCTAGTTTTCAGTTTGACAGAACTATTGTTTCAAGGACAGGTACAGATTTTTTATTTCATGAGATGGTGAACCTGAAGCAATTATGGCAGTTTGATCCTTTACAGGATCCCAGCTGATCTGGGCATTGCTGGTAGAGCCTTGGCAGAATGACCAGTTTTTCTTGTGTTCTGATAGGGAACATGCATACATTAGTATATACGCTCCAGGCAGCAAAATTAGAAAGCAGAAAAGAACATGAAATGGATCTAAATGCCTATGCAGCAGTGTTAGAAAGCAAATAAGCACAATATTCTTAAAATAGCTTGTGAAATTTCAAGTGAGAGGAAGCCATTTAGAGATGGTAAGGAGGTAAGCATTACTGACGTTTGAAGTCAGATTGTCTGGTAGCAATTGTAAGCTGTGCTCTGCCTATAGCAGAATATCCCTTGGAGATGGTAATACATTAGCAAAGCAGGATGTTACTGCACATGACATTGGGTGTAGTGATCGTGTTAAAAAAAACTCAACAGAGGCCAACCCTCTCTGCTAGGGCAGAAACTGGCAGTTCAGTAAAGACAGAATCTCTAGGTGGTGACCCCCTGCTGAAGCAGGGCTGCAGGTCTCGGGTCTTGGCCCTGTGGGAAGGACTGGGGTTTGTAGCCCAGGGCATGGCCCAGGAAAGCTGACCTCCCTCATACATTTATTCCATTGGTACTTTTAGGCTCAGTTTTGCTTTCAAAAGGTATTGTCTCTGACACTACTACTGTTCATCACATATCCTGAGCAATCCAGGGTTGAGGGCAGCAAGTGCTCCAAACCAAGATCTCCACACACGTATGCATCTTCTGCTTGTACACAGACAAATTCTAACACAAATTAACTTTTTTGCCCTGTGATATTACAGAAGATGAGAAATATTGCTGTAAATTATGTATATTTATTTCCTCTTATCTAGATCACCGATTGCTTTTAATCAGATAATGACCAAGTGTACTGGTCACAAGCAATAACGAGGATGAATTTCTAAGGAAAAACATGCTAAGTAACAGGATACATATTTAAGATGGAAAAATGATGTCATCAACATCTTTGCTTTGTTGCTTTAACACGGGACATTAATCTGAAAGGATAGATGTAAAAATAAATTTAAAAAAAAAAGCCTAAAATCTTGATCAAGCTGTTTGGGTGGGAAAAGATCAGCATTTGATTCCCAATAATGAGCTGTGACAGCCCATTTCACTGTGTTGGGTCATTGGTCTAACATATCAGGCAGCCATTTAATTTTTTTATTTTCAGTGTTTGTAATTACATACAGCATCAATTATTCATGAGAGCTGAAATCTCTTTAACTGATGTAAGTAGGAGAGACTTATTTGCATCACTTTCAAGGTTCTGTGTTCTGACAGAAACTGCAGAGTGACTCCAGCCAGAGCTGGTTTCACTGGGGCCAGCTTCACTGCCCCTGTGCAAGCACACACAGCACAGGGGATCAGCAGGAGGAGGCAGAGAGGGGCACACACCTGCAGGGCTGTGATCTCCTGTCCTGGCATGGCTGCTGGGCCTGGAGTGCTGCCATGGAAGGACAGAGCTCTTTAGGAAGGACAGGCAGGAGAGATGGGGTGGGGGGGTGTTGCCCTCATGGCAGTGACCAGCTGGAGGGCATGGAGCAAAGTCTGGGGGGAGAGAGGAGCCAGCTGGGAGCCTGTGGGTCAGGATTAAAGGGATGACAGGGGACATTGTAGGGGGGTCTGCTCCTGCTGCCAGCCCAGGAAGCACATGAGGTCCTCTGTGGGTGCTCTCACATTCAGAACTCCTGGTGTTCATGGGGAACTTCATCCACCCCAATATCTGCTGGAAGGACAACAGAGCAGAGCACAAGCAATCCAGGAGATGCCTGGAATGCATTGATGGTAACTCCTCCAAGGATAGGGGAGCCAACAAGGAGAGGTTCTGTGCTGGACTTTGTTCTCACCAATAAGCAGGATCTGGTGGGGAATGTGAATCTCCAGGGCAGCCTGGGCTGCAGTGACCATGAAGTGGTGGAGTTTGAGATCCTCAGGGTGGTGATCAGGGTGCACTGCAAGCTCAGTACCCTGGACTTCAGCAGAGCAGATTTTGGCCTATTCAGGGATCTGCTTGATAGAGTGCCATGGGAGAAAATCCTGGAGGGAAGAGAAGCCTGAGAAAGGTGGTTAATATTCAAGAATTACCTCCTTCAAGCTGAGGAGTGATACATCCTAACAAAGAGGAAGTCGGGTAAAAATGCTGGGAGGCCTCTATGGATGAACAAAGAGCTCCTGGACAAACTCAAAGACAAAAAAGAAGCCTACAGTAGGTGGAAGCAAGGACAGGTAGCCTGAGAAGAATACAGAGAGATTGTCTGAGCTGCCAGGAGTCAGGTTAGGAAAGGTAAAGCCTTGAAAGAAGTAAGTCTGATCAGGGATGTCAAGGGCAGCAAGGAAAGCTTCTATGGATATGTTTGTGATAAAAGTAAGACCAGGGAAAATGTGGGCCTCCTCCAGAAGGAAAGGGGGGACCTGATTATCTGTATATGAAGAAGGACAAGGTACATAACAATTTTTTTGCTTCAGTCTTTGCTGGCAAATGCTCCAGCCACAGCACCCAAGTTACAGAAGACTTCCAAGTACCAGAAGGGACTGGGAGAATGAAGAACCACCTGCTGCAGGAGGTCAGGCTCAATATTTTCTGAGGAACCTGAATGTGTACAGGGGACCTGATGAGATGCATCCATGGACTCCAAGGGAGCTGTCCCGGGAAGTGGATAGGCCACTATCCATCAAATTTGAGAAGTCATGGCAGTCAATGAAGTTTCACTTACTGGAAAAAGGAAAACATAAGCCCCTTTTCTAAAAATGGTATAAAAAGGAAGACCTGGGGGAACTACAGGCTAGTCAGTTGTACCTCAGTAGATGCATACAGTGAGATATTCTGGTTTCTGTGTATTTCAATCCCTTTATAGATGTATTGATGTCTGCAAAGACAGCAATAATTATGTATGTATTTGTTTTGGTACAGATGGTTTTAAAATCTGTAGATGTAATTTTTAATTTAAAAAAAAAATAAAATTTAGGGCATCCCATGAGATGAAGCCATCTTTTCTTGCCAACATCTACTTTTCTTGCAACAGCCAAATTATTCTCTCTCTCTTTTTCTCCCAGTAGCACATAAATCCTACCACTATAGTGTTGTTTCTCCTTCATCTTTGGCTTCTCAGTCAGTCTACAGGGTTCCCTGAAAGCCTGTGATACCTTCATGCCTCACTGCCTGCATTCTGCTCTGTATGGGAATGCACATGTCCGTGTGCACTCTGTCTCCCAGGCTACAGAGCAGACTCAACTCCTTAGGGAGCCCTTTCTTCCTGAAAGTGTGTACTTGCATTGCCTTCCAGCAGCACACCTTTCTTTGGATGGAGCCAGATCCCTCTGTGTGCAGATCCTGCCCTGTTAGGAGCTGTGGGAGTTCTTCACTGAGGTTAGTCAGAGTTTTGGAGTGGGCTTCAGATATTCTTGAGATGTTAAGATTTGTTTATTGGGAAATTTGGTGGCAGTGTTGCTGTCTAACCTGTCAGGTTCTTTGGCTGACTGGTACATACAGGAAGCTAGGTACATACCTGTGGCTATGATTTGCCTTTTCTCTCTGTGTAAAGGCCAAGCCTATGTGCTGCTGTTCCTACATTTTGTTTTTAGTTTAAAAAGAAATCCTCTTCTGAGACTGACTTATTTGGTGAGGGAAATAATAAAAAATAATAGCTCATGTATTTAATTATTGAAATATTACCATTGCTGTTAAATTTCCAGATTGAAATACAAATATTTTGAAAGCTATGCTCTAACTATTGTATTGCAGGGGCTGTTTGTCTTCCAGATAATAGCTGTGTATTTGCTGTGCTCATTCCTTCTTCTCCTGCCTCACAGTTGTCATAGCCTTTCACAGAGAAAAGACAAGAACCATTCTCCATAGACCTGGCAACTTCTTTGTCAGAGTCATTTCTTCAGACTGTCAGTGAGTTTGTCATGCTTTCCTTGAGATTTTGTGAGGTCTTATCAGTGTGAAGGTACATTAACATAACTGTGCTGTCTTGTGTTGGTCTCAGCCTCTGAAACAATTATTCTACCTGGATTAATCCTGAACTAAAATGAAAGTTTTCTGTGATGGAGGGAAATTAGAAGTGCTCCAAATTACTGTTATTGTCTGTGGTGTCCCAGCCTATCAGTGTCCTGGGTAATGGGGAGTTAACTCTATTTCCTCCACTTGGGACATAAAAACATGCATCTGACTAAAGCATGTATTTTAGAGAGGCATTAATTCAGATTTGATTTGTCTTTGTTCTGATTAGGTCATTCTAGTTAATAATCTGTTTGTGAAAGAAGACAAGTGAATGTAAGTTAGCATAATATTGCAATAAGCATAATTCAAAATTTTCTGAAAGGTGAGACCTTTGAGAAATAGGTAAGCTTGGAACTGAAAAGGTGGAACATATACTACCCATGAGCCTCATCAGTTAAAATTTAGCCTGGGATTTTGAGGTTTATGATGAAAGGACCATAGGTAAATCAAGAATAACTCTACTGAAAACAGTAGAGTTAAATGGAATAAAATCAGACAGTGTGTTGAGAGCAGGTTCTCAGCCTATTGTTCAAATTTGGTCTAGGTTTGACCCAGTGACCTCAGTGGTGTTGAGAACTTTAACACAGTTTTGCCCTCAGTAGAATAGAAAAAAAAAAAAAAAAAAAAGAATTATTTGGATATGACATTTGTTTCCGAAGCTCACCTGGGGCATTTGCACTTTCCACACAAGGAAAACACACTATGGTGTGGATGTTTCTCTTTGTCTATCCATTAAGCTACATTAGCAGTATTCCTGCTTTATAAATAAGGATGGGGTCTGGGGAGCTATGGGCTGCTAAATTGAAGATTTTAAACATGTAATAGCTGAGTGTAATTTTTGAGGGGTTTTTTATTTATTAGTTTTTCTTTTTTTTTTTTTTTTAAGGGGGTTTAGTCCTTTGCCATATGAAGAAATTGCAGTGGTTAATTCAAAGTGAGGCTTGTGGAAAGTGTTCTGATTTTTACTGACACTGAAGATTAATCACAAATCCCCTGCCAGCCTTTTTCACTTTGAGCAGGCATTTTGGCTTTGTGTGTTTTTCTGTAAAAGAGTATTACCTTGAGTTGCTGTAAGTGTGGCAGGAGAGTGAGCAGTCTCCTGTTGGCCTCTGTCCCCCAGGGCAGCTGCAGGGAGTGGGGTGTGCTCTCCCTGGCTTGGGCACATGCAGGGTTCCCTGCTCTCTGCAGCACACCTGGGGATGTGTCTTTGCTGTGGTTTGCAGACCTGCAGGAAGCCCCCGTTTGCAGGCTGGTTGTCAGAGTGCTCAGGCATGTCCTTTACAGCCCCTGATAGGCAGAGCCTCTTCTTGAATCCCAGGCTTACAGTCCCTGACTTCTTAGGAAGGCTGCATATCGAATGTTTGTGCTGTCTTTAGCTTCTTTTTCCAGGTGACATTAATGGCACAAGAATCTCTGGCAGTTTCTGAAGCAAAAACATTTAAATTGTGGGTTTGCAAAAAGAGACAGCTCAGGCTATCAGAACAAGTTAACCATCTAGAGGATGCCCAGTTAGGATCCTTTCATAGCATTATCTCCTTAGTCTTGATTCTCTACAAACCACCCCACGGACTCCCATTTCCTCATCTACTTACAAAGTTAGGCTGCTCTTGATCATTTACCAATTATTTATATTTACTTGCTTGATCTGTATTGCCAAAATACTTTAGAAGCTGTCCTTCCATACACTTCTCTGAGCAAGGATTTTCAAACATGAATTTCAGTTGCTAACAAGTGACAGATTGTGGAATTCTCTCTTATGTAGTGATAAGAATCAAACTACTGGAATATGTCACATAAGTTTGTGCACTTTCAAATGGTAATTTAATCAGAACTTATCAGGATACAGACCTCTGTCATCTCTCTCTCATACACACTCACCCCACCCCCTGATAATTTTCCCCTGTGAAGTTTGTAATAGATTTTGGTTGAAACTAAGTAGAACATGAAAAGCCACATTCAATATTGAAGTGACATCATACTTGTAAACAAGATTCTCTGTGTGCAGCTGTACATTATTTGTTGTGATGCTGCACTCTTTCTAATACTGAAAAAAATATTAATTGTCACTGGACATGTTCTGAATTTATCTGTGTGTCTGTTTATGCCTTTCATTGGGAAAAATCCTGCCTTTTGCAAGGGTGAGGTTTTGCAATCCAAGAGTTTTGTTCCTTCTGTATTTGCACAGGTTAGTGGGGATGTGTGTGGCACTCTTGAGTTACTGCGTTGTTTTTCTAGCAAGTTGTTTGAATTGAATCATTTTGAACAACCAGCCCTCAGCATGATGTCACTACAACCTTTAAGATGAAGTATATTTTTGCTGTAGAGTTCCCTTCAGTAGCCCCGTGGGTATTGCCTCATTCCCTTCCAGGTGTACTCCTGCTGGGAAGCCGGAGCGCTGAGCTGCCTGCGTCGGCAGTGCTGCATCTGGCCTGGTGTTTGGGATGGGGCAACACTCCCACAAGGCTGCCTGGATTTCACCTTGTAGGGAGCAGTCCTTGGGCAGCCTGCAGAGCACAAGGCCAGCTGCTCTCTGCTGTGCCTGCTCTGAGAGTCCTGGGAACCTGTGTGTGCCCATGGCGGAGAGGAGAGAGGGGAGCAGAGTGTTGGGAAGCAGCTGGAGCAGCAGCAGGGTGGAAATCACAATGCCTAAGCACCACTTCTGTGTGTGTGTAGCTCGGGGCTTGAACCTGTGGGTTTAAGTACAGTATTCCTGTGTCCTGTGAGTGGGGTTTCAAAGCTGCCCTCATAATTCAGCCTGGATTCCAAGACTGTCTCTTGGCATCCCTGTCTCTCTGGGTACCGCTTCCACTTGAGCTGTGTGAATCAGGACAGTCATCTCAGTCCAAACCGAAGAGTCAGCCTAACTCAGGTCTCAGTGAGGATGGTGGCTAAAAATAGACATCCAGGAAAGGTGGTAATCACAGGCAGAATAAGTAGTGTTTCTTCCCTGGAAATCTCTCTGCAGTTCCTGAAGCAGTGTGGCTCCAGGAGGAGCATTTAATATCCCTCATTGACTTTTTCTGCCAATGATTTGTCCATTTGTTTCTGAGACAAGACTTTCCACTTCTGACATGTTTGAAAGATAATTTAGTATTTGTTTTATGCCTCAAGAAAAATGCATCTTGGACTTTCTTTTGCCCACCTTACTATGCTTATCCTGCCAGACATGACCTGGTTGACCACTCATCTACTTTGTACTGAAAACACCTAAATTCCTGTAGGGCTGATTATTATCTGAGACTTTCTTGTATGCTAATGCTTCCACCTTTCTGGACAACAGAAGTATATTGTGATTTGCTACCAGAAAAATAGAGATTAATTCAACTTGCTCCATAACAAAGAACTGTGGGCTCTGTTTTAAATCTCCCAGTAACACATTTGGATGACCTCCATGAAATCCCAGTCTGGGCAGGAAGGCTTTGTCTGGTTGCTGCTGAAACACTGATTATTCACATAAGCTCAAAAATAATTGCTGATCAAGGTTCTGACATTCTTGCTATTTTTTTTTCTAACAGTAAATAATTTGTAAAATCTGTTGCACAATAAACTAAACTTCTTGTAGCCAAATAGAAGAGTGAATTTAGAATTATGTAGCTGAAAAAGAAACTTTTTCTTTGACAATCCCAGTAACTTGTTTCAAATTATTTTAGTTTTGTGCTACATGTTCCTTTTTTTTTTTTTTTTGAATGTGCTGAGGTAGCTGTCTAGAGGAGCTAAATCTTCATATCTACAGATTATATACAGAACTGACAGCCAAAGCCCTCCCTGAGTTTGGGGACAGCTTCTAAATGGGAGCAAAACATTATTTTATGCTTTCTTGTTAGAAATATGTCAGACTCCAATTTTTTTAAATATGAGCACATCTGCTGAGACCTGCTGCAAATTTACTTGCTTGAGGAAACAACTCAGCCATCTGATGGTGACAGTCGTGACTGATGTCCTGAAATGAATTTGGCCCAGAACAGTAGTGACAAAACAAGCATTTCTGAGGAATCAAACAGCCCCCATATTACAAAACAGCAGTTGCATAAAATATGCTGTTTTGATAAAAATGTGTCTACATTTTTTGTCTTTTTATTAAAGAAAGAAAAATTGTTTGGGGGAATTAGAATTCATGTTTCAGAATAATTTTGCTGGTTCTGTTACTCTTGTGCTCATCTGTGTATGTGTTTGGGATTTGTAACAGCTTATTAACCAGAGGTTTCCCTCCTTGTGGCTAGCACTCCAAACCACTGTAGTTGGGTTTCCCAGTGTATTTTTTTGCCACTTTGACCTGTCCCTCCTGTATGTCCTTGTACAAACCATCTCTGTCTGTGGTTCAGAAGTTGTAGCTTTGCTCTGGGTTTTTGTCCCCAAAGGAATAAGAAGTCAGTTTGCATCTCAGGCTGTTGTAACTGTCTCTTCTCTTCTCTAAGCAATTTTTTTTCTCTTGGCTTAGGTGTTCAAGACATGATGCATAACTCCCATGTAAAATTTAGTGGGTTAAAATAAAAGAGGTTAATATTTTTCATTTTTCAGTTCTGTGTAAACATGAAGAGCAGTTTTTAAGGTTGAATATTAATAAGCACTGTAAGGGCATACATTTTTAATGTGGCTGCTGCCCACATTTGAAATTAGGTCATTCAGATTTTCTTCTTGCTCTTTATTCCAGCAGTTAATACATCACATGAAAGTAGAGTTCAAGACCAGTGGTTTTTACTAATTAGAAGTCTGAAGATTGTATTTGGAAGGCAAAACATCAAACTATTTATCTATTTTATCTCTAGTAACTCTTGAAGAAGCCTAGAAATGAAGTAGAGGAAAGCCCTGTGTTTTAAGTCGTGTTTTGCAGTCTCTCCCAGTTGGAAACAAGACAGGAGTCTGATTACAAATGTTTGCAGCTCGCAGTTGGAGATGTGCCAGGATGCCACTATGAAACATTTGCACTGGGGTTTTGGTGGGGGTTGGCATTGTTATTGACTTACCTAAGGAGTTTTAAAGGTTAGTCAAAACAAAAGTTGATCTTTTAATGGGACTATAAATTAGTCTTTTTCTCTATAGGAGTATCTTTAGTGCCAGATTTCCAATAGGTATATTTTGTAAAAATGAAGTAATTTTTTTTTTTTACATATCCTGCTTGCATTATTGTTTGCAAGATGCCAATTTCTGTGCACTCAATAAATAATGGAGATGCAGATCTAAATGTTTCACATCCACTCATGAGCAGCAGTAGGTAACAGTAACTCTTAAAAAGCTGAAAATGGTACCATCTCCTGCAAATCTACTTAAAGGGAATAGGAATGGGTTCCTATAAAGATACAAAAATAAAGCTTATCTGGTGTTTGTAGTTGTCACACTTTGAATGAAATATAACATTGTTATGTTTAAAGCAAGTTGATTACTAGAAAAATAATCAGAATGTTGTTTTCTTTCAGCTCCAGCGGTAAACCGATTCACCAGACGTGCATCAGGTAAGCTGAATGAAGCTCCATTTGTCTACGTAATAGTTGATACATTATGCTGACAGTGATTGCCCTGTAAAATGGAATATGACATTTGTCAAAGTTCTTTAAAGATGTTGGACTTGGGCTAACCTCTAATTTGTTACCTGCTTCTCTGAAAAATGTAGCCAAGGTTTCAGGTCATGGAACTTGCAGGAGCCCTTCTTGTTGCTGTGGAATTTATTAAAAACCTAAGCTTTTTTTTAAACTCCACCCCCCCCCTCCAAAGAAAATAATTTCAGTTCTAGCAGATCTGAAGGCTGAAAGCAAGAACTGAATGTAACCTGAATGTCAGCAGGTTTTACCCCACAGACAGCCTGAAACTGCAATTTCATGATCAGCTATGCATGAAGAAATGTTGAGCTGTGTTGGAAATCTGTGTTTTCCAAACCCAGGCTGTGTTGTTGTGCTGTGCAGAGCTGGCACATTGGGTCTGGGGGCACCGTTCCTGTGGCGGTGCTGTGTGGTTGTGTTGGGTGTGCACCTGCCTCACCTGGTGCTGGCTTGTGCATTCTTCAAGTTAACTTGGTTCTTGCTGGCTCAGAGGACTCTTTACCTTATTTCCATTGCATGTAACAGATCCCTCCACATTATGTATCATTTAAAGTTAATATTCTTGGCCTTTCCTTGTTGTTCTGCTGTGTCATGTCCTTTAGGCTTAATTTTTGAGGGCTTTTTTTTCCTGAATTGTGAGCCCCAGAATCTGGATCTTACTTGTTTGAAGTACTGTGAATCTGAAAATGTGGCATAAAAGTCACCATGAAATGTAATGAGACTCGTGGCTGACTCATAAGAGTCAGGAGAGCAGGAGATGTGAGCTATTCCTAGTCATTTCAGTATGCCATATTCAGTATAAAATGCTCTTTGTTTTCAACTTCAGGTCATTTTTAATAAATGTATTTCATAATGCAGCAATTCTATCCAGACTTCTAGTTTTGCTATTTACAACCTCAGCCAGGTAGTCCCTTGTCAATGTAAAAATACTAGTGAAAATCCTCAGGATTATTGAGGAACTGCAGAGAAAAAAGGAGGTTTGCAGGGTTGGTGCATAGCATCTAATAGAATCACACAATGGTTTGGGTTGGAAGGGACCTTAAAGGTCACCCAGATCCAACCTCCTGCCATGAGCAGGGACACCTTCCACTATCCCAGGTTCCTCAGAGCCCTGCCAGCCTGGCCTTGGACAGCTCCAGGGATGGGCCATCCACAGCTGCTCTGGGCAACCTGTGCCAGTGCCTGACCACCTTCACATATGTAGCACAAAGCAAGAAAATGTAATTAATTCCAAATATTCTGATGCTTTAAGTTATGATAATACTTCATGAGGTACTGTAGCTTGAAATGAAAGGAATGATTTGTTAACTAGTGCTCAGCAACAGTGAGCAGGGCTCTATGCAAATGACATTTCATGTTTTAAGGAGAGTTCTGCTGTGACTGATTGATAGCTGACAGTAATGAATGCAGTCCTTCTAACAGATGTGTGATAAGCTTTTGCATTCAGAGAGTTTGATTGTTTGAAAAGCTTGTACTTGCACAAAAAAAGCCCCCAATCAGTTATTCTTAATGTTTATTTAATATTAAATTAACATCTATTTTCAAAAGGAAACTAAAAGCATGTTATAAGTCTGAAATTTTTGTGCAATTATTGGAGAAATAATTTCTGTGGGGAACGAATATTTCACGTATTTTGGTCTTGTTGTGGAGAGATAGAGCAGTTATCTTATTCAGAATAATGAGTCAGGTGGTGTAGTAAATCAGATGTAAATCATGTGAATACATTTCAAGCTAGAACAAGGAAATGCTGCAGTCCACTATGTGTACTATTTTATTAAGTTAGTGGTAGCTTTCATAGTTAAAATGACTATTTTTTCAAACAAGAAAGCCTGTGAAAGGTGATAGTTCTTACTTTTCTTCTTAAGTGATAAATTGCTGTCAGAGAAGTACAGTACATTTAAGAAACTTGATTGTTAAAATATAAAATTAAAACATAAATCAGAATATGCTGATAATATAAACATTTCACAGGGATGCTTGCAGTCCTAACCATGTTTTTAAATACCTTGTTTTTAACTGAACAGTTGTCTGTGTAGATTAAGGCAATCAAGACACCTTGCAAGGGGAAAAGCTAGCTAGTAGCTGTTGGGTTTGGGTTTTTTTTAATGCTTGGTAACTTAATGGCCTTCTGTAGTCAAAGCTGATTCTCATGTTTAGGAAATGCCATATGTATTACGTAGGCAGACCAAATGAAATGTAGGGTTTTTTTTTTTTTTCTCCTCAAATAAGAGCTTCTCCTAATTTTAGGCTGTTTGGCTAAGAGTTATTTTAAAATTTGAAATGTGCAATATTGTAGATTCTTAACTGCTTTTGAAGATTTTTTCCTGGTGAATATTTCTCCAAGCTAGTGGTGAATATTAGGAGAGTTAGCTCTAGAATGTGGTTTCATGTTGCATCTGATTAATGATGCTGCACACTGATTCTGGGAGTGTGTGACTTCAGGGTGCCTTTTTGTCATGCCTCTGCCCATAGGTTCTCTGTACTTCTCTTGCACAGACCTAGGAGTTGTGCTGCCTGAGGGTGGATTGATTTAAATAAAGCAGAAATACAGGAGGTTCTGGTGTGTTGATTTGCATTGGGTTTCCAACATTTCCTAACAGAGAACAGTAATTCTCTGCAATGGGTATTTTGATATTTCTGTTACTCTTTGGGTAATGCCTAGTATTTTGCTTTGTTGCATAAGATATAGTTATTTTTCCTAACTGAGCTAGAAATTAGGCACCCAGAGCTTAATTGCTGAAGCACCTACTGAAAATAATACAGCCCAGCATTTATTATTTAACAGCTGTTCCTGTTAACATGCTGAGAATGTATTAATGAACTGCCACTGGTATGTAGAGGAAAAAAGCAGAAGTAAGCTAGGATAAATTAGCTGTTCTGGAATTCCAGTTCTTAAAATTTATTGAGCTACCTAACTAGATACCTCTGATGTGTGTTTATTCATATGAATGTGTATATATGCAATGTGGGCTTATACATAAAAAATACCCTTACAGTGCTAGTGACAGCCACTCATGGGCTAGTTAATAATGCACTCCATTGTTCTAGGCTGTGCACAAAGAATAATAGATATCACACTCTTAACAAGAGGAGTTTAGTAAGAAGAGGAGATTAAAAATACTTCATAGAGCTAGAATGAACAATGAGACAGCTGCAAGTAGTTAATCCTTTATTTTTCTTTTCAAATCTGGTGGCACTAAGATGAAGAGAAAGGAAAACAACTGTTGAGGCGATCAAGAGACTTGGGTGGGGGAAAAAAATGGGAGCATGAAGGGCACCCCTTTGTCCTTCAGACAGGATGTGGGAGGTTCTGTGCAGCGTCATACTGGGGAAAGTCTGGGAGCAAGTATGCCAGAACAATTTATTCTTCTTTTTTGTGCAAGTTGCCATTAGGAAGAAAGTGACAAAATGAGAGTTTTGGTCTGCAGTATCCTGAACCATTGTGTGGACTGGATTAGTCATGCCCAGAGTAGCATTTATATCTATTACTGCTACTTTTCTATTTAATAATTCCTACAGGAAGCATGGCAATGTACTTAAGTAACATAGTGAATTTTACTGCATTTAGACTACAGGAGTCCTTTTAGTGAAAGAATGGCTAATTGCTTTCTGAAATTATGGAAGAGCATAGGTGATGTCAAATTAAATGGTTAAATATAAAGTAGTATTTAGGAAGAGCAAATTGACATTGCTAGCCAAGAATAGAAAATATCCCTAGGAACAATATTTCACTTGTGATTTTCAATCATCTCAACTATATTGAGTTTTTCTTAAAAAGATTGGCACCCACTTTCCTGTGGCGTATTAAAAATTGTCAGAGAAAAGCAGCATACTGAAATGAAGTGCTGTTCCCTTTTATTGAGTAAGGCAGAAGCTGGGGTTGTACCAAAAATAATGGTGTGGAATTAAATAACTGTGAAGTCCCCTCTGAAATGCTCAGGTAGGATGCAGTGTTGTAGAAGCATATCAAGTGACAGAAGAAAGAAGAGTGAAGAACTTTATTGATGAACCAGTAATTCCAGTTCTCCAAGAAGAATCACTGGTTCTGCTTCTTCTGATTGATGAATATTCCCCAAACAGAATTCAAGAGATGTTGGATTCACCTTTGTTCATTACACACATGTAGTTAATCCCAAATTTGAAATGTCCAATATGTCACATTTCTGAGAGAAGCAAGGACACAGCTGACATGCAGTGGTATCCAATACTAAAACTCAATTAAGCACTGAGGCTGCCATTGTCATGGTGAGGAAAACCAGAAGAAAAAGTGCTGTCAGAGTTTGAGACTCTATCTACATTGCATGAGCAGAGTGCAGTAAAGAAGGCATATTGTGCCTTGTCAGGGTCCTTCTGACAATTACCATCACTGTAACACTCAAATCCTTTGCTGAAGAACAGCAAGGCTGTGGTGCACTGAGCTGTAGGCACCTCAGAGCCACTGGATCAGGGAGAATGCTGTGTTTCAGGCTGGTCCTGGTCCTGCTTAAAGCACATATGTCATAGAATATCCTAAGCTGGCAGGAAAGTACAACTCCTGTCCCAAGAGTCACCCCATGTGCCCAAGAGCATTGTCCAAATGCTTTTTGAGCTCCATCACATCTGGTGCTGTGGACATTTCCCTGGGGCACCTGTTCACCTGTTCCAGTGCCCAGCCACCCTCTGGGTGAAGAAAGTTTTCCTAAAGTCCAAGCTAAACCTACCTCCCTGGCACAGCTTCATGCTGATCCTTTGGATCCTGTTAGTGGTCACCCGAATGAAGATATCAGTGGCTGCCCCTCCCTTTCCCCTTGTTAGGAAGCTGTAGAGAGCTGTGAAGTCTCCCCTCAGTCTCCTCCAGGCTCAGTAAGTCAAGTGACCTCATCCACTCCTTGGCTTTCTCCTTCAGACCCTTCACCGTCTTCATAGCCCCCCTTTGGAATAATAGCTTTAGAACTTTATAGTGTTGAGACACCCAAACCTGCCCCCAGCACTGGGGGTGAGGCTGCCACCTCAGAGCAGAGCAGAGCAGGACAATCCCTTCCTTGCCTGGCTGCTGATGCTGTGCCTGATGCCCTCAGGACATGCTTGGCCCTCCTGGCTGCCTGGACACTGCTGACTCTGGCTCTTGGGAATGAAGAACTGATCTCAGTGATCTGCCCCACAACACTTGTGGGTCTGTGGAAAGTTAGTGATAAAGGCTGTTTCCCATGCAATCCATAATTAATTGATCTAGCTTCCTTTCTTTAGTTCTTCTTGCATAGACTATTTGTTGTGCATTTCCTCTGCAAATGAGACAGTCACAGAAACAGGAGTTTAATTTGTTCTTGTTTCCTCTTATATTTTCTGGAAATTTGAGAAAAGTTCCTGTAGAAAAATGAAGTATTAACATAGGCCTAGAGATGCTTAACACGCACATTTGCCTCCACTCCTAACCACTGTTTTCATTCAGAATGGTTGATAAATAATATCATAATGTTAAACTGGGGAGTGCTTGTTCCTGTCCTGTTGTTACCTTGAGGTTTGTTGCTTTTCATGCAGATCTGAAGAAGAGGCTGTGTGCTTGGAAGCTCTTCTGCCTCCTTCCAGGTTCAGTTGTTTTGGCTGTTCTAGTGACAGATTCTGCCCATGAAACTTTTTCTTCTCTCAGTTGCATTGCCTGTATACAAAAAACTCTTCCATACTACAGTGTATAGTTGGACAGTAGTATTCTTGTTCAAAAGAAAGTTTAGGCTATCTGCATTACTTCAGGAAGTTTTTAAGTAGTTCATATTCAACTTTCATTTATTCTTTTAAAACTCCAAAACTTGAAGGTTCTAGCTGGTTGTATCAAAGTGTTTTCTTGTATATAGGATGAGCAGAGGTTGAATATGAATTTTTCAGAGCCCATTGATGGAGCTGAGTTACAGAAATAGGCAAACTGTTGCAAATCAATGCATGCCAGGTTTTAGATACAGATATGTTTAAGCTGTTTTTGTCATAACACTTAAGGTTTAATAAAAGAAGAGATTTTGTAGATGCATACTCCAGGGCAAAGTTTGAGGTGGTGGAGGAAGGGAGGAAAAAAGGCAAGGAAAGGAGAAGAGGGAGATGGTGGGAATAAGTACATAAACCTTGTGCTCTGTGATAGGTTGCTATAGAGAGGGCTCTCAATATTTGTCCCAAGGAGGTGGCAGGGAATGAAGGAAGTAAACAAATAGCAATTGGCCTAGTTTTTACACACACAACTATTTACACTATGTCTTGAGGAAAACTGCACAGGAATGTTGTGTTATCTCAGAAGTTTCAAAGAAAGGTAACACATTTTCTTGAAGGAATAGAGGTGCAGTTCATACTGCAGGACTGCATAGATGATTTAGATAGATGGTTTAGATGATTTATTGAAGTTTTATCTGTATTTCCTTGTTTGTTTAGATGTCTTTGCAATCACATATTTCTTGACTGCATTTATACACTGACTAAAATGTGCAGAGTAATCATTTTTAAATTGCACAAGTTGGTAAAGCTAGATAGCAACTGTTTCTTTAGAAAATAGGGGAGTTGTGTTTTGAGTTCACAAATTACTGTGTATCCCTCTTTATGGGAAATTGTAGTTTTTCCTGTTGTCCTAGTATAACCTTTGAAAAGCATTCTGCATGTGGTTTTGCATCAATAAAATTAATCATTGTAGTTTTTTCAGCTCTTTGGCCTGGTCTTGTTTTACACCTATGAAACATAAACCAGATATTGGTGTTGAAATTCGAATCAAGTTTGTCTTTAGGGACTGTTGCCCAGCCTGTTTGAGGAAGAGCTCAGGCAACCAAGCAAGGTATCAAGTTGTCAGACTGATTGTCCAATACCTTTAAATTCATTTTTGTATGTAACTGGTACGTAAGATGAGTGTGGGAAGGTGTGTTTATACATCAGCCCTACCTGCAGCCAGCAGCGTGGCCTCACCCATAGCGCTGTTTGGGAATGGTCCTGTTTGGGATTGTGCTGTGGGCTGTGCTGGAGCCTGGTCTGGGTGAGTGAGTGTGGTGAAGGGAGCAGCGTGGTGGCTCTGTTCTGAGCTGGAGGGAGCGCTTGGATAGCGCTGGTTCTGAGCTGGAGGGAGCGCTTGGATAGCGCCGGTTCTGAGCCGGAGGGAGCGCTTGGATAACGCTGGTTCTGAGCCGGAGGGAACGCTTGGATAACGCTGGTTCTGAGCCGGAGGGAGCGCTTGGATAGCGCCGGTTCTGAGCTGGAGGGAACGCTTGGATAACGCTGGTTCTGAGCCGGAGGGAGCGCTTGGATAATGCTGGTTCTGAGCCGGAGGGAGCGCTTGGATAATGCTGGTTCTGAGCCGGAGGGAGCGCTTGGATAATGCTGGTTCTGAGCTGGAGGGAGCGCTTGGATAGCGCTGGTTCTGAGCAGGAGGGAGCGCTTGGATAGCACTGGTTCTGAGCTGGAGGGAGCGCTTGGATAGCACTGGTTCTGAGCTGGAGGGAGCGCTTGGATAGCGCCGGTTCTGAGCTGGAGGGAGCGCTTGGATAGCGCTGGTTCTGAGCCGGAGGGAGCGCTTGGATAGCGCCGGTTCTGAGCTGGAGGGAGCGCTTGGATAACACCGGTTCTGAGCTGGAGGGAGCGCTTGGATAACACCGGTTCTGAGCTGGAGGGAGCGCTTGGATAACACTGGTTCTGAGCTGGAGGGAGCGCTTGGATAACGCCGGTTCTGAGCTGGAGGGAGCGCTTGGATAGCGCTGGTTCTGAGCAGGAGGGAGCGCTGGGATAGCGCCAGTTCTGAGCAGGAGGGAACGCTTGGATAACACCGGTTCTGAGCTGGAGGGAGCGCTTGGATAGCGCCAGTTCTGAGCTGGAGGGAGCGCTTGGATAGCGCCGGTTCTGAGCTGGAGGGAGTGCTTGGATAGCGCCGGTTCTGAGCCGGAGGGAGCGCTTGGATAGCGCCGGTTCTGAGCTGGTGGGAGCGCTTGGATAACACTGGTTCTGAGCCGGAGGCAATGGTTGGATAATGCTGGTTTGGAGCCGGAGGCAATGGTCAGGGCAACTGCAGTCAAGTTGAGCTCCATGCTGAGCACTTTTTGCATGTGATTCACTCCCTCTTTTTTGCGCACTTTTGTTATTAATATTGTTGCTGTTACTGTTCTTTCCTTATCTTTTTTCTCTTTCCAGTAAATTTCTCTAATCTCAACCCATGATCTTTACCTTTTTTGCCTCCAGTTCTCCTCTCTGGCCCCCTGCAGGGAGAAGAGAAATGAGTGAGTGGCATGTTGGTTTGGAGAGTCTCAGTGGGAGCACTAAATTCTTAAACCTCAACAGCCATTCTGTGTTTTCTATTTTAACCTGCTTCTGAGTTTGCATTCATTATTGATAATCTCAGAGATCCAAATAACACATGATCAGAGAAGTTAATAATCTTCAAATGGGTTTCACAGGATGCTCATAACTCATGATTTTGAAACAAATAAAGTAATGGGTTTTTTTGGTTTTTTTCTTGAATGAGAATGTATCCATGTTGCTAAAGGAAAGAGAAAGGATTTAAAAATAAATTTAGAGCAGATGTGTATTGATAGTCATTATTTAATAGTTCGGATCATTTTTCTCTAAAATATTTCAATATCTGTGTCTATGATAATCTCCTCTTTGGCTGCTGTGCTATATTGTTCTTCCACACTTGTGTTGTTAGGTTAGGGAGATATGCTCCCTCCACTGTAACTGATCGAGCATGAATCTGTAGGCTGTTGTATCTGCTTACCAGTTTTCCAAAACAATTCCATTCCATCTGTGACTTCATGTGGTTTGACCTTCATGCTATAGAAGATTTATTCTGAAGGATAAAAGATGAGTAAGACAAGGCATGTTTTACATAGCAAGTTGTTCAAAATGGAATTACAGTATTTGTTGTATTAATGTGAATGCATCCTTAAGAGGTTAAGGTGAATAATTCCTTTTCTTGTTCTAATAACAATTTTGTGTGAAAGTGAAAAAGATTGATTTCTGGTGTCTTCACAATTATTGTGAAGAATTATAATGAGCATGCCAGAATGAAAAATTGCTACAATTTTTCTTTGCTACAATGCCACAATCCATTCATGAGGAAAATTGTATGTATTTATTACGTAGAATAGGAAACAGAACTCCATGAGAAAATAAAGAAAAATGAACTTGTCAGAGGGAATATTAAATTGAAATGTTAAAGCCTTGTTTAGTTTTCTTGTTAAACCTGAGATTGCATGGAAACACTAACTCTTTCCCTCTAGATACATGAGAAAATAATGAGAATGTGGAGATTCACTTTCAAAAAACCAGTAATAGAAGAGGAACCCCCATCAGCCTAAAGTCAAAGTTTCAGTCAGTCTTTGAAACCATCTTTCCTCTGAACATCATCTACACACTGCAAAAAAAAATGGGAGTTTATATCCTTAACATTGTTTTACTTGCAGTCTAGTAAGTGATGAGTGCATCTTTTAAGGCACAAATTCAATGCCTACTTGTCAGCCTTTTCACTCCTGCTATCACAGTCTGAGTTTTGGAAATACAGCTTCTGATTGGAACAATACTGTAGCAAAACTGCTCTCTGAGCTGGGCACTGGAAACACTGAAAGGGGGAAGTCCTAAATAATAATTACTTTCTAGTCTCTTATATCCTAGCCAGTGTGCAACAGGAAGAGACATTTTTTTCTGCTAGTGTTGATTTGGAGACTACTTTCACCCTATTCTCACTGGTCCAGAGCTGAGTACACTTACTCTTTTGTTAATTTTTTTTTGTCTATCCCGTCACAGTAATATATTACTTATAGCAATATATCATCATAGTAATGTACTAATATGAAGGATAGTTGTGTAGGACACAATTTAATTTTTTCAGGCATTTTCCTTACTGAGAAGATAAGCACTAATCTTATTCTTTGTTTTAAAAAATACTGCTCCATTTATGCTGTCCATTTGGGAATAAGTTCCTGGGGAATGCCAGCCATCACGACTTTGAGGTTTAGGCTCAAATAGATGAACTCAAAGAATCAGCCAACAGCAGACAAAAATGTGTCTATGTATTTATAAAGAACACAGGAGAAATGTCTCCCTATATAATGCTTCCCTACTGTTCTGTAGGATTTTGAGGCATATCACAGACTCAGTCATATTTTCTCATGGTTAGTGAAGGAATGTTTCAAATGCGAAATAGCTGAGAAGGAAAAAGAGAAATACTTACGCCTACTGTGCGGCATAATTACACTGAAAAAGATGAGATCCTAATCTAAAAGATCTTCTTGAGGTGTGCTCCTGGGATCAGTTTGTTCGTGAGTAATTACAGGGGAGAATCTGAGCTGTCATTGTGGTTCAGTAGTGCCCAGCGACACGAATATGTCATTGCATGTTGGGGAAGGCTGTACATTTTGTTAATTGAATTTCTTAGCTGTGCAAGTCAAACCGTGTAGGAAGAACAAGTATGGAGTGCCCCATAACTCATCCTCATATGTATGGGGCTTATTAGACCAACACAGTTGGCTTCTTTGATATGCCATCCAGGAAATTGGTCTGTTGCAAGAATGAGGAAGGGAAAGTGGTACGGTTCTTATGGGTCAGTTCAAGAAATGCAGTCCACGAGCAAAAAATACTGAAATACTGTTGGAGAGCTGCGGTCATGCAGCTGTCACAGTAGCACAGCAGAGGCAGGAGTGACAGTGTGACAATAGCTGATACACTGGGTTAGCAAGGGCCTGGAAGAGAGGAGTGGGAAGCCTATGCTTGATGCAGTCAAAAAGAACAATTAAGTGGGATTTCAGATCCTTTGTGGTACGCCCACCACCAAGTGCCCAGCAGCAGTGCTTGTTGGGCGTGACACCCTCACTGCCTGCACTGTGCACATTCCCATCTCTGCAGAAAACCTGCCCTGAAAGGGAAGGAAGATTAAGACATGTGATGGTACAAAAGCTGTGCTGCATAAAGGAGACAAAGGCTGCCTGCTATTAGAGGCTGCTTTGCTGCAGTCTGACACAGATGTTAGCTGTGTATGTCTCCATGCTAGCACTCTGTACCTGCTGATGCTGTCGTGCAGCTCATGGAATCCTCTCACCTGCCTCTGCAGCCAGTTGCTTAAAACCTTCTGCACAGAACTTGACTGTGGAATGGTCAAGAAATTTAAATTTAAAGTTAAAAGGAACAGGTATAATTTAATTCCTGTAGATGCTCTGGCCCCCACAACAGTGGAATATTACTGTCACCTAACGTAGAACAAAAAGCTGTCCTGAGAAATTTACATATAAAGCACTTAATTGAATGGCACACAACCTTATGGTTTATGTTTTCCAACTTTTTAAACAAGGAAAAGCTAGCAAAATATAGTGTGTAACTGTTGGTGTAGAGAGATGCTTTAAGTGGAACACTATGTTCATGATTTTGTTAAAAAGAGTATTAATTTGGAAAAAATATGACAGTAGATACAACCCACTGAGTAATGGTATTTCCTATACTTGCCTAAAAGCCATAAACCATTTTGTCACATACTATCATTCATTTATGTATTCTGACTTTCTAAGTAGAATTTCTTACATGTTTTCTTTCTGGGTAGACCTTGTGCAAACAAAGTCCCAGGGGTGCCAAATGGCTTTCTTTGTCAGTTGTTGTGGTGATGATTTCCCAAATTATTTTTAAATTTTTTTGGGTTTTTTTTTTTTTTTTTTTTTTTTTTTTTTTTTTTTTTTTTTTAATCAAATTGGTGGGGGGAAACAATTGAAATGGTGATATAGTGCACTGGCACTTGTTTGAAGTGCTTGGTTTGAATTGCATATTTTTCAAGAGTGTGCTGACTTTTCACAAAAAAAAAAAAGGAGTAACATTTATCAAGGTACAGAATGTTTTTATTCTATGAAAAAACTCTTTTCTCCTGTACTTGGCACTGGCAAGGACACACTAGTGGTCAGTTTTGGGCCCCTCACTACAGCAATGGCATGGAGGTGCTGGAGCATGTCCAGAGAAGGGCAGCCCAGCTGGGGAAGGGTCTGGAGCACAGGCTCTGCAAGGAGCAGCTGAGGGAGCTGGGGGTGTTCAGCCTGGAGAAAAGAGAGCTCAGGGGAAACCTTATTGATCTCTACAACTGCCTGAAAGGAGGCTGTGGCCAGGTGGGGGTCAATGTCTTCTCCCAGGTCACAAATGATGAAGAGAAATGACCTTCAGTTGCACCAGGGGAATTATACATTGGATATTGGGAAAAATGGATTCACCTAAAGAGTGGTGAAGCATTGGAAGAGGCTGCTCAGGGAAGTGATGGAGTCCCTGTAAGTGTTCAAAGAATGAATTGATGTGGGACACTGATATGTTTAGTGGGTATGGTGGTATTAGGTCAAAGGTTGGACTTGATGATCTTGGAGGTCTTTTCCAACTGTAATGATTCTATGATTCTTTAGGTAACTGGACTTATATAATTTTGATTACTTAAAAATGCCAATAATAGCCAAAATTCTGGCATATCCATAAATTTCTGGCAAATAATTCTTAGGATGCACTATTTTGTGGTTCACCTCTGACCATAATGTCATTCTTATTTGGAGTTGGAGGAAGCTTTTTCAATATCTGTGACATTCTCAAAGCTGGAGCAAAATCAGTTTCAATGTTGGGTGACTTTTAGTTTAAGAACTGTATATGTGACAAAATGGCTTTAAAATTTATCTTTAAAAGCTTTGCATTAGGGTTAAATTATTAAGTAGGAAAAAACCCTCTACACCGGAAGTTATAATTGACTGACCATGAATTACCTTTTCTATCATGAATTTTTAGGCCTTTGTATTCCAGACTAGGCCTTATTTTTTACAAGCACTAAATATGTCCCATCAATTTGAATGAGAAAGGAGGTGCTCAGTTGGGTGGAGGTTGAGGTGGCAAGTGGTTGTATTGTGCAAGAGAGGAAGCAAATTTCAGGGGCATTTCTGTTCATTTCACACTTCTCATGCAGGGCTCTTTAATCAAAACACACGTTTGCAAAGGCATTATTTATATGAGCAGTTGGAATTGTCCCTATTTATAGACTGGTTGCAATCACATCCAACCACTGGGTTTCTTAGTGCATTTATCATACGAGTGGTGCCAGCAGGAATTCTGTATTTACTTCCCAATCTGCCATTTTTAACAAATACTTCTTTTTGTGAAACTTCTCTATTTTTCTTCCTGGTGTTGGTTTCGTGACTCAGTGTTAAAACTACCACTGTCCTTCCTTCCTGAGGGTAAAATCAACACACTTTAATGACTGGGTTGTGAAATTGCACAGTGGTGCAGGTGGGGACAGTGTACGTAAGCTTTTAATGGAAAGGAATAATGGGCTGGGAAGGAATAACCCTGGGCTGGCTGGATTAATGGAAGCAATTTGTTACCAGCCATCAGGGATGTGCATGTACAACTTCTCTAACAACCAAGTGTTTAACATCATAATTTTTGGGGGGTTTTAACCTACGTTTTCATTTTGTGTTCTGCACAAAATGAATGGGAGTGGCATGATTCATGTTGTCCTCTTATTTTTGGGCAGGATTGTGTCCAATGAAGACCTGCTATTCTGTTTTACAGCTGAGTCATTGATCCTTTAGCTGGCAGACACAGACATGTATTGGGAACTGTCTGTTGTATCTCTTTACCTTCTAGCAGAGATACTGGGGGGGACAGATGCACCAGCATGACGGAGCAAAGTCTTTATCTCTGGTATATCTGCCCTTCTCTGTGTCCCACAGGCTACCATGCTCTCTGTACAGTGCTTTTATGTGGTGTCTCTAAGTCTTTAAGAGTCACAGAATCATTATCAGGCTTCACTCTTATGGGTGTATTATGTTAAAAGCATTTAACTTCACGAGGGCTTAAAAATATGCTGGGGGCCTTCTGCTGTACCCACTGAAACCTGTTGCAATATTTATCCTTTTTTAATGAGGGTTTGACTGATTTAAAAAAATTTTTAGTTTTCAAAGGTGAGTGTATTTTGCTGAGAAGTTATGAATGGGTTTATATGATGAGGAAGGTCTTAAAATTTCATCAACAATTCACTGAATTTTTTTATCTTTCCTCTTACACTGAGCCTTTTCTTAGGTTTTCAGTGGTGACAGCATAATAAGAAACATTTTATTTTTAACTGTTCTTGAGAAAGAATAAAAGAAAATATGAAAAGCCTGTTTCTTACTAGGTGTGTTACAGAAGGAATTCATGCCTATTTTAGATAGTTTTGTTATCATCAATAAATTATTGTGTTTTTCTGTGGGCAGTACTCTAGGTGACTGTTGACAGTGTCTCTATACATCCTCCTCCTTACTGCAGATCACACATTATTTTCCCATGGCAGTCCCTGGAGGGACTCCATACCTGACCCTCTCTTGTCCTTGGAGGGAGGAGTGGGTTACAGCACAAGCTGTAACAAGTTCAGAGAGGTGTCAGATCCTGCAGCCACTCTGCAGAGTGAACCACTTTCTGCTTACACAGATTTTCTTCTGCATGGTGGATCCCATTCTTTTTGTTTACAGCAGAAATGTCTTTATAATTTATGTCTGTTGCTGTGAGACTTGAGAAGTTTAAATTCCATCTTTGATCCATATGAGAACTATTTTTATTGCTTAGAAAGTGATGCATTCCTGATGAATGCTCTATTTGCTGTTCTCTTAAATTCAGCAAGGGGAGGCATCAAGTGTTGCGTGGGAGTGGAGCAGGGAAAGCCACCAAGGCCTCACCTGGTTCAGGTGCCTGAGGTTTCAGTGACCCTCTTGGTCACTGCCAGGGGCAAGCACCATCTGTGCATCTCTGGGACAGAACTGATTGGGATGTGGTTCCTAAGATGACTCCTCGAGAAAGGGTCTTTGTCCGCACTTGTCATGATTAAGATGAGACCAGTGGAACCCATGGAGCTCCAAGTCTTGTAATATGGATGAAACTTCTGTGTTGACACTTTGTAGCGCTGGCTTACCAAATCTGCACCAAGATATTAAGCTCTGAGATATTAAGCAGCTTTCGGTGTTGGGTTACTCTCTACTCCAGGTGCTGGAGTGTGTCCAGAGAAGGGCAACGGAGCTGGTGAAGGGTCTGGAGCACAAGTCCTGGGAGGGAGGAGCTGAGGGGGCTGGGGGTGTTCAGCCTGGAGAAAAGGGGGCTCAGGGGAGACCTTACTGATCTCTACAACTGCCTGAAGGAGGCTGTAGCCAGGAAGGGATCAGCCTCTTCTCCCAGGCAGCTAGCAACAAGAAAAGAGGGCTAGCCTCAGGCTGTGCCAGTGGACACAGTTTTGTTTGGACATCAGGAGGGATTTCTTCACAGAATGGGTTATTAAACACTGGAATGGGCTGCTCAGGGAGGTGGTGGAGTCACCATCCCTGGAGGTGTTCAAGAAAAGAGGAACATGAAACTTGGTGCCATGGTCTAGTTGAAGAGGTAGTGACCAGTCAGAGGCTGGACTTGATGATCTCAGAAGTCTTTTCCAATCTAACTGTTTCTGTGAAAATAGTTTCAAATGAGCTACATAGAAGAAGTTTTTTTACCATAAAGCAGTAATGACCTCTGGTCCCTCTGATACTGGGGGCATTGGGATACAAACACCAATAGCATGCTCAGAGCTACAATCAGTAGCATTTTTGTCTTTTATGCATCTGGCTGTTTGCAGTTCCTCGAGCTTTTCCATATTTTGATGACCATTTTTCTGTATATTCCATTATTATCCAGACTTTTCAGTTTCTTCACATTCTTGATTTCTCTTTGTGCATGTCTAAGATGGAAAATATTCACCAGACCTGAATCATCTATACACTGGCCTTTATGTATTGTGCAACTTTGAGAGCTTCAACTAGTTGTAAATAACTTTCCCTTTGCTTTACAGGTTGGCCCACTGAAAGGCCCCTGAGTATAAAAAAACCCACACTGATTTATAAGTGTTTGCACTAAGTGTAGTACCTTCAAATTTATTTGTCACAGTATTCTAAGCATGGCACTGCTTATTTTCAACACTTGTAACTTTCACTTTTTATTGCTTTTTATTGTTTTCTATTTCTTTATAATTAAAATAGCTTTATTTAGCATACCAGCAGTGAGTACCTCAACAGCCTGATCCATTCAACTCAGTGTGGTTCATTCAGCCAGAATATTTTTGCTATCTCCTAGTTGTGCTGTTATCTTGGTAACTTTTACACTGATTGATTATTTAATCATTAAACCTGAAATTTCCAGAAGTCTGGAGGGAATTGTATACAAATTAAATCAAGAAGTTTTTTAGCACTGCTGCTTACAGATGGGACATTGGTAAAAGAATACGATTTCCTTGGGGTTCCTTCATCTTTCTCTATGGCCTTCATTATTCCCTCTAAGTTTGATCTCTAAGAGAACATTCTGTAACAAATAATTGTTTTGGCCAAAGAAGCTAGATGCCACTCTGTCTTACAATAAGGGTTCATTTATTCTTTGGTAATTAACAGAGTTTTTGCTGAAAAGCAGCTGTAGGTACTTCATTTCCTGGGAGAAAAGAGCTATAAACCTGAATTCTAGCACCTGGCAAAGTGTGATGTTAACTCTTTAATTTGTGCTGTAATTCTAATTTTGTGAGAAGTGGTTGCCTGGGATACAGGATTTCTTAGAATATTGGTTTCAGTAAATGTGAAGTGTTTGGCTCAGGTTAGGATCTTCAGTATTTTGCCCTTTCAAATTTAAAGGAATTGTAGCTTACATCTCTTCTCTCAGGAAGTAAAACTAGAAATAAAAATATTTCCTCCCTTCCATTCAGCAGAAATATTTTCACATGTGTATGGTTTTCCTGAAAGTATGAATCTCTTTTGCATGCACAGCACAATTTCAAGAGGAAACTAAGATAGAAGCACATATTTTATGTTTAGTTTTCAAAATGGCAAGTGCACTTTTTTCAGAGGTTTTCTGATACGGATTCATTTGCTGAGAAATTTGCTGTATTTGCACTCATGTGCTTTTTCCTGTTGCCTTACAGTTTAATTTTCTGCTGAAATGGTGTGAGGTCTTGGTTGTGTAGGAGATTGCAAGAGCTGGTTCCAGTGGAGATCCTGTGTATTAAGGCAAGAGACTAGGAGTTGAGGTTTGTGTAAAACAAGAAAGTCTGCAGAAAATGGAGAATACTGGAATATAGCAGGAAAGTATTTGTGGAGATGTGCTCAGCTTTTTCCAAATAATATGATGTAATTATTAAAAATTTGCTGCAGAAGTCAAGAGGCCATTCATGCAATTCAGTAATTTCTTTTTTGGGGGAAAAAGCTCAGTCTTTCTTGATCAGCTGCAGGTGGAGAAGGATGCTTTTGTCATCACAGTCATTTAGGTATGGAATAGACTGGGAAGTCCAAACCAACTGTCTTGTCAGTCTAATGCTGTCTGAGGTCATATTGTCAAGTATTCACCAGTGAACTCCTCCAGCACAAACGTTATTTTCCTGGGGTTTATCTTTTCCTCAAGTGCAGAGTGGTTTTAAGTAAGTACTGAGAAAATTGAGTTAAGGGATAGTGAACATCATAAAATAGTAATACACCTTGGAGCATCCTGTGTGTGCTGATGACACTTCATCCAGCCATTCTGCATCCTCTTACAATAGTATAAAACAAAATGGAGTGAAACTGTGGAATTCTGCAAGGTCCATAGATAGAAGAAGAAATAAAACTGGTTTCACAATATGCAGGAAAAAGATAGGTATGTTTGTGTGTTACCCATTTAGTCTTTTGAATACAGTAGTATTTAGTTCATAATAGTGCCAAATGTTTATGTGTGGGAGGGGTGGAGGGTGTTTAGAAACCTGAAAATAAAAAAAATGCCCCTTTTTTTAAGTCCTCAGAGTGCACTATCTGCATTTACCATTGACTAAGAACTTTCTGAGAAATACTTGTTTCAAGTAGTGACAGGTCATTAGCTGAATGAGTGGAGGCTTGGGTTTCTTTTCCTCTTAGAAAAAGATTAGTTCTGTGAGACCTCGATGCCTTTTTTCTTGTTCTGAGTGTTAAGTAGTCATGCAGTTACAGACAACTTCTATTATTAAAATATAATTGTGGAAATCTGTGTTTTCAGGGTGATTATTGTCCCTGCTCTTGGAGTGATAATACTTGTAGCCCATTTTTTGGCTTGTTACAGTTGTCTGTCTGGTGTTGCAGGTGCAGGTGAGCAAGTACTGATGGCTATGTGGGACTTGCTTTTTTACCTTGGGGTGTAGTTACCAGTATTATTTCATTACAGCACTTTATATTTTGACTATGACAAAGTAAAACAGCATATATATTATTTCATAGTTTTCATTTGTCTTCTGAACTTCCTTTGGCTATTTGAAAAGAACCCTGTCAGCACAAAGTATTGACTTTATTTTTTGGAATTGTTGAGAAAACAGATGTTCAAAATCAACCGTTTCAAAACTTGGCAGAAATATTTTCCCTGATGTTTTTTGTCTACCTGTCTTCCTGTTATATCTGGAACCTGTTTAGTAAGTTTGGTTTATCATATTTCTTGTAGAGGATTATGTGAGCATGACTTACCCATTCAACCAAAGCCAACATAGCTAAAATCAGCATGCTAAAATTCCAGGAGACAAGCTCCGTTAGCTTATTCTCGTTTCATTTTGCCTAGCAGCCTGGGCCCAGGAGGAATGAGGAGCATCTCATTACAGAGTACTTGGGAATGCAGAATGTAGGGCACTTCTGGAAAATGGGAAAGGTGGGTTTAAGCTTCCTTCCCTTGGTCCCACAGGGTGAAAACCAAAGGTAACTTTGCTATAGCAACCATTCTTTCAAAAAAGACGATTCCACCTCTTTTTTAGGTGCCTATTCTCAGCTTGCTGTTTGAAATCCCATATGGCTGCAGGATTTTCTGTGAAGCCTGTTTGAGATTGAATTTTGCCCTCCCTTAGCTGCCCAGACCAAATCTTCACTGTGTGTGGGATCACAGGCTTTGACACGTGGTGCTGAAGAACTCTTGAACTCATGACTCAGGCATCATTCCAAAGGGTCATAGGTGTGTTCTAGGTTTGGAATTGTGTGTACCTTCTCCCTTTTGCTGGATGATAGATTGTTCTGTGTACCATACTATCACACTGTAATACCTACTACTGGCAGGTTTTTCACCTTATCTGTTTAAATAAGTTTTAAACTGGTCAAATCCCCTGGCAGGACACTGAGACAAGCTTGTCAGAGTCAATAGTTTTGGATTTGTCTCTACTCTCCCTACAGCCACTCTTTACATGAGTCTTGGAGGTCACCTTCTGTTGTCTCCCCTAATGAAATATTTTTCTGCATTTTTGAATCTTTTAGTATCTTAAAGTCTCCAGTGACCAGTGATTATTTTCTTTGTAACCATTTTCTTCCCCTCACTACATCGTTTTTATAGATATCAGATCTTGTTTTTGTCTTTAAACACTAGCACAAAAAATAGCCATAAATATGTGATTTCATAGAACAACCACCACCTTTTTGTGTCATTAGTCTTTGTAACTCTCTGCAGATCCTTGACACAGAATTTCTTGTGTATTTCCACTCCTGTCTTCCAGCTGTTGTCTACATAGCAGGTTCTTTTCCCTTAAATACATTTTTGTTTTTAACCCTCTTTACATGGGCTACCAAAAGTGAGCAAATATTAGGTTGCATTGTTCAGATTGTGTTTCTTTAACAGATGCAATTTATATTTGCTCACATTGTACATAAGAGATGACTTTTGTAGTGGGAAAATAATTGTCTTTCTGATCTCTTCCTCATGCTGACTTCTCAATAAGAAAAAATATCTGTGATTGAGGTACTATGTAATCACATCACTGTATGGTTTGATATGAAATACTAAATATGGCAGGAAGAGCTGGGTGCAGTTCTGTGTTCTGTTTCTATTCTGTAGTATTAGCAAATATAAAGTTGAAATGTATGCAGAGAGCTCTGTGTCTGCTCAGACCTTGTCAAATATTTATGCATGTTTTATATATATCCCAAATAACACACTGTAGCACTGTGAACTGCTGGGCTTGTATGAGAATGGGAACAGAAGGTTACACAAGTCAACATCAGAGTACAGTATGTTGCTATATGTTGTGCTGCTCCTTATGCTGTAGTGGGAAAGCTTATGCAGGAAGTACTGTAGTGCATGATATATAATTTCAAACTCTTCTAGTGGAAGTAAATCTACTTTTGTGATGATTTTATTGTTTAATAACTTCCTGCAGTGTTCTGGACACTGTAATGCATGTTTGTGCTGGTTTTCACTAGCCAGACGGATGAGACCAAGCATTTCCTGAGACACCAAGCAAAACTGTCTCCTACCATGAGCCAGAAGCCTGGATGGGGTTGTTTTTTTCAGCTCCATCATGATAAATTACACAGATATTGAAAGAACTGAAATAGGACTAGAAAGAGGACTAAGTACTGTGGAAGTCCTTAGGGAAATTCAGTTAAAGCTCCTTTTTGGTGCCCTATTTAAAAATAGGGAATTCTTTCAGCTCCTTGTGCTGAAGTTTGAATAGATGGTTTCTGTGAAGGAGCCTGCTTAGTGATTCAAACCCCTATGACTTCAGGGAGTAGTGTGCATCTTTGGCCCAACCATGAGTGTGCTAGCTGTGATCCAGAGTGCTTTGAAGCAGAGGAAGGTACTGTGGGATTGTGACGTGTACCACACGTCGCAATTATCACTTTTACATGCTAGATAATGTTCAGACACTTGTGCAGAGGTGTCCACACGTGAATAACTCAGCTGGGATAAAGTTATCCAAAAATGTCTTTTTGGGGGTTCTCACGTTTCTTCAAATGGGCTTTCATAGTGATTAGTAGAATCTTGATGAAACTTCTGCTTCATTGCAAGAAATTTTAAAATATGAATAAACCCCATGTGGACTTTTAAAGAGAATCCTTGGGAGGTTTTATGACTCACTATTGGCATGGACCTCATCCAAGATGCTACATGTTATGTTAGATACTTTTTCAGAATGCTTGAGGAAATAGCTTGTCGTTCAACACATTAGAAATAGCACTGGTAGCAGATGGCCACGAGAAAATGCTGTAGAAAAGTTGATTGTGTGACTCTGATTTCTCACAAGTGTGTAGTGCAGGCTGGGCAAGGTCTTCCAGCTCTGGCAAAATGTGGGTTTTGCTACTGAGCTGTGTAGCTGAGCACAGCCCTGGTATTTGGTAGGTGAAGACTATGAAGGCAGTGTTTGGAGAATTGCAGTCTGAGCACTGACAGCAAGAGTAGGTGACTGTCCTTCACGAGCAGCTGATCCTGAAACAGACTGTCTTGGCAGGACTCCCAAGACTGATTCAGTCAGTTCCTGCCTAATGAACTGAAGACCACTTTCCTGATAATTAAGAAGAAACAAGCTGCCTGGGTTTTATCCAGCTTCAGATTTTTACACTGACATTCTGAGCACTTAGTTATTTGTGCTAGGTAGTTGACTGCTCAAAAGTCACTATCCCCTAAGTCATGTGGATTGGAGGGGAAATTTATTTTTGAGTTGTTGTGTATGAGGAAATCTCTACAATATGCATGTCTCTCTGATTGCCAGACCACTTTTTCTGAGTGTACCTACTTTTATTCCAGCTTGGATAGCATCTCTAGTGTAAAAGTTCTATGTCTGAAAGGCTAATACAGAATTGCAAGGTATCAGGCATTCTGTGTATTCACCTGATTATGCCTAGATAAAGTTTCAGTTTAGTGACCCCCTCAGAAGTAGGCACTTCACAGACTTTTTTGACAGTATCATGGGAAGTGATAGCCCCAGCGAGCATGCTTTGTTCCAAATTAGTTTATATTCAAAGTAATCTAAAATTCTTGAAAGAGTTCCAGGGTTTGGCCCAATGGGTCTCAGCAACAGAGCCATTTGGTATTGCCTTATATCATGTGTGGAAATCAGATAAGTTTTATCTGTCTCATTTCATTGTACACGCAGATAGATGAGAGGGTTGAGCAGCCTTTCTCTGGGCTGTTCTTCAGCCCTTATGTTTGCTCACAGCTCTTCAATTGCATCTTCCTTGTGGAAGATCTTCCCAGTCAAAACCAGGAAGACAGAAATAATAATGGTACTTGATAGCTGTAAGATTTGAAGTTGAGACTATGACTGGTTATTTCTCACTGCTACCACCCCCAAAGGGTTGCTTTTGTTTGAATAAAAACTCCTTATGGAATTGGAGATCTGGGGTGCAGGGCTGTCTTTCTAATTCTTCTAGTGGTAGGAACTGGTGAGATGTCAGAAAATAGACTTCCATGTCAGAAACTTTGGAGGTCCAGTAGTATTTGTCTAGTTTAGTTTAGAACTACTGCCTGCTCTGCAAGGAGTGTCTGTGTACCACATTTCTCATGCAAGAGAAGTAAATCCCAACAAACCAGGAAAAATCTCACACTGTCATTAAGTCACCTTAGCAATTTCCATACAGTTTAACAGGGGAAGTGATGTTTTTACTGCATGAGGGAATGGGCATAGCTGCCATAGAGAGGGATGTTTGTAGGGATGTTTGTATGACATGCTGGTGTAGCTACAGCAGCTGGAGATTGTCTTGGCCTGTTTCCGTGCTCCAGCCTGATAGTCGTGCTGGCAAAACTGTAGTCTTGATGTGAATGTGATGAAAAAATATTTTCACAGCTCTTCTTCTCTTGAAAATACAATTTATTACTTGGGAGTTCTGTAGCTAGGAAAAAATACACATCTATTGATTGGTTTCCTTGCCATGTTTTGATTAAAATACATTATTCAGTGATTATATATGAATTTTCACTGATTTCTTTATTGATAGCTTCATTTCCAGTTGCATCAAGGGAACAAGAGAGCATGACTAACATATTTTCTGATCTTACAATTGCCAACTGTATGTTAATTTTCCTTTTAGAATTCATTCATGGCTGGAGTGACTGTACTGCTGATTTTGAATGTAAAGCATATTTACCAGGTGAAAACTAGAAAATTGACTTTACTTGGAGTGATGAGTTAGAAATTATCAAAGTTTACCTCTGTCTTGCTGACAAAGCAATCCATCTAGAGTAGTGCACATATTTCAGTGCATGTGTATTTTCATAATACACTGTCTTTGACAGTTCATTTTTCTTACAAATACTTTGTCTTGATGTATTTGGGTTTGTTGGTATTTGTGCCCATCTTGGGGAACTATATGTGAAACATAACACTGCTGGAAAAACTGAAACAAAAAATTAATTTCACTTGGCTGAGCTTAGCAACCAGTGGAGAAGTATGTACAGTGTTTGTACCACTATTTTTTAATGCCACAGTTATGTGTGGGTTGAAATATGTCCCTAAGAATAGCAGTAGGACTGCTTTTTGAGCAATGATGTGAATATTGCATTCAGCAGTGGCACATAGCAAAACATGGCAGGGCATCTGAGCATGGTAAAGTAGCATGTACTGAGTACTGTTGGGATGTGGAATGAGCTAAAGAGGTAAAAAAATAAAATATTGAACACTGAGTATTTCAGCCACCAGCAGTGTGCAGTCATTCAGAATAATTAATGTCTGTGGTGCCAGTCATTAGTCGTGGTCATGGTGCCTTAGGCAAAAGAGATGGGGACCACAGACTCTCCTTGGAATACATGAAATGAGTACAGAAGGCATGCTATTGCATGAGCAGCCTGTCATCATCATCAGAGCATGAATTCCTTTGTTTTCCAGGAAACACATACTAAATGGAGAAGAGGGGGAAACCAGTCTTGCAGCCTGTCGTAACTACTAGGACTCGTCTCAGAAGGGATAGGAATTGCCTCAGCCAATAAAGCATCTTTTTAATTAATCTCATTTTAGTCTGGGCATGTAATAGAGGTCAGAAGAATCACTGTGTAAAAGTGCCTGTTTCTCTCTGTTGACTGGAACTGGAATCCAGATGACTTGTGCAGGTGATGCATGGCTGTGTGAAAGGCATCTCAGTTCTAGATGATTCTGGTGTCCCAAACCCCAGTGTTCATGTAATAAAATTCAGTGAACCATAGTAATGTCAGTAATGGTATTTTAAGAAGCAAAATAAAATGTATCAAGTTTTTCCATGAGACCTCTAGTGGTATACACTTAGAAATAAATGTGTTACTGAAATAAGAAATAAAGGAAAGGAAATTTTATATTTCAAACAGCAGATTCACAGCATTGGTATTTTCTTTGTGACCCAAATGAAGGCAAAATAAGTACAGATTTGTAACCAGAAAAGTAAGTTTCTTATCATAGATGATAAGAATAAATTAGAAATTTCAAATTCCATTTAGAATTTGGGCCTATGGGCACTAGTCAGGAGAAACTGCAGTTCTTAAATATTGTATCCATAACCACTGATAAACAAGAAATATTTAATGAAGGAACTTGCTGATAGTAGCTACTGAGACTGACTGAAATGCATTTCTAGCCAAGAGTGATGTGCAGAGACACAAGCTGACCCAGAATAAATACCTCAGGAATAAATACTCTCTTTCTGGACTGATCCTGCTACATGAAAGGGGACATAAGGTGATTCAGGATGGGCATGTATGAGAAAAAAAACTGTTTCTTTTGTGTGTTCTGGAAGACTTAGATGTTCAGCTAGGCCCTCTGAGACCTGTCAGTTCTGGCATAACAGTATCAAAGCTATTAAATTAAATTCCTGATTTGCTTTAACTCTTTTCACATGGAGGTAAGGACAGGAGGTGCCTGTACCTGAGGTTGAAGCTCACTCCCAGCAGCACACAGCACTGTAACACAGATTGTGGGCTCCCACGCACACATACATGCACTAGGGCACGGCTGAAACCAAATAGCTGTTTACATTATGATGGGTTATATGGTGCTTACTTGGCATGTTATTATTGTTGCTCTTCAAATAAAATCCCCCAAAGTTTATTTCTGACAAGATTGTAGTAACTGTAGTACCATTAAATAGTCCTTAGGAACATTTTGTTTATGTAGAATTAAAATATTATAGTTGTTCAAGAGATTGCAGATTTCCTTTTGTGGGCATTTGTAATTATTTGGGACCAAATCCAGTTTCCAGTAAACTGGACAGGAATCTCACTCAGTTCCAGAGGGACTTGTGTCAAATTTCTTTTGGTTTTTGAAGATGCCAAGTTTTACAGAATTGAGATTTTAGTTAAGTGGCTGGCTTCATACAAGGGGGGACCAAGACTTTGCTTAATATGTGCAATGATTTGTACTTTACCATGAAATCTTTTTAATTGGATGTGGTAATGAGGAGGTTGATGGGTCTACCTGGTTACTAGTTTATAAGTTGTTTGTATAATCACATAGGAAGTATGGGGAATAAACAAGAGGACACCAAATGTTAATCCATGAGCAACACTGTGACTGAACTGGCATAGCAAAGACGTGGTGGGAGGACAGGGAGGAGGAAGAGGCTGATGTATATTTTGGTTCAGATATTTGTGCTGGGACCCAGCTGTAGAGGGAGTTGGACATGCAGATGTTCTATGAATAATTATAATAAGAGGAAAAAGCTCTTGGGCTCCATTGTTATGCTGGCATTGCACAGACCACCAAACTCAAGCTCAGGTAGTTGGGGATTTTTATTGTCAGGGTACAGGTGATGGTGAAAATGAGCGATTTTAATAAACAGTCACCTGCTGGAAGCCAGTGAAGGAAAATACCAATGTGCTTTGCCATGGACTTGCAACCGAATTTGAGACAGTGGGAGATGTAATCTAAAGGGGAGCTTTGATATTTCATACCAGCTCTAAGGGAGAAACTGTTAAAGAACTGGGAGAGAAAAGGCAGGTTGAGTGAGATTTACCCTGCAATGTCAGGACTTGCAGATTTCAGGAAGGGAAAGAGGTAAAAGAATTAGAACAACAGGTTTCAAGGGACTATGAGAGGACAGTGGGCAAAACCTCCTTGTAAAGAGTCTCATGAAAAGAAGTTAAAGAATTGTTTGTTCCCCAAGGAAAAATTATAAAGAGAAAAAATGCAGACAGCACAGGAGAAGGACAAAAAGCATAGTAAAATAAATCTGTCTGAGATATTAGAAGCTCATTTATGTCAAGCACAGGAAGGAACCATGTACAAAATTAAAACTAGTTTGGATTATTTAGAACAAATACAAAAGAATAACAAAAGATGCAGAGAAAAAAACCAAACCAAAACACATAAAAAAAACTAAGACCAAAAATGTGTACAAAAGAAGATTGTGTACAGTAAGTACATGAGGAGTAACAGAAATGGTTCTGGAATTTTATTTTTAGTAGGAGCATGTTCGAGGAAAGTGTTGCTCTGCTGATTAACAGAAGCACATTGGTCCTCACTAGTGTTATTTTGAGTATATGGAAAACAGCCTAGAACAGAGTGAGGACAAATCAGACAGTACTTAATGTGTTAGGTGTTCCCAGGTTAGCTGTGCCTCAGATTTGCTATACTTGGAAACTGGAAGAATTTTCTAAATTAGTCTCAGCCCTGTTAGCAGTTACCATTGAGAATCTGAAGAGGAAAAATGAGTGTGAGAAACAGAAAAACACATCCTTAAAAGGAGGCAGGAGCTATGGATGGAAGAGTCCTGTCACAGATTTGCAGATCATTTTTGTTCCTAGAAAAATTACAGACAAGTATTAATTTTGTAAATAACTGGAGAGAAGTAACAAACAGCAATTAATATGGATTTGTTGGAAGTATCTAATACTCTGTAACAAAGATTAAAATTTGTGGATAAAAGAAAAGGAGCAGATGCCCTACATTTTAATTCTGAAAAACTTCTGAATGCTGTTTTACAAGAGTCCCTTATAAACAAGCTAGGGAACATCAAGCAATATTTATATGTAAGTTGCATGAGATATTGTTGCACAACTGGCTGGATAAGGTAAACCCTAAGCAGTTACTGCTGTTTCACTCATGTATTCCACAAGAGTTTATTTTAGACACTAATATGTTTTTTCAGCAGTAATCTGGATTATGTTTTAGAGAATATGCTTATTAAATTTGCAGTTGTCACAAAGTTGAGAATGAATTGGAAGGATGCCAGAGAACAGGATTAGAATTGAAATTGATCTTGAAATGGCTTTGAAAATAAAGTAATATTTAGGAGGTGTAAGGGTGTTGTATTCTACTTTGGCAGAATAGCCATAGACAGGCACAGGACAGATGGTTAAGCAGTGGATTTTGAAAATTATATATGTCATAAATATTACATGAATAGACATAGTCATGGTATTGAAGAAGGCATGGATGGATGAAAAAGACATATAGCTTGTAAAATGTAAGGAGTAATTCATCTGATGTACTCAGTACTCTGCTTGGTTCGAATACTGGGACCAGTTTGAGCATCACATTTCAATGAGGATATAGCTAATCAGAGGGAGTTCAGGGAATGGCAATAAAGATGGTTAGAAAGCTAAAAAACAGGACTTGTAAGGAAAAAGAATGAAGAAACATCTTTGAACGTAAAGGGTAGGTAGGAACAAAAAGTTTTCAAGTATGTGAAAAACCCCAGCAAAGCACCTTGAGCCAACCAACCAACCATCCAAAGAAACACACCCTAAACCACCTTGAACCACACAGATGAAGGGAATGATCTAATCTCTGCCTCCTTTATGGATAGTTTAAATTGTAAGAGAATGAATTAATTTAGATATTAAAAAAAAAAATTCCTGACCGTAAGATGAGATACTTAGAACAAGTTAGGTGAGAAATTGGTAAGTATATTAGCAATCTTTCAAAACAGGGCAAGCACATCCAAAAATGATACAAAAGTGTAGCTTTGTTTCATCTGCAGTTTGGAGTTGACTTGCTCTGGACCCTCTCAGCAGTATGAATGTTTTACATTACTGTGTATTATTGCTGTGCCACACAATGCATTTTCTGTTCTGTAAATCTTGTGAAACACCACTGTAATTGGAATTAAGATTGTGCTTTTTCTTTTATTTCAGTGTGTGCAGAAGCTTACAACCCTGATGAGGAAGAGGACGACGCAGAATCTAGGGTACTTCATGCTTAGAGTCTTTTCAATTATTTGAAAAATTAATTGAAAAATACTTTTTCAATTCTTAGGCATTAAATTTAGGAGGAAAAATGTAACAGCTTTACCATTTCTTTCCAAAAACATTGTTACTCTAATATACTTTAGTAATCTCTTGGGAGTTTATGTTAAAGGAACATTTAAAAGTTCTCTGTAATAGTCACCCATGTAGAACTCGATGTATTATTCTTAATTACCAAACCTGTGGTACATGGTTAAGGAAACGTTTTTGTGCAATTATATTTACCCAGTGAGCACCTGCTTATAAAAACTCTTACTTGGTGTCCTCATAATCCTGCAGTAGTTTCCTTTTTCAAAAGGCAGAAAAAAGTTAAACTGTAAAATTACTAAGATTTTTCAAGGTGCAATGTGACAAATAATGAACTGTATTTATTTCTTTTATTTGTATCACTACCTGGCTTTTAAGATGAAATAGCATGAGTTTCAAGAGAATTTTAATTGTTTATATTCTACCTAATTTTCTGGCTTATAACACTGTCCAAAAGGCTACCCTATGCTATTACAGCTATACATGGCATATCTTGGGAAGAATATGAGTTGAACAACTTGATTGACACTCAGATGAACCAGACACTGGTAATTTAGTGAATCTCTGGCTCACTCAGATAGTGTCAAATCTGTTGTTTACTCTGTGAAACTTCTGATATAAATTTAAGACAGATACTATTTCACACAATATTCTTTAGGAAGTAGTCATGGCAAATGGCTGAATGTAACAGTGGTGCTTTTTATAAAACATGCATGCCCCAAATATGATTGGAGATTGGTAGCAATAGTGTAGATAAAGGTGTCTAGAATGGCTTGCAGAAATGAACTGGATTCCACAGGTGTAAAGATCTGTGAGCTTAAATATAGCAGTGTTTCATTTGCTAATGCTTTGGGGATACCATTTTATCATTGAGTGTTTATTCAAATCCTGAAGGTTTTGAAATGAGAGAGTTATGAATCGTGGCCAAAATATTGTGTAAAATGCTTAGTTGAATTAGCTCAGTCCTTCAGCTAGGCTACTATATGATAATCACTCTAAGAGCTTTTGTATTATATCCCTCAGATTATTCACCCCAAAACAGATGATCAGAGGAACAGACTGCAGGAGGCGTGCAAGGACATTCTTCTTTTTAAGAACCTAGACCCGGTAAGAAACTCTTGACAATGAACAGCATTTAGCAGTGCTGCTAAGAATTGTTTCTTTTGAGCTTTGGAGCAGAAATTTACAGATTTGACTTCTGTAACCTCTTATGTATGCTTTCTTGGCCATTTAATAATTTCCAGAAATGCCATTTTTTTAAACTGATACGTCACATATAGAGTCTTTTGTTTACCTCCACAAGTGCTAATACTGAAATACATTAATATGAATCTGTACATTCATAAAAATGGATACATGAATTGTATTAATTATTGTATTTTCTTGTTTTAAATCTTCCTGTGCACTGATGTCTATAAACACATCAGTTATCTGGAATGTGTAAGTTTTTTGTATTAGTTACTTTTTAGCATCAAAAGGTGCTGAGTGCTCCATCAAAACAGAAAATTACCCCCAAAGCCTTTAGTTTAGCTATGGATGTAATTGAACAAGTGAATTATGAAGTGGAGGGAAAGAGAAAGGTACCAGTGATGTGTTTACATTATTATTTTGCTTAATGTAGATACCATAAAAAAGCTTCAGGTAATTTTCTTCCATGCAAATAATTTCTTTCTGTTTCATATAAAAACAACTGTGAGCTTTTAAGAAAGCCTAAGTGTACTGAATGAATGATCTGGATCAGACAAAGGTGATAATGCTACCAAAAAAGCACGCAGGATTGTTTTAGGGAAAAGGTGAGTGTATCAATCAAAACATGCATACTGAGGTTGGGATGACTCACAGCATCCCAAATGCTTTCTCAAGAGATTTGATTCAGTGCTGTCAAGGGAGGGAGCATGAGGGAAAGAGAAACAATTATGTAGATTTTTAAGTATGAGAACAGAAAGTTTTAAATTTGATTCAAGAGGGAGCTAATGGAAAGACCAGCCTGCAGCTCTGTTTGGGAGTCAGGTGCTATTACAGAAAATGCACATTAATTTGTGCTGCAGGTTTCCAGCTCCTGTTTCTGTCTGCACAAAGACTGAACCCTGGCCCTGGGTACTGCTCCCTTAGAAGCCCTGAGGAGCAGTGAGCCACAAAGCCCCAGCTTAGCAGAAGCCTGGAGTTACTGTTATGGAAGGGCATCAGGTCTCAACATGAGTGCTCATACATCTGCATTCTTGGGGCAGTGGGGATCCTGACACAGAAGGTTCCTCACTCCCTCATGCTGTCTGTTTAATAGGTAGTTCATCAGCTGTTCCACTATAATTGTTCAAGCTAAAGCCATGCACTCATTTACCCTTCTGCTCCTCAATTATTCTTCTGAATAGCTTCAGGGAATCAAAGTCATTTGTGAGCATCTGCTCTGGATATGAAACTCCTTTATTATATATTTTCCTTATTGTTGGAGTGTTCTGGCTTCCACTTGGCTGGACCATTGTTACATTAGCTTGCCAATGGCATTTTGGCAGACCCCTCTTGGTTAAGCTCTGAGCATTTCTCTCTTGTGAGCCCTGCAACACGATGGATTGTTGTGTGCTCCTAGAACCTGCTGTGATGATAATAGTGCTTACTGCATCAATCCCCTGGATGGGATCTGCTTTGCATTACAGCAAGAGCTAGATCTTCTGTCTCAATAGTCATCAGCCCCTTGGTCTGCAGGATAGGGGTCTGTTGGCTGTATTGTAATGCTGTGTAGACACAGAGCATGAAACTGCTCCAGTGTGAGCACCTGATGGGCTTTTTCCAAGGATGAATTCTTCCAAGGAATACTGAGGGATTATTTCCTCTGTTTATGAAGCTCTTCTCAAGACTGTTCTTGCTGTCTTGATACTGATGTTTTGAACTATTTTTTTAAATTCTTCTTTTGAATCAGTTACTTGTAATTGCTAATAGTTCCCACAATCTGTTCCAGGCATTTAGCAGAAGACTTCTTAGCTGAGTTTTCTTTGAGGTCTGCAATCCATAGCCTTGAAATGTGCTCTAGGGATCTCCCAAGTCTTGTTGCCCCCCTTTTGCTCAGATTGTCCAGTGGATTAAGAACACTTCCTCCTGCTTGAAATCCTTTACAGGCAGCATTCTGGAAAGTTAAATAAGATAATTTTTGTAAAAGAGTTTTCCATTACAATAATTTTATTCATAAAAACACTGGAAAACTACTGAGCTCTGAAGGGAGCAAAGATATTAAAATGTAGCCTTCTTAAATCTGGCTTGTTCCTTCTGTGGAGCCAGGATCTGTAGTCCCTGGGGAACTTCTCCCACTCCTCCTTCTTGTTCTGCTCCTGAGCAGCGACTCAAGGGCTCTGCCACTGTAGTTGCAGTAATTAAATATTCCTGTGCCAGCTCTCTTCCTCTCCATGAGAGATGCTGCAGTTTACAGAGTGGTGTATTAGCAAAAACCTCATTCATCTTGAAGAGAGATAATATCTTCTGCTGCTAAAGCTTAAGTCTCTGGAACAAAAGTTAAGCTTTGTATTGATAGCATCTCCTGCTAGCACTGTTGTGGGTTTTTGTTGTTTTTTCCCTGGTATTGAACTTCAGCTTCTTTCTTCTGTAGTTCATGTATGAAAGTCACTATTTCAAAGATCACTTGGAGGGGAACAGATGTAAAAGGCTTAATGGCTTTTCCCCAGTGGCCTTTTAGGGCATTTTCAAATACAGAATAACATGTCTTACAGTGTGACCAGAATTGCTTTCAGTCCATGATGCTCAGTGAAGTCCACCTTTTCTTAACATTTTATCCCACCTTCACACACTGTATTTTAATTGGAATGGAAGGATAAGATAAGGCTATCACTAAAGCCAAAGGAGAAGTTGCAGTAGTTGGGAGTGACTTACAGTTCTCTGCTCAGGGTGTTAATTGAAGAGGCCATTTGAAATTACAAAAATTCATCACATAAAATTAAAACCCAGCAGAACCATTTGAATGTAAGGCTAAATGAGAGAGGAGAAAAAGACAACCTTCAGTCTTTGAGACAACTTAGGACTTGCTGTACATACACAACACTGTCTTGAGCCCTTGTTTAACTTATAGTAGTTTTTGAATAACAGGTAAATTTGCACATATATATTTATAAATATCAATATTTCACATATTGTCGGTGATTAAAAATATAACAATGTAAAGAAACACCAGTTCTATACATTTCCCTGAGCAACATTCTTATGTTTTAAAGGCCAACTCTTATAGCCTAAAGTCTGTGAAGTTACTCCAATTTTATGGAAACTTTCTTTAACTTTGTAGATGGATAAGGATGTGACCAGTCTGTGAATGTGAGTTCAGCAATGTATTCCTTAGTTAAGGCCCGTAAATAAAAAATACTTTTAAAGAATTGACATTGTAGCAATTTTTTGCCTTTCTGGGGGCTTAAGCATTTGCCATCTAGTTGCTGTCACTCAATTTCAGTTTTTCATAGTGTGTTACAGTTTTGGAAAAATTACTTCAAAAGAAGAATATGAATTGAAACATGAATTTACAACAAGATCAGGGAAGGAGGTTTTGCAGAGGTACTTGGTTACTTTTTAGAGGACCAGATCAGGAAAGAATCAGGAGACAGGTCTATTCAGATGTTTGTTTCCTTCTTCCTTTGCTATATTACAATAACTAATTCCTCTTTTAACGTATCTCTTCCTGTTCTTCTTCCCAGGAAAACCTTTTCCTCTTAGAGTATTGTTTATTGTCCTTCTCAGTTGCCTGCCTCCCTGTTGCCAGAAACCATGATAATACTGTTTTGCTCCCAGGATTGTCATGATGTGCCAGACTGGTTACTCTGCCTGCACCCTCTTTTGTGCTCCAGGTGCTGGAGGTTACTACAGTGGGCTCTGAAGCTGCTCCCTTTCCCTTCCACTTTCACTTTGTGTAAGCCAGCAAGGAGAAAACAAGATGATGACCAAATGTCTTCAGCCCTTACAGAGAACAAGCCTGAAGCTGCTATCACTGAAATTTCTCTCTGTTCAGCCTAACAACTGTTTTATCACCAGGAAAAAGAGCAGCAGCTCCTCATCTACTGGCCAAGGAAGCCTTCTACACTTTTTACAATACAATTCAGAGTTGTTCTTTTGGTTTTGTCTCTTAAGAGGAAAATGTGCTGGGATGATTAACAACAGGCTGTTTGGTTTGGAAATTACAGCCCATAAGGTAGCAGTTAAAAAACCTGATGAACCTTTTATCAGAGCAAAGGCTGGCTCAAGGGGCTGATACCATCAAAGCCAGGCTGTGTCCTTGCACGTGAAGTCTAAATCCTTTCTTTGGCAAAAATTCACAAGCAGTGTTAGATCATCTATTCTCTTTCAGAGAAGTTTAATATTGGGGAGCTTTACCCTGCTAATGCTTGTACAGAATATATAAAATAAGTCTTGACCCTTTTCTAAAAAGTAATAAATTATGCAATTTGTTCACAAAAATGCAAAAGCAATTTCTGGGCATATTGCCACTTATGTACCTGGAGAATTAATGTAAGAGAGCACAAATATTGATTAATCAATTAGAATTGATCAACTTGAAGGAAGATGAAAGAGAACATAATGTAACTGTTTTATGACTAGTGGTATCTTATACTTAAGGTCAAATCATTTCTTGAAACCACTAACAGAAGAGTTTCATGCTGCTCTCAGGTTCTTAAGAATTTGGGTGAAGAATTAAAACTACAGATTTTGGAGCAATTAATGGAAATATACATCCCACCCCCACACCATCCATCCATCCATCCATCCATCCATCCATCCATCCATCCATCCATCCATCCATATATATATACACACCCATACACACACACATACACATTTATAGATATATCAAATGTGTGTATAATGTATGTAACTGAGCCCAGAATGCCTGAACATGTTAATACTCTGCCCTCTTAGATGACACAAAGGTGGTGACACTGAGGTGCCCTTCCAGAGAAGGGCAGTGGAGCTGGGGAAGGGTCTGGAGCACAATTCCTTTCAGGAGCAGCTGGGGGTGTTCAGCCTGGAGAAAAGGGGGCTCAGGGGGGACCTTGTCACTCTGGTACTGCCTGACAGGAGGCTGTGAGCAGGTGGGTGTTGGTCTCTTCTCCCACGTTCCAGGACCAGAGGAAATGGCCTCAAATTGACCTAGGGGAGGTACACATTGGATATTAGGAAAAATTTCTTCACTGACAGTGTTGTCAAGCATTGGAAGAGACTGCTCAGGAAAATGTTTGGGTCACCATCCCTGGAGGTATTGAAAAGATGTGCTGTGGTGGCTCTTGGGGTCGTTACAAACCATGAAATGTGTTACTGAGCCTAACTGATGGGCATGTGCTTGGTATTTGGGAGGCAGAGTCCTAATTTAGCATGTAACTGTGTGGATGAAGGTTAAGGTACATTCTCAAGGAAAATACTATTGCTTAAAAATATTGATTGTACATAGAAATACAAATTAGAGTCTTTGATGGTGAAGAAATTAATGCCTTTTCATTAGTTTACAAGTGGATATAACACAAGGGAACTAAATATTTTGAACTGGATCAATATTGCTGCTAACATTTTTGTCAAGAGTTCCCCTGGAGTATATGTTCATGGTTTTGTTGTGAAAAACAAATGTGGAGAGGTGTAGACATGAATTCTGTAATTTATCTTCCTCTGCAAGGTTCAGAGTTGTTGATTTAAGAAGTAATTTGCTTCCCATGGTTTCCTTGCCTGTGTTTTGCTAACATTTTCTACCCCTCTCCCCTTCCCCACACCCAGCCCCCTTCCTTTTCTGGTATTGTCTGCTGCATTGACTTCTTAATATCATGTTGAATATTAATTTGTTGATGTTTCAAATTGCACAAAGTGAGGACAAGGTGGGCAGCAGGATGCCATTTTAACTGGGACTCATTTTATGAACTCAGGGACCATAGAAGAACTGTGAATTTGCTTTGTTCACATGGTAATATTCTAATGTTTTTAGAAGTCATATGAGACAGGGAAGTACAGGCCAGTCAGTCACAAAAAACTCCCTTCATCCTGATTTCATTTTACATGTATTTTTGAAGGTAGAACTGCTTTAAGGAAGAAAAACATTTAGACTGCACCATTTTACAAAATACTAGAATTAATTCTGTTTATGAAACAGAGCTGCTTTTTAATTCTAAAATTACCTATCTTTGTCTTTTCAAAATAACCACAGAGGGTGCCAGTAAATTGAGCCTCAGTTTGGCAGAGATTCCAGAGGATTCACACAAACTGGGCAAGCAAGTTATGTAATTCTCATGGTAAAAGCAAAAACCATATTCCTGGTTTGGTTATTGCAGTCCACTTTGTCTTAATTTAAAGTGGAACGTTTTAGAAAAGGGACCACTTGTCTTTAAGTTAGTTGCAGTTTATTTAGGAAATTAAAATAAGTGTGCAGTGCTTCAGCAATTATGCTTCTGCTCTCAGATGTATTAAATATCTTAAAGTATTTTGAACATTTTTAAAAGGGAATTGGATTTGTGAATTCTACTCTGTTGCTTTAAAAAATTGTAGATTTACATATTGGAAAAGTTGTGGTTTGGTGAGCTTGATTCATAGTTATAAGCTGAAAATGTTTTACCCAGAAATCCAAGATGAAGCACACTGAATAGAGATTTTAATTTTATGTATTACTCCTCCATTACAGGAGATACATCTTTTTGGTTTAATCTTTTTTCCCAAGATATCTTGAAAGTGTTTTTAGTCCTGGGGTTTGCTGCACAAATAATAGATTTTTCTTGCATTGTTTGCACCAGGATGATAACATGGCCTCTAGCCTCCCATGAAGTGGGGAGCATTCTGTATGTTCTCACTTGTTTTCAGAAGGCAGACCAGGACTGTTGGCTGGGGAGCCACTTTGCCAGTTCAGATGCAAAGCCAGAGGAAGGGAAGGTGCTGCTTCAATTGCCTTAGACAAGCTGATATTAGGTCAGTTTTGCAGATTCTGTAGGAATTTCTTTTTGTTTACATAGAGAGGGCTGAAAAGAATTAAGTAATAATACCTATTCATTCAAGCAGGGAAGTTTTTAAAAGGCAACACCTGTACATAATTTTCAGTCTCTTCCAATGGCACCCACTCACACTTTTCTTTCTCTGAAATGAGCTATAACACATTCACTGATACCTGAAATGATCCATCTTTTTTCACTCACGTACCTGTCTATGCTAACAAAGGTACTAAGTAGAGGCACAGGTAAATGACTCTGCTGGCCTAGGAGGGCTGCAGGATGTCTCCCTGTACTTGACCATGAGCAGCTGTGCTAAGGATGGATACTGCCATTCTGTTGTTCTTTGTGCCCACACACAGCCAACTCTATGAAGGAAAATTTGTATTTAGCTTCCATTTTTCAAAAAGGCTTGGATAACATGGTACTGCTGGTATTTTTAAAAGCTTTCAGTAAGTAAAAAAATTCAGCAGCATAAGGATGGAATTCATTACAACTAATTTATCTGTCTAAAAATTGTGTGTAACTGGCAGTTACAGTGGATCTCTCTGTCCTCAGAGGAAAGAAAGGGAAATCTCTAGAGAATGATTCTGAGCTATCTTGTGTGGTTATCTCTGTCCATGGGCTGCAGAAGGACTCTGGAGGACTCAGACTGGTGTTGTCTGGAAAGGCAGATGCCATCCACCTTTCAGTGGCTGGAAATGCTGTGAATGGAACCATTGCAAAATGCATATCTAGAGGCTTTTTTTACCATGCTTTTCACTAGATCTGCTTGTTCCAGTATGAAACATGCTCTGTAAGTTTCAAGAAGTAGAGAGTTTTAGGCATATTGCAGGATAAACAAAAAATAAAATTTAAAATTTTAAGTTAACTTTTTACAATTCTTAATCCACAATGAGCTGTGTTTGGGTTTTTTAGATGTGAATAGTCAAATATACATCAAATAAGACAAATTAAGTAATTAGTGGGTGGGTTTTTTTGTTATTATACTGTCATAATTCAAATGATCACATTTTGTTAGTTTGTAAATATTTCTCTGTCAACAAAGTGGTTTTGCAGCCATGTGTAAGTTCCTGCTTTCCAAAGAATCCAGCATTTTCTTACTCAGCCAAAGCACTGCAAACCTTTATGGCTACATCTGGCCCAACATTTTGCGGGCATTTGCATAATTTAGACTTTCAAAATACTTCACAATCATTTTGAAACTAAATTCTGTACGGAAATTCTAAGGACAAAATCAGGTAAATGCATGATTTAGAATAATGGATACAGGGGGTTTTTTGCAAGGGTGTAACATTGCTCAGTTGGGAAGGGTGAAATTCTCTTTTTGGATGGTCATGAGCAATTTATGTTGCAAAGGAGATCTCTTTTGTCATTTGCAGTGACAAGTGGGAAGCTGTGCTCTGAACACTGGAAAAGCTAACACTGAATACTAAATAGAGCTGTCTTTCTATTATTGATCCACACATTTCTGTAGCACGAATATTTTCCACCATTAACATCTTTTATCTGCATATTGGGAAGCTGGCCAGTCAGTTAATTCAAAGAGTAAAATTGTAGAAGCAGATGATAATTTCTTGTCTTTGTGTTATTTTAAACAGGAACAGATGTCTCAGGTGTTAGATGCAATGTTTGAAAAGATGGTTGAAGGAGGGGAACACGTAATTGATCAAGGGGATGATGGTGACAACTTCTACGTCATTGACAGGTGAATTGCTGTGTCTTATTATAGCACAAAGTACTTTGCAAAAGTCCATTGAGAACAGTCTGTCTTCTATGAACTTGTGTTTAATGCTTGCATTCCAGCTTTTCTCTTGGTATTCAGTGACAGGACTCATGGGAATGGTTCAAAGCTGTGCCAGGAGAGGTTCAGATTTGACATTAGGAACCATTTCTTTACCTGAGTGGTCAAGCACTGCGAGAGCCTTCCTAGAGGTTGATGGCCCAGGCCTGTCAGTGCTGAAGGGGCTTTGGGACAATTCTATTAACCAAATTCTTTCACTTTTGGGCAGCCCTGAAGTGGTCAGGTAGGTGAACCAAACAATTGTTTTAGGTCCCTTCTAACTGAAATATTAAATCAGATGATCATGAAAGCATGTCCAGATTCTGTGCTGGAAAGACAATATTTTTCAACCTTGTGAGGTTACAGTTTGTCATCTCTTGTCCAAAAGGCTGCAGGAACTTAATATTCTGTCATCCTTGTGGTTTTTAGGTGGAGGGTATCACCTCTGTGTCCCTTATCAATGAAATAACTGCACAGATTTTTGCTTTACTTTCACATGATTTATCAATGCACACCATAAAAATATTCAGCACAGAGGAAAATGATGGCTCAGCATCAATGGGCTTAGCAAATTTGTGTTTTACAAGATACCAGATTTTACTGCATTCCCAAAGCAAAAAAAAAAAAAAAAAAAAAAAAAAAAAAAAAAAAAAAAAGCTTTTAAATTAATGATGGAGAGAAGAAATTCACAATATATTAGAAAAATGCATATATTTATTTCATGGTTTTATGTTGCTTTTCAGATACATTCCTTCTGTTTCTTGCATCTCGGTTGTTTTCATTAGAAATTACTACTTTGAATATGTAAAATATTAAATAACTTATATAATTATTTCAGTGCTCCTATCATAGCAATATCTGCAAAGACTTGACATTTGTATCTAGTGTGGTTAAAAGGAAATTAAGAAACAGATTCTAAGTAAGATTTTAATTTTTAATAAGTTCTGGTAATAAATAGATCTCTGTACATCCATTCTATTTTTAAACTGAGTTAATGTAAAAACTAATAACCCTATCCTTCCCTTTAAAGAGGGACCACTTTTGTTATTTATAGAAATCATTGAGATGTCTTTACAAGGTGTTTTAACACCATTTAATCAAGCAAACATGTATTTCAAATGTTTTATCTTTGGAATTCATGGTATAAAAAAATATAGTGAGAGGCTGCTTAGCAAAGGCCAGGGCTGGATTCTACTCATTGTACTTGTGTATTTTATTAACAGAGGTACATATGATATTTATGTAAAATGTGATGGTGTTGGGAGGTGTGTTGGAACCTATGATAACCGAGGATGTTTTGGTGAGTTGGCCTTAATGTACAATACACCCAGAGCAGCTACAATTATAGCTACCTCTCCTGGTTCCATCTGGGGTTTGGTAAGTAGAGTACTTCTTTTAAGCTATTTTTTAAAAAATCTGTATTTTGTATAGATTTTGCTGGCATGCTGTATCAGCATTAAAAAAAAAAACCTTATAATTTCAGAAAGTTTAATTCTAGAAATCCTGAGAAATCCCAACACAGTGCTATCTTTTTCCAGAATCCACAGATGAAAATCTGAGGTTTAATAAAACACTGGGATTTTTTTAAAATAATTTTGTTTTATTTTATTTTAATTGCAATTTCCCAAATTGAAAACCACTGATAATTACATATTAATTTTTCCCCCCATGCCTTGATTGGAATGCCTTTGTTTCCAGAGTAAAATTCCAATATGAGATTATTTACTAGTGTAAATTACTAATTTCAAAGATGCTACCTGCATCTTTGACAAGGGTAATCGAGTTTACCCCAAAAGGAAGCTGAGACTTACTCATCTTCAAGACTTCTGTATTGATCTAATGACTGATCCCAGGACTGGAATGAAACGTGGTTGTTCACCAGCTTAATCCATGTGACTTCTGGGGTTGTTTAGGACGCTGTAAGAATGGCTTTAAATTAAATTGGGTTGTGTTGGCCAGTAAGTGCCCCCGGGGGCAGTGAAGGCTTGCAGTGCATTTTCCCTCTGCTTGTCACCAGGGCACAGCCACACAAAGTCAAGAGAAGAAAACACCATAAGTGTAGTTTTCCTGTCTGTCTGGTTCACTTTCATGGCCAAATCTTAAGGATGTCCAGTTGGCTGTTTAGGACAGCGGTGAGCTTTGTTCTGCTGAAACAGCAGAAAGTGGACTGTGACCTAAGCCCCAGACTCATGTATTTTGGTTTTTACAAAACCCTAAAAGCCTCTTTGAGTACACATCAATTTGTATAGAACCTCAGGGTAATAAATAAACTTTGCAAATTTAACATTTCAATATTGAGGATGTCTTGAATATCCTGAATTACCCACTCAGTGTTCACTGCTGTAAGCTCTTCCCTCTGTAGGTGAGCTCAGTATGTACCCTGCAGGGATTTTCATAGCGATTTTCAGGTTAACTTGAAGAGCTCCTGATTGACCTCTAGAGGAATCTTTCTCAACTGACAGTAGGGAGAGAGCAGCTCGGCTGGCAGCTACAGAGTGACTAACATTGCGTCATTTGATCATACACAGCCAGGTCTAAAGTGTTTTCTAGCACATACTTTCAGTTAATTAACTGTCTTTTTCTCTTTTTGTTTACAGGATAGGGTAACATTCCGAAGAATCATTGTAAAAAATAATGCCAAAAAGAGAAGAATGTATGAAAGTTTTATTGAGTCATTGCCATTCCTTAAATCTTTAGAAGTAAGATTTCTATTGCATTATTTTAATGGCTGTGTCAGTGGTACCTGATAAGATTCTGGTCTTGAAGACTTTAAATTTGGCATTCAAAGTGTCTCCACAATAGAAGTTTACATTCTCTTGTTTCAGAGAAAGACTAAATTTTTTTTTTAAATTTAGGATAAATTATTATTGTTCATATTGTGTTTTAAAACATAACTTTACTTTCAGTTTCCCAAAGCTTAGTTTTACTAGATATTAGCCAACAAAATTAAACAATCACTTGGGAAATTTAAAAATATTTTCATTTATCGGTTATATTTTACATGCCTGCTTTTCTGAACATAATTTTTGAAGGCTTCTAACAAAAATGGAAGCTTATCAAAATAGCTCTTAAAACTGTAATATACCCTTTGGAACACTATTCAGCATTTCATTTTTTATTGGTAATCCAAACAGGAAAATAAAGATACACTGTTCTGTGCAAAGATTCACAGAAATATGAAAGGGCTTTCTAAATATATGCTATCATAATGTTAACCAAATATTTCTTACATTTTCTTTTTTAAATGAAGGTATCTGAGCGTTTAAAAGTGGTTGATGTGATTGGTACCAAAGTGTACAAAGATGGAGAACAAATCATTGCTCAGGTACAGTTTCTTCCTTAGTTTTAGTTTTTCTTTCATGATAGGTAACAGTAATCATGTTATTTATAGTCAGTGCATACTTTTAAGCCCTGTTTTTCTTTCTCACATAAACAAAACCAATGAGTCTTAAATGTAAGAGGTGATTATTTTGTTTCAAAAGCTCACTTTTCACATATGATACTTTAAAGAACAAGCCTCTTTGTTGGTATAAATAAAATAATCAACATTTTTAGTACACTTAGAAATTCAAAATTTTATAAGTGTGCTTCCAAGGAGGAGCACTGAAGACTCACCTTGGTCTTGTTAAAATAAGGTCAACTTTTCAAGAAGACAAAAGTTAAACTCTTCAGGATAGGCCACTGTGATTGTGCCCCAGGATAATTAGTGGATATCACATAGCCCCTGGAGGCTTTTTATACTGAAACGTGCTAAGGGAAATAATTTGGGAGGAACACAGAAGTGGATGAATGGTAGTAAGGATCCTAAATGTCTTCCACAACATTGGTTTTCTCTGCTTTTTGTGTAAGTTACAGTCAGCTCTGTCTTTTCATGAAAAGGTCTTGCTGTTAGTTCTGTATAGATATTTCGATTGTTATGTGTCTAGAGTATGGTTTTCAAATTAAAAGTGGTTTCTTTTGCAACAGGGATCAAAAAGAGGAGCTTCAAGGCCCTGGTTGCAAATATTTTGATGTTGCCATGAAACTAAAAGGGAAATTTTACACTTTTTTTACTCACTTTTTTTTCCTTGTGCAGGGTGACTTGGCTGATTCTTTCTTTATTGTGGAATCTGGAGAAGTAAGGATTATAATGACAAGGAAGGTAAACATCCCTAAAACAACAACCTTTTTTTTTCACCATTGTCACTAACTTTGCTTATGAAATCCTGAATTCAGCAAATCTCTCCTCTAATACTCTTTCTTTCTCTTTCTTTCTTTACATGATATTTCAGGGTAAACAGGATCTAGAAGAGAATGGAGCAGTAGAAATAGCTCGATGCTCAAGAGGACAGTATTTTGGAGAACTTGCTCTTGTAACTAACAAACCCCGAGCTGCTTCTGCATTTGCTCTTGGCACTGTCAAATGTTTAGGTATTAGTCAATACCATTTTATATCTAATATAAAATGATATTTAATCTGTTTGGTTGTTTCTGTTGTGACTCTGTCTTTCCTCAGAATATAAGATTTAAGGCTGTTTCTATAATCACCTATTATTGTGCATTACTATTTGTGTTATTTATCTGCAAAAATCACTCACAATTGATAAATACTATTACACACAATTTCTCCAGTATTTCTCTGATTGTATGGAAGTAAAAATTCTTTTGGGACAGTACAGAATATTGCTGCAAACTGCTTATAGCCATCAGATAAATGTCTAATACTCTGCAGAAAGGTGAGGCGTTTCTTTTCTCAGTAGACTGACTCATCTAAGAAATAATTCTGTTAAAAATCATGGGCCTTTTTATCCCCATGACTTAAGCTCTTAAAAAATTCTTTTGTCTTCACTAGCTGTTAATGTAGTCATCCCATCACACTGTAGTCTCAGGCACAGGAAGAGGGAAGACTGTAGGAGTTGTGCTCATAGACAACCCTTCACATCCATTGCTTTTCATGGTCTGATGTTAAGCTCCTAACTATGGGAAAACTGTAAACTGCCAAGATAGATTTGGCATTCCTGCATAACGATTTGATGACCAAGTAACCAAAAAGTTTCTCTAATTTTTAAAAATCCTGACTCGAAACACACAGAGATCATCAGGCAATAGAGGTCAAAGACATGACAGATAGGAAAGAATAACAGGCAGTGGTCAGGAAGAGTGTTGTTATCCATTATGGCTGAATAACAAAGCACTGGCACTTCCCAAACAGCAGAGATCTTGAACATTTCTCAGGAGGCAAGAGATTACTGGCCAGCAGCTTGGAGGTATATGAAGTTTCCTCCCTGGCCTATTGGCTGGAACTAAAGAGGTTCACGTTATGTGATCAGATAAAGAAAATATTCTGGTTGGCTGTTCACTGACATTGTGTGTGAATTACAGTCTTCAACTTTTTGTACATTTGCTGCAAAAATAAGTATTCATTACCATTTTCACTCTGGGAGGAAGCAAGTAAAAAGAGCAAGGAAATAGACTGTTAGAGCCCAGATATAGCCAACAACAAAACTTAATGTTGTGGCTTTTTGAAATATCAGGGGTCTTAAAACTTTATTTTGTGGAGGAATCCAGGCCCCTTCAGACTTCTTCACAAGCTCTCGGGTAACATATATCTTAATATGAAAATATTTTCAAAATAAGGAACAGAAGAAGTTCAAGTTTATTTTTGAAGTTTCAAGATAGCAGTGTGTTGGTTGATCTTGGTTTTGCTAAGGTAAGCAGTTCCCTCCTGGGTGAACAATGTACATGCCTCAGTAGTATCTGTTGTCATTTAAAATGTTACACTGGAATATCATAAATTCCAGGATGAGTGTGTGTTACTGATGAGCACATAATATCCTTTCTCTTTCTCTCCCTTTTTATCTTAGTTATGGATGTGCAGGCATTCGAAAGGCTTTTGGGACCTTGTATGGAAATTCTGAAAAGAAACATTGCAAACTATGAAGAGCAGCTAGTTGCTCTGTTTGGAACAAACATGGACATTGCTGACACCAGTGCATGAACTAAACATTGGAGCAACAAGATCTGTTATGAGAATATAGCACAGTAGTGGTTAGTCCACTGAAAAATTGTCTCTCTTCCTATAGATGCCAAGCATTTTCTGTGATTTTAAGAATGGGATTGGGGTTTTTTGGTTTGGTTTGCTTTTGGTTGGGTGATTATTTTGTTTTTGTTTGTTTTGTTGGGGTTTTTTTGTTGTTTTTTTTTCTTAATTATGACAGTGGAAATACTAGTAAAGAAAATAGCAATTCAATAAATTGAGGTCTTGATTTTTAAAAGTGCTCAGTATTGATGGTTCCATCTGATGCAAGGACGGCCTGTAGTAGCACAGCACCTTTGAAAATCAAGTCCTTTAACACAGCATTTCCTAAAGAATAGATTTTTTAAAAAACCCCACATGTGATGAACTTGTTAAACCAGCTTCTGTTCTTCAAAAAGGTTACATCTTTTCTGGAAAGACTGTTAGTTTGAGTGTGATATGTTGAAAGTATTAGTGCACACAAAGTGTTTATATGTATTACTACAGAAGATATACAGTAGATACTACTTTTTGACTATTACAGTTGTCATGATTTTATGTTGCATTTATCACAGATGTAGTGAACCACACGATTAATCAGAAGATAAAGCATGACAATGCGTTTTGTGTAACGCTCATGACCCAAATCTGGTTTTTAACATTTCGTAATTGTTTTAAAGTCCTCTTTGTTTAATGTGTCATGTTTCAGCACGACATTGTAATATCTTATGCAATTTAGAGGACTTGCATATTTTTGCAATAAACTGCATTTTTTTATTAGTTATATGAATTCTGTACATGAATGAGGACAGCTGACAAATTAACCTTAATGCTTTTAAAGCAAAGGCATGGGTCATTGTCATGTTCTACCTAATCATACATAACCTATATTGTTTTCCTTCTCCCTTGTTTTATATTTATGCATTTTGTCTTCTCTATTTATGCTTGTTCTCCAGTTAATTTTTTTTAGATCTCACCTTTTTTATTGTTAAATCTGTTTCAAGTGAAATGATCTCTGTATATCTCTCTTCCTGCAGTCTAATCTTAGCTATCAAAGGTCAGAGTCAATTACTGAAGTGATTGATATCAAAAGCCATGCTAAACTAAGCTTGTCCTTGAAAATCCTTAACAGGAAGTGCAAAAGTATTTTTAATTTGAAAGATCGGTACTTCCAAAGCTTTGCACACATCTGTCATTGTTAAAGGTAACATGTCTTGCTTTCAAAAACATGAAATAATCATCGAGAAATAATGTGTTCAGCCATAATAGCATGGGATAACTTCTGAGACTGAGGAGAGAGAGAATATCATCTTAATTATGAGCACAGGGCTCATTGCCTATGAGGGTCTGTGACTGGAAATTTCAGGCACAGTCCAGTTTGAGTCCTGCTTACTGACCTGTCTGTTGGTGTTCATGGACAGCCAGTGTGTGTACTGGTGATGGGCAGCTCTGCCAAAATGACACTGCAAGAGTAGTAGGAAGGCTGCTTGTGCCCTGAATTATACCATCTTTACCAAACACCTGAATTATACCATCTTTCCTTCTTAGATAATGACTTTTCTAATGCCATATATTTGTGTATGTTGATGTAATCATTATGCTACAGTTAGTGATATGTTCTGACAATTAATATAATCATACATGTATATGAAATTATGATTATATAAGATGATAACAATATATAATTTATATCATATAGTATGGTATAAATTATAAATCAGATTTCTAAAAAAATACAATCTGAACAAAATTTACAAATGTAATTTTTTTTTTACTTAGAAACCTGGTATGAATAATTGCACATATGATAACTTGCCTTTGTACTTTTGATTTATGGGAAAAAGAGAAGCCTGTTATACTAGAAGGAAATATCAGGTAACCAAGATCTACACTCTTGTCATTCTGTATGCTTAATCTCTAAAAGCTACCTATATTTTGCACTGGCTTGATGTGATTAAGAAAAATGCTAAAAATTACTTGTATGGCAGTAAACTACAATCAAGGCCATAAATGCCAGTCATGATATTTTCAATATTGTTGGTTATATTTAAAGTTTCCTTACAATAAACAACACTTTTATATATAAAAATCTATGTTTGTTGATATTCTTGTTGTCTTTTAATTCTATTACCTTAAAGTTACAAGTGACCTATTTATGCTCATTTATTAAAAAAATCATAATTCTTAACACTTTCATGCTGTTTTTCATAAATGACATTATGTGTATGCTCTGTCTATTCAGACAACATGTTGATGCAGTAATTGTCATAATTACTTTATTTGATGATTTGCTTGTAGTTTATAGGTGGGAAAAAGCTGTGGAGTAACAAATTTAGGATAATCAGAGACTCTGGGTTTTCTGATTCCCAAAATACAGCTTCATGTTGCAGCAGTTTTATTGTGTTGCTCTTGGGCACTGGATGATTTCTGGAATTTTCTTTGTTGGTAAATTCAGGGGGGCTTAACCAATAGTAACGTTACCACTTTTTAAGTTTTATCCAAATCATTATATCCTTCATCTGTCAGCATCTTGGGATTTCTCCTAGATCTCTTCATATGTACGCTTCAAATGTGCCAGGCTTTATGTCATAAATGTGGTGAGTGTTAATCCTAAGAATTAAATCGTATCAAGTTACTGATTTTTTTTTTTTTACAGACCTTTCAATAAAAAGTAGACAATTCTAATAATTTTAAACAGCACTGTGTTGGGTTTACCTTATTAGACTGTGTCCATGCTTAAGCTACCGGATGCTTCTGTTATTTAAGATTTTTGAGTTTGTTGAAAATATTCCCCACTTGTGAAGAGAGAAAATCCTGAGAGAAATCCTGTTTGAGAGGCATTCATGGGTTTATATGTTTTACTAACCAGAAGACAATCCACATGACAGCAAATGGTTTTTATAAATGCCTTAACCATGGGGAAAACAATCTGATTGCAGCCCTGAAGTTGATCACAAGACACAAACCCAGAGGCGAGCAAGATTTCCTTGATCCTACTGCTGATGCCATCACTTTTTAAATGTCAAATGACATTGTGCTCCATGAGATTTAATTCAAATTCATCTGAAATAAACATTTCTGAAATCTTTCCCTTCTGGATTTCCTGTTTAAGGTCCAGAAGTGACCAACTGTTGAAGTCTTGAGGGAAACCTCTGAAGAGTACTGTGTAACCATTTGCAGCCTAAACCACTACCACTCCATTTTCTTCCCTTATGTTGTCTTTTCTGTTCAGTAAAGACTGTTCTGCTCCTTGCTGGAATGGTGGGCTTAGGTTTTTTGTTTTTGTTTTTGTTTTTGGTGATTTCGTTTTGTTTTGCTTGAAATGTTTGGTGCTTTAAGCTTTCTGTAAGGTGCCCCTGTGACAGTTATGTCATGACTGTACCACTTTGTAGTCCATGGCACACTTGCCCTGACAAACATTACTGTTTACTCAGTATCAAGAGTTACCAGATGTGCAAAATCAGTATCTTCTGGTCATCCTCCACAGACCTGACAATTCTTAGTCTTCTATCAGATGTTTACTGCATCTGATAGCATTTGCTTGCTGGAAGTCATTTTGCCACAGCATAGACATTTTTATATGTTCTTGCTAAAGATTTTATGTTAGCTCAAAGCTCTTTTTGTCCAATCATACATGTGATGATTATAGGGTCTGTATTTTTTTTTCGTTTCTAAGATACTTTCCTGTGTCTGCAGTTGTCAACTATGACTCCAGGGAGGAACTGCCTGTTTCTATGCTGAGTCTGTACAGATCTGTGCTGTTGACTATCTTACAAAATTTAGGATTATTTTCAAATTGTTCTGAGAGTTGTATTTCCTTCAGATATATACCAAAGCTGTTTCCAAGTTCTTAATCTACTTTTTGGCTCAGAGAGATGCTTAGCAGGCTGGACACTCTCACTTCATGGACTGAAAGGAAGCTGAATAATCTTGGTAGGGTATGAAAAGCCCAAAGAAAATTAGATTTTAACATTGTCTTTTCCTTCACACCATTTCTTTCCCTCGAAATGATCTTTCTCATGGCAGCCAGGTGAAGAGCCAGTGGCAGTAGGGGGGTATAAGGCAAGTGGAGTGACTGGCCAGGTCTGTGCTGGGACACAGTGCTCTGGTTGACTGGGCAGCCACTTTCCCTTCCTCATCCCCTTTGTCCCAGCCCTGCACCTTCTCTGATGGCAAATCAAAACGAGCTGGAGTGCAGTTCTGGCATTGCCAAGGCTGTGTGAATACCATGGGTAGGGTTGTGTTCCTTCCAGAGAACTGGTAGAGGCCTAGGTGTGTATGGCAAAACAGGGAAAAGATGAAGACCAAGCTATTACATAAATGAAGCTGCCCAATCAAGACCATATAAAAATTCTGCCATTAGGTTCTACTAGGTCATTGTGATGGTATCTGCTGACTCAGCCTTTTCTTGCTGAGGTAAATCAAATTAGGATGGTCTAAAAATAGCCTAATTCATGATATGAATACTTTGTCAGGTCTTCTTTGAAGGTATTGAATTATTTCAGCTGAGCAGCTGTGAAGTTTTGGGAGAGGATAATGCTCTGTGCAGGTCTCTGTGGATGACTTATTTCCTGGCAGCCAAGTGAGCCTTTGGGACCTGCTCCCTCACATCTCTGAAAGTGCTGGAAGCTCAGTTCGGATAAATGGTTTATCTAGAAAAATCCATCCAACTTACCAAGAAGCTCTGTATTCTTTTTCTCTTTGTTGCTTTGTCCTTGTGGGATCAGGTGGTGTGCCTTCTTGAGCAACCTTAGCTAGACTGTACCACTGGTTTTGGGCTGCATGTCTATGGCTGTACCTATCATAGGAAATTTTATGTGCCTGAGACTATTTGCTAGTACTGAATGGCCAGCATTCATACTATTTTCCACGATTTCTCTGGGCTGTCTAGGAAGCTTTTTTTCAGCTTTCCATATGGGGTGGCCATATACAGATGGCCAACTGAGAATAGTCCTTGGCCTATGGTGGTTCTCAAATCATATTTTAAAATTATTAGCTATTGGCCTGTGCGAAAACTCCACAAGGGCTATTCTAAAATGAATTCTATACAGTACAGATGATTGTATCCCAGTGCCCAGAAACACTCACTGGCATTTTAATTTACCAAGCAGCATAGAAGAAACCTACAGTTTTTCTGCAATATCTTCTTGATTTGTTTTTCTGCAAGCTTTAAGCTGAGACAGATGAGTTTTTTATTTATCACTCTTCCAGTTTGTTTTGTGATATGTGAAGCCTTTATTTTTTCCCTATAACTATTGTCAGTTTTAGTCTTGCTCTATTTTTAGAGGTAAAATTTTAGCTGAAACTGGAATCTGTGCCATAATGACAGGAAATAAATTTCTCATTGATTCCTGACTTGTCTTGGAAGGGGGAAAAAAATAATCTCTGCCCTGTTATTTATTCTGTTTCTCCTCAATTTGAGTCACTGCAGGAGGCAAGTGAAATTTCTCTTCTAGCACTCAAGAGATAACTTCTTTCCTGGGAGCAGCAAGTTTTCTTTTCTTTTGCTCTTCATTCCCAGAGCATCTTCTGTGAGGAGACTGAGGTGAAGTGTGGGATGTCTGTTGGAAGGTGGACAGAGCCAGCCATCATTGCAGCAAGTCACAAATGGCCATTGGAAGAGGGAATGAGTACAAATAGCTTTAGGAGATACACAAGTCACTGTGTGAGGAGAAAACTTGATTGAGAGGCAGAATGGCTGCAGAAGAGAGGCTGCCATGTTGGCTAGGAGTAGAAGCTCTGGTGAGTGGAGTTCTGATGTCTGGGGACTGTTTAGTTAATTACTGAGGGTGGATGCCTACATGGTGATGTGAAAGCTCCTGCAGCAGGATTAAAATAATGATATGTTGTATTTCAGAGAGTCAGCAGTAACAGCCATGTCATAAGGGCAGGATTGACTTGGGACAGGAGGGATTAAAAGTGGAGATAGGCACAAACCCAATATATAACATATATTTTACTAATATAACTTTGACTGAAATATTACTAATTTTAAAAATCTGCTTTGTGGCTTCTTAACTTTGTGCCTGGCAATTTTAAGAGGCAAATAGCTAAGATGCAAATTAATTAGTATTTTCTAATTGTAGTCTCCTGTTTCTTTAGTGCTTCTTGGTAGCCTCACGTAACGTAACAATAACTCAAGAATAACACTTCCCAATCCCCCACCTTATTTTCTACCTCTTACAACAGCAGAAGCAACTGAATCAGCAAAGCTACCAAGGGTGCCTGTGTTACACAGTATTGATTCATTCTCTGAGCACCCATTCATTTGGGCATGGAGTAAGGCATGGTAGGGTGTGTGGAGGGGGAGTAATGATTTAATTAGAGACCAGGCATTCAGAGCAAGGAGTATGACATTGACATAATCTTAATTCTGAAATTTATATGATACATACTTGCCTTAAGCCATGGGTTAATGAGCAAACTTTGTTAGTTTTGTGTGTCTTGTTGTCATCTACTTGCATGGACTACCTGTCCCTTGACTTATTTTCCCTTACATCCTCACTGAATAAATGCTAACTTACTGTATGCCAAGGAGAGGTAGATTTGACACAAGAAAGCTGTTACATGTCTCTTTTTAGAATTTCAAAACAGTTCAGACATTCATCTTTACAAGATTTTAATCTCAGTCTGAGGTAGGATTCATATTTTGGTGCTTGCTGGGTATGTCATAGATTCCAGTGTGATATTGAGGCTCTAATTCAGCAGTGGTATTTACTTGTCTAGACCTGTGTCTGGAATCTGGGCCAGTGGATCTCAGAGGACTGGGCTTCACAGCTAACACTTATGCATGAAGCTCTTGTAGAGAACTGTGAATCTTTACAGTAAATAGCTGTGAAGCTATTTTGTTTTGTGTCCAGAAAGTACGTAGCAGGGTGGAAATGTGCTCCATGAGAACATTCATATCCTTTAGGCCAACAGACTTCTTCTGAAGAAAGATGGGACTTGAGACAGGATTTTGTATTTTCTGTAGCTGCTGGATCAGGCCTCTGCCATTTCCATGTCCTACACTGTGGCAGGGGGAGCTTTCAGAAGAGCACATGGTGAGTTTTACGTGGCAAGGGCTGTACCACAGGCACAGAAGGCAGTTTGCAGAGTGGAGACATCTGCATGCCCTGGTCTCCTGCCCCACCTCAATCTGGCTGAAACGCATTAAAATGCCCAAGAAGCTTAGATGTCTCCCCAAAGAGCCTAAAGGCTGTTTAGATGTGTAAGGGAGATCAAAAGAGAGGGGGAAGAAACACAGCCTTAAAATTAATTTTATTGTTGAGTGGTGTAAAAAAGATGGTTCCTGGTTTACCAGCTTTTTATTTATTTATTAAAAGAATGTATTTAATGTATTTAGAGATGGAATGTCAAGAAAGCTTTCTTATATAAAGATGTATCAGTTATTTAGAAAAAGCCTGAACTGTTAATATAGGGGAAATGTGAGCTTGTGGGATGTGGGGTAGACAGCTGATATTACAATAAGTTGTCTAGTAATTTAATATTTGAATCTCAGTATTACTTTCAAGATTATTTTCCTCAAGGTACTTATTTAAATAATATTTTCAAATTGGGAATATGTAAAGGTCATTAAGCACGTTTGTTTGGTCATTAGGCACAGAAGATTTTGAGTTAAATTCCATGGGATTCACTTTTCTACTTCCCTTTAAAGCTAAGCTTGCTTACAGATAGTAATAGTTTCCAGTTCACGCTGAAGGAGATACTGAGCGTTTTTCAGAGTAACATCTGTCTTCAAACAGTACCTACAGCTGGCAGTGACTTTACTGAGAGGCAAACTATTACTTCGTGGAAAAGGCAAAACTCAAACTGATGTGCCAACGACATCTGCAGACTGTCTGTCATGATGCCAAGTACAAAGATGGTCTAATTTTCTTTTTCATTGTTACCTTTGTAGGCCTTGTAGGCCTGTGGAAACAGCAATCCAACATTCCCTCTAGTGGCCACTAAGCAAACAGGGAACCAGTTCGCTAACTTGTGCTTTTTTTTTTTTCTTTTTTTCTTATTTTCATGCTGTGCTGTTAGCATCCATGAAAGGCAAAACTGTCACAGATACCAAATTACGGCAAAGGTTCTGAGACAGGATTTAAGACACGTTCTCATTTCTGGAATGATGTTTTGACATTATTCCATCAGGCTAAGAAAGAAGTGCATTTGTTGGAAAAATCCCAGCAGTTGCAAAATACTATAACTGTCCTCAGTTTCTAAGATATTGTCTACTTCTGAATTGTGCATGTACCTGCCTTGTATCACATCATGCATAGTAATTAATATATTTTGTGACGAAGATGTGGTCTCTGGAGGAGTTGTGTCTCTCTGATCTCCTGGAGTTAATGGGTAAAAGTGGGAAAACGTTTTAATAGTAATGTTTAAGTAAACCACAGTTATTTTGGCAATAAATGTATGGGACTGTCTGGGAAACACTACTGGACCGATAAACTTGCATGGATCTAATTTATTTTCTCCTCCCAACCCCAACTTGTATTTTGGGCCTAAGCTCCCACCAGTGCTTTTTCAATGAAAGAGCGGCGAGGGCCGAGGCAAGCGCGGAGGCCGAGCGCAGCTGCTGACTCACTCCCTGACCTTTAGCAACCTCCTTTGCCCTCGGCGCCGCCGCCGTGGCTCGGGCCCAGCGCGGGCCCGTTCCGCACAGCGCTACCGAGGTTGGGCCGGGGCGGCGGGGCCGTGCGGGGCCGTGCGGGCCGCGCGGGGCGGGGGGCGCGGGCGGGCAGCGGCCGGGCCGGGTACACGTGTCCCGCGCCGCTTGTTTACTATCGCCGGGGCCGCGCGGGGCATCCTGGGGGCTGTCGTCTTATTGCTGACCCGTGGGCAGGCGCGGGCGGCAGTGGTGACTACAGCTCCCAGAGTGCTTCTGCGCGCTCTGGCCGAGGCATCGGCCAATCGGAGCGCCGGATGGGGGTGATTGATGTACGGCGCGGTGCAATCCGCTGTGCAGGAGAGGCAAAACATGCCCGCCCTCCGGGAGGAGTCCTGACAGGCAGGCCAGCCAGCCAATAGAAAGCGGGTGCGAATTGAGCAACGTAGCCTCTGGCCACTCAGCGGCCGAGTAGTGCCTGTAGGAGGCGGGACCCGCCGAGAGAACGGGGCGGGGGGGCAGCCGAGGGGAGCTCGGTAATGGCGACGGGTTCGGTAAGTGCTACAAAGTTTCGAGCTGCCGCTTTTGGGGGCTGCGAGGCTCCGGTGGGGGACGGGAGGGGTTCGGTAGGTCAGAAAGCAGTGGTAGCTGCCGCAGGTCGAGCCGAGGAGGTCGCGGGGTCCAGTCTTTTGACGGCGACGGGAACATCGGACATTGTTTACTGTGCGCCTTCCCTGACCGGCCCCGCGGAGCCGCCACCCTGCCGCACCGCTGGGTTGAAACTCACGGGGTGTGCCGGCCCGCTTTGTGCCCTCTCAAACCATGAAAACAAGGGGCAGAGGGGGTCTGTCCCCCCTTTGTTTTTCCCGGGGAGCAGCTGCCCGCCCCGGTGTGTCAGAGCGAGGGCGCCGTGCCCGCTGCGGGAGCAGCGGCTGTGCAGGACGGGGAGTGTTTGGGGTGCCCGTGGGTGCGGGCGAGCCCCGCGGGGGGGAGCGGCGGCCGGGGCGCGGGGGGGCCCCCCCGGGCCGGTGTTACGCAGTTCGAATGAATGGGGCCGAGCGCGCGTGCGCCGTGCGGCCGCGGGTGTAAACAAGGTCACGTGACGGGCGGGGGGAGCCCCTGAGGGGCTGCGGGTGAGGGGGGCTCGGGGGGCGCCTCCCGGGGCTCCCTGGGGGCTCCTCCCGGGGCTCCGCCGGCCCCCAGCCGCCCGGGGAACGGCGTCCTCAGGGGCCCGCGGTGCTGCTAGGGCGGCGGGGGCAGCGCGGCCCGCCCTGCGTCAGCGAACAGGCCGCCCGGGCTTCGAAAACATGGTGAATCACGCTCTGCCTCGGCTGCGCGCTCTGGCACGGCCGGGGATGTGCAGCGAGGATTCCTGATCAAAGCAGCTGCGCCAGGAAAAGTCCCTGGTGTAGATCCAGTCTTGCCAGTATGTTGTGTTTTGCTTGGAGAAGCAGTTCTCCAAATTAAACTCCGTCCAGCTTATTGCTCAGGCGTAGACCTAGCCTGAAACTTCGTCAGTAGGTTGGGGGAAGAAAGGCAAATAGCAGAAGGAAAAAAGCCACGGGAACCACTTCCACCCAGGCATTCCTGCGCAGTGTGGTTTGGGTGGATGCTGCCCAGTTCCTGCTGAACCCTTTTTCAGCCACGATCTTTATTTACTTTTCTCCCAAGTTTATTTTTGTCCCTCAGAAATAGACGTGGTTCAATTAATGAACTTTTTGTTACTGTTGCCATTTGTTTTAGCATGACAAATTCACTTACTTTAAAGCACAAAGTAAATATTTCATTTAGCCTCCAAGGAGAGCCGCAGTAATTAGAGTCCTGTGGAGCATGGTTCCAGACAACATCTGACACAACAAATTTTCAGCATAAAGTTTAATTTTAAAAAAATCTTTATAAGCTAGTCAATGACCAATCCCCTTCATGTTCAAACCACTGAAAGGCTGAGGAGAAGAGAAGGACATGATGTCCAAAGCAGGCTTTAATCAAGTAGAATAAAAAAATTGAAAAGTAAAGTGGGGCACTTTGTTTTTCTTTGTAATTATCTTTCTTTGTAATTCATTTGTTAGAGGATTTTTTGGCTTTTGTACCCAGATGGCTTTGGTTTGGAGAAATTGTTGTGACTTGGAGGAATAATTCATTTCTCAAACAAGTATCTTTCTTGTCAGACTAGCATTTTGCATCTGTACCTTATCTCTGACCTTCAGAGTGTTGGGATACTAGCACATGGGCTTTCAAGTCTTGGCACCTGGCAGGAAGGAAGGAGAAGGTAACATTCTAGAAATAAGTTTACTTCTTCATTTTGGAAGGAAAATGGGAAAGGAAGAGAGGAAAAAATAGAGGGAAAAATAAAACAAACAACAGGGCAGAAGGAGGGAAAGGAAAGACGTAGATAAGCCAGAAAAACAAGGAGTGGCTTTTCAGAGTTGATTAGTTGGAGATAATCTTCAAGGTCCTGACCTGTACTACTGAGGTCTAGTTTTTCTGTTCAGAAATAACTGAGCTATCTGCTCTTGTGGTGTTCTGTAATTTTACTGTCCCTCATGGATGACAAGGGTATAAATTTTGTTAAAGATGTTTTCTGGAGGTGAAAATAATGTCACTGATAGGTCACAGAAATGAGAATATATGACTCAAACTTTCTTCTCCACCTTAAAATCAGAATAAGCTGATGTAGCTTTGTAGTAGTGCCATTTGAGTAGAATCAGACATCTTTTTATGTTTAGCATGCAAGTTTATATAAGTTTTGCATATATTTGAAAGACTAGGAGATCAGAAGGGTAGAAATTTTCCAGTCAAAACCTTCCTGGATGTGATCCTGTGCAACCTGCTGTAGGTGAACCTGCTTTAGAGTAGAGGGGGGCTGGACAAGATGACTTCCAGAGGTCCCTTCCAACCCATGACTTCTATGATATGAAAATATTGTATTCGTTTAAGCTATTGTTGGTATTTCTCTAACTTACTTAGTGCACATACATATGGTAGACTTCTCAGGTTTTCTTTCTTACAAGCTGTCTTCTGCTCTTTTGGGAGAGATCATTATTATTTTTTCAAGGACACTTCATTAAAGTACAAGCTAATCATATTATGGTAGCTTTGATTCATCCTCTTCTTAAAAAAAAAGTAGATAACCAAATTACTAAAGGTTGGAATAACATTGTTTACCAGGTTTTAGAGACAATGGTTGTGTAGAATAAGCACACAGTTCTCTGCTGAAGATGATCTAACATAGTGGGTTTGGTATAAACATTACTTTACTAGGATTTGGGGAAATGAAACTGAAGTGAAATCTTCCAGTAGAGGTATCTTTATTTTTCCATTTGCAACACAGTGAAAGATGTTAGGAGTCCAGTGTGTTTGAGACTCTTCCTGGAGGCCAGAGATGGAAAGGGTAGTGGAAAAGGCTTCTGCAGAGACCTTTAGGTGCTGAAAGGGCAGCTGGGGAAAATGTGGGCCTGATCCTAAATGGCAGAGGAGGCCTGATCTCACAAGGTTGAGGACAGCATTTTTACTTTGATCTTCATTTTCCAGGCCTGTTCCCAGGTTCCTCAAGTCCCTGGGTGTAGCAACTTGCCTCTGAGAGAGCAAGACACTTCTTTGTCTGTGGTAGACATGGAGCAAGTGAGGGGCAGGCCAGTTCTGTGAGGCATCTGTGCTTGAGGCAGTGGGACCAGATGGGATCCCTCCAGGCCAGTATCAGTTGTGAGTCACAGAATGTTTTGGGTTTGAAGGGACCTTAAAGGTCACCTGGTTCCAAGCCCCCTGCTGTGGGCAGGGACGTATTGTGAGGATGGTCTCCAAAAAGCATTGGATTTGGTGGCCTGATGGCTCCCAGTAACTGGAAGAAAGAAAATGTCACACCAGGCTTCAAGGAGAAAGATGTGGGGAAACTACAGACTGACTAGTCAGCCTTAGCCTTCAGGTATTTTATGGGGCAAATTCTCCTGACAGCCATGTCCACCCTCTTTGTAAGGCAAGAAGTTGTCTGGAATAGCCAGGACAGATGAACCAAAATCAGATCTTGTCTGACCCATCTGGTTGCCTTTTGTGATGGGCTGAGTGGCTTAGGGTACCAAGTGAATATTGTTTATCTTAGCTTGAATGATGGTTGAGGTAACTCCAGGCTCTTGAAGGCAGTGGGCACAGGCTGTGGGAAGTTCAAACCTGCATGAGGAACAGCTTCTTTACAGAAGGAGTGGTTACTGGAACTGGGGAAGTGCCAGGGAGTCTCCATTCTTAAAGATACTAGAAACTCAAGTGGCCAGGGCCCCAGGTAGCCTCTTGACTTCAGTGTTAGCTCTGTTTTCTGTAAGGATTGTACAAAATTGTGTCTAGACACCCCTAAAATATGCTGTGATATTCAACAGACTAATGAGGATTTAGGGCCCTGGTAATCAAGTACTATATCAGATGTAACTTAAAACAGTTCACATGTATAGAAATTTCTAACCTCTGTCTTTCTAAAGTCAGATACTTTGGAGCATCCTAACATGGTGTGGGAAGTGAAGACAAATCAGATGCCTAATGCAGTTCAGAAACTCCTTCTGGTAGTGGACAAGAGAACTTCAGGGATGAACGAGTCACTGGAGTTGCTGAAGTGTAATGAAAACCTGCCCTCTTCTCCTGGATATGCATCCAGTGATGAGCACATGGAACTTGGTAAATAACAAGATTTTTTCACAGGAAACTGAATTCTGAAGTTTGTTTTAGATTTCCTATACTGAAATTATTGGAAGCTGATTGAATGAAATTGCTGATTTTTAACTTGGGTAGGGCAGGGAATTGTGACATCTGAAGGTATTTGCAGTCACTTTTCCCTTCAACCTATTTCCAGTTCTGACACACTGGCCTGTTGACTCAAATATGTTGTTGAACTCCGAGCCACAAATTTCTGCTTCTAATCCCCAGAGGAGCAGGGTTTTTGGCACAAGAAAAACAAACAGAAAGCTCAAGAGCTCCTCCTAAAGGAATCATGTTGCTTTAGATCTGCAAATAAAGATTCTGGGATAGAGGAAGATTATTTCAGTTCTTACGGACTGGAGAAAAACAGCATATACCTTAGAAAGTATCAATATAATCTGTAAAATATTAACACATTTCATTTAAATTATGGCGTGATTAAGAATGATGATACTTAGTTACATGACAGCACATAGCACAGACTTCTGTTAACAAGCTGGGGTCTCTTCTGTTACTTTGTATGGGATAGGAAAGGTGTATATTGTTGATGGGAATTCACCCTACCAGGCTGTATACCCAGCTTTCATGATTTATTTAATCTGAGTTATTTAACTTTGGTCCCTGGTGGAAACCTTTTACACATGGTTCAAGGTAAATGGTCTGATGTTAAATTTTTTTAGTGTTATACCTTCAAGGACAGATTAATTTAGTTGTCTGTTCTGGAATGTTTTTGTATTTTAGTGAAGCATGTTGTTTTTGAATAATACTGCAGTATAGTTCTGTGTAAACTGGTCAATCTAGTAAAAACTTTAAAATCAGAGCTACATTTTTATTTAGTTACCTTATTTTTTCTTAAATTTCTTGTGTGAATATATAATCGACTAGAGATGTTACTGTTTCTGTGTCCATTTTTATGAACTGAGTTTGTGAAATGTTGGTAGTTGTCATATGAGAAAATAAAATTACTTTATTGTGGTTGCTTTTTTTTCACCAAATTTGCAAGATTTAGTGTCAAATTGAGTAGACAGCAAAGAATTGAGTATAATTATGGTAATTTGTGCATTTTTTTTGTAGATGATCTTCCTGAATTACAGGCTGTGCAGACAGATTCTACCCCACCTGCACTTTTTCAGCTTGGTGCTGATGTTTCACATCAGGAATGTTCAAGGCCTTCATGGAGCCAACATACCTCAAACAGCAATCCAGAAAATGCTTATTCTTGTGAGAATGGGGTGAACTGGTTGACAGAATTAGCAAATATAGCCACAAGTCCTCAGAGTCCTTTGATGCAGTGCGCTTTTTATAACAGGTACTGACACTCATTTCAGTTTTGAACTATAGAGATTTATAATCCTGTCTCCAAAATATTTCCTTCACTCTTTACACCCTCTGACTTTGAACTGGAGCCCTGTTGTTTGGTCTTTTTATTCATTCTGTGAAAGTATGCACAGAACTCATCTCAGAGCCTCGTGCAAAAACTGCTTAGTTTCCAGCCGTGAATGACATAGGATGATGTAAAGACATTGCCTGTCCACAGCAGGCTCAAAATTATGGACATTTACCTCATGTGAAGTAGCAGATAAAAACTAAGAGGAATTTCTTACATTAAATTCTTAAAGCTTTCTAGTGCACAGACTTCAGATTTGTTGGGTTTTTTTAAACAGCTAGTCGGAAATCTAATGCAATGTGTATTTTAGTGAAAACTGTCTCAGGTTTGTGATCTTAAATTCTGTAAGGCTGTGAGAAGCAAGTATGGGATCTTGGAAATTTCTGGGCTTCAATTTTTGTTGTACAGCTTTTCTTAGGTTTTTAATCAGAAAATTTGTAAAAACTTCAGCATTGTGCTAAGGAGATGCCACTGTGGAAGTAATACTGTAATTTGGGTGCTATATAGAACCGATGCAGGAGTAATGCTAAGTATTCTCTTTGCCTGAGCTTGTGCCCTTTAATCATCCTGTTGGAATACTAGTGTGTGGGAGGTTTGTTTGGTGTTCAGCTCATGCAAACAGAAATATTTGCAATAAAAGCATTTTAGAGTAATGGCAGCAAAGTCTCATGTTATCTTAATCTGAGATATTTTAAAATACATGTTTCTGTTGTAGATCATCTCCTGTTCGCATAATAGCAACAAGCAAAAGTTTACATTCCTATGCACGTCCTCCACCAGGATCTTCAAACAGTGATCCTAACTTCTCCAAGAATGATGTGGATGAAACACCAGTCAGACATGAAAGGGTGAGTTGTTCTGAAACATTTTAAAATAAACATGTATGAGCAATGAGTTAAGTTTTTTTACAAGGGAAATTAAAAAAATCTGTTTAGTTTTAATACTACTGCTATTTAGCTATTTAAGCTAAATTTTCTGTTACTTTTCTTTTTACCACACAGGGTAGGCTTGTAATGCTACTTAGTATTTTTTATGATGAGATCACTTTCTAAGAAAGCTCTGCTTCTGTAGTGATTCCTTCTAAGGCAAGCTTTAAAAAACTGTTATCTCTTTTGATGCCTCAAAAGGAAATATAGATCCCTCTCCTTTGAGATGCACAAAACCTGTCAGTCCTGTGTCTCTTTTTCCCATACGTTAATTGGTATCTGAAATTTGTCTGTTAACAACAGTGAATTTTCTCCAGGGATTTATCTACAACTGCCTTGAGCCTGCAGCTTTCCAGTAACTGGACCATAGAGTAATGTGCTTTAAATGACTCTGTAGATGACTAAGGAATGATGAGGTGTAAAATGCTTAAAAATGAGCATAAGATAATCCATTGAGATGAAATGAATCTCAGAGAATGAAACCCAAAAATGTCAGGATGCATCTCAGAAAAGGAGATGAAAACAATCCATTCACATTTATTGCATTCCTTTAATCTTTGTCTTCATGTTACATTCCTATTAGTATTTAAGGCAAAATAATGTCACAAGTGCAAATTAGAGACTGTCTTAAGAGATAAAAGACCAGCCCTAAAATGCTCTGCTGTAGAATACCAACACCATTTTGCTTTTTTTTTTTATAGGCAAATAGTGAATCAGAATCTGGCATTTTCTGCATGTCATCACTTTCAGATGATGATGATTTAGGATGGTGCCATTCCTGGCCCTCAACTGTCTGGCATTGTTTTCTAAAAGGTAAAATAACATGTGTCATGAAATAAGTATTTATCTTGTAGCACAGACTTTTTCACCTAACACTAATGTTCTTTTTTCCTTGAAAAAATCTGTTAGGCTCTCGCTTGTGCTTTCATAAAGGACGCAATAAAGAATGGCAGGATGTTGAAGAGTTTGCAAGATCTGAAAGCTGTGGAAAAGAGGAAAACCTCCCAGTCAGTCCTTACAAGGTAGTTGTTAGTTCTAACAAACTCACTGCAATACCTGTAGCAAATACTTTGTTTCTTACATTACTCCTGTGCCTTTAATTACTGTCTCAGGAAAATAGGTTGACATTAATGTTGTTTAGAGCTGATCACTGTGCTGTTTGTGGATCTCACAGAAAGGCACTTGAACTGAATTAATTTATGTATGTTTTGAATGTATGTCAGCTTTATTAATTTCTAGCTAGATAGAAACACAAATTAGAATATTGTTATTTTTTAATACAGTGTATGATGATGAGTATACACCTACAGTATGCACAGGTATATGCTTTTCTTGGGGGAAATTTTTTGAACTTTATGTGTGTTAACAGGACTATGGTTCCAATGGTTTGAAGTTGATTTCTCATGAAGAAAGCATTTCCTGTGGTGAGTCAGTGCTGAAGCTGACTTTTGATCCTGGCACAGTGGAGGATGGCTTGCTTACTGTAGAATGCAGACTCGATCATCCATTTTATGTTAAAAATAAAGGTATGAAATACCTCAAGTACATTTGGTTGCGTATTAAAATATTCTCAGAAAGAGACTGCAGATTTTGTTGGCATCCCATACTGTTCATGAAAGTGATAAAAGTTGTGGTGTAGAAACAGTTTACTATCTTTGTAAAGAAATCCGGGATATGAACAAATAAAAAAACTTGTAAAGCCATAAAGCTCCTGGAATACTGCCTATCTCATAAGAAAATACTTCATTGAATATATCAATGGAACTCTGGAAAGCAGAAAGACTGGGATGGGGGGAGACAGGAAAACTGGGAGGCAAATAAGGGAGGCTTTTCTCACTTGCTAAAAATGGAACTTCTGATGGTAAAAGTCTCCAGGATTTGATTCCTTTTTTTGCTAGAGTGAGATTCTATTTGAGATAAAAAGAAACTGTTTGCAATAAGAATTCCCTAAGTAAGAGTTTCTGATTTTTCTTTTGTGTGAAAGAAACTACATCAGAACATTTTTATAAAATTATGTGATTTCAAGATATAGGATTGCTCCAATAAAGAACTGGAGAGATTGTCTGGCCGTTTGTCTAATTTAACTCTTTACCACTTCAGGTTGGTCATCTTTTTATCCAAGCTTGACTGTGGTACAGCATGGCATTCCATGCTGTGAAATGCATCTTGGAGATCTGTGTCTACCTCCTGGACACCCTGATGCCATTAACTTTGATGATTCAGGTGTTTTTGATACATTTAAAAGGTAATTTTTGGATAAAGTGGCCTCAGTGGTTCTTGTATTTAATGAGCAGGCACTTTAAGTCTGGAAGAATTTGAAGCATTATATAGAGGAGAGAATAGTTTTGGCAATACGAGATAAATGATAGGGAAAAATTAGTACTAGGAAAGCTGTGTAATCATGTGCTCTGCTAAACTGCAAAGTAGTGCCTTGGAGTGAAATAACTTTTTAGCCTCTTTTTATGATAGTTTAAAGCAGATTAGATAAAGCAGTAAAAATATATATATTGTCTTTATAAATTCTCCAGGTAAAGTGGATTATGTTTGAAAAACCTAGTACAATTTTCTGACAATAGTATGTCTGCCAGCAGCTGTTATCTCATGCTTCATATGCAACAATACATCTGAATTATCTGAGTAGTTTCTTAGTGGTAAATGCATGTGCAGTGGCTCTAGAATGCAATATGTTCATAATCTTACTATTTTTGTGTATTCTGTTTTTTGCCATTCTTTTTCTTAGATCAAACTTACCTTACTTCAGAGTTTGGTTCACTTTGGGGTTTACCTGAGTTTACTTCAACCAGATTACCTTCTGAGATCCTGTTCAACATAAATTACTCTGAATCTAAGGAAATAATAAAGATTTTTCCATACTATGTTGAGATTTTAAGGTTTAGTAAAATCCATCTTTTCCTATGATGTTAGTGTCTTTTTAGCATCTGTTTTTAATCTAGTTGCACTTCGGTTTTTTAGAACAGAAAAAAAAGAATTGAAGATGCTCTTTTGCAGGTCAAGCCCTGGTAGCTCTTGTATGATTTCAGTCTGGCATAGAACAAGTTCAGATTGCTTTGCTTCACTCATTTGCTGTCTGGGTGTTTTTCTTAACTCTTGGTTACTCCAAGTTAGCTGTTAGAATCGTGGTAACTACATCTCACTGAAAAATCTGGATTTCTAGCTCCTTACTAATTTGCAGCCCAGCTGACTTCAAATTCCTTGTCTTTCTGGGCAGAGGGGAGTGACTGAGTAAGGAGCATGCAGCAGCTGCAGCTGTGATAACAGGACAGAAGAACTAAAAACAAAATTCTGTTTCTGTGTTATGGGAAGGAGATTAGGAATAGGAAGGGTGCTGGCCTGTTGTAGAACAGAGGTCCTTTCTCCTTATCTTGTGATAGCCTGCAAGATGGTCAGCATTATCCCTTCTTTGCAGCTTTGTACTTTCCTGATGAGGGATGGTGGAGGCCACTCGTTGGGCTCCACTCTTCTGTGTGGTTCTGTCCCACAGAGGAGCTCCCTTTGCAGAGAGAGGCTGGACTGCCACATGCAGTATTTCCTTGCTAGTAGTTCTACTTGGTGTTCACAAAAAAACTATTCAAAGCCCTTACTTTGGCCATAAATCCTGCAGCTATAGCCACACTGAGCAAGAGGAGCCTTAGCATATATACCTTCTATGTTTATCTTGTGGTTTAGATTTATGATTGAGTAGCCCCTTTCCAAAAGTGTTTTTCCCACCTGGAGATGGTAACAGTCTGTGGAGTAAAAGTACTTCTTTAGTGATTAGAAGTTATTTGCAGTTGTTGGTCAGCTAAAAATTGCAAGAGTTTGTTGTATTTGGTTGAATTTTATGAAAACCAGTCCATACGCCGTTCAAATACCTCGAGGAGGAATGTCGCGGTTTTGTCACTAGAGGGCAGGCGTTTGTCAGCACAGCATCAAATAGTGCCAAGTCGCGGGGCTCTGCGCCGGGCTATAACCTCCCTGGAAGGTTTGTGTGTAAAATAGTCTGTATTCAACTGCCCAGAGAAGGGATTTGTACAGAAGTGAATATAATTGATTGTAATCTAGTGGTGTCATATTTGCCATTAGTGCAAGTGAACTCTTTGCATTTCTTTCCTTTCTGTACCTGTCAATCACTGATCAGGTTTGATTTATGGTAAGGACAGAAGCAGAAAGAAAAAAGTGTGTTTAAAAAGAGAATGAAGTTTTAAGATACAGTATAGTTAACAGATACATAGCTGAGGAGAAGACATAGCAGAACATGGAAAGTTGTAGTCTTCATCACACTGAAGAAGATACTGACTTACCTGTCAAAGTCTTGTAGTTTTTTGTTTTTCACACTAACATCCACATGGAGCACAAATCATTTTGTCATACAAAAAAGGACAAAATACTAGAATTGTAGTAAAACTGAAGAGTGAACAGACATTTAGGGGTTTTACATGAAAACTACTGGATGGCTTTATGATCTGTCTTTCCCCTGCAGTTACGATTTTACCCCGATGGACTCCTCTGCAGTGTATGTGCTCAGCAGCATGGCTCGCCAGCGTCGCGCTTCGCTGTCCTGTGGGGGAGCAAACAATCAAGATGCTGAGAGATCAGAATGCAGTAGTAAAAACTGTGCCTCTGCTGCATCATCACATCTTTCCTCCAATCCTTTGTACAGCAAAGCTGGCAAAAGCCACAGCTCAGGGACTGCAAGTACTGTGAGTGCCACTTCTCCAAACAAGTGCAAAAGACCAATGAATGCCTTCATGCTTTTTGCCAAAAAATACAGAGTTGAATACACTCAGATGTATCCAGGGAAAGACAACAGGTAATGATACAAACTGTAGTTTTTCTGTTACTGGTGAGTTAGAAGAATATCTGTGTCCCACTTTAAGATTTAAATAGGCTAAATGTTGCATTTGAAATAAAATGTGTGTATTGTTTTAAGAATAAATTTTGAAAGATGTTAACGTAAAGGGTGGTTTATGGGTGGACTGTGAATATTTTCAGTACTCGGTGAACTCGATACAAACCATTTTTGGCAAACTTACCTTCTGATAAAACATTGGGGTAAAGCAACTGATCCATGTGTGTGTGCACTGGCAAAGGCACAAATACAGAGCCGTTGTTGTTTACAGTGATGAAGTGCTCTGCTCGTGTGCTGTAATGGAAAAAAGGGTGTTTCTGGTTCTCCTAATTAAGTCTTGACATATTATTGCAAATTGGTCCTGAAGTTACAAGCATTTATTTCCAGTCTGTATATCCTGTTGAGGAGTGGAGTACTGATCAGTTAGGATATCTCAAAGATCAGCATCCAGACAGCACATTGCCAAATTTTTCTTGCCCTAAAGGCATTCAACGATCTGTTGAAACTTGCAGGAAGAATTGTATGGCTGTGTTTTGGGGATGTTTGTTAGTTTGTTCTTTTGTTCTTAATCTCTAGCATATTTGCTTTTAACCATTTTTTAATTAAGATTTCCATTACATATATTTTAAGTAACATTTGGTGCTAATTGTGCATATGTAAATGGAAACCGAAACATACAAACATGGACTGATCTTACAATCACATTTTTTACTGTATGTAGTTTTATAAATACTGTTACTGTAAAAATTGCATTGTGACATAAAAATTCTTGAACTAAATCTGGTAAAAAATAAGGCTGGCAGAGCTTTGAAAGGAGTTTTACTATTTTATAATGTTCTAATAAGGAGGCTGTAACTGGTGCTGAAATACAAAATCCTGCCAAACAAATCCCAGCCAGTCTTGTGTATCCTGACAATGATGTTGTGTAATGTTTATAGTAAGTTCAGTGAAGCAGATCTGCTGCCTTCACATTGATGCAACTATCAAAGAGAAATGGAACAGAATGTCAGCCAGGAAAGTTTATGATGGTTATAAATTTAGTTGAAAATGCTGATTTCAAATGGATGCAGTGAACTGGAGCTGTGGCTGCATGGATGTGAAAATGAATTGAATATTTCAGTGAGCAAGCAGGACAGTGAGCAGGTTTACCTTGAAGGAAAGAGATGACAAAGTTACAAGTATGGTTCAAAATGCACTGCTCACTTTCCTGCTTGGGAGGCAGTGCAGTTTTTGGCTGCAGTTCCATGGCATCTATGAAACACTGGGTGGCAGAAATAGCATTACTGATAATTGATACAGGCATTCAGCTACCGTCACTCGAGTGTTGTTGAGGCATTCATTAATTTAGCTGCTGGGAGGCAACTCTCATGTTTTTAAAATGTAAGTTTGTGTCATTTTCAGATTACTGTGTAGATCTTACAACATAGAAGCCACTTCTGTACAGTGGAGTTCTTATGCTTACTGTTTTTATTTCCTTATGGGAGTAAGAAAGTACAGAACTTGAGGTATTCTGAGGTAAATGGCCTATTCTGAGACAAAACAGCTCAAGGCATGTCAGCAAGACAGTGAGCTTGTAAACATTTAAAGCACAAGTCAAGAGTCACACGCTACTTAAATGGACTGCAAGATCATGTTTGAAAAGCTGGTGTTAGGGCTGCACTTGTTTATTTTCTGTAACTGTAACACTGTTACTGCAGTTGAACTTGGTTGAGTGTTCAGAAATTCTCTGAGTAGTGAACCTTCTAGAGGTGAGGGAAATTACATTTTCATTTAAAAGATTTCATGGTGCATCTTTATTTGGGAAGGCAATGGCTTTTACAGCAGACCTGTTCTCTCTGGGTCACCGTGTTCTTTCCTGAGGGCGTGAGTGATCCAGTACAAGCTGGTGACCCAGAGCAGGCACGTTTCTGGTGATAAGCCTCTGGATACTGTCAGAAGATGAAAAATCTGTTAATTAAACTGGGTATGTTTGCTTCTGATGACAGACCAAAGATACTGGTTCTCAGTTTGGATAGAAAAACAGAAATTCCACTGCCAAAGAGACAGGCTGTGCAAATGGGTTTGATGGTGATGGGATGGGAAACTCCCTGGAGGAGTTTGCTCTAAGGAGTCATCAGAGCACAGGGCAGTGCAGGCTCAAGGGCTGTATTGGGTGCTTTGGGATGTGGTCTCTGAGCACTCTGCAGCTCACAGAAACCTGAATGGCACCACACGGCCTTGCAGGAGTCAAATCCATTTTTTTCTGTTGTGCATAACAACATTCAGGATTGCTGTGTGTGCCATGTTATGGAAACAGCTGATGACACTCTAATTGCCTTGATTCTCTTTGAATATCTTTGCTGCCAGCAAGGAACTTTATTAACAGGAGAAAGAAAAGGACTTAGTTGTGTCCACCTTTTTCTTAGAGCCAGTCACAGAACTCTCATTTCTGTAATCTGAAGCCAAAGTGCAAGCCACTTTGTAGCTTGAACAGTCATTGAATAAAAGAGCTGTTGTTTAGAGATTTTCATTCAGCTAAAAGACGGAGTTAAAGCTTTAATGGGATATTGATCCAACATTTGGGAGTGAAGTTAAGCAATATGGCAGGCTAGTACAGGGAAATGTTGTCAAAAGACCTAGAGTTTGTAAGGAAAGGAATTAATTCAGTTTCTGGAAATGGTGATAGATGTATGAGAACAAATGGTTCCATTTGCACAGGAATTGGAACTTATCAGTATGTTCCAGCCAGGATGGATTAAAGGTGGAAGAAGCTACAGATATTGATTAAATAGACATGGGGACATGCAGTTAATCAAATATTTGGCTGAGGTCATATTCAGTTCATTGCTCTAATTATTAGAGAACATATTTTCAGCAAATCTGTCATATGATCTTCTAGTATGAAAGTAGAGCAAAACAAATGTGAGTTACCATTTGGTGGTGATTTTTGTAACATCTCTATTTTGCTGGTTTATGCCAGTTGCTGTATGTACACCCTTTGAAATGTTAAAATGTGCATTGACCCATGCTCAGCTAATACAGAAGTCTCAGCTGTTTAACTACTGAAAGAACTATGAAAAGATAATCACAAATATGATTATTTCAATTTTTAACATATAGCTGATTTCTCCCTTGTGTGTTAATTCCACATTTAACTCACATTTTTTTTAAAGTGCTCAGATAAAAACAAAAAAAAATATCCTGGTATGTCTTAGCACTGTCCTGACTGTACTGTAAACATTTATCTTGCAGAGCCATAAGTGTGATACTTGGCGACAGGTGGAAGAAAATGAAAAATGAGGAAAGAAGGATGTACACACTAGAAGCCAAGGCCTTGGCAGAGGAGCAGAAGCGTTTAAATCCTGACTGTTGGAAAAGAAAACGAACTAATTCTGTATGTTTGTGAAGCAGTCTTTTTCATCATGCTGTTACATGTGTTCAGAGGGGTGGCTACAGTGTGTTTCGTTGAGAATAAGCTGCTTTCTTAGTAGCTGAAACCTTCATTTACTCCCCTGTGTTGTGTAACCTGCTTTTGGCAGTTTGGCAGGAGACAGATCAGGAGAGGGTCTGTCTGAATATTTTATGAGAGTTCTGAGGATTCTGTTGTACTGAAAGTTAGTGTGCTTGTGAAATGCAAAGGAAGGGCACATGGTCTTTTGCTTTGAAGTGAGTGCATAAAGTTGTACCTGAACTTTTTTATCTTCCGTAAAAGCTTTTTCTTTACCTTTTTCTAGTTTTCTTACTGATAATTTGTATCAGCATATACAAAGATATTGAAGGAGCAAAATAATTTTTCTCCGTGAATCCCTTTCATTTATTAGTCTGTTCAACTGTAAAATAAATACAGTAGATAACACTACTTCTGTAGGAAAAGAAATTGTTTTCCACTTTGTAGAAAGCCATCAATATAAGAGTCTGCAGCAATGTATCAGTAGGTGGGGGATGTATTAAGAAAGAGAAGGGCTTTAAAGCTGAAACATCATGTAAAGCAAACATCAAAAAAAAGGAGATTCTGCTTGTTCAACTAGAAAAGTAGATTGGAAGGAAAGATCCACTGAGGGGCACAGAGTGCTTGCCAAGTTCTTCCATTTAATGGCTGGGTAGGAGCTTGATGTGGACTTCATCTACATGGCTGGTGACACCATCCAAGTGGTGCAATATTTCATCCTCAAGTTACCCCTTTCCTTTGATGTGTAAATGAGGCTTTTTTCTCAAGAGCATATGCAAGTGTTGCCTTAAGACTGAATAAGAAATGCTCCAACACTGAGTTACTTCTTTCTGCTGCATATACTTTGTGCAGTTTCCAGTCCCTTGTTGCAGAAGGTTCCACCAAATCCCAGCTGCTAGGAACAAGCTGTTATTCTGTTCACTGCATTCTAGTCTAATCAACAGTGACAGCTTCTGTTACATTTCCTTGTGGGTTTAGTTAAAATAATATTATTTATTTATTCTGCTCTTACACTACTGCAGTTTTGAGCTTTGGGTGGTGAGATCACAGGCTCACCTATGAGCCTCAAGCAACTTGGAGGGGTGTTTGTGTGTAGTTGAGAAGTGATGGGTTTGCCTCAGTAAGGCTTTCTTGTCCTGCCTTGTAGTAGGATTTTCCTTGTCCCTACAGTCTTCAGGCCAAGAGAACAGGATCTGTAGAACCCATTACCTCAGTGTTACAGCAGGAAATACCCTTTATAATTGTTCCAGTTCAGTGAACTGAGCTGTTTGCAGTCTGGAAACCTTACTCTGTAATGACAGTGGGCTCCAGGCTGTGACATAGAAGTCCTGATGGTCTTTTGATGATCAGGGAATAAAGCGGTCTGCTCTGGCCTTTTTGTTTTCTTCTGAATAACTGACCAATGATTAGAAATACTTGTGGCTTTGAAAACAAGTGTAGGGCCCTTTGCTTGGTAATCACTAACCTGGTTTTCTCTTCTCTTTTCTCAGGGCTCACAACAGCATTAAGCCAGAATTTTCCTGTTAACTCTGTATTTACAAAATGGCTGTTGCTTGATGGCGAGAAGATGCAAGATCAAGGTCTTACTATTTGTTGTGACTGTGTGTGACCATAAAATACTGGCACCTTCATGGAAATGATCTGAGTGCAGATTTGCTTTTTACAATAGAACATTAAGTAAGCTAAAAGCTATCAGCATTTTAAACCAAATTGCCTTATTTTTCTTCCAAACTTCATTATGTATCAGGTAATATAGGCTTGAAAATGGATATCCTGTGGTGCTAAAGTACTTTAGAAAGAGGCGAAGGAGATATGTATAAATGTTTATTTTTAAAGAAAATGTACAAAAAGGGGAATTTTAAAATATGTAACAGCTGTTTATATACAATGATTCTTATTGCTGATTAATATGTATTGCACAACTGTATTATTAATTGCAATTCTGGGGCCTGGGATTTTCTGAAATGGCAAAGTGTATTATCAGCTTCCAGCTTCCCAGCCTGCCCTGCTGCCAGCAAGTTACCAGAACGTGGGAATGGAGGGTGTGGTGTGATGTAGCAAGGGTGCTGCTGCTTGGGATGCCACTTAGAAAACTTGTAGCCACAAGGGAGATATTTTTGCATCAGCTGGCACTAGTTAGAGCTGTCATTTTGTGGTGGAAACAATGGCCCGGACAGGATGAAACAAATAAATAGCGTTATCTCAAGAAAAGTGGTGCTGTTAATATCATCACCATCATAGTTATAACTCTGTGTTTTGTCTTTGCCACATATTCTACAATATTTTATTTTGCCATAAGACATCTTTATGGTGGGGGCAGACTTTGCACTTAACTATATGTGCAACACTTGCACTTTACTTTTTTTTCTCCTCCAACTGTCTAAAATTAGAGCGGCTGCGTTAGGATTACAATTGCTTCTGCTGTGAACATTTACAATCATGGCTTTTCCTGTACTAAACAGCTGTGCGTTGGGTTTTTTTTAAGAATCACAACTGTAAATTTCAGTTTAAGACACGTCTACATGATGTTGCCCCTAAGATTTTTGCACACTATATTCTTGTATATTATTTCAAATAAATACATTAAAATTTGGTGTTGTGTATTTTATAAAATGAAGAAGAGTAATCATGAAGTCAGCCCTGCAGCAATGAGCACATTCTGCATGGAAGTCTTTACATGAACCCACCCAAAGTATATTTTAATGCTCTGCCATTAGGAAGCTAGTGAAGAAATTCAAATACTATTTTCAGGATTGGATAGTTTATGTTCTTTATTACAGTTTAAGCAAGAAGAGTTGAAATCAATATAAATTATTTCTAAGCAAATAGCAGTGCAATAGAGAAGCATTTAGGTTAGTTATAAATATTTTTCCCTGTGTTAAAATTAGTGATTTTTAGATGGAAACTGATGATTCAAACATTTCAAAAGTACAATTTTCTGAATACGGCTAAAATGTATTCAACTGTTTAAAACTCTACTTGTAGGAAAAGAGCTGCTTCCTTATTTGAGATATTCAGCAATTGCACTGTAATATTTGAGTTCTAATTTTATACTTTTCTAGATTCAAAAGGAATGCTTAAGAATGTTTCAATTAGATGTAGACTTAAAGCACATAAAAGCTGTACAATTTCCTTATATTATTTCTGTATAAGTAAGTTCCTGTAATGTGAACATAAAGCAAGAAGACAGAAGTTTCAGACAAGAAGTAGGTAAACCTTTCATTGTAAAGCTGATGTACTTGGGGATAATTTACATGTACAGTGAGTACCTATGTGGCACCAAAGCCCCCAGCTGTGTTACCATCCATTCCCTGGTGTGAGAGCATTGTCCAGGTGTGTTCACTGAAGGGTTGACATGGCCTTCTGCAGCAGCTGAACCATTATGGGATAGACTGGTGCAAACTCCTTTCCCTCTCTTGTTCTCACTGATTGAACATAAGCTTCCAGTGCACCACTAAAAAAAAAAAAAAAAAAGTAAAGTAGCTAAAGCAATTAAATACTGTAAATTCAGGATCTGCAACAGAAATTAATTGCCTTCTTCCCTCCTGCAAAATTTTCCTCAGATGGTCCTACTTGTCTGAAGAAGGAAGTGAACAAGGAAGGCCTTGCAAAGCTCTGTATAATTGTTCCACGATCTTCATCTCCTTTCTTGCATTTTTGAGGAGCAAATGAGTTAACATTTAAATAAGAAGCAGCATGTTGCAGATGGCTTGAAATGACAGCTCTGACGCACAGACTCGGGCTCAGTGCTGCACTGGTAACCTTTAGAAAGGGAGAGAATAATCTCCAGCTGCTGCAGACGCTGAGTGCAACTTCCAGCATGAAAGGTGGGGCACTGGTGAACACCCACCATGCCCTGAGGTGATTCCTGGCACAGCCTTTGCAACTCCCATCTTGGTCCTCGGGAAACTAACCCCAGAGAGGGCTTTGGCAAGGCACGGCCTGGCTCTCTTACACATTGTCACAGGATGTCACACATGGAGTCATCATGTGGGAACTCCACAAATAAACATTGCAAAGCTAGAAGGGGCAACTGTGCTGATGCTTTACAACACAGGGTCACCTTTCAGCCAACATTCTAGTACACAGCATTGTTGAGTGACAGCATATTTGTAAAACAAACACTGTAAGTGCTCATCTGTTGAGATTCCAACTTACTAATTCATTAAGTAGGCCAAGCTAGAGCTGCCACACTTAAATATAGCTTTGAATATAATTTTCTTCTCCTTTTCTGCTTCTATTTCTTCATGTAACTGATACGATCATCTTGGAGTTTCCTTCTAAAATTCGCTTATATTTGTGCTATTTACAGCAAAACTGTGACATTAGGAAAATGCACAAACAACAGACCCCATTTCAAGTGGAGACTAATAGAGCTCCTGGTATGTGGCTGTTCCTTTTCTAACACAGATTGTCACCACAGCGCTTCCCGCATTGCGCAAGCACCAGCCCCCAGGGCAGCAGGGTCACTGAGCAGGGAGTGGGTCTGGGTTTTGTCTCATGCCTTCCTTTCGGGGAGTGCAGGGTGAACCAGCACAGCTGCTCTGCCAGCGAGGGAGCCCGCTGGCTTTTAGTTACATGGCAGGAACATTCCCAGTCCCACCGGGAGAAGGCAGATGGTTGTTGTGCACATCTGGTGAAGGGGTGGGGGGGCACAGGGGTCAAGGGAGACTGTAACACAGAGCATCTGCAAAGTTGTGCCTATAAATACACACCCACTGCTGTAGGCTGGTGGGCTGGGGAGGCAGAGCTGTATTTATGTTTGCTGCTCCTTCCAACAAACAAGCCTTTGGTGGAACCCTGCGTTCCTGCACAAAGAGTTCATGGATTTGAAGGCAGCACTGCTACGTGCCTGCTGGCAGCTGGCAGCAGTAGGCAGTGAATCAGGCAAGGCTTAAGGAAAGCAAAAGTACTGAAGAGTGATATTCAGCCCATGTTTCACACACAGAGGCTTCTCCTGGTGTAAGATGATAACAGAGGAGCAGCCAAGATCCCTGTCTGATGCTGCAGCTCTGGGAAGCCTCAGATGAGCCCACCACAACTGACAAACCAGGGGACATGATAGGAAGATGCAGGGTCGTAGTACACTTGGGTGCCTGTGAGTAAACAACAAGTGCTTGGCCCTTCCTCAATAACTTGTGTCGGAGTGTGGCTGAGAACTTCCAGCAAAGTTCATTTTATTAGCAAATGGAAGATGCTCCTGAGGCCAAGAGCCTCAGACTCCTCTGGAGAGAGGAGTCTGAGCTTTGGGTTCCTGGAAGCCAATGACAGCCATGGCAGCCTGGCCCCACGAGCTGGTCCTGGGGCTGCTCCCGCCGGCGCTGATCCGTCAGCCTCGCTGGCAGGGAGCACCAGGAGGAGCTGGCTGTCCCCACCTGCAGTCCCTGCTCACAGAGTTTGACAGGGAGAGAGTGAAGCGTGCAACTGTGCAACCAAAGAACCTGAGGCAGCTTCAGCTCTGAGCACAGGGTGGGAATGGAACAGCACAGCACAAGGGGATTTCCACCACAGCTCCCCATGTCCCTGTGCAGTATCCAGACTTACAGTCCCTCTTTGCTGAAGCCCAGGACATGTTGTCTGGAGGGAGATAAAAGAAGGATGGACTGGAAGACTGGAGAGTTGAGATGCTTCAGAGATATAAAGTTACTGAGCACAGAAACAGTTCCTCATGCTGGCCTTGGTGCACTAGAGAGCTCTTAAATTTTGATAACAACTTCCTTGTGAGCTACTGCTGTGGGGTACCCAGCAGGTACAAATACACTGTAAGGAATCACTCTGAATTTTTTGCACAGCAACAAACCACAACAGAGAAGCAATCTGTTACAGGCAGAAAGACAGGGAAAGAATATTTATTTTATCCAGCTAAAGTAAACCTGACATTTTGCACCTGGTCAGCTCCCTGAAAACCTTCAGCCTGCTCCTTCCCAATGGTCCCTGGGGAGCAGCACAGGGTCTACAGGGAAAAAGGCAACTAAAACACTGCTTTCTGCAGCCACAAAATGCTTTGGGAGCAGCTCACTTCATTCCCAGCAAAGGCCATCAGCATCATGAACTGTAGAGAGATTAGGCATATCCACAGGTTTATTTTAAATCCCAAGATTTAGAGAGAAAAACTGGGGGAATGGGACAGCAGGAAATTGTGCTTTTTAGATAAACTGGCCTCTTGTAGCAATGAGGGGCCCACATGTGATGAGCAGACTGAGCAGCAGATGAGAAGTGCAGGCAGGGAAGGGTCAAGGATGCCATCAAGGATGCCATCCTGATGAGTGGAGATGCTTCAGAAGAGTCAGAAATGTCTCACATTTCCACTCAGGTCAGCACTCAAGTGCTCTGGTCAGCAGGAATTATTAGACATGTTAGATGTTTGTTAGCTGCTACAAAGAATTGTCCCTTGTATTAAAAAGACAGTTGAGAAACTCCTGTGAGTTTTCTTACTGTAACTGTCATTTATTTTGATAAATCTCTCCCCTTCCACTCAGCAGTATCCCTGTCTTTTCCATCCTATACACTCCTCAAAGTTTGTTGTGGGCCCAAATAGTTTTCTGAAATCATCACAAGCTGAAAATAGAAAAAAAACCATATTGACCTGCTTAACTTAGGAAGCTCTAACACCTCTTGGTGAAATTGTGGGTTGGCATCATTACCCAGCTGGTAACACTGCTACCCCTTAACTGATTTATCTCCTTGCTTTGAAAAAGCCCTTGAAAAAGATTACAGAGATAACCAGATAGATGAAAGGGAGAAGCTTTACCCTAAAAGCAGCACCCAAAACCACTCAATGTGAGCCCTTGATAATCCTTTGCCAGACTGTTATTCCCATCAGATCAAACAAGATGGAATGAGATTTAGGCTATGCTAAGTGCCATGCTGCAGTATTACAGTCCCACTGTCACATCTTCTAAAAGCTTTTATCATTTTTCCTTCTCTCCTGCCCCAAAAGAATCTGATTTAACTCACAAAACCAACTCCAGAGGCAGCTAAAAGGCGTTTTGTAGGTCCCTTCTGCTGCACTTGCTCTTTTACTGTGGCTTTGCTTGCATTGTTTCAAAGAGATGGAGTCAAACTTCACAAATACAAGCAACCTGAAGAGCATCACAACTCTTATCCACTCCAAAGACAATCAGTGATGTCAATACTCTAAGTGAATTCTCAGGCATTTTTCTAGAAGAGACCTTTTACAGCTTTACACTAAACAATGAAAACAAAAACTTTCTGGATACTCCAACTGCATTCAGTTTTCCTGTATCCCACACCTGCATCTCCAATAGAAGTATTTAAATGCTCTGAAGCTGAATGGTTTTTTTAAAAAGCCATTCATAATTCATAATTTCACTGTTTCACCTGAAGCAGAGAAAGAACAGGTAAAGCAAAGTGGCCTGGAGAACTCCCTGCTCCCTGTGCCCACCCAGGGAAGGCTGGGAGCCTGCTCCACACAGGCAGGTGCAGGAAAGCAGCCAAGGGGAGGATGAAAAGCTGCTGCAGCTGCTAAAGGCTGGTAGCAAAGAGGCAGCCACAGTCTCCTGGGGCTCCACACGTTACCAGCTGACAAGGGAATCATGGTCAAGCTCAGAAAACTCCTTTGCATTGCTGCCTGTGGGAATGACAGCACGGAGACATGCCAGGAAGTCTGTCCATTCCTGGTAAGGAAAGGTCCAGGTAGCAAAATGGCACAAACCATGAACCCAGGGAGGAAGGTTGTTTGGAGTCCAGAGAGTAATGGTGAGATTGCTCCAGAGTGAGAGGGAGGAATGGGCTGGAAGAGGTAACTAAAAGCACCAATGGTCATAGAGTAGACATGGTTCCAGAAGTTCATTTGGGATGGGAATTTTGTTATGCTGAAGACAGTCAAGAAGTCTTCAGGGGACTGCAGCATACAGAACATGGACAGTGCAGGAAGTTGCTCGTGGCAAAACAAGATGATTGCTGCTGCATGCAGCCAGACTTCAGTGCAGGCTGCCTGAGCTGGGCAACTTGGACCATCACAGGAGCTGCTGGGAAGCCTACCTGACTCTTATTTGGGAAGATTAATTAATTCAGGGGCTTTGTTAACACTTGAAATGCAGAATTTTCCATGACATTTTGGTAAACTTTAGCAGACCTAGCTCAAATGAGCTTATGCTGGCGGTACAGGACTCAATTCAGATGCACCAGTTTACCATTAAAATCTTGTCTTTAGAAAGGCAGGCTCACTCCTGTTGAGGACACTGCAAAAATACCAGTGCCAAAGTAGTTGTGGAAAAATAAACAGCACTATCATGAAGTCTCCAGCATAGAGGAGATCACAGCTGTTATCATATAAAAAGATGTAAAATATAGTTGTATTATTGTTTTAAGATGGAAGAAAACCTGTTTATGTAATAAACAAAACATAGTCTTGAAGGGATTAGACTAAATAATGCCCTAAATTCAGCATCTTCCAGTCTAATAAAGGACATAAAACCTGTTCAGCAATCTGTTTCTATTTCAAAAGACAAGCTATGGTATACATTACAAATATTTTTTGTAAAAGAGAGCTATGGAAGGAGGGTTGGTGGGATGTTCTGCATATATTAATGCTTCATTAAAAATGCCATAAGAAGTAAGGGAAAAAAAAAGCCCTAAGTTTAAGATGCCCTCCCACATAAGGAAAAGGATTTTAAAGCACTTATTAAATTACTTCACTTGCATGAGCAAAACCATGAGCTTTCTTGGAAATCAGGACAAGCTGATTATATAAGACCCTGATAGTTCTTCTTTAAAATGTTATTTGAACCCATGAAGATTTATGTCTAGAGTTAAAAGGGGAAAAAAAAAGTATAATTTGGGTTGTGGTTCTTAAGGGATCTTAATGTGGATCCCTTACAATGACTCTAATTAATTAATCTTATATGGAATTGTGAATCCTAGTGCTATCCTCCTGGGCTCTGCCTTTGGTCAAATGGAGTCAGATTTACATGGTGAGCTTCAGAAGAGGCAGGGATCATCTTTCTGCTCAGTACTGGGACTGCACCCTGTGCACTGCAATCAGCAGGGCAGCTGCAGGACGCTGGGGCCAGACTTTTCTTTAGTATTTTGGCAAAATCTGTTTGCTCTGCAAACTTTGGGGCAAAGCACAAAATGAAAAATCTGCTGTGTAAGGGCACATCTGTGTGACACCAGGTCTATTTAATCCAGTGCTATAAAAATCACTGTAAAACCGAACAGCAGAACCTCCAGCAGCATCACCTGTAGGACGAGAGAGGAGCAGGGTTATTGCAGCCGTGCGCTGTCACAGACGCCTGAGCACCCCTCGGGTGGATGAGTGGCCGGCGGCGCCGCAGCTCCTCCGGCTGCGCTCCTGCCCCAGCAGGGGCAGCGCTCACTCAGCGCGGCCCCGGCAGGGCTGCCGGCTCTGCCCAGCCTGGCTGAGCCCAGCACACAGATCTGCCCAGCCAGGCTGAGCCCAGCACACAGATCTGCCGGCTCTGCCCAGCCTGGCTGAGCCCGGCACACAGACCTGCCCAGCCAGGCTGAGCCCAGCACACAGATCTGCCCAGCCAGGCTGAGCCCAGCACACAGAGCTGCCCAGCCTGGCTGAGCCCAGCACACAGATCTGCCCAGCCAGGCTGAGCCCAGCACACAGATCTGCCCAGCCAGGCTGAGCCCAGCACACAGAGCTGCCCAGCCTGGCTGAGCCCAGCACACAGATCTGCCCAGCCAGGCTGAGCCCAGCACACAGATCTGCCCAGCCAGGCTGAGCCCAGCACACAGATCTGCCCAGCCAGGCTGAGCCCAGCACACAGATCTGCCCAGCCTGGCTGAGCTCAGCACAGATGGGGCTCTCACGGCGCTCCCCGAGCTGCCATTTGTCCCTGCCCCGGGCAGGTGAGTGGGCAGAGCAATTGCCCAGCTCAGGACAGCAGCTCCTTATGGAAATGAACCCTTCACTGGGCCTGGATTTCAACTCTGCTTCAGCAAGGGCGAGCTTGAATAAGGGGATTTTACACACAGTCTAATGGTAAAGGTAAGAATTTGGCCCTTGAATGGATGAACTGTCCTTCAGGCTGGCTCAAATCCTGTCATGTCTAATAGGGCTTCTTTTATGGAAGAAAAGTTAAATTTTCAAGCTTAATTTAAAAAGAAAAAGAAAAAAATTGCCCCAGCCACTTAAAGAAGTGCTCCTTTCAACACAATCCCTGCTCATGAAGGACACCTGCAGCAGGGTCATCTCACCTAACTTTAAATGTCTGCAGGGCAGCTGGCTGCCTGAGAGAGCTCCTGCATCCCAGCCCACACTCCATTCACTGAACAGAGAAAATGGGAGCTTTCAGGACACAATGCAACTGACCTATTTTAGGTACCTGCTTCAGGATGAGATGAATCAGCCCCAGCAGCACCTGCTTCTCTCTGCTGTCTATAAAGGGAGTCTGGCAAATATACCTCTGGCCAGGTAAATACCACCCCCACGCTGAATACAAGCAGAAGGAAATGCACAGAAATGCTCAGAATGGGACTAATTCATACCATTCACACCACGTTGCAAGCAAAGCATTTAAGACCTACAGAGCGGAAGCAGCACTCCAATTAGCTTTAATATGAGGCTAGAAGGATCCTGGTAACACAAGGAAATTAATATCTAGGCAGCAGGTCCCTAGAGTAATTGCACAGTTGTTACAAAGGGAAGTTGCACAAAATTGCCATTTGCAAGGCTGCAGCAAACAAAAAGATAATATCTTGATGTAAGCCAGTGCAGGGATCTGAGGGCTCCAAACATCCAAAGCTCAACTCACACAGCTGAACAACTACAGGTGGAAAAAGCCTGAAGAGGGTGACTGAGAGAAGAGCAGTTTGGGCTGCTGCTCAACTTGGGTTCATATGAGACACACAAAGAGCTGGCTCAGAAATCTTCCAATAGAGTATTAAAGAAAATATGAGTGATTCGTGGTCATACTAGTGACTGATGTCTGCTTGCCTGCGTTACATATGGAAAACCAGCCATGAAAAATGAATAAAGGAGTCAATGAAAGGATTGAAAGGAAAACTTCAGTATTCCAGCTTCTCTACTTGGTCTAATGGATGACACTGTCTCAGCCCAAAAGCCTCATCCCAAGGTTTGTTCCTTAATGCCTCCATGGTTAGAACAATTTATCAGTGTCTGAACATGACCACCAGCACTCCCATTAACTGAATCAGTCAGGAAGAAATTTAATTGCAGACAAAGACAAAAATGTGTTGTAGTTTAAGGATGGCATTTTCAAACTTGGGAAAACAAATTGAAGAGAAAAAAATCCCACCAGTTCTCAAAAGATTTGCATTCCCTGCTTTCCCTACTATACGTGAGATTCAACACTGCCAGTTGCTAGTACTATCAGGACAGAAATTACAATCAAAATATTCATAGCTGATTACATATACACCTGTCACCTATGTCCCTGTAATTCAGTGTCATGGCTTGAAATTCAAGAAAAGCTGGATTTCTAGACAAACTAGACTTATCACAAGTATGATTTTCGAAAAATACACAAAAATATGAAGAGACACAGATTGTATTTCAGTATTTCAGAAATAAATCCTATTAACATCTACTGGTGATCAACTAGTATCTCCTTAACTGGCCTGATCACTACATGGGACTGTGTGGTGCTATCAGCTTCAGGAAGTGTAAATATTTATAGCAGACTCCTCTTGGCTGCTTTAGAAGTGTGGACAGAAAACAGTTGAATTTCTGAGGCACAATCACTGTTGGCTGGAAAGTAAAAGTCAGCTTTTATCACTCCAGCAAAAGCTGGCAACATCCATGCATGGTGGTTCAAGGACAGAGCTGGCTCCCAGGCCAGATGGAGCCCGGCACAGCCACATGTGTCCCAGGTCACTGCTGGGGGGACACCAAGGTCACTGAGAAGATGGCTGGAAAGTTTAGGGCTTTAGGAGCCAAATGATCATCTGAGTCTTGAATCCTGAGGATCCCCAGGTTGGTTTCCTCATGGTCATACAAATCTGCTCTCTCTAACATACTTTAAAACTTTGCTTGATTTGAAAAACAAGACTCTTCATAACTTTTCCTAACATCTTAAGATGCAAAATAATATTTAGCTATGAAGTCATCTACCCTAGCAAGAATTCAAAAATCTGATGTAATTTTTACTTTCTAAAGATCATGGGCTGATTTCCTGAAGAGTAACATTCCAGGTGTGTAACAAGGGTTTTCCAGTTATAGATTTCTACCTACATTTATATTGGTTAAGCTTTCAGAGCTTCTCTTTCCTGATAAAGATGACCGGACAGCTGCAGTCTTGACTTTCCAGCCGTCAGGAGAGAGGGGCAGTTTCCAAAAACTCATTATTAATTTAAGCCATCACTGTGCACGGTTTATTTCCTTTACAAGAGGATTATGTGCTCCTTCCAAAGGCACTGGAGAGTTTGAGTACAGGGCAGTGGAGGGGAGAGTTCAGTTTATATTTCTGCCACTTTGCAACTTGTCCCATGAGTGGAGAGAATGTAATGGTATTTGTGATACATCCCCTGAGGCACATTTTTTTTACTTTTCAAGAGTCCTAGTGTGCAGACAAGTTACTGCTCCATTAGCATAAATGTAGAGGAGAAAGAAGCACCATTTTTACCGTATGAGAGCAAGCCTGTCTTTCTCAGATGGATGATCATCGAGCCACTGGGAGTAGCGGGCAATGGACCACTCAGCCCTCTGGTACAGAGAAACACAACACCAATTACACAAAATGCAAAAAAGGAAACACACACCAATTTCAGAATCATAGATGACATAAATGAAAGCCACATGAGGCTCTCAATACTGCAGTGATGCAGAATGAATTAAGAAATCAAAGACAATTAACAGGAATAGCCCAGTATGTTATTTGGGAGCTCAGAGGTCATCTCCTACATCAGCTGTTAGCCCATTTCTGGCAGGGTTTTTATCTGGATTTCCTGCATCTTACAAGAGAAGGATCCAGGCAATTTGCAGCCTGGGGAAAGGTCTGAAACTTCTACTATGAGCTGAGAGAATAATAAAGAATTGAGAGTCTATTTAATATTAGGTTATTGTATCCCTACTATCAATCAACCAATCAATCAATCAATTTAGTAAACCAATTATTATAATACCTTTACCACAATAGAAACAAAGCCAAAAATTATATAAAATATGCATTTGAATAATTTTTAACTAAAACAGCTAGGGCAAACTACAATGCTCATTGCACCTTAGGACATCTGAAAATAAAAGACAGGTTGATCTTATTACCTGGAAGGGTGATTTTAGCTCTGGTGGTCCTCTTGTAAATAAGAACTGAAGAATAATGCTGAATGGAATAACCTCTCCCAGAGCTGGGCTACTGGCAATATGCTCACTGGTCTGGAACAGCAGTGGTCTGGAAAAATGTAACAATACACTCATTAAATGAAGAAAAAACTTATCTTATGCATTAGAAAAGTGCCTCTATGTGGTGGCAGTATTGTGTTAGGATAGAACTATCGAGTTTTTTCCCCTACTCTGCATCTTGGGTTTCCAACACAGGTCCAGTTTGCAAAAATTTAGAGCAGTTGCCTATTGTAATTAAACAACTCAGGACCGTAAATTTTGTATTTCAGTGAAAACATTTGAGGTAACTACAGAATTCACTGTCATACAGAAGATGTACTGAAAGCAATACAAAAAAGTACAATTTGGCCAACATTTGCATGACAAAGATTGTTAAATCATAGTTATACTCTGCATAAAATTTAAAAGAACTTTAATCTATTTCTAATTTGCAGGTGGGTGTTGCCAAAAAAGCTCTCAGTTCAATCAGAACTAACAGAAGGTAATAAATCAGTTTTGCAATACAGTTTAGTCATGCTGTGACTGCACCTCACCTGAATGACCTCAGCTGTCTGTAGGACTTCCCCAAGTCAGAGACTCGCCGACACAGCGGTGCTACTGCTAACTCCATCTACAAAAGCAAACAGGTCCATTTGAATTAAGAGTCTCCCAAAACATAACACCTGGCACTGAAGTACCCTGTCTTTAAGCAATAATCCAAACTTACAGACTTAGTCAGTGACTTCTATCTGGTGGCTGAATTAAGACAAGAAGCTGTCTTTTCCTTTCATACTATGTTGCCCAAGCCAAGACTTCTGCCTTATTCTTGGCAACACAGTAAGCATTTCGTGACAAATGATAGAGACAGTCTGTGCATAACAACAGAAGGGGCCTCGTGAGCTTTCTGAGACTAAAGCTTTGTTTCTTGCAGCAGGTTAATTTTGTTGGTGATGAGTTTCCTAATGAAGCACTTGTGTCAACACCCCAACAATCTGACCTCAGCCTGGGAAGAAAGCAAATCTAGGCAGGTCTCCACAAACCACTGCTAAAGTAGTAAAACTGCAGGCACATTTCAGCTGGGTACCCTCTCCTCCCTTTCCTCTGGTGAAGGACAAGGTTAAAATGATTCTTTCTTGAACAGTGGGTCCCAAATTTTGGGGCACAAAACCTATACAGATTAGATAGAAGGCAGCTGGCCAAAGGGTCATATGGAATCATGGTTAAAGAGTAAGACCATTATTTTCATACTTATTTTCATACTGTTGGGTTTCTGAGTTAGAGCAGCCATCCTTAAAAACAAACAAGTTTAAAACACTTTCTGTTGTAGAAGCATGAGAGTTCAGCTTTCTTGAAGAAGAGCCAGGCTCCACTTGGGTTTTTACATCTAAATTCTGTCACAGGCTCTTCATTAACAGTGAGGACACAGAAGGGAGAAAGAACTGTTGCCCTTCTGGATCCCAGACTGAACATGAACATTACACAGCAAAATTTCAGTTAATGTGCACACCAGCACAAACACCACCACTAAGAAAACCCTGCAGGTAATTTTACTCAGACATGGATGAAGTCTTTACTTTTTGCATTCCTGAAGTGTCAGCCAAATAACGGATCAAGCTTTCAAGCTTTATTCTCTGTTTTTTAAAATCCCCAACTTGAAAGACTATTCAGACTTTGATTTCCATATAATACACAATTAAACTAAGTTTCAAAGGATGACAGCTAAAATAAGTAACAGGAACAAAACCACCATACAATGAGTTTCCCTTGTAAGTAATATTGCTGAACGAGTTTCAAAGTGTTTGTGCTATGACACTATTTACAGTGAAGTCTTTAATAGTATTTTATTATTCTTTCCAGCAGCAGCAGCATTTCCTCAGACAGAGATGGCTGCTGGGCCACCAGCTTCACCAAGGGCACGTAACTATGCTGGGGTTCCAGCATAAACAAGGAACAGGGTGCAGTGAACTATGATGCCATAGTTCATCTAAACCCAGAAGAACTGAAACTGAATAATGCAAATCAAGGTTATATACTTCAGGCATCCCTCTTTAAAAGCAGTTGGCAGGATAGGAGTCATCTCACCTGCTTCTCAATATCTACAAGTTCTCTTCAAAGGCAGTGGCAAGAAACAGCCACTCCTGGGGGGGATGATGCACCTTTCCCCAAGGTGGACACCTAAATTAGGTCAGGTGGACCAAGTTGGTAGGAGTAACCCCCTACATGACACTCAGGCAAAGCTGGGAAAGCCACAGGGTCCAACCCAACATCTTGGCTTCCCCTGCAGACCAGGAGAGGTGGGTAGCTCTGAAAAGCAATGGGGAATGCCTCACAGAGCTTTCCCATGGGGTGTGCACAGCCACTGCCTGAGCCCAGGGACCTCTGTGTACCTGCCTACCTCAGGCACTTCCAGGCCACTTGAAATCTGCATTTTATGGAGATAGAAAGAAGAATAAAGTGAATAAAAATATAGGATGTAAGGAAATAAGGCTCCAGACCTGAGTAACAGCCTGGCTTCCTCTTGCCTGCTGCCCTGTTTGGTCCCCAAATCTTTAGGCTATGAAATGGCCCCTCTCTACACCCTGAGGATGAGGTCACCTCTCCTGCCAGCAGGTGGGAGGTCAGTGTCCCTGTGGCTCAGGGGCCACCAGCTGCTGTGCTGAATCTGCTGGCACAAGGGAGTGAGGGCATGCTCCCAGGGAAGGCAGGCTCTGCAGGAACCGCTGCAGGGAGGGGCTCCAACTCCAAGCTGCAATTAAGCTTACAGCAAGTTCAGCATGTTGTTCCCCCAGGTGCCCCAGGAGCACAGGTGGGAGCCAAGAGGCTGCTGTGCCACACAGGATCAGGAGCAAGCAGCCAAAATTAGGAGCTAACCAAGTATGCCTTGCTGCATCATGATACAAGAGCCCTACAGATCCTGAAAAACAAATGGGAGCAAGACTCTGATTTCTCCAGAGCTTCGTTTCAGGCGTCAGTGTTGGCTGGGGGCAGCTGGAAGCAACTGATATCCTGCAGGAGCTGGTGTCCTAACTCTGGTGGGAGCTGGGGGCTTGTAGCTGTGAGGGACCAGGGAGATGATAATTCCTTTAGGTTCTTTAGAGACTTTGATAACAGGCAGCAAACTGCCAGTCTGACTTGTGCAAACAGAGATGTGCAGATCAAACGGTACTCAAGGGGGGGGGAAGAAATAACAGCATAGCAAAATATAATTTTGCTTAATAAGTTTTAAAAGATTGTTTTGCTCCTGGAACATAATATGAAGCAATGAGACGTTAAGTGAAACTTTCTACAGCTAAACCAATTCCTTATTAAAACAAATTTAAATGAATTCTCATGAATATACTTTGTAGTTTCCATAAATTAAAATTTTTTGTTTTAAGTACTAAAGAAGAAAAATTACTTGGAAAATTCTGTTACTTCATCTTCAACCTTTATTCGCTGTAGGAAATTATTAGTATTGCTAGAACTAGATAGATTTAATGGCAGCAGATGGTGGATTCGTGAAGTAATAGCTGCCAAAGAAAAATATTGTTTTTAAGCTTTGCAGCATACTATACTATCTCACATTGACTCATGAAGAGTGGGAATGAGTGAAAACTAATGTGGTAAAAATGTACATAAACCACAGAAAATCTTTTTTTTTTAAACTTTACAATACTAGTCTTTGTGTTATAACCCAATCTCTCTCCAATAAACAGTATAATTCACATAAAAACTAAGATTGTTTTCTTTCCTTGAATTTTAGGTGTTTATCTGAGCCCAGAGACACGGTGGGATGCTACGGCATCCTTCTGCTGTCACAATCATTTCTGAGGCCACCTTGAGGGGTTTAGTGTCTCTGCTGAGCACTGTGCCAGCCCAGGAGCAAGTGCTGGGGAGGAACCACTCAGCTGGAACAGCTGCTGTTTTCAAGGTGCTGGAATTGGGCAGAGAACTGAGCGTGCATCACTTCTGCTTGTGTTACCTGTCATCACCTGAAACGGCATCAACTGTTGATTCACACAGTGAGTTCTGCTGCAGCAGCCTCTGCTGTGACACACAGCAATGGTTTCAAAGCCTGCCAGGGAGCTCTGACATCAGGGCATGCTTTTGGCTGTTGGCAGCCAGTGTTTGTATTATGTGTGCAAGGCCTTTCACTCAGCCACGTCCTGTGGACTTTCCATGTAAAAGGGTAAGTAGCATTTCCTGTTTCTTTTCCAAATTTCCCTTCCAAACTGCGAATTTGAAAATTCAAACATCCAGGTTAAATTCAGTGATAAATCAGGTGTTCAAGCAGTAATTTGCAACCACAGAGGCTTGATGTGATATTGTCATTAGCACAGAATCCAAGGGGAGCATTAGGAGATGAATGTGCTTGCCAAAAAGCAAGCAGCAGATAGAAGAGAAGAAGGCCTAATGACTTGTTTCTTTTAGCTTTGTTCAAAACCCATTGCTTTTCCATGATTTATTCATGCTAGTTTGCTGTGCTTTGCAGGACACACTGGCCAACATGTGCTTCTTTTCAATGGTTAATGCTGTCTAAGCCCAGAAAGGCAATATTATCTTTTCTTCTCATATGACTCTGCCATAGCCCATGGCTAGGTGGTCAATTATCTGTTGAACTATTCACTGGCTGGCCATATTGAAAAAAATACATCACATGCCTGGCTTCTCTAATTGGATTATGTTCAGCAACCCAAGGGTGAAGTTGATAGTAGTCTAGATACAGATAATGCAGATATATTGAAGAGTGCTTTAAAAAAACCCATAGTGCAGTTATTTTTTAGTGCCTATTGTGGTATTTTCAAGACCTCTCATTACTTAAACAGCTGTTTTTTCAGCTGGAAAATCTTAACATTAAATTTTTAGCAATTACATTTCCTCCTGGCCAAGATGAATTCCAAGTTTTTAAATGTTACCTCAAAATGTTTTTTTCTAGCCATTCACCAGGACAGAATGCTTTAACAAGCAAGGGAGCAGAAGAGCTGAACTATTATATGAAAGAAGCTGGCCTTGAAGGGATGTGCAATTTGATTTCTCCCCAGTGCAGCAATCCCAAAACGGTTGATGTTTAAGTAAACCCTCCAGCTGGAACACCTCTAAAATAATACACATCAGCAAATAATTCCCTCTTTCCAGGAAGATAATTAGCACTAAACATTACATGTATTTTAGCTTTAGTAGTTTCTGTCTTTATGACCACAACTGTGATTACAGCATCCTGCTGCTCTCATTTCTCTGTAAGAAACTAGAAAGCAAATTTTTTAGGAAAATTATAAAAAGCATTTTTACACTTGTATCATCATGTTTGATCAAATGAGCAAATCTGTCTACATTTTAAAAAATCCAAATGCCTAATATTCTTGCTTTTTTTTTTCTTCATGTCACATATTGAATCAGAAAACCAGATTCTGACCCTAGTCTAGCCAGCAGCTAGGAACAGCTCTTCTACACTAGAATTTACATTGTAAACTTCTACCATAAAAACATTTTTCTAGGAAAATTCAATAAAACCCAAATATTTTGCAGTAATTTTCTGAGAAAGACTTGAAGAATTAGTGGCAGCATTAACTGTACCCTGTCAAAACAGTCTGACCACAGTACTGAACAATGCCAAAAATCCCAACCATAAATCATGCCTAGATAAGAAACACAGAACAGCATATAGAGAATAGTATCAACTCTAACAGGACCAATAAACATAGTTCACTCTTTGCTGCATTTTCCAGCACTTCCAGCAGGTTTTAGGAAGGCCTGAACTACAAGCCACAATCCCAAAAGTGTGCCAAAACTCTGAACAGCAAGCAAGTTAAAAGGTCCTCTGGAGAAGAACTGGCACTCCCCAGAAACAGAAGTGTTGAAAACCATCAGGGCTTGCTGGCTTGCTTGCCTCTAGGAGAACATTTTTTTTTCAGTCTGACAAGTACTGAATTAAAAAGTGAAATTTGGTATTAAATATGTGAATATTGAATTATGGGCACCTTGAAAATACAACACCAAATAAAACAAGCTGATTTGGGTGTATACAGGAGTGAGCTGAAAAGTAATCTTGTGCAATTTCTTGCATAAAAACTGAGAGCATGAAAAGAGCTAAACTCAGCCTGGAATGTTTCAAATGAGACTCCCAAGGAACTGTGGCACTGATAACAACCTTGCAGTGCTGTGCACATTTCCTAGGGCTTGCAACGTTCCTGTAAGCACTGATTTACATGCAATCACATTACTGATATTCAGGCATATTTCTAGCCTATCATAGCTCTCTTTACAGCTGCCACAGTAGCACACACCTGGTCTCACTGCTGAGAAATCTGCAATGCACAGGGCAGCCCAATGCCATACTGACACTGCAAACAGGGCAAGACACAGAATTCAACAGAGCTACAGCAGTAATACCTAATGTATGAGTAGCTGAGGCTCACTCCAGAAAATTGGCTGTTATGCACCTCAGCAAACCCAGTTCTGAATGAAGAGAACTTGAAATCCATTTTCTCCCTTCTGTGTGGACACCTGTTGTTTTGAGGCAACTTATCAGTAAAACACGTTTTCAGCGCAAAAATTTTCAAATCAGACTCTCAGCCAAAGCTATTCTTGCTGAGTATAAGGCAGCTGTAACTCTGTGAGTGCCCTGAAGGAATGTGAAGAAGCATGAGATACCCAAAATCTGATGCAATCAAAGGTTACTTGATTCATTGCATGTGTGTTTATAATAAGAACTCAAATTAATCAAAGCTTTTGGACAGATTTCTGCCCAGGTCTTTTGCTTGCAAGCAACCCCAAAACACCAGAAGGGGTTTTAGATGTCAAAAGTCAGTTCTGAGCAGGAATATGTAACCCTTTTTTGTGTAGAGAAAATTAAAAATTACTTTACAAGACAAGACAAGTAAAACCAGTTTATAAACAAACCTACTCCTACACACAGTATCTTTCCAGGCAGGTTGTTTCCTTTGGGTTTGGCTTTAGTCCAACAATGCAGTGCCTTTCTGGGACTAAAAAAACCCTGCACATGGCACTTATGGCCATTTGGAAAAATTTATCCTTCTCAGCAAGCCAGCAGCCCAGCTAAATACCTGCTCCCTGCCCTCCTCAGCCAAAAGCAGCAGCAACCTCTCCTAGCCCTCATGAAAGCTGCCCTTTACACCAGGGCTCCTGGCTGGGTCAGAGCAACAACCACCTTCCTGCCAGGCTCCCAGGAGCTGGCATGGTGGGCACATCCACAAAATCCACCAGGTTTTTGGGAGGAGCACAAACATCCCAGAAAACATGGACAGAAGGCAGTGTCCACTTTCAAAAGGTTTCAGTCCTCTTCCTTCTATCCTGAGCAAGAGGATTGAGTGTCCAGGCCATTCTGGACACTACAGCCCCTGTGCAGCCTGGGACACCCAGAGGAGCTCCGAGCAGAGATGCTCAAGGCACAGAGGGAGCACTGAGCTGGCTCCTGCAGCTGGTTGGACACGGATTTATTGTCTTAAGCCCATTTTCAAACAAGCCAAGAACATGGTGCAATGTGAAGAAAAGAAAAACACAAGCCCCCAGATGCAGCAACAGTTGAAGGCAAGAGATAGGAATGAATTCAAACCCTATTTTGATACTGTGGTACAAAAGAAATCAGAATATTTATCTCTACACAGCTGTCCTTTGAGGAGTTATACTCATCACAGTGGGGAAGACCAGCAAATTCCTCGACACTGTACAGAAACATATCTTCATTTTTCACTTAAAAGGTAACCCATGTCAGAATGAGAAAAATCAGTGTTTAAAAATTATTAACAAGTTATATTTTTAGATTATAACAGGTGCTTAGATCAGATGCTTTTACTGTACAATCAGGTGAAAATATTTTCCAAATTTATATGACTTACTTTAGTTAAAATTAGCATAAATTACAAAAATTATCTCTATTACTTCCACAGGAAGAGTCAAGTGTCCTTTTTTTGCTTCCAATTTTATGCAATTGTCTCCAAAATAGAGAAGGGAATGGAACCTTCGGGCTGAAAGCAATTGAAAACTTCCCCTTCATTTCTGTGGTTAAGGGCTGATTTGCTATTTTTGAGTAATGAATAAAAAAATTTTATTCAGGAGTATGTAACTCACAGGCAAATGATACAAAGCAGCCAGATGAAGGAGTGGAGGTGGCAGCAATTCCTCCCTCCCTGCCTTCCTCTCCTACCTCACTTACCTACCAGCCAAAATCAGCACTCAGTATGCAGACAGCTGGTGCTAATTCCCTTTTCCACTTGGATAATCATAAATGGCAGCCTCAGATTGATCCGTGGATGCCTGATTCTTTGGCACATTAACCATACAGTGGTACTGCAGACAAATTAAATTTGGATATAGTAGATAACACAGATAGTGTTATATATCCACAGGTAGTGGATATGAATCTGGCAACTTCTTTTGTGGTTTAGTCCTGCTTAACTCCCTTTGCTTAACGGGAGTTAAGCAAAGCTGAGATGCAGGTCAGTCAATTGGGTCACGAAGACAATCTCACAGGACAACTGCCCTTCTGTTTTCCATAGGCAGCTCTTGCCCAGGATATTGATGTTTCTTTAGCTTGTCTCCTTCACTGCAGAGCAGCTGAGCTAGCCATTAACCACTGTGGGCTCTGTGATATATAGAGTGATTAAGGAAGTGACACACAATATTCCATTAGAAGAGAGAGAAAGAATGAAGTGAATGAATGGTGGCAAATGACGGACGTGCCACTGAGGTGGGCCAAGTGGGACAACATGCCAAGATGCAGCCGAATTTAAATGCAACAGTCACCTGGACAGGAAGCTGTCAGACCTCCCTGAATGTGCCTTACAGTGATGAGGGATCTTCAATGACTTAGTGGATGCATGTCTCAGGATCCAGTATCTTAGAGAGAATGTTTAGACCTGGAATGTACCAATCTCTACAACTGCCTGTTTACACTTCAATGGGGACAAAAGCATTGACACTTTTCAGTGAAATCAGGGAAATGACACTAAAAAGCAGAAACCAGCACTGAGGGGGGTACCTGTGCAAAATCCGCTGCCAGGCGCATCTTCCCACCTTCTCCGAGGGGCCTGATCAGACTGGCATTGCGAATGAAAAGCTCAATTGCTCTTTGAGCCATGGCTTCAGTGTTATCAAAGACAAAGTCAAAACACTCAAAATGTCTGAAGTAGTCGCTCATGACTCTTGCTATGAAACCCTGAAGCTCTTTCATGTAGAGAGAACAAGGGACATCTGGTTTTCCTGAGTTGGATAATGATCTGAAAAAAAACAAGAGAAGAAAAAGAAATAGGGGCAGCTAAATTCATCTTTAAAACACAACCAAAGCCTACTGGATTCTTTTATACTTTTTTCCTACCCCATCAAGTCATGACATGAATTGTAGAGTCTCATTTCTACTCAGAATACGGAGCATGTAACTCTCTCTGAAACTATAGTGAGAAGATATCTCTTTATCAGCCATGCCCATGAAGAATTAAAAGACGAAACAAGAAATAAAAAGATAAAGGGCAACACCCCACTCCTACCCAACTTGCAGAGCCTTCTTCCATTTGGAGCCTACACCTGAAATCCAGATCCTAAATTTCAATGTCCCACTTGTTGACTCAAAAGTCTAATAGGAGCATAAAATATAAACATATGTCACAGGGTTAGTAATTTAGCTGGTCAACCCCAAACCTGTTCTCTGTATAGAATAAATCTCTAAGATTCCCCCAAACCAGGATTACAAAGTCAGTATCACAGAAGCAGCACAGAAGCCCCTGGATGCAAACCAATCCTCTTTCTCTTTCTTTGACTGACAGTCGGGTCAAAGAGCTCTTCCAAACTTAGAAGAACACACAGGCTATCTAACAAAACTTAGCCTTTGGCCGGAAACTGTTTGCCCACCTAGAGAGGTATTGTGCTACTGGTGCCAAAAGAGGGTAAGGGTAAAATGTTGTTTAAAAAAAATTCAAAAGAAAATTCAACTGCCTCTGAAAATACAGTATTTTCAGTTAATTTCCAAGACAGAAAACAGGACAATTGATGATGGTACAAGTAATGTCAGAACAGACATGACAACCAAAATAAAATTTAGGAAGGAAGTCTCAATTATACATCAGACTCAAGATCTTGGCATGTAAAGAATCCTGGAAATTCTAATGAAAACACACTGGGAAAATGGAATAACATATTGAACCTGAGATTTAAATTTTTAAAAAAGTTAATTTTAACTATTACATCACAGGCTATACACTTTGAGAAACAGGAATACTGACAGTTCTGAAGACTGTCCAAAAAAAAACCATTTTCTAAGCAAAAGAGCTTTTTTAAGCACAAAAATGGCCTCTTGTCAGCTTTCCTTTTCTATTTGAAATGAATTTTACTCAACAGATAGGAATAAAAAAAGGGGGAGGGAGAGAAGACAGATGTTACCTGATTAATTTGTTTCAACAGATCGGTGTAATTCTGCTTCCTGTGTTCATTAACCATAAAGCATCACCTTCCCCTCAACAAACAAGCACTCTTGCTTCAAGGGCATTGTGGCAATAACAATCTATTACACACATGGCAGGGCATCTTACTCGAGCAATGGTAAATTTCAAAGATATTTCTAGTTACCCAGAAAAATCTTCCTGGTGCATAGTGATGATAATAGCTTCCACTGAGTCTCCTACAGAGTTCAGTAGCGGCTGAACAGCACTACCCATTAGATCATGGACTGCCTAAAATAGAATAAGAAAAAAGCAGAAGTAAGGAAACAAAAACTAGAAGCATTTGCATTTTGACACCTCAAAAATACCTTAGGAAAGTTCATTTTATCAGTGCTTTTTATTATTTTGCATTAGAAAATGCTAAATAGGAGAACCGAACCTGAAGATAACATTTTTTCTTTAACTGATTTTACCAGTAAAGGACAGAAATAAGGCTGCTTGCTGCTTCTGTGCAAAGCCTTCCTTCAAAAAGGTGCAGAGCAATCTGGCATCTCTGGTTTGTACATGTACATGTTTTGGGGCACATTTGGCTCAGCTGTTCATTCCCCAGACACATGCTGCCCTTCATTCCCCTGCACACAACCCCTCCCAGGTCAGTGCCCAGCAGGACAGACTTGGAGAGCTGTCAGCCACAGAGGCTGCACTGCCATCCACATCCCCCTCCAGGAAAGTACCAGGTCACATAAAAATTATAATTTGATATCTGTCAGGGGAGGAAGGGGGTGATGAAGGATCCAGCTCTTGCTGTGTGAATGCTGCAGAGAAAGACATTTATTTTCACAGTCAGATGACATCTATGTCCTGACCGTTATGAGAATATTCTGAATACAAGCAGGACTCAAGCAGAGATTTGGCACAGGCAACACATATGTAGCTGCAGACACAATAAATGAGAAATGTCAGAGTATTTGTATACCTGTTACTGAATATACTGATGTAAAATAATAGGTGGGAAATAAGTGCCCATTTTAAGTGTTACAAACAAAGCCAAGCTCAGCCTTATCCCTGAAGCATATGGACATTCAATTACCTTTAAGGCAGTTGTGACAGTTTGCTCAGCAGCTGCTGGAAATGAGCTCTGACTGGTAATAACCTAAAAATTGTGAAGTAATTGTTAATAGTCAGCATTCAACAAATTATAAGAATTCATAATAGTCACCATCATTTAAAAACATACTGAGTTATCCTTAGCAATGAGTGTTTACAGATAACTATCAAGTGTGCTTTATACAGACAGAATTTTCAGTGCATCATCAATCCTTTGCTCTCAGATTTCCTATGGACTCTGCTTCTGCCTTGGCAAAGAAATGACTCAATGGAGTTAAGCTGAAATTTAGCTGAAGGGCTAAGAGAATCAGAATAAAAATAACTGGTGTATTCTCCCACTGCTAAGTATAGAATTCATGGAGAACTATACAAGCAGCTCTGTGGCAAACGTTTGAAGGAATGGTTGTTCTTTCTCAGTATTATGACTATTACAGCAGTACATGTTAAATAGTTGTTTATGTACAGCTAAAACAATATTAAAATTGAGAGTCAAGGAATGATCTGAAGGACTATTCTACCAATTTCCTTACAGTCTTGAACATGCTACACAATAGTATTTTTAAGCCAGAAAAGTACTGAACTCAAAGACTGAATCATATCAGATCTCCCTCCAACACTAAGACACATGAGGTTCATTACTAAGTACAACAGAAGAAGCAGACTTAAAAGTTGATCTACCATCTGTTTGCAAAATCCAAAGAAATTTTATAGGCTTTTTAGCATTTTTTAAAATTCTTTGAACATCAGAAGTACTCATGATCTTTTTTCTAATCAGGCTAGGATTTAAATATGATTAACTGCAACTACCAATATATCTGTTTGGTTCAGTTTACAAAGACTGTGTAACAACTGCCATCACTAAATCAGTAAATTGGAATTATTCATAACTGTGCTTAGTCCTGAAAAATTTCCAGGCCAGACTTTAGTCATAGTAATAATGTATGCAGATATTTGTGAGCTATTGCTTTTCTTGATTTCACCCTTTCCTTCCTCTTTTCAGTTTGGCCACAATTGTGGGAAAGCATTGAAGGTCTCCTGAAAAACGTAAGCTTGGGCTGAAGCAGATGCAGCAAGGGGGCTATCAGCCTGATTAGTACAAAGACAGATAAGAAAAAACAGAGTTCAATTGTTTATGCTCACAAAGTAATGGCTGTCGGATGTGATTATTCTCTAGAAATGTATTTTTTATTCTTCTAATATTGACATTTGTCATACAGTGGTGCTTACAAGGGCCAGCCCAGTCTCAAAGAGCTGGACAAATGCACAGCTCTTAACACAAAATTGGGCTCTACTTGTCAGGAGTTCTCATCCACTGAATGGAGCATAAGCACAGGATAGGGTAAGAAGGTAACATTATGGCAAGAAGAGGAATGCCAAAAGAAGCCTACCTTCAGAACTGCCTGGTGCAGTTTGTACAGAGAATTGACCGCAGCCACGTTCCTCCTCTGGCCCTCTGTCAGTGGCCCAATCACCTGGCTGGCATCTCCTTGAGTGGACAGCTGCAGGGATCACAGAAATTGTTGGTACCAACTCTTTAAACAGTGTGTCTCCCCAAAGTTAACCATGACACAACAAAAAGCCACAGGCCCTCACTACCCAATGTTCTTCCACTTAACTCTTGTCTTGATTCATAGAATTTCCATCTTCAGATTAAACAGCCTGAACAACAGCAACAGGAACCTTGTGAGACTGTCTCAGCTCCCAAACCAGCACTGAGACCCAGATCTCCTGGAGATACCTAGTCCCAGCAAAACTTCAACTCTGTAATCTCAGAGTCAGGTGAAATCACCTACCTGACAAAGCCCAATAAGCTCCCAGCAGCTTTTCTCTATGAGCAGCATACATTTTTCTGTATGCCCTCAGTCTGTCCTTCTGACAACTATTCCAGCCTCTCCTTAAAAGCTCTGCTTTTTCAAATAGATGGCTTAGAGCTTTGTATATATTACAGGCTTATAAGTCAACAGAAAAATAGAACTACAAGGACCAAAACTGCTAGACCTGTCACTAAGGAGTTTTATCTATGAATCTTTTAGCAAAAATCAAAGAAATATTTCTTCATTTTTAAACTGCACAAAGCATGTATTTTTTATTATTATGACAGAAATGGAAGTTCCAGGATGATACATAAATAGCCATTAACTATGGAACAGTCTTGTAAGGACACCATAGCATATATTTATAATTTAAAATATAATAAACTGCAATTGGTAAACAAACAAATTTTTTCTTGTGCACTCAAAGCTGCAGAAATACAAAGAACTGAAAAATGGTGATGTGAATTCTAGAAGTACATCTAAACATTAAAGCAAGAATGCCTATTAATAGAAGGATTTACTGAGATATAATTACCCAACTAGTTATCTACGTTTCAGGATACAGAATTATCTTCCAGGAAATCCCTGAAGATATCTAGCCCCAAAAGTCTCTCAGTAAAAATATATTCAACTCACTGAGCAAATGGTAAAGAGGCTTTCATGGAATGTGTCTAAACACAGTTGTAGGTCCCACAGAAAGCTCCTAAACTAAAACTGAGCATACAATAATAATCGTTGAATAACATTAGAAACAAACATAGTATGAAAATTTTGAACTTATGAGAAACAGTGAATCTTTACTACTGAAAGACTATTCCCATACTTCCCACAGATTCCACACAGCATAAAGACAGACAGCATACAAGCACAGTTATCTAGTATTTTCCAGCATTGCTAATGATGAAGTTTTAGACAGGTTTTTGAAAGCACCCAGGACCTCTGATTTATTCACAGCACTATGGTGACAATATCTGTTAATTTCTCCTTCTTCAAATTTAGGGATTATTTCAGGACAAGTAGGTTTCTGAGGCCTTTGTAGAAGGAAATATCTTTTCCAATGTACCTTCAATTATTTGATATCAAAATGTATCCTTAAACTGGTTGACAAACATATTGCTGTGTCAGTATTTATCTGCCTCCCCGATGAGAACAGCCATGTGAGCAATAACATCCCTGTTTCCTTCTAGATACTTCTTTTTGACAGACCCTACTGATTTTTAGAATTCTGCTTCTCACATTTACAGCTTCACAGATTAATAACAAAACAGCTGTGCAAAGAAAGACCCTGTCCACCCTGCTGACCACCCTCCCAGACACAAACAACCTTCTTCTCCACACTTTTTAAAGTACTGTACAGACTAATTGACAGTTTTGCACATTTACAACTATTACATAAAAGATGCTATTAAACCTGTAAAATTTTGCATTCCAGTCACTTAAATTTCAGTTCCTCAGAGCTGTAAAGGATTCACAATTTCTTAGACATTGGACTCTATCTCTCCTGCTGGTGAAAAAGCCTAACTGGTAAGTAAAACCATTAATGAGTACAAACATAACCCTGCAGCAATAACAAGAAATTCTTACAGTCAGCAAGTGCACAACAGCTTCACAGGCAAAATCTGAAAATACCTTAAAACCAACTAATCCTTTTACCATATTAGATTTCCTTTAACTAATCCACTTGAACTTTGACAGTTAGATGTGCTGATCCCTTGTACATCCTAAAATCCCTGGTCTAAAGAGGCCTGAAAAACTTGACTCTTGTAACTAGCAATTGGAACTGGGCAGCCCAGGGCTCTCTAGGACTGTTTCTCCTGAAGGTGTGCTATGAGGACACCTGGAATCTACATGGGCAGGTGTGTTCTGTGTCCTAGCATTTACAGAAGTCTCTCTTGCTGCCACCACAATGGTTTCTCTGACTTTGCCTCAAGGCAAGAAAGTTCTGCACTCTGTCCAGTTTGGTTCATGTACCAACACTGTGTCACTGGCATGAGTCTGGATTTCAGACAGTTTACCATTACTCCAGTACTCTAATGCCCCAGACTGAATTCTAGACACCCCTTATATCCATTATACAATCATGCAGCCAGTTAGGAAAAATGTCATTATTGTGTCTCCCTGGCTCCCAGAAGCCAGGCTTATGGCCCTTTTTCTACAGACAAAAACCACCCCTCAGTTTCTTTTCCAACATACAGGCTTTTACCAACAATTCACATTTATGATGCTCTTTTATACAGAAAGCACTTTGAAAGTTCTGTGCTAGACACAGGTTATGCATTGAAACCCAGTGGTAGTGCAAGTTTTCCTCTGTTATCTGGCCACTGGGGATTGCACTGTGTAAATAGGTTAAGTCAAATAAGTATGAAGGCCACGCACGTCTGCTCAGGCTGCCTGAAAGACACAGTCCACAGGCCTTCTTCATGATGAGGGCCCTGGAGAAAAAAATCAGATGCTTTTTTAATCAGTCAGATATATCCTGAAATGCAGAAGGACAGGAAGGGTGAATTACGCTCAGCAGAAACAGGGGGGACAGAAGGGGTGACTTCATCCCAAATCAGAATCTATTTTGGGAAACAAGTGAAAGACCAAGTGCAGCTGAAGGCCAGATCCCATCTCCAGGGAGCTGTCAGTCACCCTGGGAGTTAGTCTGGTTTAAGCCTGCTAGCTGAAAATAAAGGAAAAGAAACGACGTTGAAGCCAGACCTGAATGAGCAGCAGCAACAAGGACTGCAATTGTTCCACATTTCTGTATCTGCCTGAAGCACAGCAATCGATTTCTTACACTCCTCACTTCAGTTGGTTAAATTGTTTCTGCTTTTACCTCAAGCCTGTCTACTATTTACAGTAATTTCATGGGCAGTAGCACAGGCACCCATTCCCCAGCAAGCATCAATTCTACCAGGGGTGACACGTCAGTGGGAGCTCCCTTTGCCAACAGGAGCTAGGAGCACACTGCCAACAAGGGATGCTCGTGAGGAACAGTGAGGCAGAGAGGCGACCCACCAGGAAATATTAGCCAGGACTGTTCTACCATGCATCCAGGCACTGGGACAAAGGCTGTGCCTCGTGGTGCCCTTAAAAATGTGAATGTGAGCTTCTGTCCCACGCAGCATTTAAAAACAGCAAGGGCAGCTGTTAAACTGAAATGAGAAAGGAACACTGGGAGACTGTGCCTTTCTGACATATATGAGTGTTTTCTCTAAAGTAGGAGGTTGAAATGTGCAGGTTCAATCCAGCAGCTGACTAGCTGGAGGAAGCTGCATAGAAGAATTTTGGGGGTTTTTAAATCTAATTCAACTGAATCTGAGACCTAAGCAGCAGACTGATATCAGGTAGCCTGCTGAACCAAAAAGGACACTTGTAGAAGCCAATACACAAAAAATGTGTCACAAAGAGGAGCAAGCTGACTTCAGGCCCTCTGTCTTACTTCAGCCTGACAAGGTCAAGAAGCTGTAAGCCATGACTGGCAGTGTGCTCTCAACGAATTCAGAAGTTCTTCCTAAAAATAGTTTATTTTAGTTTGTATCCCTCAGTACACCTACACAGTTACACTGCTTCACCTCCAGAGAGAGCAGGTGCCTCATCTTGGGTCAGTCTGCCCAGTACAGAAAATTTCAGGAATGATTCACCTGACCACATGGAAAACCATGAAGCAGAGAAGTAAGAACTTCCTTGAGTAATTTACCTAGGTTATTTTAAAACCCCTGCTTTGGGAAGATGGTACATGCACCCTGTATGCACCTATTTCCCTTCACTATCTATAAAGGGAATTTAAAGCAGTAGCACAGATCCCCAGATACATTCTCACCCTTTAAATGTATTTGCACCCCTTTGCATAGACCTACTTTGGAAATATGTCTTGGAAATAACCAGATTAAGTGCTCTGGATTTGACACTTTTCTGTGTTTGATGCTTTAGAACAGACATGCCATTTGACAGCATGGATTTGATCTCTCATGTTGAGACATGTGCAATGATAAGATTGCTTTGGGATTAAATTCTTGTTTTCACCATGAAGCAATGAAAGTAGAATTTAGATTAGGCCATGAATCAAATCATCAGTTCTCGCTTGGGTTATAAATGAAAAGCTAACTGAGTTTGTCTTTTCTTGTAGGAAAGCTCAGACTATTGATACATCTTTTCCTGTAATTTTTTTTAGCGCTTCAAAGTGACTAACGCTCCCCTCTTTCAACAGGTGGCAGCTCAGAAGAGACACTGATGTGTGAGCTGGTTTGCCACTATTCTCTTCATAGACTAATATCTTGTGAAAAACTTCAGTTTCACACTTAGCAACTAAGATCTCCTATGCATCCTTATTGACAGTTTTGGAAAGCTCCATTTATTTGATTTCTCTGAAACAGCCTCAGCAAACCCATTTTCTTTAGAGCAGGAAACATCATCATAATTTTGGAGCATGGAGAAGATCCTAAAATAAGACTGAAGTAGGGCTTCTCAACAAATCATTCAATCTAAGTCCAGGATCACGAGACTAAAGAGTGTTTTGATAGCACAAACTGAACTGCAGTTGTCAAGCTGACATTCTCAACAATAAATGCATTCCTAATAGATGCAGCTGATGTTGCCATACCTCTGGCAGAAGGCAATCAATCCATCTGCTACTTGGCCTCCTGCCTGATCACAACAACTTATTATAAAGCACAGAATCCATTTAGAGAGTTTCTGAGTCAATAGGGCTTGGCCCTAGGATTTCGCCCATAAACTACAAATAATTGGGATGATTTACTCTTAGGTTTAATGTTTTCCATACTGCAGAAGGAACCTTTTACAATCTCTTTCCACACCTAAAAACCACAAAGGTTTAGTAGAATCAGTTTTCTACTTATTGTAAAAAAAGCACCACTCAGCAGAAAAACACAGAAGAATTTGAACTCTGTTAGCTATTCCACTTAAATATTAGTTACTTAGAAGATAATTTGCAAAAAGAAGAGACATAATTTAGAGTTTTGAAGTGCAGGATTTGAATGAAAGTGTCAGTGGAAGTAAGATCCTTGACTGATAACGATAAACTAATATAAATGCTCTGCTTTCTTAAAAAAACCCCTAAAATTTAAGAATAAATAATAAGTAAGAATTTATGTTCTTGGAGTGGCTTCTAATTTTGCAAAGAAGAAATATTTCAAGACATGAGGAAAGGAATAAGCTGTGAATTCAGGCAATAATTTAAAATGCACATAATACCATGCATATGGCACCTTCAGGACATTCTTGTAGCTTCCAGAATATTATTTTTTAGCTTGCTCAGAAAAATTAAAATTTAATATTCTAGAAATATAGAAAAGGAGGTCTATGGTGAAGAAATGAAAAATCTTATAGAAAATATAATCATTACTTTGGAAAGAAAAAACTGAAGGGACTGTTACATCCTTGACCAGGAAAAAGACCGAACATCATGCTCATACTATTCATGTTAAAAGAAGCAGCAATCATTGAACCATTTCCTCAGGCATATTTCTGCTTTGTTTTGGTTCTTCTTCCTTAATATTTTCAAAAGCCAAAGAAATGGAAGAAAAACAGCAAATGGTCTTTCTGTAACAGAAAAGACAGGATTTATCTCCAAGTCTTTGAATCATCTGAGAAGAAAAGCACTGTACAAGTAACCAAAAGTGACTAATGGCTCATGGTGTTTAAACAATGAGCTGCTTTAAAACAACTGTGATATCAGAAAGCACTTATGAAACCCGTTCCTTTAAGGAACCTCAGAGAATCCTAAACCTGAAACACTTGGAATAATTTCCCAACTACAGAAAATTATGCCCCTTCTATTATCCAGCCAGCCCAAGTCTGAGGAGGATTTCAAGGACAATGTGTGTTGATCCTCATACCTCTGACAGTAACAATTTATTGCATTTTTCATGCTTGCCAAATTAATGACTGAATGATTAATCATATCTTATATGTAATCCCATTAGCTCCTGGTTTCAACCAGCTACTGAGAATGCCCCTCCAGAGGTGGAGAGCAGACACGTCCATCCCCAAGACACATGAGAGGTTCAACATGATTGGGTGATATTCACCTACACATAAAAAATACAATCAACTCGTTTAATTGCCATCTGCCTCTTGTAGTATCGAGTCCAGCATTAACTGAGATCAGAATTTCACCACCCCACGCAAGTTTATAATTGAACTTTACATGGTCCAACTCTCATTAGAGCTGTTCCAAAACTGAAAACTTCCAAATCCTTTACCATATATACATATATATATATATCAACATTTAACCAAGTCCTTTTCTGAATCACAGAATTTAGTTTGCTAAGAAATAATTTAGAGCTTACTATAACAAAATATTGTAAGGATTGTGCAATCACATTCTTTTACTACATGCTAGCAAAATAACATACTGGACTTAAAGAAGTCTTTTTAACCAATTTCCTCACAAGATAAAAAGACTCCCAAAATCCAGGATGATTTTTTCCTGGAGTTTAGCCAGTATATCTTAAAAAAAAAAAGTTTAAAAAAAATCACACATTTGTTATGTGAGTCACGATCTAACCAGCAAAAGACAACATGAGAAAATAGAAAATTCTTCATGAAGTTTTTTAATGTAACTCTCTCCTCCAGATTTTTAATTACAGTTTTAAAAGTTTAAATGCTTTTTAAAATGATTTATCAGATAGATATTTCTAAGTATTCTCTGACCAATATAAGTACTTTCTAATGACTGTTTCAACAAGGCTCTTCTCATCTTTCCATCAAAAAAATAAATTACAAAACCTTACCTGACTTTTGATTATTTTTAAATTAGACCTACTGCCATCTTTAGCTTTTATTACTGTACAGTGAAATAGCAATTATTCTGAAATTATTTTATTATATAATAGCCTCCCACATATTCTATTTAAATACCTATTAATGAATTCTTTTAATGTGCCAAACATTGAATTCATATTTTTGTGTTCTCTCATTTAAATAGCATGGATACAAGTTTTTCATTGACAGTAATACCATGTCTTCAAGGTACTGGCACAATACAATTAATTCATGCATCTCAAAAGAGAAGTGGGGAAAATATAATCTTTCACATTACTTACACCATTGTTACTGACCCGTTATTTACATAAACCCTTCCTGAGGTGTCATTTCACTCCTGTTCCTGAAGATTTGTGAGCTTATTAGATTTCATACTTCCCTCCGAAGTTCGCAATATTCGACATTTAGACAGGAGGACGAGATACATTTCCCTGGAACTGTCAGACAAATCTCATTGTTGGAATATGTCCTGACTAGTGATTCACCCGCAAATGAAAGCTTACAATTCAATATAACACTATCTAAGAGGAGACATGGATTAATTCTTATAAGATCACATAATAAAAAAGGCAATCAGAAATTCACTTTGTGGCATTACAATAAGGATTCATCATGCTTTTCAATTCAAAACCATCACAGGCCTCATAAATTTGCTGGGGTTTAAATCTGTTGCCAGAATTCCAGCGCATTTTTATCCCTTCACTGGAAGAATTTGGTTCCAGGAAATCTTTTCTCTCTCCCTCTCCACCCTGCTCTCCCCTACTTGATTGAATTATTCAGCTAGATGAATTTAACTATGTCACATAAGAGGATGGGTGGGAAAAAAATCCAACAGAGCTACCCTAAACCACACAGTTATGTCAATAAACATCAGTAAACATCCTAATAGAGATGCAGCTCACATCCAATTTCTGGCTACTCCAGCATATTTCATTTGAGCAATTTGTATAAATTAACTGGGCCAAAAAAATGATTTTGGGTAGTGTAAGGTACCTTGAAATATATATGACTAATGCTAACTCAATGAATGCTTTCCTCCATCATGAGGTCTTTATTCTTTTCATTTCCCTAAAAGAAACCAGAATCAACTTTCTTTTTTCTTGCAACATGTTATGGATATTTGTCTCGCCAGACTAGACAGACTGGGACAAAATCAATGGAGAACTTGTTTAGTCCAGCTGCTCTCTGCCTTCTCCTAGTCAACCACTAAGGACAGACTGAAAGGTTGAGAAAAAAAAAATCCTATCTCCATGAATACTCAGAGAAAACTAAGAATCAATCCTTCTCATCCAAGTGTTTTCTCATTGCAATATTTTAACTTTTAAATCCCATCCTCCTTTGTGCTTCTGCTTTTCACAATTTCATTGATTAAGCCAAGATGTTCCAATATAGTCCCTGAATCAGTTATAACACACTTAGCCTTTTAGATTCTGGACAAAAATATGCCATTCATATTGCTTCTCATCTAAATAACCCCCTGAAAACAGCTTATTTAAATCTTCATTGCTGTGATCAAGCACGACAGACACTTTCTCTTCTACAAATGACACTACAAAATTCCTTGTAAAGACTGTCTCTTTCTCAGCTTGCTGTTTTAAGCTGAATTAATTGTTGGGGTTTTATTCCACCTGGCATTCTAGCCTTGTCTTTCCTCATTCTCTTTATTGCAACAATGTTTACAAGCCACCAAGGACAAGCATTAATAAAGTAGAGATTGTTTTTAACAGTAGTAATATAAGCCAAGATCAGAGCACATTTAATTGCATTCTCAGGAAGAGAGATCCTGGAAGATCTGTAAAGCCATGGCATGACAGCATTACACCTCCAACACTACATCACCAAAAACAAACAGCAAACTTTCTTCTATTGACTATATGATATCAGATGTAGCATAAACCCACTAAGAAAGAAGTTATGAAAAAAATCAAGATTCATCTGCTACAAATAGTTATGGTGATGGGATGGATATGCAGAAAGTTGAGATCTATTTTAAACATCAGTAATTACAAAGTAGTTTTTAAAAACATTCAAAGGAAAGGATCAGCTTTTTTCAGAAAATTTGAAGCACAAAAATACTTCTTCTAGAGTGGTGTGAGAAGAATATGGTCGTTTTCTTACAGTCTGCCTCTAAACTCAAAAACTCTCCCAAGTACCCTAATCCAATCCATTCTAAATGGTTAGCTAGTGAACCAGATATATTTAATGAGAAGATATTAGTTCTGAGTATCCACTAAAATTTGAAAATTGAAAATATCATTATGGGTAATTGCAAAAGACGAAGCCACCTGAGCACCAATAAAGACCACAACAGCAGCTAGGAATGTAAGTAAATGAGAATTTGGAATTTTGCACCTACAAATCACAAGTTCAAATATTAACTGGATTGAAGGACAAGAAGAGACAATTTGTCTCAGTTTCAGTCCTGATGGAAAGTGGACATTTATTAAAATCTTCATCATGTGCATCACTGACTATCTTACCTGAAGCCTCAGGAAGGAGACTTGTGACTGAAAAGGTCTGCGAAAAGATAAAATTTATCTTTTAAAATGTTTCCTACAGAGACTGAGCACAATGGCAGGGCAATGCACTGAGCTATATTGTGGGCAATACTAAAAATAATTTAAGAACAACTGCAGCAGAGCTGACTTTCCATTGTATATATTTTGATGCTAATCTTATGTAATACATTTGGTGCTGATCAGCATTACAAAGATCAGTGCTCTAAAAATATCTGAACATGACAGATAGATAGATAGTCTTCAGCCTGTATCTCCATCCATTACATTCACTAAAAATAGAATATTAAATTACAGAAGGGCTTGATTGTACTGGCATGCAAAAAGGTGTCATCTGAGTTGGCTCAAAGAAATACTTGGCTACTTGAAGAAAGGGCTGAACACTGAAGAGTTAATATCCAAGAGTTTTCTTGCACCCATCCAGCAGTATTTTAAGTTGCAAATTACCCACAATGCCACAGACAACTGTACTCTTTTCAAGGTCTAAAACTCTGGTAGAAACACCAAATGCTATATGAAAATAAGTCAAGTACAGCTGACAAGCTCTGCAGATAGAAAAACATGTTGTGGAAAGTATATATTTTGAAGTTCTGGCAATCTAAGAAAATCTTAACACCAAAAGCAATAAGAAGAAAATCACATCTCCTAACTTTTGCCTTAGAGATTTATTTACAGCAGGAGGAAGTATGAATTCCAGATGCAAGAAAAAAATTACTCCAATCTGTCAGCATTTTAAGCTTCCTCTTGAACAGATTTTGCATCTCTCCTTTGTTCAGTCTCAGTCACATATTGGCCACACCCACAGCTGTAAATTCAAGGGTGCCAGGAAAGGTCCCTGGATCTGGCCCATGATTGTCTGCACCACTACTCTGGTAGGACACTCATCAGCAAGTTCTTGGCCTGGGCCAACAGCGACCTTGCCCAGCCTCCAGCTGCAGCTCAGGAGAGGCAGCCCTGCAGACACCAAGGCCAGGAGGGCTCTGGCAGCCAGGCACTGCTTTGGGGAAGGGGAGCCCTCCCCAGCCACGAGGCACTGCCTGGCCCACTGGCCACAGGGCCCAGGGGTGCTGTTACCCTCCCACCTCAGAGAGATGTTCACAGCTGGGATGGCGGCTAAATTCCTGGGTGTCTGTCACAAACCCTGACTGACCTTGTGCTGCCAAGTGAGAGTGGCAGACATTGACACAAACACCAGGGTGACAGCGTGGAGCCATTCAATAGGCAGCCCTTCTGCAGCAAAAACAAACACGTCCTGCTGATCCCTGAAGTGAGGCAAACACGAATCGGAACAAACCTCGATAATACAAATTTGCCTTCACACAATGAGACCAAGCTCATCTACTTACTTACATTTACTGTTCTAAGGATAGTTACGTGTTTTCAACACCCATACTCTCTTTGAAAAACAAACCCAGACCATCTGGGGACAAGCAGACAGTGATTGGGGTATACATGTATATAGTGTTTGCCTCTGAAGAAGGGGTTGACAAAACAATTAATTGGTACACTTTTCTACTTCTGCTTTTTTTTTTTTTTGGTATTTGCTTTCTTGAACTATAATCCACTAAAAAAAAAAAATCTGTCATCAGGCACATGCTTCAAATCATTATGACAGATAATAATATTTACATAGTCCTAGTTACCCAATCTAGTACCAGTTAATTGAAAAGTAGATCTCAGTAAATGCTCAGAAGTTTAGAAATAATGTATATTAATTTTAATCACAGAATTTTTATGTTAGAGTCACTTTGCATTTAAACATTAAGCCAGTTAAATATTCAGAATTGTTTCACAACATCTGAAATCCAGTTTCACCATTGTATTCAAAAACAAGATCAGGCTAAATCAAAGCTTCCCACTTATTCCTGAGAAACCTTTTGTGCCAACATATTACTGCTCATATTACTGCTCCAGTGCTCTGCAACCGATGCACATTCTAGAACCATGCATAACATTACACAACTCAAATATTTACTTCAGTAAATATAAATAAACTTTGATAGTATACTACTGAGATCCAGGACAGTCAGAAAGAGGCTGCCTACTCTATATCACAGATATCATCAGCTGATGCTGACTTTTCCCTCAAAACAATCCAGAATCTTAAAATGTCATTCACCCAAATGTTCCATACAAATATTCTTATGTCTGAAGTGTACAGTCATCTATCACTTTTGGGATCAGAATTACAAATTTTCTCTCATTTTGTCTCCTGGCATGTCTAATAGTAGAGGTCACCAATAAGTAATTCAATGTCCTGCCCTTTGAGGATACATGACAACTATTTGAACCTTGGAGCAGTGACTAATTTTTGAGACACTTATGTATTCTCTTTAATCTCAAAATGTGCTTCTCTTCCTGGGTTTTTAGCATTTTAACTTTGAAATACGTAAAATACACCATACATTGTCTTATGTTTTCTTAAGAAGACTGGGGAAGAATTTTTCAGAATGCCAGGAAGGACTGTGCTCTCTACACAGTGCTTCAAAATTTCCAAGGGGTAAACATGGTAATCACAAACACCATAACCATTGCCCAGGCTAAAATCCTGATGAGAAGCCAAGCCTCTACCACGAGCTATAAAGGACAGTTTAGTGTAGCTGAGGGCAAAGGTTACAGCTCTCCCAGAGCACTGTCCTCAGCCTGTATTTTGAACCTCTGCCTCATTCATCTGCTTTTGTGATATATGTGGCATCAGCTCAACCACATTGAGTTAAGAGAATTTCAAAAATTATTCAAATTCTCTACTTCCTTCCTCCCTCATTACACCCACTCTCCATCTCCACATTTTGAGGGCTTCCTCTCCATGATTGCTTACAAGTCTGACAGCGGGAAAGATCTCCATTATATCATCTGCCTGCAGCCTCTTGTCTGCTGGAAAGATCCCTTTTTTTAGATAAACTTATTACTCCATAAAATACAATATTCCATATTTAGGAAACACTCCAATTATAGGCAATCACAACTCCCACTGATTTTAGCCTTTTCTACCCCAACCTTAGAAAAAAGTCTGCCTAGTTTAGTATGGCCATGCAGGTTCTTGCTTTGTCTGTATTTCAAGCAGACATGAACTTTCTCTGCTTGTGCTTCAGGCTGAGGGAGTGCTGTGTTCAGCAAGGTGCCACAGCTGAACTGGTCAGCATGGACTGGAGTGGAGCTAAAATGTGCTCTGCCATCTGGCAACACAGTAGAGTGAGTTTGTGTCTGCCTAAATCATGTAAGCACACAATATCCTTATACAGAAATGTTTTTAAGACACTTAATCCACCAGAATTTGCCAGCATAATCGCCCCCACTTGCTCTGAAAAGTAAGTGGGCAATCTCATTTTTACAATCCTGCCTCTTCAAATGACTCTTTGCTTGTTTATTGGCCAAAGGATAACGTTGTCTCTGATGATGCCTCTAGTGATGCCCTGTGATGGGAGGAGTGAGAAGACACAGCCTCCATCAGACAAGGCAGGAATGATTGCTCTGGGACTCTGATCAAAATTCATAAAGATGGTCTGACAGGATGACTGTAACTCTAGGGAGGAAACTGGTAGAGGTCTCCAGGTTCACAAAGTAGGAGAATCACACCTTCTCTAAACAACTGCATTTTCATGTTCACAGCACAACACATTTCATCTATGTGCACTTGGTGGGTGTGTTAGTGTATTTCAATCCACCCACTTGACAAGCTGAATAGAAACAGCACAAAAGTAAGAGAACATGCAGTACTTACATTCAGGTAACTGAAATCATCACTCTAAAACCGGAAAGAATGCACCAAAAGCCCCAACAACAAATATTGTTTCCACCAGTCCTGTGCTGGGAAGGGAATAGACTAGAGGACCAAAGAGTGCTTTTCCATCTCCAGTCATAAAATTTATTGATCTTACAATTTATTTTTCTGCTTGTTGGCAAAATTACATATCTTGTCAACTTCCAGAGCTATTAACCCTCAATGTTTCATGACTTCTCTATCAACAGCAAACAAAAATATAGAGATTGCAAAGTTGCAATGAAGAGATTTTTAATTATAAGAGAAAAGACAACATTTCAAGTACATCCAAAATTCAGCTCAGTAAACGAAAAAATACAGGTAATCAACTGGGGAAACACAGTTTTGTATCACTTTCAATCACTAGACTACCATTTTTAATTTTTTCTATAAATAAATGAAAAATCTGTTACAAAGTAGCATATTTACAAAACCAAACATGAGTTCTGAAGACTGCAATCAAGGAGGCATCTTTTCCAAAAATTAACAGACCGAGTCTATTTCCTTATTTAGGAAGATTACTGCAGAGTATAACTCTAGAGCAGTGGTCTTTCAAGTGGGGTACATGCACCACAAGGATTAGGCAAAACAAAATGAGGTGCATGACAAAAATATCAGAACTTCAACAGTACATGTATAAAAGTTATAAATAAACAAGTATTCATATAATGAGGGTGCATGTTCCAAAAGTTTATACTGATAGGAATGCATAACCAAAAATGTTAAGATCACTGCACTAGAGGATCCTGCCACACAATTACTACTGCCATGTCAAAGGCATGTAATAAAGATGCAGGTGAGTTTTAAGTTCTCTTTTGCACTTCTCAACTATCAGTTAAACAAATGGGTAGAAATATCTCTAGGAAGCAGATTTATGAGCTCCTATCTTTTGTTAAGGAGCATGAATTCTCATAAACACCCCAAATTACTCAACTTTTTTTTTGTTTTCAGGAAATGCAACTTCTTCTCACAAATCTCTTCCCTTCACTGTACTTATTGTAAGTATTTGATGGAAGAGCTAATTTTCCTGACGTGGCCAATTAAAGAAGAGCACAACACATTGTATTTATCAATCAAGACAGATGATTAAAGGTATTTGAAAATGGGAATGGATGATTCCCCTGGAACTGAATAGAGGAGAAAAGTTAGGGTTCTTTTTCATCTAGGCTACCTCACTTGCAAGAAAAAGTGGCCAGTGAACAAAATCTGGCTCAGTAAATAGACCTTTCATTAAAATCTATGCACTGGATTACAAGGTGCAAATGCAGAAGAGGAAAATTTTGTTCTCATCCAAAACATGATGTTCAGATTTGTTAATATCTTTTCCAATGTGGAATGGGAAGGATGTGGAAATGGTGACTAAACAGAAATCTGGTGGTGTCTGTAATCATTATGAAGATGTCTGGCCTCTCTGTTTTAAGGAAAACATGAATAAGAAGAAATAAAATTATAATGGCATAAAATATACCAAGCACACTTTCTCAGCACCACAAAACACAGGACAGGTGGTGAAGATGAAAGCTAATACTCTTAAATTAACAGAAATATTTTTTAAATCTAGTGCAATGTCTAATTAGCCCTTCAAACTCTGTATAGTAAGAACATCTGCAATTACACTGAGTGAAATTAGGACAATAATTCTGAATGCTGCATGGCATACACCAACCACACCAAGCATCAGCAAGGGATTGACTAAAGATTCACCCAACAGCAGAATGTATCTACATACTGCTGCTTCCAGACATTATTATCTTCTTTGAACTGGTTAATAAAAGAACAGGTCTCAGGTGCAGCAAGTTCTTGATGTGAGGAAAGTTGAAAAGGGTACAAAGCCACAAGTAGCATAAAAAAGTGTGTTGGATTTACAGGAAGAGGCCATTTATTCTTAGTCATTTTTGCTTTAGGACTGTATGTACAGACTGACAGATGCTGCTTTTGCTCAAAGGTAACCTTTGAATCTTGAGTAACATTTTTCTTGTTATTTTTCTATTTAGGGATACCTGGAGAAACAACCTGAAATCTCAGTGAATTCCTTGTTTTGTGAAACTGAGTAAATAAAACCCCTGACATCGACAGCAGAATGTCTCAACCTTTTTAGAACTCCACATTTCAGTTTTTCACCTGTCAAATCCACCTGCAATATTACAACATTTAAAAAAAGAAAATGAATTACTTTTTAAAGTCTCCTGACCCCATCTTCCTTCACTGAGAATTCTGAGATGGTTTTGTTTACTTTTAATTTGGAAGAGAACTCAATTTCAAATTCCTCCAGGAAATTAAATGTCCATCTCTGGCACTGCTCTGCTACAGCTATCAGCCATGAGGCATCTGAGCGGATATGTTCCATGGTCCCCTTCTCAGCTGGGAGAGGAGGACTATTGTTGACTCCAAGCTATTGTTGGAGGCTGGATAGCAAGATTGAATTAAGATTGCATTCTTGGTTAAACCACTAAAACATAATGAAACAGTGCTGTCTAACATAGCTCCTATTCTACATGAGGTGCACATTCCAGGCTCAATCTGTCTGCCCAAAAATAGGCACCAAAAAAAGGCTAAATTGTTCCAGATTATATCCAGAGGGCTGGCAAGCATGGCACAGGACAAGTGGGAGAGCCATGCCCTGCTGGAGAGGCAGCTGGAGGCTAGGAATGATATTTCAGCACTTCAAAGATGACTCTGACACTTACATCTTGGCAACTGTGTTGAGCACTTCTGGCTTTTAAATTTGTAACATGTATCAGCAAGGAAAGAAAGAAGTTTAAAAAAAAGGGTAGCTGTGCAATATTATTTTACAATTTGTAGGTATGTGCCTCAAGGATACTGATGTTCATCCTGCCAGCTTGGCTAATCCCATCACTTAGCTTTTTAGTGTTTCAAGTTTGCATTTCCAGTTGTCAAAATCAAGAAGTTCAAGGGCTCACACTCCCTCTTTCCTCCCACATTCTTTTACTTTAAGGTTAGCTAACACAAAGCCACAAATCATATACTTATCAGCTTATTTCTAAGTATCTTGGTTTTTTTCAGGGTTTCTTATGAATTTTCCAGCTGTCTGATCACAAAATGATGTTCACTTCCCAAGAATCCACTGGCCAGACTGTAACAGAGACAATGAGCACAACCCTGATACTTGCACAGTTACAGCTGAAAGCTCTTTTTTTTCCCCAGTTGAATGCCACTATTTGACACCACACTCCATGACACACAGACAACAATGTATTTTTTTTACCTATGATGACTCTCACAACCTACTAAAAATTCTCATTTCTGTCATGAGCAAATTTCATTCTGAAAATATGAAGCCATGATTAAAGCAGACTCAACTTAAGCACTATGCTTTAAATAGCTAACAAAATAATGCTAACATTTGTTTTTATTTTAAAGTCTAAATTATTCTTTATGGCCTTCATGACTGCTTCACCTACCTTCCTTTTCCATTCAGCAAGTCAGCAAACTTCCAAGACAATTCATCCAATAGACAAGGTAAACAAAGTATGTGTTACTGAATTTCAATTTTTTCAAAGCTATTCTGAGATGGCAGAAATGTAAAAGGTAAACAGAAACCATACTAACTAAATTGCTGCAATGTTTTGTAGCCAATTGGTAACAAAAAATATTAGCAAGCATCTTTCTTTAAACAAAACATATAGTAAATGAATGTTACTGGAATCTGAGTCTGCTGTCAGAATTAATGTTGTTTATTAAGTGAAAATCTTGTTTACAAATACAAGTAGTTAGTCATTTCTGGTGGGTCTGCATATTGCAAAAACTTGTTTTCATCTCTTCATAAAAAAACTATTATAATTTCAGCAACAGTCCTTAGGAGAAAATTGTTCATCTAAATTTTTTTTTGTATGATGACAATATTGACTGTACCATAGGCTTTTTGGAGGCTCTTACCAAAAGGATAAGGCTTTGGGGATCCTTCTTCTATTCAGATTAACACTAGATACCACTGCATGGTAAATGATTGGAAATATATGACAAATACAAGCAAATCAAAGGTCAGTTAAATATATGTCGAATAATACATATATGCAAAAAACACCCAAAATTTCTTGCAGGTAGTGAAAGATTTGAATAGTCTATATTTTAATACCATGAACTGATGTAGTATCAAATGTTGGTTAATAAAGAACTTAATTTAACAGTCTTGATTTTGTTTAATGACAGCTACAATTCTGAGGTTTTAGAAATTAATATGGCAAGTTCAGTTTGGAGTTACACAGATAAATTTTACTGCTATCAATAGACTGACTTTGTCTGAAGGCAGAATTTAATTGATCATGTTCATAAATACAACGGAGAGTTAATTGGAAGGTTTTGTCTATCTGGATTGCTTAACTCTAATGTTCTAAATCTACAAAACACTGCACATGAAAAAACATTGCTACTCAGAAATTTAAAATACTTACAAGCTGCTCTGATTTTACACCGAATAGCTGGATGGTCTTCGCCACATTTTTAGCCACAGCTAAACTCAGGTCTGGATCAACAGCAGCCACATTTAGCTCACTGGAAGCCAAGATTACAAATCTTAATTAACAACTAAACAGTGCTGTATTGAATGCTGTATTGGATCAATAAAGAATTAACTATGAATACACAGTACGTGGCACGTCAATTTAGAGAGAGTAACACATACAACCAAGTCTTTCCACGCACCGTAATTCAGTTTACAATTTAACAAGTCATTTGGGAATTTTATGTGCAGTGTTCCTATTCTAGTAGAAATGAGCAAAGTTTAGGAATGACACTTCAGTATGAAATCACTATTAGTAAGCCATTCAAAAATATTGACAGCAATTAACTACATTCAAGCTTTGGCAGCAGCCTTCAAACATTACAGGTGAATACACAGTCATTCAACTCTGGAATTACATGAGCTGTGCAGAAATACCCAGGGGATGCCTTAGCTTGACACAACTAATAAGCTGTGTTTTAGGCAATCCTTTATAGTAAAAGAGGCCCCCAAGGAATGACAGGGAACAAACGAAGAAGGAAAAGATTTCTAAATCGCTTCCAGTATTTCTTGTTCATTAACGTCCCCAGATCTCCATCGGCTGGGGCTGCGTTCAAAACTGCTCTGCTGAAGACAGGCAAGCACAAGAACCATTATGTTGCTAATGGTGAGTTTAACCTCTCTCAAGAGCTGGAGAATCATTAGGCACCCCACCTTGGAATAATCTTCTCTGAGAACTCTCTAGGGCCCCAAATATCCTAAACTGAAGGTCACTCTAGAATACTCAGCTGAAATTTCACAATTTTCATGTTGTTTTCCTTTCTATTTTGCATGGAGCAAAACAGTATCAGTCACCACACCAACATATATGTTCTGAGCACCTGTAACTCCCAGTCACAAGTACTGTGTCAATATTTAATATTTTATACACACACATACTGTGAATACTGCCCATCTTTTTTCAGACCTTATTAAACAGAGTAGTCGTTACCAAAACTTTATGAGGGAAAATGCACCATTGGTAATTTAAGTATCTCATTCTACGAATTCCACCTGGAATAGTCATCTTTACCTATCATCTTGCTGTTTTACTCTAACAAGTACTTACACCAGGTATTATCACTTCCAGCCAAGCAACTACCACTGACACAGTCAGGATAATTAAGATACCAGACATTGACAGCATGTAAAGTTTCTCTTCCTGATCTTCTGTAAGCTTAAACATTAAAACTTATTCCAGAAAAACAAAATACAGAAAATAAATAATAAAATATATTCATTATAAATAATAACAAAGAGATGCCTATCTTGCTGTATTCAGCATTGGTGCAGCCTCACCTTGAACATCATGTGTAGTTCAAGGTCCCACAACTTAGGAAGAATGTGGTGTTTTCTGCATGTGCCCAGAGGAAGGCAAGAGATCAGGTGAAAGGACTGGAAGGAATGTCCTGTGAGGGACAGTGAAGGGTGTGGGTTTGTCAAGTTTGGAGAAAAGGAGGGGCAGCCTCATTGCCCTCTACAGCTTCCTAAGCAGGGGAAGTGGAGAAGGAGGTGCTGAGCACTCCTTGGTTCAAAGCTGCATGAGGTGAGGTTCCAACTCAGCATTAAGGAATCACTTCCTTAACAAGAGAGTGGTCAAACCCTGGAACAGGCTTCTGAGAGAAGCTCCAAGCCTGTCGTATTTAAGAGGCATTTGGAAAATGCCCTTAACATGTTTTAGCTTTTGGCCAGCTCTGAAGTATTCATGCAGTTGGACTGGATTTATCATTGTAGGTCCCCTCCAACTGAAATATTCTGTTCTATTGTGTGTTACTCTATTTTATCCTATCCCATCCTATCCTATCCTATCCTATCCTATCCTATCCTATCCTATCCTATCCTATCCTATCCTATCCTATCCTATCCTATCCTATCCTATCCTATCCTATCCTGTCCTGTCCTGTCCTGTCCTGTCCTGTCCTGTCCTGTCCTGTCCTGTCCTGTCCTATCCTATCCTGTCCTATCCCATCCTAAACTCTGACTTGATTTTTGCACTAATTAAAGAGTAATCAACCTTTTACCGCTAAGGAAGTCTCCTTTCTAAAACTGTAAGTTATGAAAAAATACATGTGGAGTATTTCCAATATACATTTCCAATGTCTCATATGTGCATACCTGGCTATGGTTTTAATGATGCTGTCAAGCTCATCAGAAGAGGGAGGATTCCGACCTCCAGGAGGAAAGACAAGATTGATGGGGTCAAACAGTCGAGACAAGGATTTTGACAAATAGGCAGCTTCATATTGTTGCAGTGAATCTTTCAAGGCCTTTTCTGGACTGTGCACATAAGAAAAAGTTACTACACTTTAAATTAAAATACACAATAGCATTAAGTCTTTCCAGACATATAAACTTTGCAGTACTGAACCTGTTTTTCCTTTCTGCTTTATAAACATATGCATATGAAAAACATTCTTCTGTCTGGAAGTCTCCCACTGACTGCTCAAGAACATATTTAAGTCAATACAATTCTCATATAAAATATTCATTTTATCTTACATAAGTCTAGAAGTCATAATAGGTTTGATAAGCCTGTTTCAGTTTGATCTTTCTGATATCACTTAGATCATGTTTATTCTATGATGTATAAACTAAAAACTGTGAATCATAACAACTGAGCATTTGTCACACTCAAATGATTGCAGTGTCATCAGGAGAAAGCTAGTGCTGTAATCACAATACATACAAAACTGAATTTTCACCATTTTTCACCCAAAGAGACAAAAACATAGAACTTGTTCAGAAGTCAGAGACTTTGTGAAAGACAAGACAACCCAACACTGTTAGACATATAGCTTAATGAAAAGCCTAGAGCTCTAAAATAGCATTACAGCAGTAACTGCAAGAGGGGAAAAAAGCCTTTCAAATTCTCCTGCAGTGACAATTTGAATAACAGTGAGTTTAAAAAAATATTGGTTTTTTGCAGAGTGCAAAGATTTATATTTTATAGTCATACACTTCATAATACATACTCATAATCTTCATTTTTTTGCATGAATATATCCTGTGCATCTTCTTCCATTTGTTGTAGCTCAGCAAAAAGATCAGTAGTTCCACTTGTGTTAAAATTCCTCTGAATATTTTGACTATACTGTTGGAGGCGCTTCCACAAGTCATTATAAAGCCTCAGTAATTTCGGGTATTCTCCTTCAAATGCTTGTTTCAAAAACATAGAGGCTGTAAAATAAAGCAGTAAGCAACACACAATGCTAAGTTCAAACTAATTTTTTTATTCCTATGAACAACCTCTATCCTTGCATTTATATCAATGTTACACAATGTTATCCTAAGTTTAATATAAATAATGTAATATTTACAATTCATTTCAAAGTGACATAACTATAACATTAAATGCACTTGACAAAGGATGTAAAGCACCAGTAGAAAACCCACAACTGGAAGACTAGATATGAAAAAATTACTTTATTTTGCACAATAAATGTTTGGTATCAAACTTAATTATTATCATCCATTTAAGACCAAAGGGTAATTGGAACTCTCTAAATCTAGAGATTTGCTAACAATATCTTGATGGAGGATAAGTGTGGGGCTGTGCAACTTTGAATATAAAAATTTCAAACAGACAAAGATAACTCCTCTGAACCAAAGTCTTCAGAAATGTGATGAGGGAAGCATATGTTCTATGCACACTTCTTAAAACAAGGTACTTAATATGCAATTCCTAAACTTATCAAAGAATGATAAAGCCAGTAGAAAAAGCAGCATTATTTTCAGCCTTGAAAGGCTTGCCACAAGTAACAGGAAATTAAACAAATGTACAACTGCTTTAGCAACTGTTAATCTTGATCTAACATCACTCATACTGTAGAGATTTCCCATTACATTAGGAGATTAACACTGTTCCATTCATTCATAGGTTTTTCAGGTTCCAGACATCTGCCCCATTTCACCCAGCCTGTGCTTTTAACTCAAATATATAATTTTAAATAATGGAGGATTCACATTTATTATCAAACACAGGGTTATTTTAGGTCATGAAGCTATGTTTACAAAAAACTGTCCCAACCTCACACAAGCAGATCATTATCTAATATCAAACCTTTTCAACTGCTATAAATTTCTATTTTTACACTATTTTTCTGATATCTTGTCTTCCTCTGATCTATATGATCCAGAACCTGACTGATGTCAGTGGATTCAGTCACCAGAAATTTATGCTAAAAATGAACATTTTCATTTAGATGCCTTGCTGAAATGAAAAAATCTGTCTCCCCAAAACTCATCTGTAGCAAGGTAAAAACATTCACATCAAACCCCCTCATAAATGTTTATATGAAATACATTAATAAAAACTGTAAGTAATAAAATAGTTTTGAATAGCTGTTAGAAAAAGTACAGCTGCCAAAATGTAAGAGTTCCCTCAGTTCTGCAGTGTTGGTTGGTCCTGTTAACTGATGTCATAAATTTACAATCTTCAGTGTGAGTGCTGAGAACAGGCAGCACGTGTTCAGTGTGAGCACAGGAGGCTGGGGGTATGTACATGCTGCCCTTACAGCAATGCATAAGACAAACAGTAAAATTAATATGTTTTAACACAAGATGCATACATTTTCTTTTGGGATCATCTAGTTACTTAGCAACCACTGAGTATGAATCCACCAGCTAGTTCCTCAAAATTATATTGCTGCTATAAAGCCTGGAAGGACCAAATTTTGAAGGACCAGTGCAATAGCTGAGATCACAAAGATAAATGTGCATCTTATGCCCTTCACCTTTATGAGCAAAAGATTAAATTGAAACACTCTATGCAAACATGAATGATATATTTTATGAAAGTACCAAACTCACCTATGATCCAACTGCATGCTGCATTAGCATGTTCTGGTAATAGAACAGTCTTATGTTAACACATGATTTATATTTAATATCCCCTGACTGTATTGGCTATTTGCAGATTACACATGTAGAGAAAATTGTGTATAGTCAGAACACCAGCTGTTCACCTGTATTTATATAAAACAATTTTGAGGTAACTAAAATCCAGTTTATAATGGAATCCAAAAAATGACTGAAATCTGATTTTTACAACCAACCAGTGTTTAACAAGAAAAGACTAAGAATTTATCTTTAAAATCAAATTACTAATTTTCAATTTGGCAAACCCACTTGCTTTAGGGAGCATAATGTACAATTCCAAACATTTTTACCTCCACTCACAGTCAGAAAAATACTTTTTGTTATTAGGTAACAACTACTTAATGAAACAGAAAATACTTCTTTTTGAAAGTTCAACCATACTTTAAGAGGATCCTGTCTGGTTACAAACCCAGAAGTTATAAATGCACAGACTTTGTGCTGAGTGAACCACTGCTATAGTTCTGGTAGAGGAGATACCAAGCAAAGGACTTCCTGAAAAGTGAGATTCAAAGTAATTACAGAACACATTACAAATCATTTATACTGAATACTTACAGTCTGTTGCTGACTGAAACTGAGAAGAAAGCGTCTGGGTTACTGCAGTCCAAAATTTGTACAAAATATCAGACTGGCCATCCTAAGAGCAAGGGACAAAAGGAATACAAGTTTCAAAACATGCTCTTTCCAAAGAATATCAAGCAATGCAAATGCTTCCAGTCAAAGCTGCTCCTCAACACTGAAAATAAAAACAAAGTGAAATCTGAGAAGTTTTCCACAGGTTTAGAGCTAGAAAAACTATTGGAAAAAACAAAGGAAAAGATTCAGTCTTGTCTCAAATTAAATATTTTCCTCCAAGTCTGAGCAGAATTCTCCCAGCTCTCTAGGGGTGTGAGTGCAGCCCAAAGCAGCACACCTCAGGAGACATGTTAGAAAACCTCCCTGCACTGCAGTGACCTTCCCATTCCGTGGAGTTCTCCGGCTACACCACAGCAATCATTCACTGCCATTACCACGCACTGGCAGACTTCAACCAGGGACCAAACCACTGCACACAGAGCAGCTCTGATTCCCAAAAACATACACCACACAAAAATACAGTGAACCTTACAGCTGACTCTTCACTATGTGGTGCCAACAGGGCTTGCAGTCAGAAGTGGAACCAAGGGAGCACACCGAAGGGAATGCGCCGGGGCAGGCTCCTTCCCTCCTGCCCCCAACATCTGGCACTTAGAGTCAAGCATTAAAGTGTGATTTTTGATCCCTTCTGTTTGAGGTAGAAAAAAAATTCCAGGAGATGAGGATGGGTATCCTGTCCTGCCGGCTTGTTAAGATACTTTGAAGACTGTTCAGTGTTGTCCTGGGAAGAGAAAACCCACTCTGAACAGAAGGGTTTTCTTCCTTGCATGGTGTACATGTCATCCCTTGACCCAACTGCTGCATTAACCAGTTTGACCAGATCACTACAAGAATGATAATTAGAAAAGAAAAAGCATGTCACTTTCACTTCTGCACTGCCCAGCAGTACCACAAAAAGGTGGAGATAATTATATTTAAGAGTCTCGCTACTCCAAAATGAATTACTACTACTTAAGATGATAAAGGAAAAAAACGGTCCTTTTTCACTAGCAGTGGCAATAATGGGCAAAGCAACAAATGTCTTTACAATGTCATTCCTTAACAAGTACCACTGCATCCCTCTTGAAGATCTGTTCATTAAAAGACTGCAAGTTCAAGCTCAAGTTTCAGTTAAAAAAAAAAACATCTTAAAGAATGAATTTAAAATCTAAAAATCAGTCTAAGGTATTGTGATAAATCTAAATGTAATGATAAAAAATAGGATTATCATCACAAACTCTGCAATTAGATGAGGAATTAATCCAACTCTACTCCTTATCTCTAAAGATAAAGAAAGGCAAAGTTTATGGGTCATGTGTTAAGAATTGAGAGAGGACATCTTTTATGCTGTTGGACTCATAAAATGTATGATAATTAACACTGAATGCTAAAATAAACCGGGATTACAGAATCTCATTTTTGACTGCTTGAGGACAATGATGGATTTAGAAACAGAACTAATTTATTTCATAGCTATGTTTGTATTTTCTGTAAAATTGTACTTGACTTTCACAAATAGACAAAGTAAAATTAGAATATCAGAAAATTATTTAGAAGGTTCACTGCATAAAATCTCTTTTCTTTGATAAATTTATTGCGATAGCATAAACATGAAATTACTTAACTCTATTTCACAGTTTCAAATTTAGACCATGAAGACTACTATAAAACAAACGGCCTTTCACATCAAGTATAAATTAATTGGCTTTCACATTCTCTATCCCAGCCTGGAACAATGGTTGCCTATTGAGCATGGTCACTCAATTCAAATTCTAAATAATCGAATGGAGGTGGAAAAATACTTAGAGAGAACTGTCAAACTTTTTTTTTCTATAATTACCATCTACATCTCTGTCACTGTCTCAGCGGAAAACACAGTGATTAAAGGCTCCAGAAAACAAATATGCATGTACCCCTCCCCATCAACATTGCTATCTTAATTGTCAGATTCAACACGGTGACAAGTAACAGTAACAGGGGATGACCCTGTATGTTGTGTGTCTTCTAACCTGGGCAAAGGGTGAATATTAACTGTATCAGAATTTTGTAGGGAAGAAGGCCCTCATGGCTCAGCTAGCCAACTGCATTATGGATGAGGAGAGACACAAGGGAAAAGCTCCATGAAAAAGTCTATTTCCTACTGACTGACTACTCAGTCAAAAATGTTCAGGGGAAAAAACAAATGCCCTGTTTTCTAACTAACTAAAATACTACCTACAGAGTGCTGGTTGATTCTATAACATATGACACGAGATTTCAGTTTGTCCAGTGCTGAGATGCAGTCTGTCTGGAGGTGAAATATAGCTGCTGATTAATAGCACAGAGAAGACCATGTAAAAGTCTGTGGCAGAAACTAGAGAATCCTGTTGCCTACACATACACCAGGGGGTATTTAAGTGGGTGACTGTAGCTACCAAAACTGGAATACAGCAAGGCATTAGCATTAGATACTCCAGAGGGAGTAAAAAAGGGCCATATGCAACCATGAGCATCCAGAAACAATTTAATTTGTTTAAATCTGTAATTTCTTTTGCTTACACATTATTTGATATATTACTTTTGAAGGTACATTTGAGTCTCTCACTGCTCGTTTTTTAAATTATGTATTCTAATAAGGATTAGATTTATTAGATTTATGAGAATTATAATTTAACTGCTTAAAATGTAGCATGCAATTCCATCTGACAATAATCAATACTAGAAAATTACAAGGAAAGGGTAGCAAAAGGAGTGTTTTTCTCCAGCAGGAAATTAAAGGAATGTCCCTTGTACTGGACAACTTCTTCAAGGACTTAAAAGATAGGCAGGATGAAGCTGGAAAAGGCAGTTCTGCTTGCTTGAAATGTACACAGCAAATCTACTGGCTCATCTTAATGCAATGGAAAGTTTATAAGCCTTCCCTATGCTTCACATACAGCATTGTGAGCAGCAAACCACAGTATCAGAAAGTAACTGCTCTTCTGGGCCTTTCGCTTTCAGAAAACTGAAGTCAGCTAGCTAAAACTACCTTCTCATCTTCCCATCTGCAAATAATGAATATAGTCCTCCTCTACACTTACACCAAATATCCTCAGACAATGTATGGGAGCATGGGGTACATCCACATTAGTGATTCAGTGTGTAGATAGGGCCCTCTTTGGTCCAAATCTGTCTTTTGCCTAGTACTTGTCTTGCAGAACACACTGAAGTGTGCTAGCAGAGTAACTTCTGCTATTCAAGGAATACAGTACCAAATAATTAAGTTTTAAAAGAACCACTTCTGCAATTAAATAGCTTTTTGCAGCATATCATCATATAGTTGTAAAATAATCCACAAGGATGTACTAATATTTCTATCAATTAATATTCTAAGCCTTTAAATGAGGAATTTTCCATTTCTCTTGCTTCTGAAAATGAAATAGAATTGGAAGATGTTAAATTATTTACACCCCCTCCAAAATAAAAATGCTTGCTTTGAAATCTAGTCACAAGCAGATTAACATCTTGTGATACAATCCCTTGTAGCAGGAGCAGCTGACAAGATGAGTAATGAACTGCATCCGATTATCTTTTCAGCTCTGTAGCAATCATTTTCCAACAGCTTCCTATGCCATAACCAACAACACTGGGAAAAGGTCACCGTTCTGTCACACTGTCCCCCCTCCCAGTGTACATGTTTAACAACACAGAGAACACATAAACCTTTGGAAGCTAAGAGGTGTTATTATCTGGCACAAAGCTGTTTCAGGTGCATACTGTGCACATAGAAAGCTTACATAAAACATCCATACATAATTGAAAATCTCCAGAAGTAAATTATTGCACTTTAGCATAAAATGAAATGTTATTTCCTCTTGTCATGCGCTATGTTTTTCCTTCAACAAAAGAACCTTAACTGTAACTGATGGTATCTAAAACTCATGATAGGCAAGATTCAGGTTGACATACACATATTTTCCCCATCATGAAATATACCAAATTAAAACTATAAACATTAATTGCAAGCAATTGTAAGACTATAACGTCAAAACAGAACTTTCCTTCCAAAGCAGATCCATTTAATGCAGCATTATAGAATGAATGGTACTGTCTGCTCGCAGCTTTATTTTGATCTCACAGCACAGAAAATCTGCACATAAATCATACTTTGTACCACTACAAAATGGGGGGGAAGTAAGATCAGCCACAGAACTGGCTATTTTCTAATAAAAATCTGTTGTGAAAATGCTCCAATGCCTAAAACACACTTACATAAACTAATATCTACCAACCCAAATTGTAAATTAAAAATAATGTTACTGTTGTTCCTGTGACCAGTGACCACTTTATTCCCCAAAACTGAACAACTGAGCAGGCACTTACATGATTTAGTAGCCCCTATGCAATTCCTTAGGCAGTGCAAGACAATTTAGATCTGTCCTCTTCTTGTTAATTCTTTATTTTCAGAAATAAACCGAACTGCCCAGTAACATACACTAGGGCAACCCTCTGTCATTCTGACATGCTGGACAGCTGGCCACAATCAAGGAATGGAAAGATAATTTTGAAAGATGTATGGACTATTAGCACTTAGCTACTTTAAAATATGTTATTTCTAGGTAACCCCACTTGCATCTGTGTGGAGTAAAATAGAAAACCACAACAAGCAGACTGTACTCTGGCCCAGCCACTGTAGTCTTCCCCCTTTTTCACACTATTTAAGAATTTGGTACACAGTCACACATACTATTCACAGAGGAATTACTTGCTCATGAAAATTATACCCATAAATCAGACAAAATATGTCCAGCAGGCTAGACCACAAATGGTGATGCATTTTCTCAACAGTGAGGCTCACTATATTGTCTATGTGAATGGGACAAAGCTTATCCTTATTAAAATCATAGATGGAGGTAGTTTGACTTCCATGGGAAATATTATTTATGCAAAATTAAAAATGTGCTTAACTTTCTTTTTTCGAGTAACGAACTGCATCCAATTTGCTGAATCAGGGCCAGAACCAGCAATCCACTAAAATAATTTTCCCTTTGTGTAACTATTTCATTTCAACTATTACTATAAAATCACTACTGTCGATACTTGGCACAAAGAATAGCACTGTGCAACTTTCCCATAATAGAGCAGGTTTTAGATAAAACATCTAAGGTTGTATAATAGAACCACAGAGTCACAGAATGGTTGGAACTAGGTTGGAAAAGACCTCTGAGATCACCAAGTCCACCCTATGACCTAACACCACCTTGTCAACTAAACCACGGCACCGAGTGCCACATACAGTCTTTTTTTTAAACACCCCCAGGGATGCTGACTCCACCACCTCCCTGGCAGCCCATTCCAATGGTCAATCACTCTTCCTGTAAAGAACTTTTTTCCAATGTACAACCTAAATTTCCCCCAATGCAGCTTAATAACACTGCATAAGGCCAGCGCCAGGAGACATTCGGACGGTGTTAGTTCTTCCTGCTCTCTGTCCCAGGAATTCCATAAGGTTCCTGTCAAACCAGTCCTCTACATTCCTTCATTCTCTTGAGGTTGCTCTTGATGGCAGCATGACTCTCTGCAGCATCAACCACTACTCCCAGTTTTGTGTCATCAGCAAACCTGCCGAGGGTACACTCTGGCCCATCATCCCGAGCACTAATAAAGTCTTAAAATAGAACTGGACCTTGTATTGACCCATTGTGGGGGTACACTACTGACCAGCTGCAAGATTTTGTACCACTGATCACCACTTTCTGGGCCTGGCCATTCAGCTGGGCCATTCATGATTAATCCCACATTGATAAAAAGCTCTCACAGTTCAACTGGGAGAGCCTGCAGACTCAATCACCTTTTATACAATGACTGGTGGTAAGGAAAGGATTTAGATCAGTACTCTTCTACTGGTACAGGGGAGGAGGGATTTATACTTGTCTATTAACTTTTTTTTTCAGTAGTCCTTTAATCTTTAGTGCATGGTATTACAGCACCTAAGCAGACTCGTTAATAGTGTGAAGCACCACTATTACTCAGATTGATGCATTGACTGCATAGATTTGAAATTTAGATTGGACGCTGCCTGCTCGCAAGATTACAGAAGAAACTACAGACTGACACAATTCATGTGCTAAACCCCTTCTCACTCACATGAAAATGACTCGTTTGCCCAGTTGAAAAAATATAACCCATTTTCACTAACAGCTACTACTAAGTTAATAAACCACTGAACAATAGTGGGCTGAGTACCAGTATCATCAAAGGATAGATATTAGAAGATCTGTATTCACTGGTACTGTATAATAATATTCATGCTAAAGCCTGGAAAACTAATTTCAAATCCCCTCAAACATAAAAACAGCTTACCTCCTTTAAAAAACCCGTATCAAACTACTAATTAACTTTTACTGAAATGAAATTATATCTCTTTAGCTCTGTTCTTGTTATAACTATTTAGTATCTGACATTAAATCTAAATTCAAGGAATGAGGATGAAAGTAGCCCCTTTCTTCAGTATTAGACAAGAATGCAAGAAGATGCTGAAAGGACATATATTTATTTTTACAAATGTCTCTATTTCCTCCACACTGTAAATTTAGAACTTAATGAGTATAATTTTCCATCTGTGAATTAACATATTTGTATCTGTCTAAAATAGCTATTTTAACATTCAAATAATAAATCTGACCCACTGATTCTAAACTGGCTCCCCCTTCATGACAACCACTTCGAACTTATTTTTCCCTGTAGAAATTTTGATACTTTGAGCAGAATGTGAAAAACATCTTTATTGTGAAGCCTCTTTGAAATGTAAAACAATATGGTGAATATTAGCATGCAGCTAGTTGCTGCAGGCTCCTGAAATGAGGCTTTGCATACTAACATATACAGTGTTTTCTATCTGTAATCAAACGCTCCGCCATGGAGAAATACAGGACTTGTGAATGTTGCTCTAAAAACAGAAGACGTTTAAAGGACAGTCTAAATATTTTTTCCACCAATAAAGCAACAATGCAAATGATTTAGTAATTTTGTACAACAAGATCTTATGGGACAGAAATAAGGAAATCTATTTGCACTATTTCTATAGCAACATAATTGCCAAATGTTAGACTGTGAACAAAAAGCCATCATCCTCAGTAGTGCAATTAATCAGTAAAGAAAAGACAAATTCTGAGTATGTTCTCAATAACCCTTTTCTATATCCTTAAAGTAGTCAGGATTAAATTTCTTCAAATAAGAGTGAATTTAAATTTCTAATGTTGTTTATATTATACATTACAGGTGCAGAGCTGTCAATAAATGACACTGATTTTAAAAATGACCTTGATTTTTTTTTGTTTTACTGCAGGGCACAGAATTTCATTACACTGGGTTGATCAGTTTATATCCAAGGTGTAATAGTTTCTAGACTTCCAGCAGTAGTGCAACGTTTGAAAAAAGGTCTCTTTAGGCAGGTGACAAAAGAAACAAAAGCTGGTTTGCTTTATTTCTCAAAAACCTTCTTGACTAGAAAATAAAGTTAAGACTGTGGATTTCATGGAATATTGGAATTCTTAAGTGATTCCTCAGAAAAACCAATTTGTAAGGAACAAAAATACCTAGATATTAAACAGTGCCCTATATCTTCAAAACTACTTAAAACATTAATTAATCCTTCCATATTCTTGCAAGATATGCATCAACTGGAAATAAATGAACTTAGTATTCAAGAGCCAGTAACTACCTCAGGGATTTGACAGCTTTCTTCTACCCAGAGAAGTGATTTAGTATGTACAGCTTCAATTCCAACCAAGCTTTCACCTTGACTACTTCATATCCCCTCCAAGGATGAAAGGATGGTTTGTTACCAGGTCCACTCAGCCCGGAGCTGTTCAGGTAAGATTGACAAGAATGATGATAAGAGGCGGCACTTCTGGTAAATGTATTTCTTTTCCAATGGCAAGCTGACTGAAAACCAACTGACTCAGTAATTTGCAGTCATCAGTGATCTGCAATTTGCACAAACACCACTAAACCAGAAGTGAAAAAGAACAAAAGTCATTATCACCTACCAACCCACACAACCTCCACACCATCCCTTTTCTTCAAAGCTGCATATTTCTGTCAGAGAAACGGAATTAAAGTTCTACAGGAGTAGTAGTGTCATTAGAAAACCATTGCACAGACTCTGACCCTCCCATGTGAATTAGAATCAAATTACTTTTAGTATGGGTGCCTGGGCACACAGATCCATTCAAAATGAGAGTTGGAACTTTTAATTGGTATGATCTTCTTGGCTCTTTAAGAGTCTTCAAAACTCCTGCAAGCGAATTCAGCAGGGCAATTTGTAGATCTGAAACAAAAATTGTCTTCGATATTTTGGGAACCAAAAACCTGCTCATCCACCTGGGTTTAGATCTTCACAAAGTACCTCATTATGGCTTAAATAACAAACAGAAATCACAGTAGAAATAATGTGCAAGTAATCCAATTCTGCATTTACAAAAAATACTGAAAAATAAATCATATACTTGTAATAATTGGTGAAAACCATACTATTCTGAATTCCCATAAGACAATAATTAGATTATTTTTCAATATTTTCCACTTGGGATTATTTTTTAATTGGGTCAACTGAATGTGAATATGTAATGGTAGATGTGAATAATTTCAAAGCAGCAACATTTTTTAACAAGTTTGGATGGGGAGCAGAAATGAGAAGGTGAAATATAAGTACACTCTGTCAATAAATATCTATATTTTCCTTTTATTTTCCTTATCTTATGTAATGCTGAGGACATTTCTTTCTGTATCATTAACACCTCATATTGCCAGTGTTGACAACTCAGGAAAAAAGCCTGCTTACTCACCAAACATTCATCAGCAGAAGCAATGATAAGAGCCCTCCAGAAAGTGCATAATGACACTCCCTAGAACTCTCAGCTCACTTTTTTACCCCGAGGCTTACGTAAACCACAGGGCTTGTGATGTGCCTTGGTTGCAAAGAGGACACCCAGAGGTGAGCAAGGGCAGCTCTGCCTGCACCTTCTGCCCAGCAGAGACACCCAGTTCATCCTTTCTACTGACCACCCCAACACCTCTGAAAAATGATTTGTTGCTTTCAGGCTGCTTCTCTCTTGGCAGAACTGTTCCCTGATGCCTATGTAGGAGTGAAGGACCCAAAATAGATGAGGATCAAAGATCATTTTCAACTCTTTTACAAGGGGCTAAGAGGGACTCTAATTAGGAAGGTGGCTGTCACAGAAAGATGTGTTTGGCTGTGATTTACACTGAAGTCAATTGTAGTTTAGGCATTACAACAGCCGAGGAAGGATTAGTCACTACACATTGAAAGAGAGAAGCAATAAAGCAAAATAAACTGAAGTAACCTATTAGCTCTCTGAAGGTGAATTAAGTAATTGAAAGAAGTGATATAAATAAGCAGTCATTAGGTGAACAAAAATATCAAATTTACATTGTTCAAATTTGTAATTTTAATTTTTGCTCTTAAAATTATGACAGCATTAACCCTATTTTTTAAAAAATGTATACAGTGAAAGCTGTATTCATTTTCCCCAAAACTGAGTTCTGAAGTTATGAGTTCTGAATTCTCTTAGCCCTCTGTAACTTAAATCTAGTCATTAAAGGCCTTTTTTTCTTACATAAAACCCACAAAATGTTCATTCAATCGTATTTCTCCTTTAAACAGCTAACAGATTTGTTAAAAAATTAAATCTGCAATTTAAATATGTAAACATTAATAATGAATCTATAGTTCATGACTAGTATGAAATGAAGAAGTTTTTAGAAGGTACTATGAGTACATGATTTCTTTTTAGAATTGCATTAATTTCCTATTGCATGAAAAGAAAAACACCAAAAATCTAGATCTGCAATGGGAAGGAGTGAAAAAATGTGCAGTATAAATTTAATGTTCAGATTCTTCCATGATCCTCATGTAAGCCTGATACTGTTAATTAACTCTTGGCCACATCTAAAGTTGGTAAAAATTGGAAGGGAATGCTCTAGGAGAAAGCATAGGGTAGTAAAGATGCAGGTGTTGTCACTGCCCTCATGCTGAACTGCAGAATTTAAAATTTTCCAAGTTCCGTACCTCAGCTTCTTCATCTGTCAGGTTTTGTTTCCTTTTCAAAAAAACAAAACAAAACAAAACCAGAGAGTTTTTGTGAATCTTTGAATCAATTAGCTAGTGCTTTTAAAACTACATTTTTGGATACAACATGATACAACACTCCTAAATATTATTATGGTAAAAGGTAATTAGAAAGCCGGAAGGCATATGTTTGAGATCATCATACAAAATTAGAAAAACTGCAGGCTGTGCTATCTGTGAAGAGAAAGACACAAAAAATCCCCAATGGAAAAAGAGAATGATGACTTAAAAAAAAAGGCAAGTAGCTTCCTTGCTATTAAAGGACTTGTGCTTTAAAAAGGCTGGATCTCCTCCTCTCCCATGCTTCCTAGGATGATACTTGCACTGCAGTAATCAAAACAAGGAAGCAGATGGACAGGCAAAGTGGCACTGCAGCTGCTGCAGAAGATGACTATAATAATAATGTTGACATCAGTAACAGTAATTAGTGCACAGACTGTAGAGTGGATGATTCGTTTTCCTATCTTCTGGAGTGGGCATGCTGCTCTAGCAAACGGGTACAACGTTAGTACCTTTGGCTTGTTTTGTTAATTTGCTCAGTTTATTAATGAAATTGAATACAATACAGAAAATCCAACTTCTCTTCCTCTCCAGAACACTTGCTGAGGAAAGCACATTTCAGTTTGGTTTAACTCGAGATGGAATCTTCATTAGTAACTGGCAAAATACCAATTTCTTATTTATATCTAAAACAATCATACTCTCCCATACAGCCATCTGTACTTACACTGCTGAATTTCAGCAGCATGCAGTACGTGTCTGGTTTTGTCTGAACAGCTCTACTCTTTGGTTAGACCTCACCCATCTGCAGCCTGGTGCCACACCTTTTTCAAGAGACACCAGAAGAAATGGTCTAACTGTGAGAATATCCAAGGAAAACATGATGCTATACTGAACCATTTCAGGCAAGAAGTAAGTCAGGCGTCGGTGCCACCAGCAGTACTGTGCCATGCTGAGAGAATTCTGCTAGCAGAACAGGAGATAAGGATGTACCACCCCTCCTTAGCTGCCCCACTGAGAATGACAATGTCCAGCCTGGCACTTTACTACACCAAAACACCCACCAAAGAGCAAAGTAATCGGAAAAGTGAAAACGGCAGAAAAATAAATAGATGGATTTTATTTGGGAAATAAAACTTTTCACTTGGATGCAATCCTGCAGTATGAATGTTAAGGGAAGGAAGAGTAATCAGAGAAATCATGGAACATGCTTAGCATAAGACAGCCCAGTAAGCCTTTTATTTTCTAATGAGTTTTTCCTTACTCTGCTTCCATTGAAATTCATTTTCCCTGTTTGTTTAGTCTCCAGGAGGATAAAATATTTTCTTTGACTTCCCTCTATTATCGGCCTCAAAAAACAGAAAAAACTCTCTTTTTAGTTGTTGAAAAACTCTTTTTCAATTGATGCTTTACAAGAGGGAAGAGTGAAGGTCAGAAGCATGGGCACAGGGTGGGAGCCACTAATGAACACCAACAGATCATTTACCTAAGCCCCTTTTCCATACAAACTCTTCCTTTCAGCATTTCTGGTCTGTCTCCAGGTTTCTATGTTTCTCCCTAAACATGCTGATCCACTGAAGGGCTGATCCACCCAGGCAGCAACAGATTTTTTTTTGCCAGATTAAACATTTTTTAATTAAGAAAATATGCTAAAAATTCATAAACTAAGGGGGGGTTGTGAATTTTTTTTTTTTTTTTGGTTGGGTTGTTTTGTTGTTGCTGTGGTTTGCTTTTGTTTGCTTGTTTTAACACAGAAAGAGAAGCTTGAAGCGCCTCATAGAAAAGTGATGCTCTGTGCAACACCTTCTAGAGACAGGCTAAAGAGACAGATAAAGGCTGTATTTAACCTTCATTATTTGCTTTCATTGTTGAGAAGACCACGTTTGCATATGAAGAGCTTCCCCAAGTTATTTCAACTATTAAGTCCATGCAAATTAAAAATCCAGTTACACACTTGGAGAGAGATGTCAGCAGGAACATGTCTTTTGTTTTCCCTCTCTTCTACTAACGTAGATGAGACAGTTTCAGTAATTCTGTTCCTACCACTGAAGGAGACCATTAATCAAATTATTCCAAATATGAATAAAAAACAATGCAAATGAATGGAAAATAATAGGTATTGAAAAGAACAGCCATGATTATTTTTCAAGAGAGAAATTGTCAAGAAGTGAGAAACAGATGGCTGAAAATGATAGATGAAGACACATTCTCCTATGCAAACTAACAGATTTAATTAATTACTCAAATCACATGTTATTATGGAATGACATTAATGATCCATACAGTGGTGCCTTATCAGCTCCCTTTTAAAGAAAACAAAAGAAATTACAACAAAATGAACATGTTTACATCCTACAGATATAACCCACAGACCACAAATATATCCTTCAATATTAGTTTCAGTTTCAACACCTTCCCATCAATTTAAGTAAAAAAAAATTATGGAACTGTAAAAGTGTAAACAAACTCATTCTCTCATCACAGTTTTCTAAGGAGATTTACTAAAGTGTATTCAACTAAATTACAACTTTACCTTAACTATCTCCTCTATGAAGCAGACATGTGACACAGGATCTCTTTTCTTTGCCAATACTTTCTGCAAATGCTGCACCTGTAAGAGAGAATTTATTGAGAGGGAAAGTAACATCTAAATTCTTGCATCCAAAATTGCAAGATGAGACAAAGAGGACTTAGCTGCAGAGTACCTGTCCACAAGCAGCACAGATCTGATCCATGAGTTTCTCCATGTTTGTCCAGAGGGCTGCTCGAAAAGCTGCTGTGTTCCCAGGTGTTGGCATAGCAGCTCGACCAGGGCCACCTAAATGGTTTTAAACATACACAGCAGCACATTTCAGCTTCCACAAATGAAAATTAAAATACTGGAAAAATAGATCTTTATGCACATTGACAGATACTTTTTTTAAGCCAACGCAGCCTAAAATACATCCAGAACAGAGCTTTGTGAATGGCTTCAGTTGTCTCAACTGAGAAGTTGACTAAGCTCTGAAGTTCTTTGGGGATACTTCATGCTCATGACTGTTACAAGCTCTACCAATTCAGATTTCCACAGAAACACCACAGTAATGCCAATGGCCAGTTTTCCAGGATTTAAGAACAAAGGGAAATGGGAGAGAGGGTAGCTGTGAAAAATATAGCTATTACCAGCTCAGGACTTAAATGCATACACAGACTGCTAAAAAAAGTGATATTCCAGCTGAAGGGCATGCAGCTTCTCAACAGTCACTTCACTTGAGAGAGGATGCATTTCTGTATTATTCTGCTGATTATGGGTCTGGATCCCCACCTTGTTGCAAAACTTTTGAAAAAAAATTGAATGTTTCCAACACCAAAGTTCAAATTTGCCTGTCCACTCAATTCCTCTGTATTTTTTGGTATCTGAGCTAAGTGGGAACTAAATGTTTAATAATGCAACATTTCTTCATATTGAATTGTCTGCTTTGAAAAAATTTTCACCTGACAAAAGCATAACAATGTAGTTGCAGGCTTCTTCCAATGATTGCAAATAATTTCAACCCATAATTCTCCCACCAATAAAAAGAAAGAAGAATTTGGAGTCATCGTTCCAAAGAGAAACAGCTCATGTTTCCATGAGAAAGAACTAAGAAAATGCTACAAATTGTAACCTAATGAGGACAATTTTCTGGGCAACTTAGGAAGGAGTGGCAGCGAGGAATAAAGCAAAACCTCTGAGCCAAATATCAGATAGACCTGATTTTGTCAAATTAAATGTTTTTAAATGAATTGTTTTCTGAGTTATGCCTACTCCACCCCTCTACTGGTTAAAGCAAGCAGGGAAACATTTCTAGAACAGGCTTGGATGTGAGAGTTTCTTCCATTTCATAACATACCATACTCCTATAAAAAATAATCAGTTATCATTCTCTGTAAAACAAGTATCATACCTCTTGTGACTGTTTGAGATGGTTGGGTCAGCACTTTGATATCCAAAGCATTTTTTATGTTCTCTTCCAGCACTGTGCAGTATCCATCCACCACATTAGCAATAGTATCCTTCAAAGTCCCAAGATTATGGAAAACCTGAAGAGCAGTTCCCACTTGAGTAGGATTCTGAGGAAAGAAGATATTAAAAAAGAACAATTATCTTTAACTGCACTATTGAGATGTTTTATCCCTGATGAGACATCATTTTAGTGGGCAAATTAATCTTTTAAGTTCAGTTTGCTAATTCATTCTGTTTAAGTTACTGGCATCCTTGCTGCATAACAGAGAACAGAGGGTAGAGGAGAGGACTGATTTCCTCTGCTCTCTGAGCAATGCTTTCTTAGCTCCTTTTGGTGCTATCCTCTGAATATGAATGGAAAGAAAGGAACTGGAAGCACTGCTGGCAGTATCCAACCTGGGGTGGGTTATCAGTGACTGACCCAGTCATTCTGGGGTTAATTACAGTACTGCTGTATTCAGCTATGGTGTAGCTGGTAATATTGCTTTAACATGCAGTGCTTGTTACACCACTGTCAGTTATGTCCCAAATTGTTAATTAAATGTGAAACAGGCTTTTAAAAAGTACTAATGAAGGATAAGAAGAAGCAAGCAGGTCAAGCCCCTACTACTGACTACTGCAAAGTTTAAGCTTGTATTTCTACATTTCTAGTTCTAATGTTGAAAATATCTTCATTTTTCCTCACAGCAGAATTAAAAAAAAAAAAAAAAAAAAAAAAAAAAAAAAAAAAAGGAAAAACAACTGCTCAACACAGGGGAGTGAAAAACTGTCCAACTGTCCAAAAACTGTCCAGGTCCACTGTTTAAGAGACCTCTGATAAAGATGAAATCTAATGATAATTCCACTTAGCAACACTAAACACTGGCATGGGTGCTATTTAGCAAGAGAAAAGCCTCAAATTATTGCCTTTGGAAACTAACCACAGTCATCCATACACTGAATACAGCTTTTTTAATTAGCATTTACAGGCAATTAGTGGAGGGGGCAATCAGTTGATCATATACACATTAGAGATGCAGACTTTTGTCATTTTTCTTAGTCACTTCTGCCAGCAGTAAATAACATGGTCTGACAGAAATGCTGGCAGTCAGACTGGACAGAAGCATCTGAGAATTCTGTGATTCTGTGAGACCACCAGCACTGCCCACTGCAAAGCCCACTTTGGCTTTGGCCATGGTGCAGCTGCTGTGCTGAGGATGCACTTCTGGTACATCCACCTATGGCACCAGGTTTTCTGATCTGTTGGCAAACAATGTGCTCCCCTCAAACCCAATGTTTCAGAGGTCACACCCCTACAGCTGCACATTTGTGCCATATTTTCTAGGGTTCCTACAAGATCAAAACCATAGTTAAAGCAAAAAAAGCCAGATACCATCTTCTTTCCCATGAGGAATTCCCAAGTTTAGTGGAAAGCAAAGGAATATTAGGCATGTATTATGGTTTGCAGACCTTATACTAACTATACCAGTTTCTTTTTCCAAACAGTGTGGGAGTTAATGAGCATTCCCAGCATAGTATTACGGGTCTGGGACTTGTAGGTTTAGTTTTTTGACAACTGGGTATGCTGTAAAATTTCTAAGCATCCTGTGGGTGTGCTTGTGGAGGTGGGAAAGTAAGCCATAAAGACTGGAAGATTAATGGGATGTCAGAAAATGAAGAGTACTATAATGCAAGGAGGGAATTTGGGGACAGAATGAACAAGAGAAAGAAAATATAAATGGGAAGAGGATGGGGAATAGAATGAACAGACTCTGGCAGAAAGAAAGAGAATAAAATTGAAAGGAAAAAAAGATAGAAAAGACACACCTCATTTACCAGCCTTTCCTAAATTGTTGTAATTTTTACAGAATACTTACACAATTATGAAACCAGGTAGAGAGTCAGTAATACAAAATCAATACCTTACTATTACTGTAAGGGTGCTCAACTAGATTTCAGTCAGGCTCTAATGTTTATATATTAAATAGTAAAAAAATAGAACAGCATCAAAAGGTGAGCTGGGCACTTTCCACCCTTAAATAATCAATGGCCAGATACTTACCTTCCTGACAAACAGGCAATACAGGAACAAATAACTGCAGGCAAAAAAATCAATCTTAGAACTACCACATCACAGTTTAGCAAACTAACTCTGTGGCTACTGGGCAAGAAAGACACTAAAACAAACTCCAAGAGAGCCTGAGCTATATTTCACGAGAAATGGTTTTAGCCAGAAGTTTCAAACCAAAATACAAAATCATGGAAACCTTCTAGTCAATCAAAGTATCTTCCAAATCTAGTACCAAAATTAAAATCAGAATGGAACAAAGATTATGCAGGTGGCCTATTTCTTATTTGCTTTAAATTGTGGACATAGCCACAGACAGAGGGCTCCTACTCATGTATTCATCTTGTATGGAATTAGAGACATATCAAATCCCTGACAAGGTAGTACAAAGTGTATTATTTTATTTGATTCATTTACAGTAATTTTCTCACCTCAGGAAGCAGTTATTGTTTCATATGCCCCAGACAGGCTATGTAACAGTCCATTGCTGGTTTATGACTAATCCTAAGAGAATGGAAATTTTTATGCACAGCTACTGTGTAGTGCATAGGTTTAGACAATTGTTAAAAAAAATGAAGCCTCCCTTAGGACAAAAATTATGTGAAAAGAAAATGCTGAAAAGCAGGATGGAAATGAATTACTATACTTTAAGGCTTGCATATACATCTCAAAATTAAACTGTTCATCATTATACACACTGGACAAAAAGTTGAGAGCCAGTATTTCAGAATTTGCTACTACTAATAGATGGTATTGATTAGAATTTTTCCTCAATATTTTTCTTCTACCTGAGAAAGCTTAAGGCTAAACGGTTCTGAGATTTGAAAAGCTGCCATAATTTTTATCAAGAGAAAAGCATGCCTTTGAAAAAGAACTGCCTTTAAAAAGAACTGACTACAACAGTGATCTACAAAGGAAAAGGGAATCACATCAGAAAATAATATTCAGAATAGCTATCCAACAGGAACAATATGGAAAATAATATAACTACCTTTGAGATGGAATTTAATGAGTTAATCAGCAGTATTCTATAACCCACTTGTCTGCCACTGCAGGCAACCACACTTAGCAGTTTTAAAGTGCTCCCCTTAGAATCTCCGTCTGTAAAAAATTTGTACATTTGCCATAAACTTGAAGCTATGGCAATCAAAAGAGTAGAGGGCAAAGAAAAACAGAAGAGCATTTAGGAATATGTTAGCAATACAGTATAATCCAAGTGCATAAACACAAGCAGACATAAGTGAAGTAAAAACATGACCCCGCAAAGTGTAGGGCAACAACACTACCTACTCAAAAATTAACTACAGTGATCTTCAGATTGCAAAAATTATTATGCATCTGGGAGTTAAGGAGAGATGGCATTAAGTCCACCAATAATATCCTTCTCCATTCAAAGCACTCCTCCATCTGGCAAGTCACAACATAGTAGGTTACAGATACATGGAAACTAAATTCCACAAATGTAAGAGCTTAAGAAGACTCAGTGAGTCATCAGTTCAACATATGAAGAAAATAAAAAATGAACATGCTCAAAAGCTAGTTCTACCATGAAACAAGTCTCACAAATATTTTGAAACACTTAAGTTTCTCAGTATCCATCAGACAATAGTTTTAATAGCTTGGTCAGAAGGTTGATACCAGTCACCACTTGAAAAAAAGGTACAGGTATTTCAATTCCTGTTTTTGCAAAACAGATACTCATTCAGCAGAAACTATGAGGAGATGTTCACACCAGATGTATTTGCTAATTTTCTCTATGAATGAGAACCATTCATTATATTGACATAATTTCTGATTAATTTTATCCCATCCCATTCCATTTGGTTCTGTAGACAATCATAGACAAGTAGAAAAATAAGTGTCATGCAGTCATTAGTATGAATGTGGGGTTTTTTCACAATTACATCATGTGGTTGTTTCAAAGAGCAGGTGACTGGATTTAATAACCCAGCAGATGCTGACCAGGCCAGCATGGCAGCTACAGTAATTCTCAGAGCACAACCCCATTTGGTCACTTCCTTTCCTACAAAGATAATAACCCTGAGAAGACTAAACAGAAATGTCATTAAAGACTTAAATAAATATATATATCACATTTCTAATTTGAAAGTATCTCCTAGGATGGAACAGAACGACTTTGTTTCGTCAACTGCCCATATTGCAATTATTTTATAAGGGCCAAGATTGTAGTCTTTTATTTTATGATTGCCACTAGTATTATCAGAATAATCTTCTGAAAGCATGGCTAAGGAAAGAGCAATAATCTTTCTCATCATTAGAAATGCAGCTTGGACAAGCAAACCTGCTCCTCACAAGGGAGAGTGGTGATGACACTGAGCAAATTTGGGGACAGGAAAATTCCTAGCATAAGGCTGAACCATAAACAAAAAAACTTGCATAACAGGCAAAACTAATGGCTCAAGTGCTACAAACACAGCTTCCAAACTCACACTCCACCTTCTCAGGGTACAGGATTCTCTATGTGGATCATTATTCTCTACCCAGTTCTGTCTTAGGGAACTTCACATCATTATTTATTTATCCAGTACAAACCTGTCCCAAAGATCCCATGCCACAGGATTTTCACCTGTGTGGACTATCAACTTCCTTCTCAAATGAAAAGGTGTTAATTTGCAACAATATTTATGGTCAATCTGAGACAATTTAAGGTTTATCTGAGACAATTGCTACTACTTACACAAAGAAGCAGTGTTACAAATGTAATTGTTAACTTTCATGCAGTTAAATTTTACAAGTACTTGCATCACCAATAATCAGAACAGCTCGCCAAGGAAATGCTCTTTTACAGTATAGTTTAGAAGGAGAAGTCAAACTTGGACTAGTCCCTCACTTAGAAATTATATTTACTAATGCATAAAAGGACATTTCTATTTCACTTACTAAAATCAGAACAGTGGCTCTGACTGAAAATCTTTATCATTCTACAGAGAACAGATAACCCTGTTCAGGAGAGGCTGTGGCAGGCAGGCAGGCAGACAGACAGACAGACAGATAGATAGAAAACTCAAGAGCTGTGATTTCAGTGTGCTGTCACATCATTCCCTCTTATGCAAAACATACACCATGCCCCATAAACAAGCAGTAAAAATGTAAATAACACAGCTTAAAAATAATTACATACATTGCTTAGTTGAAGGAAGATTCATAATTACTGATTAGTCCAGGAATCACTTAAACAGAGTGGTCTGACAACGTGGCGAGCAAGGAATACCACAACATTCCCTACCCATCAAGAAATAATCAGCCCTAAACCACAACAATCCCAGACCAGGATGCACACTGAAATAACCAAACTTGTAAACTAATGTATATTTTCTGACAATGAATACAAAAGACTCTTGCAGTCCTTACAGTTTCTAGATTAAACTTCTGAGTATCTTTGACTGACATTTAGTAATAACTAATTTTATTTGACAGAAGATTTGCTAAATTGGGAGCTATTTCACTTACTTTTTAAAGTTTACTGCTCCTTTTGTTTGTAGGAGTTAACAGCTGTAATTTCCAACACAGCACAGCTTTAGAAGGTCCAAAAAAGACCCCTCTGAGAGGCTAAAAATCCCCAGTCAGATGTTCCTTTACAGGGTTTGCCCCTTCTCCCCTCTCACTACCATTACAACATTACAACATGCTGCCTCCTTCCAATAATTTTCCCATAAATAACATTACTATCCCTAATGACAAGTACTACTCAAAGACCAAGTGATTTCAAGTTTTGCAAGCACTTGCAGCTACCCAGTTCTTAGTCATCTCTTACAGACACCAGAAATGCAAAAAATGAAAAGTTACTCCAGGAAAAGCTGCAGTTCAACTTAAAGAGCTCAAGAAGGTAATCAGGGAAGAAAACTTGGCCACCTAATTGCAGCCAAGGCAAAATAACCTATTGAGCAGAATTAATACCTTAGTAAGAAGGATTGGAATTCTTGCTTTGAGGTATAACTCAGCTATTTTAATTGTAGAAAAAGTAACAAAAAACTAAAAGTAGAAGTTAAATGCCAATGAAATTCAGTTTCAGTCTAAAAACAGTATTTTATTCCATTTCCAAATATCCATGCCTAAAAAAAAATTAATTGATATATCACTACTCCTAAAAATGAACCTACTTAGGGAAGCTCATCTCTATGTTCATTATCATCCCATCTGTCTTTTACTCTGTTCATCTCTAAAACCTGAGCAATAAATGAAAAGGCCAAATTGACATTGTAAAGCCAGAGAATACAGGCTTCTTTCTAATGGTATCCCAGATCTTCCTGGTTTGGTCTTTGCAGTGTTGAGAGGAGAGAGAGGTTAAAATATTATTATTTGCTATAGAAATATCATAGGTAATATGGATGTAAACACACTGGCTAGATTAGAAGAGAATATTTTAAGCCTTAAGAGGCAAGAGTCCCAAAGCCAAATATTTAAATATGGTTAGGTTACAACACCTACCTTCTGTGAGCCCATGTTTGAAACACACAACCTCTCTTGGTAGAAGGACTTTCACATGAAAGGAGAACAGCCACAAAGCACAGTTACAAACCTCATCATGTCCTCAAACTAGGTCAGCCTTTTGTTTCTTAGAATAACAAGAAGGAAATAGCAAGAAGCATTGCACTACAAAGGTTGAGGAGGGAAAAAAAAAAAAAAAAAGAAACAGTAGCAATAAAATACTAGAAAGCAAAGAAACAAGATTTTTCAACACAGCTAAATAGCTTGCCAAAACACTTATTCACCATAATAGTGTAATCAAAGCAACAGATGGCTGAGAGCTAATGGGACAGAAAGGCATCAGGAACTGTTGTAAAGAATTATCTCATGAAACATCAAGCAATGTTCCAAAGTTTACCAAGCCTCAGGCTATCAACGTGACAGCAATTTCAAAGAAAGTATCTGGCACCTCTTAGGACAGATCAGCTACACTGACTAGCCCATAACAATTACAAATTTTATCCTACAATGCACTATTTGAGTGTAGGAAGAGTATAAAGCCTTTAAAGAGTAGAAATGATACAAAATTAAAAAAATTAGTCAGGCAACATGGAAATGGGGGCTTCTGAGCCAAATCAAGCTTCTTAAAATGCTTCTCTTACCTCTTACACAATTTGACCAATCTCTAAAGCCCTTACTGATAACAAACCAGTTCACATCTGAAGATGTAGCTTCCCTATTAAAAACAAAGCTGATGAAGTTTAGAGAGCAGAAGGTGAGATTGCAGCACCTCTCCTGTCTTTGAGCAACCCTGACTTGCACCTGCTGATTCAAGTCCCATTACTGAAGAACAGAAGTTAAGGACACAAAATCTCATTACTAATTTTAGTATTTGGACAAAAGCTTGTGACCAGATGTTTTCTTCCACCTCACAATATCATTATGTACATACATGCTCACTCTATATTAGATGGTTCAACAAAGCCATTAAAAAACTGAAATGTCAAGTTTCACTTTTAACTCAGTCTTAACAATCAACATTAGGAATTAGCTGCTGAAGGGTTTTAACATGTTTTTCTCTCTTTACAAAAAAAAAGAAAAAAAATTATTTCTATCTGAGAAAAAATATCTTTTAAATGGTGTGTTCTGAATGATTTAAATATCTACCAAAAGCCATCTGGGTTTTCTTGTTCTCCTGCTAGTCTTTGCAACAAGACAATAATTACCTATGCAAGTGACAACATCTCATTTCTGGAATCTGTGCATATATTGTCAACAGCCCTGAAGTGCCCTTATGTACTTAAAAGGAATGAACTTAAAGAAGCTATTTTATTTTAAATTCTTTTTTAGCTAATATTTTCATACTCAACTACAGACAGACCTCCATCATGGTCAAATTTGCTGTTGGACAGAATTTTAAAACAATTTTTTTCTTCTTAATACAAAGTTCAAGTTCATTGTGTTGCACACCTACAGGAAATGCATAATTTGGTAAAGATAATTTGGTGAAGAATTGTAGGTTGCCAGGACTGCTGGAGATGCCCTAATCCACTGGCTTGCTCAAAGGAGGGTTTACCACACCAGGCTGCTCAGGAATAAGCCAGAAAACACTCTTTCTGCTCCATTTTCCCTTCCTAGTTCTTCTTACAGCTCCCAGAGAATGCAACAATGGATTTGTGCAGTCATTTTCATCAAGTTTTGCTGAGGCCAGCTTGAAAGAGAGCGAGCCCATGTATACACCCAAACATGTCTTCAGTGCTGGCAGTGTTATCCACACTCTGACAGCAGTCTAAGTCTTCCAAGTTCTCTTGTAAATTGTCTACTGGCATGGCAAAACTGACCTCTTTTTGTTACAGATCCAACATTGATAGAAATAGAGTTTATATTTCTAGTTGGTTTGGTTTGTTTTTTTTTTTTTAAATAAGGTTTGTCTCCATAAAATTAAGTGGGCAAAGCTGTATCATACAAAAAGTTTACTATGAAGGAAAAAAATCTGAAGTCCTCTGCAGAAAAAGAAATACTGTGTCTAGCTTTGCCTGCAACTAACACAGACACTGGGATCCAGTTTGGGCACTGAAAAAAGGCAGTACCCATCCCTCACTTCAGCTGTCAGCCAGCAGTGCATTCTGAAACCTTCACACAAATGGGAACCTGCTGGGGTGCTGCCTGCAGAAGGACAGAAGGGAGGTGAAAGAGAATAAGCAGCTGAGTGCACCTCTTCTTCCACACAGATGACATTATTCATCACCCAAGAACTGCAGTATTTTGATCCAAGATTTTTCCTCTCTAATGCCATATACTGTTCAGTTCCCTATGTCATCTCAAGCTTATCCAAAGCTTTAAATCTTTTTGTTACCATAAATGTAACAATGTACGATAATGCAGAATTTCACGTGGCACTGAGTAGCAGATCAAGAACACGATGAAGCACTGATTTTTTTTTTCTGAGAGGATTAAGACAGAGCAGATTTTTAACCTGAGAAAGAGGCAAAATGAATTATATTATCTTATTTAGATGAGTATCATGGCTAGTCGATCATATTTTTCACTCTGCTCTATGCAGATGTGGCTTATTAATGCTTTGTATGTTCTCCTTGGTTCACCTAATTGCATTACTGCAGAACCTGTTAACAATCAACAGTCAACAGTACAAACCACAAATAGAATTACAGTCTGGGAGAGGCGTTTAACAATAACATACTATCTTATCTGGAGAGAAAGAACCTCAGTGTAGCTTTAGTTTTGAAGAGAGACAGATACACAAAGTAAAAATTCAAAAGGTTGGGATGTATTATACAGAGATCTAGCCAAAGCCCACGTCAGTCTCTGCTCAGTGCATCCCTGGAATTTACCAGAATTTCATATATGCTGTTCACCTTTCAGTATCTAAAGCAAATCAGAAATATTTTAATCAATTAATTAATGGTAATAATTATTCCTAGTCCTTACACGGACTAGGACGTTGGAAGACACCTTTATTTAACCTCATTCTATAAAGATTAGACTCATGTGACTAAAACACCGCAATGTCTGATAAAGAAAAACCTTCATGGTTCCCGTTCCAGTCTTACTTCAGCTGTTTTCAACAGGATCTAGTCTTAGCCTACCTTTCTGCATGTGTAGCAATGCAAACACCACCTCCTTATTTCACTGCTCTACCTTATCCATGTCCCAGTCCATCCTCCAGCCCTTCTGCAGTCTTGTTCTCAGAACAGCTCTTTCCATTCATATCCTTCTCTTTGGAGTTACCCTCAAGACCCAATCTTCCTTTCCAGTTTCCTTACTGACACAGCATCCCCAGTCTCCTTCATTCCACCCCTACAGTATAGTTTATTTACAAAGCTTTTCACAGCTGAGTAGTTCATAGAAGTGACCCAGGCCTCTGTGCAAATAAATAGATGAATCAATCATCATATTTGCATTAATTACCTTAAAAGTACTAAAATCAGATACATTCCTGCCCCTGTAGGTATTATCTAGTCTTAGTGCGGTTTCAGTTTCTCATTGTGGTCAGAGTTGTCCAACACATAATGGTTGACAGTTTTCCAGTCCAGGGAAAACACCTAAACAGATGGACAACCAGAACACAGAAACAGACTATGCAACAGCCTCTAATTTAAAATAATTTCTGCCTGCAAAGAAAGCTAAATTCAATATTATTAAACATTCTTGTATTTTCATGACGGATATTCTATGAGGAGTAATTTTTTAGTGATCACAAATGACATTTACTAATTGGTATGAAACCAACCTAAATGTTTCATATTTCAAAATAACTAGTCTCAATGGGGAGATCAAAAACATTTTAAATAGCTTTCTAAGGTATTCTGACTTTTTTCCACTCACACACACACTGCATAGCTAGTAATTCCTTAGAACTTATTAATACCTAAAATATTTGGAACAGTAATGCCATCTGAATTCTTCAAAAAGCATCATCTAACTCTAAGTTAATATGTATTCAAAACATCATCTACAATAGAAGATTAAGTTTTCATGTTTAGTTGACAACAGGTCAAATTAATTGATATGAATTTCCAAAGAAAAGGACCAGAAGTGAATTTAAAAATTATCCAGCTGATCCTCACATAAAATTGTCACTAAACAGAATACAAAGTTTTTGGCAAACAGCTAAGTGGTGATTCATAGCAGAGTGAAGGGATATAAAACATTAATGACTTCTCAATTTTCACCTATTACTTTACCATAAAAGACAGTTATATAAAAATATTGTTCAGATCAGATGCACTTTCAGGAATACCCATTTATAGAAACTATTTATAAACCACTTTCTTGCACTATCAGAAAAACAGAAGCAGAAATTATGAGATTAGCAGGGCCACACAATAATAAATCCTTACAAAAAAACACTGGAAAGTGAAGGCTATATGTTGTGCAGCACTGAAACATGCAATAAAGTACTTGCAAATACTCCATTATCCAGTCACAGATTTTCGGTCTAATTCTGCATTTATGAGTCACAAACACCTACACAGGAAAAAAAAAAAAAAAAAGAAAAAGAAAGAAAAAAAACCCAGACACATAATCTGTCAATCCACTTTGATTAACCATTTAGAAAGGCTGGGAGCAGTGAAGAGTTTTACTTTTATAAAAATACCGTGTCACAGTTGGACACCAATTGCATTAGGCTTCCTAAATTACCTCTATATAGGGCAAGTGCACAATGGCAAAGTGATATAAAGCTTTCTACATCACAGAGCAGACAAAGTCTGCACAATCCCATAATCTGTTTCTAATTCAGTATATATCTTTTAATAAATGTGCACAGACTCATCAAAATCTGGAAGATCAGGATCTCACAGGACAAAAGAGACTACCACCAGGTCTATTATTGTCAAGGCTTCATAACTCCGCAGTAAAAAGTTTTAAGACAAAATGTGAAAATAAAACCTTTGTCAATGTAAAAAAACCCTGTTTTTCTAAATTCACACACTATGAAATATTAATTTACTAGTTCAGAGCGATTTCTCCACCAAAAAAGTCTTTTTCTGCCTTTATAATCCTTTAAGAACAGCAGTATTTATTAAATTAAAAAAAAAAAAGAGAGGTCTTCCTTATGTATTCTCTGTTTATTAGACACTGCTTTCCAATACTTCTAGCAGCAACAAATATGACCACTAAACATTATAAAATATGTCCAGAAACTTCAGTGACCATAGAAAGATTAAATACTTCAGCATTTCAATTCACATTTTTGGAATATCCCCAGGAAGTGCCATATTTAAATGATTAATCACTGGCATTCCAAATATTTATTTTAACCCAGAAACATTAATCTTCATATAGGTATATAGATGTATGTACACTATTATGCACCAGCATAGTGCTGAAACAGACCAAAGTGAATCCATCAGTCGTAATATTACTAGCACTACCAGATTTGTGTCATTTTTTATCTTCTGCATGCTATACTAATAATAACAAAACTTATTTGATGGTGTATTCTTTAGCAAGGGCACAGAGAACAAATATCAAGTGACTTGGGATCTAATACATTCACATCATGCTTTGATTTTCCATCTGAAAAATATGCACCAACATTCACAACTGAAATGTAGGCTAAAGATATATTTATTTAGCTATTCTCTCTGCAACACCTTCTTTTGAGCTTTGTGAATAATTCATCTGCCTATGTCTTCTTAAAAAAACCCACTAAAACAAACAGAAACATCTGGAAGCACTTACAAGCTAGATTTTATAGCAAACATATCTCACCAACCATAAAGGACAATATTGCTACCACAGCATTATAATACATTACATAACTGAGAAATTTTAGTCCCAGATTAGAAGTTCATTGCAGGATATCTAATTGCAAGGCTGAGCCCAGAAATGCATTTTCCCCAAGCGAAAGGCAAGAATATATATTTTCCCTTCAACACTGCTCTATTCACTTCCTTCCTCTTCAACTCTGACTGCAGAGGAGACACTAGAGTCTGACAAATGCATGGACTTCTTAGGCAGCTAAAGATTCACTTTCATTTGAAACTGTTGTCGTGACAGGTTTCCATAGTACCTTCTTGCAGCAATCACTGCTTCTGCCCCCTATATTTCTATTTTAAAAAATACTTTGAGTAGCAAAAGAAGGGGAGATTGGAAAAAAAAAAAAAAAGGCAGGGATGGGGGGAATGCCTAACTGAACTGCCTCTGCATCACAGCCAGAGCAGCAGCAGCAAGGAAATGATCTACTAAAAGATGCTGTTTGCTGTCTCTTCTCCCTTTGTAGGTTTAAATCACCAGAGAATGGGAAAGCTTATTTTTAACATCAGTTTCAACCATGTGAATTTCTGGGTAAGAAGTAATAGCAGCACAGTTAAGGAACAGCCTGTGAAACAGCAGTTCTTGCAAGGACTTGAGCCTGGTTTTAAATTATAGAGAGAAAAAAAAAATCTGTTTACTAGAGTTCAGACTCAGTCGTGTAAGACATGATTTTTAGCAGGTCACTGAGGCCTAAACTTACAAAATGAGCCAGGAGCAGAAATTCCCAAATACTCTGTCCACACTGGACTACAAATATTCCTCCCTTTGCCCCACAAATATCACATCCCTTGGGTCTACACCATCTTTATTATGTCGATCCAACTCCTAAGCACAAATGAATTTCTTGTTTGCACCAGGAAATTATAAGTATGTAAAAGACCACCAGTGCCATGCCCTAGTCCTGAGCCCCTTGGCAGCCACAGCAGTGACCACCCCAGCCCTGCCTGGTGCTCAAGGGCAGGTCACTCTCTCCCAGATGAGACACAAGGCAAAGCCCTTCAGGCTAAGGATGACCCTGGCGTTCCTTCTAACTTCCTGCAGTGTGTTAACACTTCTTCTCCAGCACTTTCATTGTTTTCATCACTTGTGCAGTTAAGGAAAGTCATCCATGCCTAGAAGGAAGCCCCAGGTACTTATGCTCAGGAAAGGTAGGGGCTGGTGAATCCCAGCAAAACCAGCCCTAGAAGAGCTGTAAATGTGTGCTGAGGTTCAGTTTTGATACACTGACTGCATATCTGTGTATCAAATCTCTGCTGCAAATCTCAAACCTTCAGTGCTTAATTCACCAAGTGCTTAATTCAGCTCACTCAGCTCACCCAGAAGACTGAAGAGGTTTTGTGAACTCCACTCCTGTAGCTCTCACCACACTCCCCACCACTACAACCCGTACTGTGCACAGCAAGACCTTGGAGTCTGCCACACTATCAATCTGTGCATGACCTCTCACTCTCTCAGCTTCTGTTCTTCCCTACAGAACACTGATGCTGGCACTTCCCCTCTCACAAAGCTGCTGGAGGGGTAACAGCAACAGCAACAGTAAGGAATCCTGGTAACACAGATTATAGAGTCATCTAAAGTAGAGAGAGAGACCAAATTCAGGTAAACTTTTACTGAAAATGCTACTCACTCAACTCAAAACGTAAAATACAGAATACCAGAGAACAGCAGCTCCAATTTTTCTATGCACACCTGGAAACAATGTGGAGTAAATGTTAAACTTGCCACAGGGAATTTCTGGAAGATGCCAAAAAGTTTCTCAACCTTGGAGCTGGTTTCCTTCTACGGGAAACCTGGGCAACATACATTATCAGAAGAGATGCTTATTGATTTAACATTAATACCAAGAATTAATCTGATTAAATGTTGCAATTTAGTACTTTCTCTGACTTAACTGGCCCATTAAAAAACACACAGATATTTGTAACAGCTTGCAACAGACTTAAACAAAAGATGACAGCTGAGCATGTCAGCTAGAAATTGTATTTTCCTAGCTATGTACCAGTAAATTAAGCCTCACGGACTGACAAAAAGTAAACACATTAAATGATACACAGAACTATGCACGAGATCTCTGTAGGCATTGGGAAAGTTTCATGTGATGTTAGATCCCTTTTTGAGAAAATTAAATTATTATTTTAGCTTTTACATCATACATACATAATTTAGTACCTCCAGTTACCAAGCTAAATATAAAAAAGTTGTCATCATTCTCTGGTCAAACAGATATCCTAAATAAAGAAATGTCATTTAAATCATGGACTGTTGCCAAAATGTCTAGTGACTGAAAATCACAATTTTTTTTTTTTAATTGACATTCTGAGGAATTCCCAGAAACAGACCTTCAGTATGTAATACTGTACTTTATCTGTATTCAGACAGGTTCATACTAGGATCACTAGTATGTTGTACAACATTTTTAATAGCGCTGTCACACGCTAACCAAGTTAAGATGAAAACCACAGAATTCCAGTTTGAATATAATGACACTATCTCCAGTAGAGAAAAGGTATAGCTGATAGAAGGGACAGATTTGGGGGAGAGACAACTGAAGGAAATTGTCTACTGTCCCTTCCAGTTTATTAATATAGTATGATGCCGTGTTATGGCAAGTGCCAAGTTCTGCAGTGCACTGGGGTTTTTATGTATAAATTTACATTGTGCCTTACTGCTTAAGTCCTGCAGCTCCACTTAATCTATACAAGTCCTGTGTCCATCTTCACTAACCTGAAGTATAACTAATTTTCAAGAAACAATATAGAAAGAAACTCAAAACCTATTAGGATACCTGTGTTAACTACTGTACACAAATACTATCGATCCATAATGTGCATTTAAATTCCTAAGATGTGAGCCATACTCCACCATTTCTTTACATGACTATTATCTCTACATCTGCACACAAGCTTTTCAACACCATCTTATATTAAGCAATTGAGTGGGTGCAGTGAGTACAGCACAAATATTTTCAGAGAAATTCCTGACTGGATCCTTTCAAATTATTTGCAGTATCTAAGAAGAACATTACCCCTCAAAAGGCCAACAGAATTCCTGTGATTATTTCTGACGTTGTGTGTAGAGCATTTCTGAGACATACAGAGAGTCCCAGCAGACCACAAACATATGCACTCCATTTCAACCTCATGCTGTAATTTAAAAGCTTTAGTAAATACCAACAGATAGTTTAAGCATACACATTTACATGTATTTCTGAAGATCTAGTATTATTAAAGCATACACTTTTACTTGGGACAAAATACTAAATTCCTCCCTGCTCTATTTAACAAACGTTATACTCATTTCACCTGTCCAACAAGCAGTTATTTCACTATTTGTGCTTTCCTAATTTGAAAGTTGATACTTTTTTTTCTTCATCAATTTTTATTATTTTATTATTTGTTAGTTATTTTTAAAAGTTTCTTTGTTTTTCTTGGGGTTATCACAACCAGCTACTGATGTCCTTGCAGGTAAGAGGGCTCCAGGTAAGAGTTACCTAAAAATGTCATTATTCAGATTTTATGCATTCTGACAAGCCACAAAGATTCCTTCTTCTTTTTTTTGTCACCTGCAAAGCATGCTGCTGCTCTATATACATGAGAGAGCAAACTGCTGGTATTGAAAGCCTTTCAACCCTATCAAGTAGTGTGCCAATAGATTTACAAACTTATCAGTGTGTGAAATACAGTATTGAATTATCAACAAGGTGATTCACTTTGTTTACAGCAGCAAATATTTTCCATTAGTTAAATCTGAAATCCATTAAAAATGTGTCTTGTCAACTGTAAACCACAAAGCAAAGGCAGGGATGCCCAACCCTTGTGGCTGGGGAGGCCACTTGCCTTTGTGCAGGTGCAAAGAAGGGCCATGGGCCACATTCCCTACCCTGTGAAAAGATTACAGTAAACACACACCAGTGGTGCTGTGTGTGCCAGAGATGTGACACTTGCTGGGGAGTTGGCCCTCAGCTGGGCTCTTATGTGAGCACCCACTGCAATCAGGATGGATGATCAGTGCTGGTGTCAGTCCTAGAACACCATGTCTAAATTCACCTCACAGATTGAAAAGATCTTTAGAAGGAGTTCAAGTCTGCTTTCCTTCTATAAAACAACAGTTGTCTACAAATGAAAATACAAACCACCTAGCAGAAATTTACCCAAACTGTTATTCATAAGTCCAGCTTTCATTGCTCCTCACTTGACTACCTCTCAGGTTAGTCCACATCCTTCTTGACATGTTGAATTCACTGCTAGAGCCCCCAGGGCTGAGTAGAGTATAAAGGTCACTCTACTGTGTAGAGCTAAGAAATTACTCCAAGTAGACTTTTGCTTACACCTCCCACTACAATATTTTTCTCCTTTGTAACTACTTGACATGGCTGACATTCAGCTTGTAATCCACTATCAAAATACCCTTCTGCAGGTCTCCTATCCACACAGCTGGTTCTGCTATAGAGCCATGCTTTTCTTCCCTTGCTCCTTTTCTCCATGCAGTACCTTACACTGTTCCTTTTTAATAGCATCCTATTTTTTTCAAATCAATTTCACAAGATCATTTTAATTCTGTCCTTACAAGACCTCTTAATCCTTCTTAGACAAGTGTAGCCTGCAAATTTAATAAGTATATTCTGTATTCCATCATCCAGAGCATTAATGCAAGCACTGAATAGTGCTAGCCCTGGGGCAAATCCCTGCAGAACTTCACTGGGTACAATCCTTCCATATTGCGTGGCAGCAGCTCTCTGGCCACAGAGAGCAACACTTAACTTTATCAAGCCTTGCTGGGAAAGGCTGTGAGAAGATCAGAGAAAAGAATGATAAATAATTCTTATCTTCACTTGCTGCACCCGTTGTTGTGAACATGTGGAATGTGTTATGGAGATTTGTTTACCAAAGGGTGATTTCTTCATTGGGTAATGGTGATGGTGTTTGGACTGGAAGACCAATTAGGTCCACCTGTATCAAAACTGTCTATAAGAGCAGTGGGTTTCTTAACAAGTATAGGATAATGAAGTGGTTGATCAGCCTTCTGTGAATCATGGAGTCAATGCTAATGATGACCGGGGGCCTGAGACAACAATATTGGAAGAGAATCAACACCATGTACAGTTTTCCAAACTCTTCTGCATTGATCTTGTAACAGTTTAAGATTATCCTCGCTATTATTAAGTCTAGATTATCCCTCCTCACCTTGAATTTGAAAATGCCTCAGGTAAAGAACTCTTACAGACAAAATATCAGACCCCACCTTTCACACTTCCATCCTCTGGTCTGACAGAACTCACTCTTGAGAAACCTGTGCTGGTCATGAGGCTGACTCAGCACATGTGGTTATCAGGAAGTGCTGGGACACCAAGAAAGTGGGTGAATGTGGGCTGTGTTCATACATGCAACAATTTTAAGCCTGTGCACAGGAATGACTTGGGGGAGCATCATGGAAGGCACCTGCCACATGGCCTGGCACACAGGGAGCTCTCAGAGGCACACACCAGTCTGGGCCACTGTCCCCAGGGGCTACATGTGGCTCACAGACTAAAAGTTGATTGCCACTACAGCACATCATCCTAAGCACAGATATCAGCTGCTTAAAATGTAACCTGAAGAACTATGTTGAAGCAAAATATTCTGTAAAAGGAGAATGTTCTCTTTTGAACACTGCATAAAATTACCAGAAGAGTATTTGCTCTTCCAGGCGAGAATAAGTTACATTCACTCCTTCAGCATCCAATTCCTTTTTTGAAATCCAAACTAGATACCCTCTAAAATTTGCCTTTTAAAGATTAAAGGTGGTAGGTGAGAAGTTTTACAAACAATGGTTAAATCTTTAACTGTCAGTTGGTACAAGTCTTCTTCTAGTATTACATATTCCTATGACACATTACCATTTTTAAATAGTATCTAATGTATTTTAACAGCAATGTTAGAAGGAAAACTTAAATTCAGTCAATACATTTGGAAACCAAAAGATTTGTTACCTCAGAAAGGCATTTGCTTTCAGAACTATAAAATATTAATACAGCAACATGACTGGGAATGCCAAGAGAAGTATCTGAAAGATTATTTTACCCTTCAAGATGTGTTCCAAAATTATAGGTGCTGTACTTGCTCCCTATTAGCCTAATTTCTAACTGCTGACACTGCCAGTAACATGACTGCTTAGTGATAAAGGAACACTTCAATAGCTGTTTCATTAATATTTTTAGTTTTGGACTTCTGTCGCCCATCATCTAATATCACATATTGCTGCTAATCATTGTAATAACCCCCAGTTTTCAGTTTTTCATTACTGACTTCTTTAATTGATCTTGATTATTCTAAGGAAGATGATTTGCACAAAGAAGATGTAAAAGAATTCTATAATGCCCACAGTAATAAATTAAATTGGGCAAATAATCTCATGTAGAAAGCAGCTGAGCTCTTTTTTTCAGAGTGATAGCTTGGTCAGAAAATCAGTTGCTGCTGCTGTGAAACCAGTACCTCCTCCAGCTGGTAATCCTGAAAATCCTGCCATTGCATGTCTATACAGTACCTGTACACAGGTATTGTCCCACATGCATCTACACTTTGTTACATTGGCTTTAATAGGGGAAAATTGCTTTGCTATCTGTTGAAACATCAGCACTGCATTTTTTCAGGAGTACATTTTCTCAGTTAAAAAACCAACCACCTAACAGATACATTCATGGATAAGTTAGCTAATTTTTGGGGGTGTTTTTAATCCTTTAAATCAAATTCCATCTCCTCTATTAAAATGTTCATCAGTTCTTAAAGATTATACAATCTTACTTACATAAGAGATTATCTGTATGTATTCATACTGATTCTTGAGTCATATATGCCATACTCCCCTTTCATCTTAACATCTATAATAACTCACAATTCAGAGTCTTTCTTAAGCAAAATTGTTTGATGGCCACCTATGTTTTCATTAGTAAGAAGAGAGCCAACCTTAAACTAAGGGATGAACGGTGTTACTCATATGATTTCATTGCAAAGTTGGAGCAGGTGAAAACTGCAGATCCCTTCACATCAGCAACAAGGTGTGCCAGAATTTACTACTTCCAGTTAAGTAATGTTAGTAATTCCTCACAATGTCTGTGTCTGCCCCTGGATATTATAAAAAGTTTTGAAGAGGTTTTTGCTCTTCACTAGTCTTCTAAAAAATTTTCGTCCAAGCATTTTTTTAGTAAAGCTATTCAGCATTTAAAAATGCAACAAAACAAAAACACCCTGTCCAATGAAGCATTTAGATGTCCTTAAATTCAACAGAATTTGTCTTCCACACTAGTTCCCATCAAACTCAATTACAGCTGATGTCAAGAGACTTTGTCCTCTGGTAAAATGCAAAAACAAAAACCACACATTTCCAAAAGTTTAGGGGGGGTTGTCCCCTCTTCTCTACAAAGCAAGTGGCTGAAACATTTGGTCTTCCCAAGGTGTTTAAAGCATTGTATCTGTGCCTTTCATATCTTATCTCAGATTCAGATGAATCAGAAATAAGCTAAAAATATTGGTTATCATGGAAAAAAAAACATAATACAGTCTTTCATGTTTTAGCATTTCAGAGTAAGAGCCTGAAATAGTATTCCACCCACACTCAAAAAATTGAAGAAATGCAAAAACTCCCATGTGCAACTTTATTATCTATTATTGAGATGGGAAAATGACAACATTGGCAAAATTTTGCCATTTTTGGTAATAAAGTAGGAAAGCAAATGAATTGGCTTCAGTCCTGAATTTTCTAGTGAACTGCTGGGAAGGAGGAAGCAAACAACAGCATCCTAAAAGCCAAACTGAAAGAGATGAGCCATGGATTGAGAAAAGGTAAAAAGAATGCCTTACTCTCTCTCTGGCTTGATAGAAAAAGGGCAAAACAAAGAAAAAATAATTGAAATAATTGTAATTTATGTAGTAATTCTGATGACACATTGATGCTTGTTACAGGGCTGGACTAACACAACATAAAATCCACAAAATTAAATTCAAGCTATGTGCTTTATTCCTTGGAAATAAAAATTGGTCTTTTTTCCACTGAAAAGCTTTCTAGAGATATTCACTATAACCATAGGTTATATTCAACTCTATTTTCAGCTATTTCTACCTTCCTTGCCCTCTCTCTCCTCTAGTTTATTTTTACTAATACTCAACTAACAGGTACAAAACAACTCCCAATTATTCCAGTGAAAATTCAAGATTACTTTTTGTTTATGGAGTCTTCATTACTTATCAACATTTCTTCAACAGGGACTGGATTTCAAAGAGAGTGTACTATGAAATACTTCTGAAGGCCATGTAAAAAACATGCTTCCTGAGAAAAACATGCTTCCTACAGCAATAGTGAGTAACAGGTGGGAAGGTCCCAAATGTGAGGAAGAGTACTGTGGTTTTAGTGGATCTTTTTAGCCTTCATGTATGTATATATCTGAAACTATATATTTCACAAATCTTCTTTTGCAGATTTTGAGAAAATAGGCATCTCTGCTTTGCTTTCCACATCCTCATACCACGTGCAGGTATGTGGGAGACCAATAGTTAAATCAGTTCTCAAACTCAGGATATTCTTCCTGCAGCAGATCATAAGTAATATTCTCCTCCAATGCACAGCTGGGGTGGGTTTTTTTGGCCAGGAAGAAACAATCTCAAAGGTGGCCTAAGTGTATGATTCTGAAGTTAGATATAGCCAAATAATAAGCAAACAGCAGCCAGAGTATTTTCAATTTGTGTCAAAGTATTATGTTTTGGCAGAGTTCTGGAGGGAAAGGTTAACACACAAATCATCAGTAGTTGAATCAACTTAAAACAGCTGTTAACACAGCATGGTTAAGCACAGCCCACTAAAAGCTTTGCTACTGAGTACTGCTTTTGCACAGTTAGTTCTTTGGGGGTGGAAATATGTGGGATATTCATAAACTTTGAACAATTACAAGAAACAACAAAGCACCAGTTGGTCTACTATCAGACCAAGTGAGGCAAATTCTGAATATTTAGAACACAAGAGGTTTACTGAAAAGCAACTATCAACAACTATTTAACCCCAAAACACAGTCAAAACATTCACAGCAAGCTGTGAAAGGGTCAAATAGGGAAGAGCACTCTAGGAGCTATACAGAACATGGAGAATAAATGAAGTGCAGAAACGTGTCAGCCTTTTGGCACTCCTCAGCAAGCTGTCTTGTAACATCTCATTTTATGCAGAAACACAGAGGTAGCTTTAAGCCAAATAAACAGCTACATACAGTTTAGCTTTTCAAGTTGTAAGATTAACGAGCATATAAAGGTTTCTTTGTTACACAAACACTACACCCCTCTAACCTCCACCTTACAGAGGGCAGTAACACACTGTAACCATACCATCATCTGGAATCTCCCACAGTTCCCAGCCACCCCAGGTACACCTTCTGACCATTTTGGTACATTCTAGATCGAGATTTTGATTTAAAAATAGCATCTCACCTACGGGTCTTCTATCTGCTGACTAAGCCTGGAGAAAAATTTTACCACATCATTCACATGCTCAGGACAGGCTCAGAAGCAGTGCTTCACTGGCTGGAATAAAATTATGTATATTTGTTCCTAATGGGCAGTTATCAAAAAGCCTTATTTATTTTGCTTAGTCTTTACCCATCAGACCCTTAATATCCTTACTGACACTGATACAAATATTAAACATCTAGAGGATCAACTCTTTATCATCGATCTAAACAAAAATTCACTGATTATAGTAATTTAGACTTGTTTTCTGAATTAGATCCTGGTTCATGAGCCTCTTCCCTGGAGAGGGTTCTTTCAGCAAAATACACTGAATTGCTGGCACTTCTGTTCACCCCTGTGATTTAAAATAGAGTGTCAGAGAAACAGAATTTTTTTTAAAGGGTTTATTTTGAAGAGACAAAGTACACAATCTGTAAAGCATCCAAATATATACCATTCTAGAATGATAGACTTCAATTTTTTTTTTCAAACTTAAGACAAGCTATTGCAAGTGTTCTTGTGATGAATCCTCCACTTGCCTTATTGACTTGTGCTGTTTCTCTAGAGAGATGATGACTCCTTGTTCACCCTCCTTGTTTGCTGACAAAGAACATAGCGGCATTGCAGAAATTATGGTTTCTTATTGATCATTTGAACTTTGCTTGTTGAATCATTACATCAGTGAAAATGCTTGTGTCTGCCTGCATACAAAATCTCAAGGGCAATAAAATATTCTATAACCTTCTAAGGGATCAAAGGATGATTTTATAATGATTTTATAATAAATCCTAAAATGCATCAGTTTCTTCCCCAGGCCTAAGTGCTACACAGTCCTATGCATCCACTCCAAAGTGGCAATGAGAACTAAAGGCCTACCTCTAATCCTGATCTAGGTATGGTAAACTGTACTACAGAGGGTATCATCTGTCACCCAGCAGGGATGATGATGATTGAACAAATCTTGTAATAAATGATCTTGGTTGGCTCCAGCATCACTAAAGTACTGAATTTCATGAGTAGGCATTAAGATGACTCTCTAAGAAGATGTAATTTAAACATGGATTTACACCCTAAAACACAGGATGCTTTTCATTAAAGAAAACTAAACCCAGCATTTTCAATGCTAAGTCTTGTTTCTAAAATGTGTTTTAAGTCTTAACATTGCATTTAAAAGAGTTCAAGAGGGTAAAAAAAATCTATACCTCATGTAAAACAAAAAAAAATTGCATTCAGAGTCATATTCATTCTATTATATGGCTATAGACAAAAGAATATCTATTTGCTTACATTTCATTCTGTCAGATAACCTATCCTCACAAAAACAATCTGATGATTGTAAACTGTAAATTGTGGTTAACCGTATGTTTACCACACAGATTTTTGACTCTTGCAGGAATATCTTACTTCAGAGCTCAATATGGCTGGGGACAAGCTAAATGAACCCCAGCTTAACCCTATACAAACTTTCTTATAATTCCTCAGAACACCTCTGAACTGTTCTGACACCTAACATGATATCACTTTTACAAAACCTCTAGATCAAGAACTTTCCTGGGAGATAAATACTTGTCTGGGTCATTTGCAAGACAGAGGATCTAATTATGGTCAAGAGTTGTTAGCTTGCTTTTTCAATCAAAAAAAAAGAGAGGCAAAAGATTTTGTAATAAAAGAGCATGACCTTTTCAGGGACTTGTATCAAAATAAACTCAAAGAGGCAGATCAAGTTTGAAAGGATTCCTAAAAGGGAAACATTTGGGCTAATAATAGCTATTTCCTGTGACAATGTCATTTGGATAAACACTGTGACATCACTTATGTCATATATAAGCACACTGCTGAGGTTAACTTGCAGCAGTCAGCAACTGAGGATGAATTTTACAAATATGCACATATTTAAGTGTCTTTTAATGCTTGTTTTTCATGTGAACAAAACCGCCAAGAAGATAATGAATTTCAGAACTCAAATTTGAAAACTTTAGAGTTTCTCTATTTATCTGAGTCCACAATGAGAGCTAAGAAAGAGAGCCCACTTGCAGAATATCACAGAATTATCACATTACTTAGTTAAACTGTAATCTTTGCACACTAAAGCCATACCCAAAGGTAATTTATTACTGACCTCTTGACAACAGGTATGCCAGCCAAGTCTTGACATTATGATCATACTAAAGCATAACAAAGAGTTTTAACTTTAACATAATGCCATTGTTAAAATATTGTTACCTTACATAATAAATTGTGTCAGAAGTTAGCAAAGCAGACCTTTATAAACTCCTGATCAAAATCTATTATTTTGCTCCAGCCTAATCAGTTGTCATATACAAATACGCCTTCCCACTGTTGTAAAGGTCATCAATGCCTATGAAACAGGTAATAAGCACTGAAATGTTGCTGAAGATCCCCTTGAAAAAAAAAAGTATATTGCAGAATATATAAGAATACTTCCATGCAAATATTACCATCTATACCACAATAACACCACTTGGACTTTCTAGACTTCCCTATTTGCAAGAGACTAAACACATCCTAGCACATCCTCTCTCCTAAATTCAAGCACATGCAGTCTAATATTCCCACAAGTAAAGAAGTTGCTAGTGGTTAACAATTTTTCCTCTAACATTTATTACAAAAATAATGGTAATGCAGTTTTGGTTACTCTCTTTCTTTTTTGCATTCTCTGGCATTACTGAGAAAGCAAAGCACATGAGTATCATGACTGAGTGAACTTTATTTTTAGACCTAAGGGTAAAATGATTACCCAAAGCTCCTCATGAGAAGGAGTCTTGACTGTGTTGTCATGACTCTACAACACACCAGTGATTTAATGTTAACTTGTGTGTGAATTAATGCTGAAAACTAAAAGGAACAAAGTTCCATCTTTCTTTAGAGAGACAGATGCCTGCACCTTTTCAGAGACATAGAGACCCCTTCAGAGATTTCTCAGATTTTAAATGGAAATACTGCCCATAAATGACACACATTAAATTCTTAAAATTTATATTTTAAATGTGACTGTTTCAGAGATGTTCTTTATTAGCACCTTCATTGGTCTGAAGTTAATACCTAACAAATACTTTTTCTTACTGCTGTAGAAATTGTATACTACTCTGAAACCTCTCTGTTGGACAGCAAGTGTGTGACCTGGTTAGAAAACTGCAAAGTCTCAAGGACTCCATTTTCTCCTCTCTGTATCAGTCACTGTCTTATATGCTAACATGTATATTATCTGGAAAATTTGTTTACCTTATATACTAAATAACCTCAGTATTTAAATATTTATTCTTGTGACAGTGGGCTTATATTCCTAAAATTTCTTGTGCTCTTAAATTCTTCTAAATCCTACTACTGAGACAGAATGAGCACAGTTTAGAGTATTGTGAATTTGGCCATATTCCAAATTTACATCTTTACATTTTCTACATCCTTTTGTTTTTTTGAAAAGCAGAGTTATTTTCTCCAACATCTTGGGAGGAGAACAGAGGGGATGAGAGGTAACATGAAACTTTTAGATGCACAAACTTTGACATCTAATTTAACAGCTGGTCAGAAACTGTCTTCAACTATGTGACATTTTTCTAAAAGTTTCAGAGTAGATGATGTTAGTCCCATTTAATCATCTCATTTGGCTGTCAAGAGAATCAACTATAGTAGCCCACAAAAATGTCTCATCCTACCTCTTAAATGGATGTGTACAGCTATCTACAGAAGTAAAAATCTGGAATGATTAGAATAATAGGCTTTCATAAACATAAGGTTTTTCATGAACACTTTATTACAGAAGAATTCTGCCACATATTAACAGCTGATGTGTGACCCACCCTAGGAAAGGTACTTCAGCTTCAGCATTGTCAAAAATGTACTTTTTTTATATCTATCTGATTTACAGGAGCTGTATATACGTAAGTGTTAATTCTGATCTTAAAATAACTATCAGCAGCGGGGGCTGAAGAAGGAGAAAAGGAGTTCACTGATTCATTGCAAATTATATTAAGGAGTACTATTGTTTTCCATGAATGATACAGGCTGCAAATGTTTTCATTAACCAAGTTGTAGTACTTTAAGAATACATCTACATTTTGTGACTGCAAGTTTATTAATTACAGAATGCTGCACTAATTACGTCCAGAAAGTACCTTAAATACCAATCTATGTGAGAAAATTCCCAGAATTTGAGTTGAAATTCAAACAATACATGAAGTTTAAAGCTCTCCTAGAAAAAAGTGATTAACACTGGAGGTATGTTGCATGGTCTGAAATTAGCATCTCATACATTTCTGTTCTTCAAAAATGGACCATCAAACAGCACAGTAATATTTTAAGTCTTACTGCCACAAAGTAATAACTTGTTTACATTTGACTGCACAGCTAAATTACCTTTTGATATGCACAAGGAAATTTTAATATGGTGCTAAATAATAGCCAAGATGGCTTTGTCAGAAACAACTCATGCCAAACCAGAGTAATTTATTTCTGTGACAGAGAAAACGTACCTTTGAATAAGAGATGTAACGTGTTTTGATTTGAAGCAAGGCTGACACTATTTAAGTGACTTTCCTAAGTAAGCCAAGCAAACGTGGTCTAACGATGAACATAAAGAAAAGGGTGGGATAACCCAAGTGTGTGACACTCTAACACTTGTGTCTCTCATTGACTGTCCTAATGGTTCTATTCAGCATTCTCATGGACCTAAAAAAGGCAGAAAAGAGGACAGCAAACCATCATGGTACACGATTTATACAGGTTTCAAATTCACAAGGCAAACACAATGTAGTCTGGACAAACAGAAATCTCATATTAAGGCATATGGAATATGAATTCCACTCACAATAACCACGAGGTGTCTGTGGCTCCTACATATCTAAAAAAACCCCAAACTCCATCTTTAATTGCAAACATTAATGAAGTTCCTGTATCACAGGTGTGTAATTTTGTAATTCCCAGCTCAGGGACAAAAAGGCTGCCTCTCAGCAGTACTGCCTGACTGTGACAATGTGCCTTGTGCTCCAGTCTAAACTTTTCATCTCATGCTGCAGCATAACTGGATGCTCTGTAAAGTGTAGCACAGAACAGCTTGGGTTGGAAGGGTTCTTCAAGGATACTAGCTAGTGTGAAAATACCCTGTGATTTCAAAACAATGATAATGATACTCAGAGACAAAATTCAATAATATGAAGTTGAAATAATATTCCTAACACAAATGTACAATTACACACCATGACATGTTTTCACAAATTCTGTGTTAAAGTCTCTACTTGTATGAACAGCAGTTTTTGTCTACAGAAGAGATGAGCTACTTGACATCAAAGAACAATTCTGGTCTAATGTACAAGCTAAGGACAATAACTAGAATCTTTAATTTAGCCCAGCTTCTCCCCCATCCCAAGAAAACCAAAAACATAGAAGTAGAAATGAATACTTAAATTATGAACAGTATTACCAACTTTGCCAGACCTCCTCTGCATACTCACAGCCAAGGTAAAACCCTTGAGTATATATAAAAGATTCAAAGGGATTGTTGACAGAGATCCTTAACTAAAAGGGCCTTAGGAAAACTACTGCACCGAAGTAATTCCTCATCCATTATTAACATTCAGCTGTTTAACACCCCAAGTATTTTCTCTTGTATGAATGACACATAAACTGTGAACTTAACTACCATGAAATATAAATAAGAGTGGTACGGAAAATAAATTTTTCAGCATGCAAAAATCTCTTATGGAAACTGGAATACATAATAGTATGATGTGTAAAAAACAAAAGTGTTTCAGAACATTTAGCACTTTTACCTGAGGCATAATTTACTAGTATAGGTTTCAAGGAAAAAAGGGAGTGAATCACTTGTTCATAAAAATTGTATACAGATGCAATGGAAAAAGTCTTTACAGGAGAAGCTTAATGTGCAAGAGAAATTATATGTAGGTGCAGTTATTTATCAAGATGTAGGATTAAGTTTGCTCTTCCACATACCACTATAAAGGCAGAAAGTATGAGCTACTCTCAGTATAGGGAAAAAAGAGAGAAAAAATATTTCAGTTGTGGATTAAAAAACTAGTCTGAGATCTAGTTAAAGCCAACTGCCTAACATCTTTTTTAAATTATCACTTGTCCTAGAATTAAGACTGAAAGCCTCTGAACAGAACTGAAAACTATGCTGAAGTTTATCTTTTCTGAAAAGAAAATCCCAAAGATATTCTGTAACAATGTAAGATTTTTAAATGTGAATAGAGAATATAAAGTATAAATGTAGACCTCATTTCCATTTAAAAAAATATGCATGAGATCGATTTTCAGATGTTTACAGGCCAGGCCATTACTTCAATGATACTCTTTATTTTTGTCAGCAGTTTTGCCATGTCTAATCTCAGAGCAAAGACTATTTTATTTACACAGCTATACAATTTAAGATTCAGTACTGTTCAGTCCAATGAAAGTTAACTAATTATCAAATCCCCTGCTTTAGAATACAATTTTCAGCTCATAATACTTGTTAGTTTTTACAACATACAGCTCACCATCTAATGAATTTAAGTCTATATCCAGCACTATGCAAGGCAAACTACACCAGCACAAGGTTTCTTAGCTCACTGTGGAACTCTGTGAATTTATTAATTACACTATTTTATTTTTATAACCTGCACTGAAGCAACAATACTTGACACAGCGATGCTTTCCCACTGTGCCATATCTGAAAATACTGTCAGAGGGTCTCTATGAAGAATGGTATCATCTATTAAGGAGAAAAATATCCTTAATTGTGAGGTATATTAAATGTAATTCTAAGGTGTGGCAGAATGCTGATCCTAAATCAAGGGGAGTGAATTCCCCAAAAGGACAGAAGAACAGGCTGTAGCTGCACAGCAAATGAAAAAGTCTTAAGTCTGTGGAAAAGTTGCTTGTATTTGCAGACAACTTTGAAATTCAGATTCCTAGTGAGCACTTTAAAGGGGGCTAAAACAAGAGTCAAGTAGAAAGACAATGAAAAGGCTTCATGCATTAACATCTCCTTAGGCAGAAAAAACCACAAACCCACAGCAAAATGCAACCAGCACTGTCACACCACAAGTTTCTACTGGGTAAAACATATGTGCTTGAGGTTTGGTTTCCAATATGCACTACACAAAAACCACAACAGTAATAATAAATACTGACCTAGATCTGAATTCAGAAAAATCCTTCATCTAACATTAATAACAAAGAACAAGGTGTCTCAGGCTTTTCTCAAATAAGTCAATACTTACATCCCAATAAACACAAGAATAGCAACACTAAGCAGGAATAGCCAGATTTTCTACAATACTGATCAAGTACAAAAGACAACTACAGTTTTTGACAAGAAATCAATAGGATTTTAGAACAAATCTCCAGGAAAGAGTAAAACCTGCAGTGCAGGAGAACATATGGCACTCTCCCATCCTCCTTTCTGGTAACTCCTACTACAGCACACATTCCTTCCCAAATGCATATGGATTTTAGCTTTGCTCATATACAGTGCTGGAGGAGGGAGGGGAGAAGACTGAAAGGAGTTCATCTTCCACCCTCCCTTCCTCCCCACTCCTGGAGAAGAAGAGTTGCACAAAGCTCCATCTGAGCTCTGGAGGGGGACTGTGTGTCAGCACCCACTACCCTGTTACAGGTGTGCTCTGTGACCAGGAGGAGCAGGATGAAACACGGACACACTGCCCCCGTCGCCCCTGGCGTGGGCACTCGCCGCACTCGCGTTCCGTCAGAGCGACAGAGGCAGAGCAGCAGTGCAGCCTCAGCATGGCTCAGCAAACAGTACCAGGGACAGATTTTGGTATGAACTAATTCTCCCTAGATAGACAAAACACTCTCATGACTATTTCTGCTACTATGTTATCTCTATTACCTTAAAATACGGGCTTCTAAAAATGCATGCCCAGGTGATTCTCAAGAAGCCCCATTTTCCCAACAGTGTTCACTGAGGAATTCATCACTCCTTCCTCTTTCAAAAGACTTTAATTCTGGAAAGCCCATTGTGTATGGGGAAAAACTACAGCTCTGAAAAACAAATGAGCTGGACCTGCACATCTGGATTGATTTTTGGCATGAGATGTCTCCAAAGATGACTGTGTTTTCCTTTCTTCTGCAGTTCCAACATGTTTACCCAGCAGAAATCCTGGGCATGCTTCAAGATGTAAATTACTGATAATTCAAGTAATTGCTCAAACAATCTTTACTGTACACAAAGAAATACCATGCTTGGTTAAAGCGCTTATAAAAGAGTTGCTACCAAAATTTTTTGAAGTCTGTAAAATGAAAACTTGATGAATTTTACAGCATTACAAAACAAGGTCAAGTTAAAAAGATACAGATTCAACTTCATAATTTTAATAAAGTATCACTATCATATAAACTGTCATGAAACCTAGAAAACTGAGCAGCAATACCAATGTCTCTCTTTTTTCACTGTTTTTGTAACATTAATCTGTATTCTATGCTATTTGTTCCAGCTGTCTTTTTTAAAAAAAAATCAGACTAGCAAACATAAAGCAATACCCTGTCAGAAGAAAAACAGTAAAGGAAAAAAACGACAGTTTAGATAGCGGTAGATTCTCTGGGAAAGGCACTGAAAGAGGTCATGACACAAAATTATTGTGAAAAATCAGACACAGTTTTACTTAAAGAAGCCTAGTGACTTTAAGGACTAAACTATTTTCAGTTAAATATGTATAACACACATAGTTGTAGTAATATTAAATAATTTACTTAAGCTAATTCTACCTTTTCCCAAAGAATTGTAAGATATAAAAGGCAACAACTCCCAATTCGGTATTAAAATTTCAGCCAAAACCATTTTACATAAACACTTGTATTACCATATGCTTCACATTAATATTACATGAATTATTGAAGACTGATTAAATATACATGTGTCTGTCCAAGCAGGTTTCTCCTCAAAATGCAGTCTCTTGCTTTCTTCTATTTTCAATATTTGCTTAAAGGCAGTACATTTGAGTCTGTCCTCATGTCAACTAATTATGAATTCCTTATACCACGGTGTACTACTTGCCACGGAGGGAAGGGAAAAGCAAGTGTTTCATGCTCCATTTGCTGTTGACAATATCTCACCGGGGCTGTCTGCTTTGCAGACTACTCTGTGGAACATGTGTCCAGCAGACGTACAATTAATAGTCAGGAGTGCTAACAGACGATCAACAAGAAATATCACGCCCTTGGCCGAGCCACCCAAAGCCCTGAGCCAACACCTCCTCCAGCAGCTGCAGGGGACACTAACAGCAAAGGAGGTGGCAGTTCCCATGTCTGCTGGGCTCGCCTGGGCCATGGGCTGATGTGCAGTAGCATTTCAGATACAAATACAGGGCTCTCAGACACAAGCATAGGGTTCTCCGAAGCTGGTGGGCTCAGCTGGGGTCACAGACTGGGAATCAACAGAGGTAATACAGCAAGATATCCAGTGTGAGAGGAATTCTTAATCTGGATGCTTTTGAAGGCATTTTGAAGCCTAGGGAAATGGCAGTGTAATGGCATCCAGCTGAAGGATGGAGGAAGGCAGGACAGCTGTATGCCCTAACCATGGACACGTGGGTACTGCAGAGGAAGCTGCTGCCATTGCCACCACACCAGTGGAGACAGTCAGGCAATCCAAATCTGGGAAACAATGACCACTTCATATCTCAGTTCTCTGTTTTATTATGATTTGATTAAAAAAAAAAAAATCCAAAGAACAGGAAGAAAATGTTCTCTAACCTCAAACTAATTGAATTTGAAGGTTTTACCAAACAATAGCTGCTAATATATTGTAACTCAGTACCTCCCCATATTGCCTCATCACAAAAGGGAAAACCTGTGCATTTTGATCTACTAATAGACACTTCATAACTTCAATATTTGGAGCATAAAAGTCTTTACATTTTTAAAGCCTGAACCTGACCCTGAATATTGCAGGAGTTCATCAGAGCTGGCTGTGGAGTGGAACGCAGGTGAGAATGGTGCACAGCTGCATGGCCATGGGACAGCCCAGAGCTGGGGAGGCAGGCTCCCAGTAAGAGCTGCTAACTGGGAAATGTGGTGGATGGGAGGCAAGGGGACCTTCCATGCCCAATTAGCGAGTCCCCTGTGCTCACCCCCACACCTGAAAACTTTCTGCTGAACATAAATTAAAGAATCAAAACTTACATTTATTTTACAATGTTTTTTCTACTCAACCTGAAAATATTTCAACAAACGGATAACTTCAGTTGAAGATATTACTGGGTGAGAAAATAGAAGCTTCCAGGACTTAAGAAAAAATGTTATTTTCATTCAGGAGAAAAAAGCGTTTTCATGAAACAAGGCCAGTGTTGTTAAAAAGGGCCAGTGTTGCCTAATCATTAAAGCCTAGAAACTTGCAAACTCAAACCTACCTGTTTACTTCTTGTCATTCAGAACTTCTCTGTATTTGCCCACTTGTGGAATGAGGTTTGCTAATACTTGCCTAAAATACCTACTACACACCTGGTGAGGAATTTTCTAAAGGATGTTGCAAAATTGCTAACTAAGTCATAATTGAAAAAGGATCAAGATGCAGAAAGTAACATGTGACAGAGGGTCTTCCATACATTTGCAACAGCAAACAATATTCTCATACTGAACAGGAAAGCCCTACATCTCACTTTTATTTTAAAATCCTTCTATCTTCAAAATGTTGCTATTGAACTTGCCCATATGTTCCAATAACTACAGCTCTCATGAGTTTTCTATATTAATGGTAGTTAAATTAGTCTTGGAATACAGATACTTGAAAAAAGTTACTATTTGAACTATATTAGCACAGTGCAGCTCCATTCTCTCAAAACCCCGTTTCACTGAAAAAAGAAACTTGTTACCTCTTTGCTATTTTGCTTCTTTCTTTCTTTTTTTTTTTTTTTTTACTTTCAGTACCATTCTAATTTCCCCATACAAAATGTTGAAGCACCAAGTATCTTAAACGGAGAACATGTTGTACCTTAAATGAGGTACAGAAAACGAAAAGAGCCCAAGTACTGAACAATCAGTCACACACTATCATTTTTACCTGCATGCACAATGTTTCAGGTTGTGGGCACTCAGATTCCTAATGGTTTGTTAACAAGATCTCCATATTTTCCCTCCACATCAATACTGGAGTTACATACCCATTTATCTCAAAGAGATAAATAAATAAATATTGCTAATGTTTTTACTCTTAAAGCATATCTCCTCTGATTTACATGACCTGTTAAAGCAAGGTCAAACATCTAATAAAACAGGTACTACTGCAGCTGGCATGTTTCCTAGCCCGTTCTTCAATAATTACTTTTTGCTACAGTCACCTAAATAACACGCTACATATTCCATTTAAATTTTGCTGATCTTCTCTTTCTGGCTACATGAAGTTTTCTTGTTCACCTGTTCTACGAATGATTTCAATCAGAAAATACACCTAATACAATGCAACACAGTGAGATTAAACAACGGCTGGACATGAAATTTCAAGACAACCAACAAGACAGATGATTTTTTTGTAAAACATTTAATAAATGAACCATTAACAGAGAGGAATAATTAATGGCTCCCTTTTCCTATGGAACTGAGAACACCTTTTGCACCTGCATAATAAAATACAGAGCTAACACCTAAAGAATTATGCGTAGAAACATTTTTACTTCCAATACTATTTTTTGCTATTGTTGCTACTACTGCTCCTAAAACCACTTTAATTTGTATTATGCCATTATTCCACCATCCTTTTTTAATGCACATTTTTAGCCCTTACATGCAGAGGTTGCAAGCAGCAAAGTAAAAGTGAACTATATTGAAGTCAGACATTCATTTTAGCTATTCCAAGATTCAAAACATTCTATCATCTGTTCCTATGGAAACTGAAAGGATATTCTAGGTTATATCAGTACCAGCCGATTATGTTGCCGAGAAATCTGTGGTTTATTTTAATCCATAGTTCAGAGGTATAAATTCATGCTTAGTGTTTAGCTTGGTGATTTTGAATTATTGAGGCGTGGAACACTTCAGTTCCATTAGATCATACTTTAAGATAAAACAAACTCCTTTTAGACCAGAATAGTAAAGGGAAAATGTTATAAGGCTCAGTTAATCCCCATGAAGTTTACTGTTCAGATGTAGGATATAACTAATATATACTTAGAAGATATTTTTTGGTTGTTAGATGAGCCATACGTTGCTGCATGACATTGTAATAGAATAGTTCAAGGAAAAAATAATTTAGACTTATAGAAAACTGCTTCAGTAGTGCCATGCACCAGATGGCCAGATGAAGGAATCTGATTTAGCAAGTTAACAAGATCATGAAAACCATAACCATAAGACTAAAGATGAAAAATAAAATTGAATAATGCAACATGAGTATATTTCTACGACAAAGAAACTTAAAGGTTAGGATAGAATAAAACTTGTGAAGACATTTAAACACATTAAGTGAAAATTCTCCATATGTATACAGAGCTACTCTAAAAGAAGGGATAGAAATAGTGTAGTTAGTAGGATTTTAATTAAACAGACCAAAATGCCATTGTGATCTTTCACAACAAGAGCCAATATGACAGCTATAACATGTTGGAAGAAGTCTTCTCTGTCTACATTAGAATTAGAATAAGCAGTAAAATGGGTGGTTAACATGAATTTAAATAAAAAGCTTTGGATTTCATACTCCATTTCCACTAAACAAAACTATATGATTTAAAGTCAACTATAGCTACCACCTTCATCTTATGCCAAAAGTAGCAAGCAGGTTCAAGTTTTCCTCTTTACAGTTAAGACTTCAGTCTTCTTACTCTAGATTCAAATAATTGACTTCAAACTGAATAATCAGAAATGCCTTCTATTTCTATATCATACTGTAGTCAATCACTCCATTACAAAATAACTGCCTCAGTCTAGTTTCCATCAGGATCTCCTGCAGGGAATCAAGATTGTGGTATAATAGGGAAATATAACAACTACTGCCTAAAGTGTACTATATTGGTTAAACTTTTGACAGCAATGAGGTTAAATTCCAACTACTAGCTTTCAAGATAGAAATAAATGTCAGAATAAAAATAAAAGAAAAAAAAAAAAAGAAAGAAGCAATGATTACTTTTTTACTTTAAAAAGCATACTCTAGTAGCATTTCAACTCTACTTATTCCAGGCTTTTTAGGAGGGCAACCAACAGTATTTGGATAAAAAGAAGAATGGCTATGAGCCAGATTGGATGGCTTCTTTTTTCTTTTTTCTTTTTTTTTCCCCTACTTTATTTGCTATTCTAATGATCATCTTGTAAATATGCACACCTATGCAGTTATGTACATCTGCATAAGAGCAATCAATCCCACTGACGTGCTGAAGTGCATAAGGGCTTCTATTATTTAAAAGGTATGACAAAATATGATAGCTAATACATAAAAGCAGCAAAGTGTAAGCAAAAACATGTGGAAACTAAAAATTGTGCTTTTGACTAGCATAGTACATCAGTGTGGGTAATGTAACAGACTCTAAACTAAATGAACTAAAGCTGAACATTAAAAAACCCCTACACAACCACAGGGCACACGAAATGACATCCTGCTACAACATTAGACTTTGCTCTACAGTCAAGCACATCTTCACAGGGCTGACAACTTTGGAAAAGCATATTCATGCACTTGCACAGTCCATTTCACAATGAAGCATTCATCTGAGGATGACACTAAACCAGCAAAAAACAGCAGACAGACTTTGATTTAAATCAAAGTGTTTAAATATCATGAACTAATCTAGAAAAAGGGATGTTTCAGTGTAACACATACTCTTGCTAAAGTAAACAAGATTGAAAGAAACTGAGAAACTCAAAAATCACAGGACCCTGCCCAGACAGTCACGCTCCAAGAGCCATCCACACTTTTGGCAGTAATAATTAGAAGGGATTAGAAAACACAACACTATTATATTTTTCCATGTTTCATCAAAAAAGTGAAAAATGGAGCTCAATACCAACCATTCTTAATATCTGAATATCTCAAACACCTTGAAGTGCATTTGCATGACTGGAAAATGCTGCCACAGGATAGTAAGTGCATGTATTGCTTAAGATCCTTGACATTAGAATGAACACTGACCAATGACCAATTTAAGAACAATTTCACCAATCTTGCCATAACCCTGCAAGCTGTGGTAGATAAACACTCAGCTCAGAGGACCCTGAAATGAAATATATTATGCAATTTCTTGATGATTGTGTCTGAATGATGATAACTGGTCATGTACATACTTTCCCCTCCAACCCCTTGGGGTATAAGAAACGAGACCTATTAGAGATCCTCGACAAGAGATTAAATGCTGGTCTATGAGAGATCTCAGATTAATTTCACCAATTTTGCCATAACACTTCAAGATGTACTACACAAGCACCTAGCTTAGGGACTGAACTGAGATAAATTGAGCAACTCCTGGATAATCACCTCCAGACAACTGGTTAATTATGCAGGCACTTCATCCTCCCATCACTTTTCTCAGGCACTAAACAGCATTAGTCAAGAACACTTATGCATATACATCTAGTTAGTAATTTTTTAATGTAAAAAAAAAAAGCTGTACTTGTTCCACAGACAACTGAGAGGAAAGGTTCAGTAAGAAAAAGAATGCAAAACAGAATAATTCACAAAACAAGTTCTTCTCAATGAATTACTATAAGAAAACTCAAATGCCCCCAAACATGCCCAAAATAACAACAGTACAAAGATGCTAAAATGTGAATAACTGAGAAATTTTTGTTCAGATCATGTTGTTTACCTATTTATCCCATGTATAAAAATCCAGCATTTGAACAAGTGTCAGAAGTAGAGTTTAGGATTTGTTTATCTATGTTATTTTCACCTCTTCTTTATTCTGCAAGGTTATTATTAGCAAAGCTCTTCATTCTGGAGAAAAATAAATCTGGGTATTTTTTAAAAAACAGCACACTCAGTTTAATGAAGGATACTTATTAGGCTTACACCTATGTCTTATATACAGGAAAGTGGACAATAAAACATCACATAATTTCTCTAAAACCTAAAAAAAAAATGTTAAAAACTTCACCAACCAACCAACTAAAAAAAAAGCCAAAACCAAACTAGTCAGACAGCTACAGATTCTTCCAGGAGACAAGGAAGGAAAATTTTTTATTCTGTGGTCAAACATACAGAATGTTTCTGTAACACACAAAAGGACAAACTGTTTAAAGTGCAAACCCAGGGAACTCTGATTTCTGCTCTCATTTCTACACCACATCCTGCTATATTTTATTCAGTCTTTAATGATACCATTGATACCTTACAACCTATATCCTAATTATTACAACTGGTATCAGTAAAGTCACTAGTAAGAACATAGGTCCCTAATGTATTTCACACATGCAAAAATCCATCCTTCCTACACAGAGACCCACAGCTGCTGCTTAAAGCACTGAACCTAGCTCAGAACTAAGGCTACCTTTTAAGAGGATGGAGGAGATGGAAATGCAGCTCTTTTCTGCACACACATGGCCTGGCTCCTAAAGCTACCAATATTGTCATTACCAGGTGGAGCTAAGTTTGCTTATCCCTGGCTGTAAATCCCACAGCAAGCATGGCAATACACAGCAGGAAGGGTTTGAAGCATGAGCTAAGTTGTAGAGAAATTTTTCTCATTTTTAAATATAGCAGACATAAAACTGTGTCTGGAAAAACTGCTCTACCTGGAATTGAGCTGTGGTAATCTTAACAAATTTTTCTTTTCTCC